>NW_024412391.1:45713100-45992721 GCF_014898765.1 Herpailurus yagouaroundi
GCCGACTTCGGCTCAGGTCATGATCTCGCAGTCTGTGAGTTCGAGTCTCGCGTCAGTCTCTGTGCTGACAGCTCAGAGCCTGGAGCCTGTTTCA
Source organism: Herpailurus yagouaroundi (assembly GCF_014898765.1). Taxonomy (NCBI): domain Eukaryota; kingdom Metazoa; phylum Chordata; class Mammalia; order Carnivora; family Felidae; genus Herpailurus; species Herpailurus yagouaroundi. The sequence goes on from NW_024412391.1 coordinate 45,713,195, forward strand.
GATTCTGTGTCTCCCTCTCTCTGACCCTCCCCCGTTCATGCTCTGTCTCTCTCTGTCTCAAAAATAAATAAACATTAAAAAAAAAAGATGAAAGCTCTTGGGGTGCCTGGGTGGCTCAGTTGGTTAAGTGTATGACTCTTGATATTGGCTCAGGTCATGATCAGATGGTTCGTGAGTTCGAGCCCCACATCAGGCTCCATGCTGACAGCACAGAGCCTGCTTGGGATTCTCTGTCTTCCTCTCTCTCTGCCCCTCCCTTGTTCACGCTCTCTCAGGCTTTCTTGCTCTCTCTCTCTCAAAATAAATATCTCAATAAACTTAAAAAAAAAAAAGAGATGAAATCTCCTGAAATGAGAATTTTGTAATACGGTACGTCGCTGAGAATTTCTGTTCTACAGAACAGAAAGCAAGTTGAATTAGACTGGCTACTCCCGTCTGTTAGAGTTCTAAGATCCAGAGTCCCTGACTTCTTTGGGTAAAGGTTTTCCCATCAGTACAGAAGGTCTCAATTAGAAGATCTTTCAGGCCTATTCTGAGCTTAAGATTCTGTGATGATAGTTACCATCCCTAAATCTTCTTTGAGTTATGATAGCTAGAACGCCCCCTCCTCTACCCCAGCCAGAAATTACTACTATTAAGATACTTTTCTTCTTGGGAAAAGATATCCTGAAATGGGCTTCACAAAAGGGAAGAGAGTTAAAATTTATAATTGCCTATGCTGCTAGTTTATATATATCTCATTCAATCTAACCCTCACAATATCTTATTATTTTTATATTAGAGGAGGAAGAAAAACAGGTGCTGAGAAACTGACTAGTTGGTACAACATCACAAAAGCTATTATTGACAGAGTTAGGATTCAACCTATTTGCTTTCAAAGCCCCTGTTCTCTTTCGATAAAGCTATTTTGATAATGGACAAGCGAAAGATGAGGAATACGGACAAAGATGAAGCATTATTCCTTAAATAACAAAAAAAGTAGTGTGGAAGGCTGAACCCCTCAGGTAATGAGCAGTCACAGGACTGAGAATATAGATTTTATGGTGCCCTATTCCCAAATTCTGTCCAACTGAAATGCCGTGGAAGCAGAAAAAGCACTGATCTAAGAGGCAAGACAGCAGACTTCTGGTCCTGGCTCTTGATGTTCGAGCAAATACATTTTTAAATGCATGCTCTAAATAAGTAGTAGTTCTGCCCACAGGCTAGAAAATAACACTAACAGTAGCTAACATTCTTGAGATGTTTGTGTTGTGCTGGGTACCATTTAGAGCACTGTACCCAACCTTGCTTCATTTTCATCGTTCTGACAACCTGAAAAGGTAAACCCATTTTGTGGATGAGGAAAGCAAAGCGCCTAAAAGTGATGTGGCCTCCCCAAGACTGCAGGGTAAGTGGCAGAGCTGGAATGTAAAACCAAGGAACCTGACTGCAGGTTCACAAGTGCTTAACCATCCTGCTTAGAGTACAAGGCATGTGTGCGTGTGGCTAGATGAGCATTTGGAAACGCAAATCCAGAAACTAGATTGGGGGAGAAAGTCTTCAATGAAAAGCCAGATGCCGCACAGAGGGAAGTTCTACACAGTGTCATTATTGTATCATTTCACTTTGGCTTCTGTGAGAGACTATACTTGAGTATCCGAACATTTTGGTCAGAGAACCTGCTATGATCACATAAAACTGCCATTTAACAGAAACCCAACAACAGTGGCTTAACTGAATCGAGGTCTATTCTTCTCATATAACAAGCAGTGCAGGGCTGCAAAGCTGCCACACTGGCTTAGGGACCTGTCCAATGGGCTCAGCTCGCCTTTCCCGGCCGCTGCCCCTAAGACAGGTGCTTTCAGATTCTTGCTTGAAGAACGAATGCTGTACGTCTCTATGCCATCCGATAGGCAGCAACTTGGCCACATGCGGCTATTTATGTTTAAATTAAGTTAAATCCAAAATTCAGCTCCTCAGTCACACTAGCCACATCTCAAGTGCTCGGCAGTCACATGGGCAGGTGGTTACTATATTGAGTGGAGCATATATAGCTCGTTTCCGTCATCACCGGAAGTATTATTACACAGCACTGCTCCAGACATCACATCTGCAAACGTGGCAGGAAAATGAGGAAGGGGAGAAAAGAGCTGACTGAGTGCCAAGTGGGGCTGTTCCCTCTCAATGAGAAAACAACAGTTTCGTGGAGTCATTACCCAGTGGAATTCTGCTTTCACTTATTCGGTCAGAATTATATCACTTGATCAGTCCTAGATGCAAAGGGAATTTTGCGAAGCGGGCCTATGTCTACCCTCCACTAAAATGGGAGCTGTAGGTAAGGAAGAGGACAGAATACTTGATTGGCTAAGTAAGTAGCTGTCTTTGCCAGACTCAGCATCACATGTGAGTTGTGCTTTAAATTAGGCCAATTTACCAAAACAGGATGGAAAAATCAGGCAGTAAACATCTGTCATCACGCAGATGTGGGGCCCTGGGCATGCAAAGGCAGTAAGTCAGTGATTACTGCCACCTGGTAGTGCCTTGCAGGAATGAGTGGACAATGAAGCTGGAAAAAAAAAAATGGAGACAGAAAAGTATTCATCTAGGCTTGTCCAGAAAGAGCCCTGGTTCTTGAACCCTCAGGCCTTCACCAGTTGCAGTACAACAACTGCAGACTGGTGAGCAAAGAGAGCGGCTGTGCTGTGGGGCTGGGCAGCCCATGGTCTGCCCCGTGGAGCAAACAGTGAGGCAGACTTAGCTACTGGCCGAGTGGGCAAGAGCCAACTTCTCTGGGGTGGCCGTATGGTCCAATATGGCCTCTGAAGTGCACCTCCTTACAGACCCCCTTGATGAGATGTGCACTTTTGCTGGGCTCTTGGTTGTGCATGGCACAGGAGTGCTCGCCCTATGGATCCAATAGCAGAAAGAAAGCTGCAGAGAGCTTTCAGGCCCCGGGCTGACAAAGTCCTAAACTCCTACAGTAATGAATTCAAGTTTTAGTGGCATAAAAATGAGACGTAACAAATATCTGGCAGCCTGCACAGGCATTAAGGGGTTGTCTTGGGATGATAGTGAGCAAGATGAAGGGGCCGCAGCTACAGGAGGGCAGACAAACAGTGCTTCAACATTTTGTCTCTGGCTAGTCTTACAGGAAAACAAAAAATAGTTATATATAAATCTGTAAAGACAGAAGGCAATGAGCTTACATCTTTCCCCTATTGTCACTACCCCTTTGCCTGACTCCAGTTTTTGACAGATGCTTGTTTTTTGCTGTTGATAGAACAAAAGGATGACTTAGTTTTAAATGCATCAGGAGACAAGGAGGACGATTTGTTTGCCCGTAAGTAATTTTCCACAAGGAAAAGCAACGATGACACTTAGTTATTTCATCTCTAACAGATGTAAACTCATCCCCAAAAAGACATCTGGAGGCTGAAACACCAAACTGATATGTTGCATCAATGATCGTGTTAATGGCTATTTCAAAATGAGGAGATGGCAAAGAGAAGTTTGAGAACACATTTGGAGAGTAAGATCTATTGCTATCTAGGGCTTTTAAGTAAGTAAATAAACACCCAGCCCTGAAATTATGGTTCAGTGTGGGGTGAAGGATGGAAAGAGGAAATGGAGGGAATTCTGTCTGGCATGTGCTGCAAAGCTCTGAAACTTGAGCATGAAACACTTACCTTTCCTTGAAGAGAGAGCCTCCCCATTGCTAATGCTGAGACCCATGACCGGAGTCACATTTACCAAAGAAGTTAGGGACTGATCCAGACGTATTAGTTTCCCGGGCTGTTGTAACCATGCCACATACTGGATGGCTTAAACAACAGAAGTGTGTTGTCTCACAGTACCAGAGTCTGGAGGCACAAAATCGAAGCGTTGGTAGAGTTGGTTCCTTCTGAAGGCTGTGGGCTCTCTCTCGTATCTCACCTGTCCCATGTATCTCTGATGGCTCCTGGTGCTTTGCTGGAAATCATTGGTGTTCCTTGGCTTATGGCAGCAGAACTCTGATTTTCACACAGCATTCTCCCTCTGTGCATGTTTTTTTCTGTCCAAATCTCCACTTTTCATAGAGACACAGTCATATTGGGTTAAAGGCCACGCTCATGACTGCATCTTAACCTGATCAACTGCAAAGAAAGACCCTATTTCCAAATAAGGTCGCATGCACAGGTATCGGGGATTAAGACTTCAATGTTTTTTGCGGGGTAACATGACTCAATCTGTAACACCAGGTAATCTTGGGCAAAGAGTTACTTCTCTTTTCCATCTTGTCACTATAGACCAGGCCATGTAAAAGTAAACTTGATGGTATCACTTTTGTTCCTTGGGAAATGATTAACATCGAAAAACCAGCCCCTCTCATTTTCTGGATGTTTGCAAGCTACAGCCTCTTTCTTTACAAAGTTCACATCATGTTGTTGCAGTCTAGGACTCTGTATTAGAAATTTCCAATAGTGTCTCTACCTCTTCACCTTCAACCCACTCCAGAGAGTCAAGACCTTGAATTTGGAACATACTCCTGAAAGTGTACTATTTCCATTGTTTGATACCTTCCTGAATCTCATTCCAAAACTGGAAAGTTTGTATAGTCAATTCAATTCAACCAACCTTTACTGAGAAATTCATCTGTGTCAGGCATTGTGCTAGAGATATAAACGCGAACTCTATGAGTTGCCACCTGACTACTACTGAAAGGAGAGTCCAGATGGCTGGTCCTTCCTGACCTAATCACATTCTTAGCCCTCATGAAGGGTAAGAGTGGAGGGTAAGGTGGAGAGCTCTGCTTTGAAGCAGGTTGCTCTATTTTGGGGGAAGAAATGAAAGAAATTGGGTGATTTTATTTTGAGGGCTCAGATATCCTATGAGCCCAGTTCCAGCTCCACATGAGCATTCTTTTCCTGTTCTGCTACTTCAGGTCTGCTCCCAAGGGTTCTCAAACATGGAATGGAATTGCCTTCCCTTTACCTTATCCTCTTCATTTCCTACTCTCCTCTCTCCCTAAAATAAGTGAATAAATTACAGAACAATGCTTAAATCATTTCCTATGGAAAAAAAAAAAACCCAAGAGATCATGGGCCAAGTGAGTGTAGGGGTGTTTTGAATTTTTTTAAATAATAACCTCCCAGAAAACAGCTCTTATGGACTCTGTTGAACACTAGTAAGTCACCCATAATTATAGCTCTTTTCAAAGCTAAATAATCTCAATTTCTTTAACCTTCTATCCCTGGTCCTATTTGCTAACCTTCTGATTATTTGTGTTGCTCTCCTCCTGCATCCTGAGTTCTTTTAAATTTTAGAGTCAAAACTGGATGCTATAATCAAATAAGCACTGAGGTCATGTGAGTAAAAGCATTGTTATAGCCTAAGACACATGTGGGCAGGGGCAGGGAGGGGAGGGAATATGGAGTAAACACAGCATAGGATTATAAAATGCTTAAAAAAGGAAATGTGTGCTATAAATGCCAAATAGCACTGGTGCTAATTGGAGAGGCATCCCTTCGGACACATCGGCCTGTGATATAAGGCACAGAAAACATTAGGGCTGACAATTTCTCTGTTAGGAACAACCTTGTGTCAGCAGGGTTTGGGCTGCTTACCAGGAGGATGTCAGCAGCATGACAGGTTAGCGCACAGGCCTTTACTTACAACATAATCACATTTACTCTGTGACAGCAATTTGGCCATTGGGTTCACAGGGAGCTCTGTCGGTCTTGTCGAGAGTTCTCCAACAAGTCACTTGGAAATGTGTGGCAGTAAGGACATGTCATTGCTGATGCTGTCCTGCTGCAAACTCCTTTGGCCCAGAGATACTATCACAGCCTTATATTATATTCAATTTGACAAAAGTTCTACGCAGCCTTCTATGTGTTACTTATAAGGAAGCTCACTGCTTCCCAAGCTCAGCTTTCCTTGAGCACCCAGAGCCTCATAGAGACCGTTTTCCCTTCAGGGCCAAGGGGATAAACCACGGGTACTCCTCATTGCTTACTGTCTTTATTAATCCTGGTGTATTTTCTTCTTCATCTATTTCCCAAGGTAGCTAGTCTTATTCTTATTTCCTCCCATCCACAACACAAAATACTTCATGGTAAGAACATCAACTTCCAAGAGCCATCTGTAACAAGATGGTGGACCAGAGGGTATTATGCTAAGTGAAATAAGTCAGAGAAAGACAAATAAAATACGATTTCACTTATATGTGGAATCTAAAAAGCAAAACATATGAATAAACAAACAGACAAAAAGCAGAAACAGACCCATAAACACAGATAACAAACTGATGGTTCCCAGAGGGGAGGAGTGGGGGTGGTGCAAAAAATGGGTGAAGGAGGGAAGGAGATATACAGGCTTCCAGTTATGGAACGAATAAGTCACGGGGATGAAAGGTACAACATAGGGAATATATATGGTCAGTGGAATGGTAATAGCATTGTATGGTGACAGATGGTGGCTACACTTGTGGTGAGCATAGCATAATGTACAGATTTGTCAAATCACCATGTTGTACACCTGAAACTGATACAACATTGTGTGTCAATTATAACTTAGAAAAAAGAATATCATCTTCCAGTCTACCTTTTATTTTTTTTAATTATTTTTTTTAATGTTTTTATTTATTTTTGAGACAGAGAGAGACTGAGCATGAGAAGGGGAGGGGCAGAGAGAGAGGGAGACACAGAATCCGAAGCAGGCTCCAGGCCCTGAGCTGTCAGCACAGAGCCCGACGCGGGGCTCGAACTCACAGACTGTGAGATCATGACCTGAGCTGAAGTCAGACACTTAACCGACTGAGCCACCCAGGCACCCCCAGTCTACCTTTTATTTATGTTACCCCTAATTTATTCTTCATATTTCTCCTTCTCCCCACCCTCTACCCACCACCCATTTTACACACACACACACACACACACACACACACACACACACACACACGTGCCTGCGCACACAATTCCCCTCTTCATACAACCATTTAGTTCCTGATTTGGGTCTCACATAAGCAAATCTACCTTGTTTTTACCTCCTATTGCAATTCATTCAAATCTCATCCCTTAAGCATCCAGGATTTATTGTGTCATTATAATCTAGAACAGAGAACAGTTTATCCAAGCACATGCACCCTCCCCTTTTCAGACTTTCAAATTCATAGGCCTCAGTGAATGAGAAGAGATGTAATCTTGGGTAATAACAAAATTTCATGGAAATCCCCAGACATTACAGGGAGTATAAACTCAAAACAATCAAGTACAACAACAAACACAGGATTTACAAAGATTATGGGAGAGTCTGCACTTATTTTGCATGATACAAACAATTCTATTGACTCTTAAGTTTTCATTCCAAGACCTTCCTATATCATTCGGCATTTGATGAAGATGAAATGTTACAGGGTCACATGTCATGTCATTTATGATAACTTAGCAATAAGGTTGGTTGGGAAATAAGACCAGGCATGTGAAGCTCACAGATTTCTTTGCTGTAAATTCCCAGGACCTGTTTATAATGCACCTTTACTGAGAAAACAGCTTTGATAACATTATATAGTGTGGTTCATGGATGCTATTAACCATCTCTATTGCATGTTACAAATTTAAAAGGTTTTTAACTTTACAGACAATCCATAGGTTTATGAATTGAAAGCCACTGGAATAAATCATCCTTAGTAATGAAAAGGGAAAAGGGGGCATGATATAATTTCTATTTGTCAAGGTATAATGATGTCACCATCCATTTATCCTCTGCACTTAAAGGTTGAAGCTATTCAACAAATCTCTCCTCAGCCAAATACATCTGGTGCCTTAATGGAGGCCATGGCACAGGTTTCTGATTAGTTCACATATCACTCACCAATTAGAACAGAAGGTAAAACTTATTTTTTCCTACCATGAGCAATTCATTAGAACAATAACCTTTAATGTAATGAATAATAGCAGGACCTTAAAATTCAAAAAAAAAAAAGCATGTTATCACTTTAAGATTATCTCTCTGAATAGTTTGTAGATTAAACAGATTTGCTTATGAAGACACTATTTTTTATCCCAATCACTGTTCTGATTTTTTTTTTTTTTTGGATCAGTAATTCAGTTAATCATTAGAGGACAGAATATGGGGTAAAGGGCTACTGGTCAAGTTTTACTTAAAGATAAAATATACCTATTTACAGGGCTGCCATGAACTATTGGGGATGTTGTTCACTGCTCAAGGGAGTCAATCTGAGAGCCAATATGGGTTGAAATACAGCCTTCAATTCAATAAACAGTCCTCATGCTCTGGCATTGGCTGCATTTGCTGAGGGAATGGGGCCCATGGACACGGTGTCATACAGATTAGTGGCAGCCTTAAGGAATACTAGATTTAGCATGATCTTAGGAAAAACTTTGTTAATTCTGCCTTTTTGGCTGCTCACATGCTGGGAAGTACCAGGCAGCACCAACTCTTCACCTAGGACTCAGTGCCGGTTGAGTGTGAATTAAACATGCCAGAGAGCTCACTGAAATTCTGGTAGGTAGTAGAGAATATCACCCCTCAGCACTGTCCTAGGAGATCCATCCATTCCAGGTAAGAAAGTGTCTTGAGAAGCTCTTGAGGGTAAAAGTGGAGTCTAGAAATGCGAAGCTTCAGAGAAAGGGGGACAGGACTCCAAATTTTAGAAGGGGAAAGGGGCGGGGTGTGCTGGGGAGGTGGAAGAGGGAGAAGGAGAGGCTCCAAAAGGAAAAAGGGAAAAGTTTAGAAAAGAGAGAAAGGAACAGCATGGTCAATTCTTCCTATTGTGCAACATGACCCCCTCTGCAAACACCTCCCAATCATCAGTGACATCTAGAAGAATCACAAGATACTTGGTACAAGTGGGTTGCTTGCAAAACAAAAAAAATAAAACTAGTTAAGCAATTTAATTCAGCCTCCAGGTCAAAACAGACACATCTAGTGAAGCTGCAGGTACCAGAAAATCCCCAGGGGGGTGCCTCTGATTTTCTTCCAGCCATGAAATCTGGGGCCTGAAGACAATCTGTGTTAGAACAGGGGGAATCCTCCCCCCATCCTAACATCCACATTCCACTCTCTTTTACTGGGTGACAAAGAAAGACATCTATAACATAAAAATAAGGACTGAGTGCTCTACATACACCATCTCATTTAATCTTCAGAGCACTTCTCTTGGCAGATGGAACTATTCAACCCATTTTGCAGCTAAAGAAGTGGAGGCTTTGACACTGTTATATCATCTGCCCAGAGATCCTGCCCATGAGAAACGGAGCTGGCATTGGTATCCAGTACTTTCTGCATCCAGAGAGAGGCCCTATTCTTCTCTACAGGGCAATATTGTACCCAGCATCCTCTGGTAAAATACAGAAGAGGCCTTAGGGTGCTCACAGCTGCCCTGAACGGGATCACAGAGATTAAGATCCAGAGCTACACAACAAAAGCAGTGTGACAGGCTGAGAAAGTAAATGGCTCTCCTGACAGCTTTGCCTGTAAAACTACATTTTCAGAGCCTGGGTCTCCAAACAAGATGTGGGTTAATTTAAAAATGTGAAGGAGGGGCTCTTGGGTGGCTCAGTTGGTTAAGCATCCGACTTCAGCTGAGATCTCATGGTTCGTGAGTTTGAGCCCCACATTGGGCTCGCTGCTGTCAGCACAGAATTCACTTTGGATCTTCTGTCCCCTCTCTCTGCCCCTCCACTGCTCATGTTCTCTCTCTGTCTCTCAAAAAATAATGATAATAATAAATAAGCATTAAAAAATGTGAAGGAAGTAGAACTTTGAAAACGTAAGTTATGGAAAAGGATGAAAAGATCCCAGTGGATCCAGTTTGGCAAACTACCAGGCAAAGAAAGGGAAGTGATCATTAACTGAATGCAAACACATATAGAAAGGCTTTGGAGGAAAGAGAGATTCCCTCCAGGCCACGGAAAATGATTGATGAAAGCAAGCACTTTTAACAAACAAACACATTTTTTTTTTTTAATCTTTCAAAACATCATTTTGTCCTCCATGCCATTTGGCTGCCTTAAAAACCAGAATTTCTCGCACTTCTGGCTGTGGGCGGTATGGACTGTGTGCTCATATTGGGGAAGCAGGGAGCAAGAGCACCAGGGACTCGGTGGTCAACTAGCTGCACACAACGAGAAGGAGGGGGGCGCCAGCCTAGTCAAACTACAGTCTTAGCATGGGTGTCTGGCTTCTCTGGGAGAATACAACTCTTTCATTCCCACACCCCAGAAAAAAATCCTGGGTCTCACTTTTCTTTGATTTTGTCTGAGGCGACCTATATCCAGGTATTACAAATCAGCCTAAGTCAGCAGTCTTCCCCCAAGAGTCAGAGAAAGGATGACTGTGGCCAATGGGGTGTGGGGAGTTAGGGGGAAGGGAAAAAGAGCCAGCTTCTTGTCTGTTGAAATTAGCAGGACTCCGGTCTTGTCTCTATGTAGGAGGTGGAATGGACTGGGTATCCTTCCTCCAGTCCATTCCTGCTGTAGAAGCCACCTCCTGGCACTTAGGCAGGTTCCTACCAGGGAAGACCGGGGTGCCCATTGACAAGCCCGCCTCCCCCAGTATTCTGGGAAGCGTGTTTGGTGACCTGAGCCTTTCTCATAGTGAGCTTGCTTTCGCTTCTCCTCGTTTGCTCCACCAGCTCTCACACACACTTGCTTCAAGGTGCAGTGCTCACCCCTTCTTCCAGGAGTCTACCTGTAGCTTCATCTAGACCCCAGGAATTTTTCCTTTTTCTGTACTTCTATACCCCATATATAGCCTGTGACACAAAATCTGGTATTTGAATCTAATTTAGAGCTGTGGCTGTCAACCCTTAATTTTAGCTTGTATTCATATGGGTAACAGTGGTTTGTGGGGGAGACCTGCTTTTGAGGTCTGAAGACCTAGGTTCAAATCCTGCCTCTGTCCATTACTGTATGACCTTAGATAAATTCCTATAACCTCTCTTTGAAAAAGGGGAATAACAACACTTGCTCCACTCATTTACAGTTATAAGCATCCAAGGAGATCGTGTGTGTGAAAGTATATTGTAAAGTACACATGAACACTATATCATTTAAACTCTAGCTATTTCCAAGAGTCCAGGACTCATGTCTTCCAATGAAGCTGTGTTTTTCTTACTAATCATCAATTACATTTTTAAAGTAAAACAATATTATCTCCCTCTAAACTACTTTTTTAAAGTAGATGTGAGAATCCAGCTTTTTAAAAAAAATTTTAAATGTTTATTTTTGAGAGAGAGAAAGAGAGAGAGAGAGACAGAGAGAGAGGGAGACACAGAATCCAAAGCAGGCTGCAGGCTCTGAGCTGTCAGCACAGAGCCCAATGTGGGGCTCAAACCCATGAATTGCAAGATCATGACCTGAGCCGAAATCAGACCCTTAACTGACTGAGCCACCCAGGTGCCCCTCTAAACTACTTTTTAAGCCAAACTATTTCCTTTCTCTTCTTACTGCAAATAAAAATTTAAATATTAACTTGAGCATGCCAAATAATTAAATGTGGGCAATTCTTGTTAGGTTTCTGTATCTTATTAACCTTATGGTAAGAACCAAATTCTGTCTTATCTACAATACTACCTGCAGAAGAAAATGCAGTCGATACAGAATTCGTGAATTTAGACAGGCACAGTCTGAATTGGGATTGGTGTATTCCAATACGTTGGGATGAGTGTATCTATTATGGGTTAAAGTAGGCTCAAGGTTGCCAACCAACTAAGGGTGCAAAGAATATTATGTAAAAGATATTTATACTGCTAAAAAGAAACTCTTGGAGTCTTCTGAAAATGACTTTTTATATACAATTTATATGCTAATTATAATTCATTTGAATATATTAGATAAAGCAAGTTCCCTAAGGACCTAATGTTTGGTACGATTTGTCCTTGGGAAAAAAAAAAAAAAAAAACAAAGAATAAATATTATAAAGGCTCAAGTCTTTGCAATGACCTCAAGCAAGAACCTATAGGGTCTGCCCCACATGCTCTACCATTTTCTTCCTTTCTCCATCAGATCCAGCCACATTCGCTTCCTTGTTATTCCTTGACTTGACTGACCTGGGGGCCTTGGCTCTGGCTGTTCCCTCCACTTAGAATGCTCTATTCTGTGACACACACAGGGCTGACCTCTTCCCTTCCTCCAAGTCTTTGCCCAGACATTTCCTTCTCAAACAAGCAATACTGACCACACTAGTTGAATGTACAACCCTCCATTTTATATGCTGTTACTCTGCTCTACTTTTTGCCATGGCACCTATCACCTTTTAACATAATAGATGATGTACTGTTTTTTTGTTTGTTTATTTTGGTTTGGGTTTTGGTTTTGGTTTGGTTTGGCTTCGCTTGGCTTTGCTTTTTAGGTTGGTCAGCAAGGAAAAGAGAGCAGAACTAAAAAGATCTAAAGACTTCTGGGTGGCCTGTGTATTCCCAGAGGTCAGGGCAATCTGAGAATGAGCCCAAAAGGGTCCCAACAATGAGACAGACATGGAGAAGGAAATTCCCTCATTGTCTCCATTCCAGAGGAAGTCCCCCATCACCCCAAAACAGAGGACTGGAGGGAGAGGGAATTGGCCAGCTCTTTAGAAGAGCCACAGCATTCATGGTAAATATCTTTTGGTTGATTAAATTTTTCAGTGCAAACTGGATCTCACAGGGTTTGCGAACAGGGTGTGTGTGTTTGGTAGAAAGAGGAAAAGTGGACAATGGGGGCAGTAGGTTTAATCTAACTGGCATTCCCTTTTATAATTCATTCTAAACGGAATTAGATATTCATCAAAATCTATTGGACATTTGTGCCCTTCATGATTAGGCCTGGAAGTGATGATTTTAAATCTATAATTCAGAATGCTCATGTCTGGTGAGTCTAATTTAGTGACAGTTGATCTTTAATTTGATACTTTGCTCTAAAATGTAAGTATTACACTGGAGAAAAACGAGGGAATTGGGTTCCCCTTAGTCCAGATTGGGTAGGATTCCTTCTTGGTCATTAGGATATGTGTTAACTTCTTATTTTTCTCTAGAACATTAACCTATTTCCCAAGTCTCCTAATAAACTTCCTAAACTCAGGATGGAAGAAAGGACTGAAGGAAGTAAAAAGAGGAAATATCACTTATTTACTTCTCTGAAAGTACTCTCTCCCCTCTGTCAGTTTCTCCTGTGGGTATAGAGCCATCTCTGTAGCTACCTGGCCTCTGCCACACCTGAGACCAGGTGCTTCATAAAGAATAACACACCTAGGGACAGCTCAGTTGGTTAAGTGACTGACCCTTGAATTCGGCTCAGGTCATGATCTCATAGCATGTGGGTTGGAGCTCCGCATTGGGCTCTGCACTGACTTCATGGAGACTGCTTGGGATTCATTTTCTCTCTCTCTCTCTCTCTCTCTCTCTCTCTCTCTCTCCCACTCCTGCTCTTTCTCTCTCTCTCCTAAAAAAAATAAAAAAATCAAAAAAAAATGAGTAACACACCTATTGGAATCAGGGAAGAAGAGTATATATCAGCTTTATTTCTCAAATGAGAATTTAGCAAGATTCACAGACTTGGCCTCTACTAGTTACCTAACAACTGCCCTCCGGTCAAGAACAATCCTACATTGTTGGGCTATGAGACTATTTTCTTTCATAAAATGCAGCAAGAGCCATGTTGGTTCCTCATTTCTTGATATTTCCCCATCTCATCCACTCCCAACAAAGTAACTTAATCCTGTTACACCTTCTGAAAGTAGGTTTTCAAAAAAGAATTGGGTTACTATTGATTGCCAGCAGAAGAAATTCTCATTGCACACAATGAGTCTGTAAGCTGCTTCTTAATGTCCCTGCTCTGGGTGACGTCCTCAGTACCTATGTTCTTTCAAGAGATGGCCACACAACTGTAATATAGTGGTTGAGGTTTTTATCTTTTCCTATTAGGCAGGAATTATTTCAACACACTCTCCTTTGAAAGAAACCATGACAAGCTAAATGACAATCTGTCCTATACTGTTGTGAACCCCCAGTCACAATGACTAGAGTTTCTTTAAGCACAGACCTCCCTATAGATTAGGACATATATCTTAAGCGCCAATGTTAAAGTTAATGCAAAGGTTCAGAGGTGCAAAATAATTTAAATGTGCCCAAGTAGTAGCAATAACATCTCTAAAATCTCGGCAGTGAATTATGGATATGTGGAATATTAAAAATGCAAAGCTAACTCAATTTGCATTTGCAATGCCCCCTAGCTGTTACTGGGGAGGAGGAAATTGCTTTCTGCTGAATTCAAGGGCACACTACTTAGTGCTGTATTTAAGTCAAGGAGGAAAATCACTCATTTTTATTCTACCACTTAACGTGTGCTTATGTAATCTGTCTGGCACTGGAGTCAGTTGTCTGATATTATTTTCAATCACAGAAAGAGAATATATAATTCAATCATTACACCTTTATTTTCACTTGCTTGGCGATCTCTCGAAGCCTTATTACCACTAGTAAATGCCAGACTGTCATCAATCAGTGCTCAGCACTGGGACTGTCTCTGACAAACAGCATTAGCCAAGGTATTATTATTTTTATTTTTGAGAAGGGGTATGAGTTGAGGGCAAGGTTACATTTGCCCGATCAGATGGGAGAGAATGCATTCCAGACTCTCCTCCACCTCCACCCCATCATTTGCCATCCACTCCTAGGCCATCTCTCTCCCAAGCATGTAAATTCTCGAAGGTTGGGTAGACATGTAAATTAGCAGGTAATACACTGCAAAGCAGGAATCTGCTTTCAACTTCATGTCTTCTCCCACCCTGTTCTTCCTCCTTTCCAACTAGTCCTCACCCAACTGCTCCTTTTCATTTTCCCTGCACACTCAGCTTCATCTGGTCCATTCACCTCTGGGATACCACAGGGTAGACACAGTGGGCATTCCCAACACTGCACATTGGGCCACGATGATGCTGCTGCCAGTCACCACCCTTCTGGCAAAGGGACTCACATAGAGCAGCTCTCCAGGAAGAAGGGGCAGCAGTTGACGCTTCTTAAGATGGAAACCCAGTTAGAAAATCTGTGTGAAGGGCTGGGGTCTGTTAAAGGGGGGATCATATTCCTCTGATTTACAAATAATATGGGAGTCTCTGGTCATACTGAAAATGAGAGACCATTTGGTGAACAAGGTTGGCCATGAATCCCAGTCTAGAGAACACTACTCAATATTGGTCTGTTTCTCACTGATCTCTGTGATTGTGTTTGCCAGTCACATTGGTCATAAGTTGCTTTTTTCCCCTTTTCTCCTTGTTTCCTTGTATTTACCACCTCATCAGGAGTCATTGCTTTCTTTTTTCACTTACCCTGGGTAGATGGGACATGATTGATTGTAGTGGATCTTAGACCCCACTTTACAAGTACTGTGTAGGCTGCATACCCAGGAATTCTGACTCATTAGGTGTGGGAGGAGGGTCTAAGGATCTGCATTTTTAATAAGAACCTCTCTCACACCAAGTGGTTCTGTGGGTAGTTCCAGACTACTGTTTAAATGGCTTTTTGAAAGCCACAGAAAAGAGGAAAATACTGCTGTGTGGTCTAGTGTGAATGGTCTCCTTCTCCTATCCCTGTCCTTCTCTCTCTCTCTCTCTCTCTCTCTCTCTCTCTCTCTCTCTCTCTCTCACACACACACACACACACACACACACACACACACACACACACACACACGATTTGGTCCATCTGACAAAAGGTCAGGCTGTATCTTTGTTTCTGCCTTATAAAATCAAGAATCTTTTTGGCAGACTGACATAATAGGCTATAAACATTACCTTTACTTCCACGAAGAGGCAGAAATAACTCCCCAACATCAATGATGAGGCATAGGGATCCCCAGAGGTTGGCACATGAGAAACTGAATTACAGGTCAAGACTAGCTTCCTAAAACCAATTCTCCTATTTTTCTAACAAATAAAGCATCTTTAGATTTGGTGGTTTGGGAATTGGTAGCTCTATATAGAGCACTCAGAAAGATGAATAATTGTAATTCAGGGGGTTATTCAAAAGCCACATTATTTCCTTATATATTTATAATGTATGTGAGTTGAAACTAGGTGAGACAGACTAATTAAGAGTATCTTAGACAACAGAAAGCTCATTTGGTCCTTGGAATTGTAAGCTTGGTCTCTGGTCAGATGATATTTTAAAAATCAGAATTCAGGCTATTGTTTTTAAAAAATACATCAGATAGAAATAAGAGCAGACAAATGAGAGATTTATAATCCCCATGGTACACAGTTCATAAATTGGCTGCCCTTTTAGCTCTGCAGCAGGAGAAATGGGGAAATTCTGAAAACCCCAGAAGAAATAGACAGGATGTCTAAGTTAAGAATGCAAGGGGAAAAGGACTCCCTATTAAAACAAAATACTGCCCCCTTTGCCCTGCACATATCATAACTTAGCTGTTTTATTCCACTCTAGCTGGGTTTTGCTAGGTGATTTATTAGTTAGTCTGGATTTAGCACTGGAAGGAAGGACAACTGGAAAGTGGCTCCCCACAGTGTTATTTCACAAATTTTACTTTCCTCTTGAAATTCACACATTGTGATTCCCACTGTTATCACCATCTTGTCCCAGATATAAGCAGCTTCCAATTATAATTATGTGAACCAAGTATGGCCAAAAACTCCTTGTCGATGACTTTAGCACAATTGATACCAAATAAAAGCTGACCCTCCCTTACTACAAATTTATGAAATAATAAGGGACTGCATTAGTCCCTTTGAGCATGCCCTCTCAGTTCCTTCTTCTAGGTCAAATGTGCCTGTTCCAAAGCTAGTAGCCAGACACAGTGAGCAATCTAATTCTTCAGATGAGAAATTATCCTCTCTTTACAAGAAGGACTTTGTCCCCATGGGTCTAACAACTACCAATACTATAACAATACAACATCATGACATTCATACCACAGGAATTATATACATACAGTAACAGGACAGTCATTCCATCTCAAAGGAAAAGAAAGGTTTAGATTTGTGATAGATGTTGGGATGATAAATCAGAATATTGCTAAAGATAGGGCAGCATAATATGGAAGCTGGCCCAAGGGGAAATTGTTACAACATAGATAACACTGGGTTAAAGCTACAGAAAAATGAAAAGGGAGAAATCAAACTGTTTAAACATTAAACATTTGTTTAAATATTAAAGTAAAGTTAGCCTGACAGCAAAATCGATATTAAATCAGGCCTGGAAACTGTTTTACGACCTCAAACCCTGGGCTTCTTAACTGCCAGTGTCATAAATGATGTCACTTTTCAGTGTGATCGTGGCTGCTAGCAGGCAGGTCAGAAATGCCAGCTTTAATTTTAAAATGTTCATTTGTGATGTAATTTAGAGTTTACTCCCAGGGACAAATGTCACTCTCTGGGCATGAGCCCCTCAAAGTGCTGTTGTGAGCAAAATGCATTCCCTCTTGATTCCAGTCCACCCTTAACAGCATGGTTTCCAGAGGGGCCTGGGAGTTCTCTTGGGTTTGAACAACATATTTGAGAACAGTAATACACAGGTTGAGATTGTTTTCCCAGTCAGTGAAGGCAGAGATTTTGAGGAAACGCTTCTGGGGTGAAAGGAAAGGAAGCTGTAGAAAGCTGTGCCTGCTGCAGAACTTTCCATGAGTAGGTTGGGATTTGAGGCAAGCCACATGGACAGAATGGGGAGTTAGCAGAGGGACAGTCTCGAGCTACCAAGTGCACAGGGTCACTTGCTAGCCGTGTGGCAAAGGATTTCCTTTACTCCCAACCTCAGCCGCTGTATTCTCAGTCCCACTGAAAACCATCCTCCCTCTCCCCAAATACTACCCCCAACCCCTAACCAGCCTGTCACAAAACCAGAAATATCTATGTTATTAACTTCTTCAGTTTGAAACACTGAAAGACCTGCTCAAATGCAAACATGTTCCGGGAAGAGACACACAAGGCTTTCCTAAGTCTGCCTCATAGAAGCTGCTGGCTTCCCTTGAGACAGGATTAGCTCGCATTGAGGGTAGCTGTTTCCAGTAAGTGAGGGTGCATTTGGTTTACATTCTTCAGATATGGATTTGGAAAGAACATAGCATGGATTATTCACTTACAGTAGTCTAGCTACACCTTAGAGATTTGTAGTTTAAGGAAGCGGTCACCATTAAGGTCCTGATAGAACAAAACAAGGGAAAACTAGAGCGTGGAATATGGGACTATGGGAGTGTGGGAGTGTGTGTGTGTGTGTGTGTGTGTGTGTGTGTGTGTGTGTGTGTGTAGGAGTGGTGACAATGAGAGACTGTATCATTTTGCTAGAGCTTCCTAACAAAGTGCCACACACTAGGTGGCTTAAACAACAGGAATTTATTGTGTCACAGTTCTGAAGGCTGTAAGTCCAAGATCAAGGGCCATGCTCCCTTGGAAGTCTCTAGGGAAGAATCTGTTCCAGGCCTCTCTCCTCATTTCTGGGAGTTCTTTGGTTTACAGCAGCATAACTCGGATCTTCACATGGTGTCTCCCTGTGTCTTTGTCCAAATCTCCCCTTTTTATAAAGATACTAGTTGGGGCACAAGTGAGGGTGGCTCCTCACTTGAGCGGCCAACTCCTAATTTCGGCTCAGGTCATGATTCCAGGGTCATGGGATTGAGCCCCACATGGGGAACCTCACTGAGTGTGGAGCCTGCTTGAGATTTTTTTTTGTCTCTCTCTCCCTCTGCCCCTTGCCTGCTCATGCTCGCTCTCTCTCTCTCTCTCTCTCAAAAAAAAAAAAAAAAAAAAAAAAAGGACACTATTTATATTGGACTAGGGGCCCACCCTACTCCAGTATGATTTCATCTTAACTATTGCATCTGCAAAAATTCTGTCAAAAAATGGTAACCTTTTGAGGCAGTGGGGGTAGGACTTCACCATATAAATTTTGGAGGGATATAATTCAACTCATAATAGAAAAAACAGAGGTAGGAATCAAGGAGGATCCAGATAATGAAAATCACTGAGATGGGCCCCAAGCAAGATGGGAATAAAAGGGACCCAGTAAACAGAGGGATCAAAGACAAGAACTCACTCAGCAAAGAGCACTGCTTACAACTGAATTCAGTCTGGCCATTGCCAGCTGGTCCTGAGATACCCGTGAACACAGGTTCTTCTAATCAAATGGTGAAATGGAATGGTATTCATTGTTCTTTTCTTAAAATCAAAGGACCATAAGAAAGAAAACACTGAGGGGCACCTGGATGGCTCAGTCGGTTAAGTGTCCAACTTAAGCTCAGGTCATGATCTCATGGTTCACGGGTTCCAGCCCCACGTCAGGCTCTGTGCAGACAGCTCAGAGCATGGAGCCTGCTTCGGATTCTGTGTCTCCCTCTCTCTCTGCCCCTCCACTCACACTCTGTCTCTCTCTCAAAAATAAATAATAAACGTTAAAAATTTTTTATAAAAAAATAGAAAGAATGCAAACTAAAGCAGTTCTTATCCACCGCAGTTGCAACCATGGAAGTCAAAAGTTTTTACAGTCACAGAGGTATTCCAGGTTTCTACAAAGGCACAGAGTTGCTACATTATAATTTTTTTAAATCACAAAAGTCACTTCTGTCCTAAAATTCTAGAATTAAAATTTTATTTTGCAATTTTTATCCATCTGATTTTCTACACAGTTTAGAATAAGATTCTCCTTCTTCCCCCCATAGATTTCCCTACACCTTTGGGTCTCTATAAACATATGGACATGATCTTTCCTGTAAAAGATGTGTTCCTATTAATGTTGGTTGTAATAAACTCCTCTGTTTTCTGTCTGCCCTAGTTCTGTCAAATTTGTGTTCACAAAGGGAAGTAGACAAGGAAATTATCCAAGAAAGACACAATTTCTAATTAGAACAACATAAACAAAATATAGCCTTGGTTTTGCAGGTGGAAAGCAATGTCTTCATCATGATCTATCTATCCATTCCCCTAGAGAGAATGTGCTGCTTTAATTTTCTCATCTATAATATGAAGGCCTGATGTTTTGCTTTGGGGTGGGGTCGGGAAAGTGTTGCACAGGGATTATGGGAAGGGATAGCCTCCAAAAACTTATTTAAAAAATTAAAGTTTGGAGTTTTAAAAATATATATATTCCCTGACAACTTCTAATACAACAAGGAAAGGCTGTTATATAAACAAAGGGTGATTTTGCATTCAAGTTTACAAAAGTACAAATGCTTGTAGCTAGTCCTAAGAATAGACAAGGATGGTAATCTTTTATGTCCTATCACAAGCAAAATCATCCAGGTGACCCCTGTAAAGGATTTAGTATCTACTCTGTGGCAATGTTTCCTTTAAGTGGCTTAACCACTTTGGGCAACACTTAATAGATCCTATTTTTATTTGCATGGGAGTTGAAGCAAATAAGAAAATTTACTTAATCCAGAGTTGTAATGTATCAGGCTGTGCCTTTGAGGAGGTACACAGTGTTCTTTCCAGCTTCCCAATCCAGGTATATATTATACCTTATTATATATATATATGATATATATATATATAATATAAGGTATATATATAATATAAGGTATATATATAATATATATATGCCTTATTATTTCACCTGGCTTTAGGATAATAACACTAACGTCAGTTTATTAGTTGGGTTACTTTAGGTTGTGAGTAACTGAAAACCCCAAACTTGTTCACAGAACAAAGAAGGTGCTACTGACATGTCCAGAGACATAGAGTGGCTTCAGATATGAATTCCTACTGAATTTAAAGCACTCCAGGGGAACCTGAGCACCCTTAGGACAGAAGCCGCACCCTAGAGAGTGTGATCATGGGGGCGTTTACAGATGGCAACTGTTGTCCAGACAATCGCCAAAGTTCCTCCTTTTCCCTTTTAGCTGGAACAGCAGAGGATTTTCTTAAAATAGTAACTGGTCCCAGTGAACCAACACAGAGCAAGTGCAGCCAGTTTCTGTTGCCTCACCAAACCTTGTTGAATCATTGTATCATTCAAGAACACTTATTTGCAGCAACGTAGGTTTCCAGTTTTCAAACACCAAGGAATTTGACATAAGGAAGTAGTACCCATCATGATAATAATGAATTGTTTAAACTACATTGCATTTAAGGTTGCCCTTGGACCCGTCAAAGGATTTCACCCAATCCTCATTCATTCAGATGAGCCTTGAGCGCTTCACAAGGTCCGAGATCATTGCTGTGCCCCATCTTGACTGCCCAGCGCAGGGGACTGAACACAGCCCTGCTGACAAGAGTGAATAATCAGATTCATCTCAGCTGTGGCAGGGATAATTCAACGTCCACCTGAGGAGCCACAATGGCCTCTTCTGTTATTCCATCTATGAGGATTCTAGTTTCCAGTTTTACACATCAAAGGTCTTAGGTGGTTGGGAATGGAGGCAGAGTAGAGAAGGTTGCCAGGAAAGAAGATAGAACCCACACCAGGTAGCTCTCCTCTGGAAGGGCACTGAAGAAAAGGGCTGATGCCCTAAGAGGTCTGGCCTCTCAATCTCCTTAATCGCCTAAGAAGACAAGACAGGGAACATTCTTCCTCCTTTCGGCTGAGGGTTGGAGCCTGAAACCTTTGCTGGACAGAGAGTCTATCTCCCCCCAGGCCACCTTATGGCTCAGGTCCCCGCCCCTAGGCAAACCCACAGAATTCTGAGTGGCTATGAAAGTCCCTTTTGCCCAGAAGCACCAGGTTTGCAGTGTACCCTCATTAAAGTGTGTCCTGCAGCCAGACTGTCAGTTTCAAAAGAAAACTCCTTTTAATTTTAACTAGAGCCCTGGGCATCAGAAACAGTAGAGAAAGGGGATTCATTTATGAGTTTCTATGGCAGATTATGGGTTTTATTTGCTCCTTTACACCACTTTTCAGTCTGTCATTTTGGTAAGGTTAACCCCGGTGTAAAATGTTCCCGTAATTATGCTCGGAAACACTCCCAGCCTGCTGCATGCCAATAAATGCCTGGAATAACTGTCAGGCTAAATGAATCCCATTTGGACAAAATGATTATTGAAAGTTATTTTAGTTCCCTATTAAGCAGTTGCGGAACAGAGCTGTAATCAAAATGTTTATTTCAATTAGAATTATTACGCTCAATAAAAAGCTCAAGTAGAAAGTAAACTACACTTTATCAAATAAAGTAAAGGCCACAGCTAGTTAAACTTCTTGTTTCACACGGCCTCTATCTTAGAGTCTGACAAGAGGCACGATTCTCAGTCCTTTCCATAGTATATTAACAGCTTTTATAGCCCAGCTTCCATCTAGCTGATCCAGAGTCTCTTGCTCTGTGTGGACAAACCCCCCAATTCTTTCTTGATGGTTACCATGGCCAGCAGTGGGCATCAGCCCCTCTGTTTCCATAGCTACAGAGCAGGGGTGCCCCACCTCATGCTGAATGGCTGAGAAAAGGCCATGGGGGTTACAAAGCCAGAGGCAGTACTTATTCATCACCCAGCCCCCGCAAGACTAAATATACATGAGCATTCTCGTTACTATAGCAGCTATTTCTTTTCCTGGGGATGGATCCCAAAAGATAGCCAGGAGAAAATGTTTTTTGCTAATTAGGCAACATAGTCATCCTCATCAGAAACAGTTTTTTGGGTTCATTTTAATTTTTTTGGAGAGGGTGCTAAGAAAAAGAGCCTATTCCTATCCACCCTTCTATGATCTGCATCTTGAGATGAAACCTTGGGTACCCACAATCAAATTACTCCCCCCCACCCCCCCCCCCCCACCAAACACAACAGTTTAGTCCTAACCCTCTATGCCTGAAAGTATTGTTGGTTTTATAAATTATAATGCCTAGATCACACCCAAAACCAATGAAGTCCAAATCTTTGGAGTGGGGTCCAGGTATCAGGGTCATTCCCATGTGCAATTAATGGTGCAAACTCTACCATGAGTCAGAGGTTCTCAAAGTGTGGTCCCTGAACCAGCAGCATCAGCAGCACCTGGAAACTTGTTAGAAATGCGGATTCTCAGGGCCCATCCCATAAGTACTTAATCAGAACCTGGCATGGGGCCAGACATTCTGTGCTCAAGGTTGAGAACTGGAGCTAGGAGGATCTTCTTTAAAAAGAAAAATACAGCAAAGATGTTTATTGTTAACTCACATGCTTAGAGGAGCCAGAATCAACCCCTGACTGAACAGGAGCCAGCACTAAGCCCTGGTTGAACAGTGTTCCCTGATTGCCTGAATGTTAAGACAAAAGATGTAAGAGAAGAGGTGCTAAAAGTAGCTCTTAACTCCGACCTAGGCAAGGGAAAGGGCCTCTAAGACCCATCATCATAGAAGCCAGGGCTGGCTGAATGAGGAAATGATGAATTAATCTATAATCAGAATGTTAAAGGAAGCTAAAATGGACCAAAAAATAATTAGGCAGAACTGGCTCAAAAGCAATACCTCAAGTCAGGCTGACATTTTCTTTCTCTCTTCTCTCTTCCTACATCAGCTCTCCTGACTCGCCTCATATCTGGCTTCCCAAGGTCCCCATGACTCCCAGAGACCCCTCTGAATAGACAAAGGAATTAATTCATGCTAGGATCTAAATGGCTGTTATTGCACAGTATCATCTTGTGTTATTACATTTCCTTGCATTATTTGGATTTTGAACAAAGTTCCTAAGACATCTCTGCTTAACTTGGAGACTCATCCCATACTCCTTGCATGCCAGCTCCTGGCTTAAGCCTTTTACATATATTAACTCATTCAACACCCATAACAATACTATGAAATAGGCACTAGTTTGCACCATTTCACCGGTGAGGAAATTGAGGCACAGAGATGTTGAGTAGTCCTCCCCAGGTTGTGGCTTTGCACCCAGGCTGTTTGGCTCTGAAGGATGTGTTCTTAACCAAGGCTAAATGTCCTCTCAGAACGAGTGGGCTTTCCAACATGGAGCTCCCGGGCTGAGAAGATTTAGGGAAGGGGCTCTCAGAGAGCTATTCACTCCATATCTTCTAGTGCCAATTCCATCTCCATATTGGGCCGGGGGGGGGGGTCATGAATTTTCGACGTTGGTGTATTATTCCCTCTTCGAAAATGTGTAGTGTCAACCTTATCTTTATAAACTTATCCTGATCCTGCCATTCCCCTGAGTATTTGACTATTCCAGACAAAAATCCAGTTGAACTAATTATTTTGTGAGGATTTGCTTTTCTTAAAAAAAAAAAAAATTATGATCCAAGTCTAGTGCTTCCAAGACATATTTCTTCAAACTTCAAGCATCTCAGAAGGAACAGGTTGTGTCAGGTTCTCTGAGAGGTCCAACATTAGGACCAAACTCCAACTTTTGAACAGAGCTACCTTCACCCAGGTGGGGAGGGATCGGAACAAGGTTTAAATTTTTTGTTGTTGTTCTACATGTTTTTCCCTGAAGTCTTTGTCAGAGCCTTTTTCTACATGCAATAAAGTCTTGAATTTGATGGAGGCATCCCCTTCTGGCTTATGGCAAGTCTGTCAAAAATAGATTACACATCTCAATTTCATCCATGTCTAAAGACCATGGAATAAAGTGGCTCAGCATTAACCCATAGAGTGCTTACTAAGTATTGCATATCAGAATCTTCTTGGCAAAAGCCTTCTCGAGCTGGCTGGGGAAAGGTTGGGGTGGCAGCTCTGAATAATCTTCCATTTTTATCCCTTGACACTTTAATTAAGATAATTTAACAGCCTTTTAAGCACAATATGCAGAATTTGCCACTAGGAGCCAATGAGGAAAGTGTCTTGGGGAACTGGGAGATATGTGTGAGGTTGGAGATCCAGGCAGCATACAGTTGGATGGAGTTGTGGTTATTACTCAGCCCAATGACTGTGACTTTCCCAAGGTCACCCAGTTAATTAGTGGACTCCCTGGATCCCACACTGCATGAGAAGTTGTGGGATATTAAATGGAACTACCCAGGCATAATTGATTGTGAGCACTTTTCTTGAAAAAGCTCAGTGTCTGGCCTTCTCAGAAATTCACAATCAGCTTATGCAAAGCCTTGGGGTGGGGGAAAGGCTGAAGCAAATACCAATGATATGACTCAAGATCCTGTGGTTTTTCAGAGGGTTAGATGGGTTGCCAAATGGAGTCTGAGATCTCCTCATCTTGTCTCCTAGTGCTGCTGTGTGGCCCATGCAGCAACTGCCTACATCATGGGTACATGGACACATGTTGGGAGTCCCCATGCCTCTGTTAGGCAGTTAAGAAAAGTGCCTCCTACTCAGGCTTGTGCAATCAGAAATAACATCCGTGCCATTAATCATGTTCATCAAGAAGCACTTTCAGGCCTGACATGCAAAAGTTCTATTATTTGGCTACACTTTTTTCCAAGACCCTAAAGAATTTATTTTTTAATCCCACCTTTTGAAAATAAGAGTCTTCAGTCTGATAGGTAATATGCATTCCACCTTAAAAGTGGATGGCATTTACCCTGTTCTCCAGAAATTATATCCATTAGTACTTCCACATATGCTTGGCATTTATCAGGATTTGTTCTGATTCTTTATTTCCAGCTTGATTGGCTAGATGCATACATCTATAAAAATCATGAAACATGATGGATTTCAAATCCACTTGTAATAGACTGAACTTCATAGTACAAACTCTTAGATTCTGAGTACCACTGGCAACTCCTTTCATATTTAGGAGTCAAGAAAAAAGTAAGGGGGCAGATTTAGGGTGAGAGACTAAGTTAGGTAAAGGCCAGGAGCAAGGTGAGCCGGGGGAGGCTGGTAAAGGGAAGTAGGCTGGGGAAGCGAGGGTCATGAGTTCTGACTTATTTTAGGGGAAAATGATCCACTATTCAAAAAACATTGTGACTCTATAATAATTGGGGGAAAAATAAAAGCTGAGAAGGAAGAAATGCATGTGCGTGCAAAGGCATGGAGTTGCAAAAGGGCCTATGAGTCACTGAGAAGCTCAAGGTTGATGGCTAGAGGTGGATGGCGGGACGAAGCAATCAGGATGTGATGGAAAAGGGACAAAGTCAGTTGAGATTGGATTGTGAGAATCCTCCCCATCCTCCTTTCACCTTCTCCCCCTGCAGCTTTCCTTGACTGCATGGGTTCAGAAACACATCTTCCTGTGAAACTTTCAGCCTGTATTATCCAAACCTTAAAGTTGAAAGAGACAAAAGAGGTCACTGATCCTTAATCATGCGACAGACTTCATTCTAGTACTTAACTCTTCATTTTGTTTATGTTTCTCCAGGTCTGTATTTCGACTATTTAAGAACATTACCAACAATTTCAGGAGTAGAATTTTTTTTTTGAATATTTACTTTTGAGAGAGAGAGAGACAGAGCGTGAGCAGGGGAGGGGAATGGGCAGATACCGAGAGGGAGACACAGAATCCGAAGCAGGCTCCAGGCTGTCAGAACAGAGCCCAATGAGGGGCTCGAACCCATAAACCATGAGATCATGACCTGAGCCAAAGACAGCTGCTTAACCAACTGAACCACCCAGGAACCCCAGGAGAAGAACTTTTTTAGATAGTTGTAACTACAGTAGGAATATACACAGTAACTTAATTAATAACCACAGTTGTTAAGGGATTTCTACATGCCAAGAGCTTCCTATGTATTATATCTAAAACTTAAAACAATCCTATGAGGCACACATTATTATTTCCATTTTAAAAATGGGCAAGAGAGGTTAAATAAGTTGCCCAAGGTCACAGAGCTCTAAATGGAGGAACCAGGATTTGAAACCAGGTTGTCTTATTGTAGAGTTTATTTTTTTAATGCTTATTTATTTATTTGGAGAAAGAGAGAGAACATGTGCATGAGCGGGGGAGGGGCAGACAGAGAGGAAGAGAGCTTCCTAAGCAGGTACTGTTTTGTCAGCACAGATCCCAATGTGGTGCTCGATCTCACGAACTGTGAGACCATAACCTGAGCCAAAATCAATAGTCAGATGCTTAACTGACTGAGCCACCCAAGCTCCCCTAAGGTTTTTAAACAGCAATACTCTACCTGCTTCCCTAACAGGTGCTTAAGAAGTTTTTGCTGAATGAATGGGATAAGTGGATGCCAGATAAATTGCTTTTTTAAAAAAATCCAAAGCCTGTTCATTGAAATACTATTAATGCATTACTTAATTATTCACCAACTAAGAAGTTTTCTTTACCAATTCACTGATAGGCTCTATATTCAAAGAAGCATAAAGGTCCTATGAGTATTTCTCATCAGAGATCTATGAAGATAAAACTCTGTTTCATGGTCTTGTTAAGTACCAACTCTGTCAATGGCACTGAGTTCTTTCCTCTAATATATAGGAAACCTTTCTGAATGTTTTCCACTCCCAGGGAGTTAGGCAACGTGATATCACTCTACATATCAGCAGCATCTCAATCATAAAAACAAGAAATGAATCCTTACAAGATCAAGAGAGGAGGAGTTTGGCCATGCTACAGAGCTGACAGTTGATGGTAATAAAGAATCAATCAGTTCTCCAATTCAGAGACAGCCTGGATGGGACCTTCATTTCTGACCACTACCCTGAAACCACTAGGAGCCAGGAAACTGGGGGAAGGATCCAGGTAAGATTTCCCTTAGAACCCTGCAGTGATGGCTGGGGGGAGCCTCTTGAACTGAACGAATGCCCACTGCTATTTCACAGCCAAATGCAGGCGCTTGGGGATTTAAACCTATCAGTACTCATCCTTGGCTGGGAAACAAGATGAACAAAAAATTAAGGTGCTGACAGTTCTGTTTTTAGAGAAGTGCCAAAGCAAAATAGAAATCATGGAAAGAATCAAAAGAATGCAAGCAATGTGGCATTCCTACATCACTTAGACCTGTGAGGAGACGTGGAGGCTTCTCTCCTGAGGAAGGAAAAGCCCTCGCTCCTAACAACATTCTGCCCAGACAAGATGCCTGCCCATACCATCCCTTTTCTGCAGAGCAGCTGTGCAGAAAAAGCACCGTCTTTTCCCATGATCCTCATGTGTTTTGACTGATGCTTGTGGGATAGTTTAAGCTCAGTAAAGCTTTCAAGGGTTGGCCAAACAAGTCTCGGACAGAAATGTCAGGCTTCAATAAACCATCAGGTCCAATGTCTCAATTTCAACTCAATGTTTAGACTGGAAGGAGAGCAGAGGAATACAGCTAACCCTTAATTTGTACTTATATATACTCATGTTTGATCACCATGAAAATGTCCCGCTACTGCCAGATCACCAATCAATATAGGTTGCACCAGACGCATGGGGAAGATACAACTGCAAAGCTATGAGACTAAAAGACAGTAGTAGTCAGGACATAGTTAATGGTAGGAATGAAAAACGTTGCCCTTCAAGATTGCCATGGGAACTGGCCACTTATGCTAATACTACCATTCATCAAAACATAGGGATAGTTTCTGAAGCACACAAGAAGGTGTTTAATGCAATGCTGGAAAATTAAAAAACTACCCTGTCACTAACTAGCTGTGTGACCTGAAAAATTTTACTTAAGTTCCCTGATCTTCCATGTCTTCACTGGTAAAATGTGGATACTCATTCCTCTGATGTCTGAGTGAAATATGTTTGTATGCAAAAACTTTAATATCTTTGATATCTAGAAAGTTCTCAGTAAATGGTGCCTATAACAATTATCGTCATCATTAACAATGACAGTAATGAATCTAGATCAGTCGTTGTTAAAGCTATGGAATCTTGAGCCTCTCTGATTCTCATCTCATTTAAGTATCAGGTATGTATTACTTCATAGGGTCATTAGTGAGATAAATGCAAATGAAAAGCATCTAATGTAGTACCAGGTACACTCTATGTGCTCAATAGATACAACTTCTTTTTAGTGACACTACATAGCATTTTTGAAGTTATTTAATCTGCAAATGGGAGAAAAGCCAGACTAAAGTATCAAATTCTAGTTTCACCGAGAAACTACTTACCTCTCTGTTTAAAACCCTATTATAGTCTATTTAAAACATAAAATAAAAACTAAATCCTGGTATAGATTAAATTTATAATTGGAAACACCACAGGTATTAAACACGTATTCTTACGGATTATATTTACGTTCAAGTTAAATAAAATACCTGCAAGTAGTAAGGTATTAGAACATAGAAGCTGATGAAATTAAAGTTATAATCATGAGAGTCCATAAAATTTCATGTTCACATTATTATATAAATGTATTCCTCTTTTATTTCTGTGATGAGGCTATAAAAGATGTTCACCACCCCCCTCCAAAAAAAAAAATGCAGAATCCAGGATGTCAGCTACAAAGCAGGTATGATCAGGAATTCTAGAAAGAATAAATAAGTCTGTCTTCGTTAATTAAAAGCCTATATTGAATAAAGTCTCATTGTGGTTGTGACAAAGATCAAAAGATATTTGGATGTCATCTTCAAAAGCTTTTGACACTAAGCTGGTGTGAAGTTCCAAAGCACTCTTACAGTCCTCCACTCTCTGGCATGTTTTAACTCTGAACTCAGGCTAGATCCTTCAAATAAAAGCTAGAGGTAGCTACAGCAGTTATGAGAAAGGACAAAGATTGAGAACAAAATACCCAACTAGGCCTATTAATCAGTGATAATTTAAATGATACTTTTTTATGACTTTTTAATTTTGAGAGAGAGAGAGCGTAAGCTGAGTGTAAGCTGGGGAGAGGGACCAAGAGTATCCCAAGCAGCCTCCACACTCGGCACTCAATCCCACAACTCTGGGATCATGACCTGAGCCAAAATCAAGACTTGGACACTCAACCAAATGAGCCACCCAGGTGCCCCTTAAATGCTACTTCTTACAAGTTCTTCTATTTTGTATATATAGGTACACATAAATGCCATAAAATGTTTTAATGCAGAATGAATTTTTGTATTCTATTATTTTAGGAAATCTTTGAGAATGTTCATTTCTCAGTTATTAACCAGGTTAACTCTTAGTCACTAAGCCTGCCTGTTTGGATAATTTGGCAGTTAGTCCAAATTATGGAGCACACATAGGAGGAAATAGCCTCTTGATGATTGAGCTTAGAAATTCAAACACAAAAATTGATCATCTTCAACACGGAGGACTAAGTATCAAGATCATAAAGGGCTTTTTCAAGCCACACACAAACACACACATGTTCACAGACCCACCCATCAAAGATTCTGGCCACCTATCTACATATTAGGTGATTTTCTCTGAGAAAGGGAGCATGTGGATTGGGAGGGAAAACATACACACACACAGGTGATTCTGATACATTCCTTCTTCCCACTGCTGAGACCTACTGCTAAAAATTGATGACACATGTCACAATTATTTTTTCATATTTTTCCAAAGAATCAATCTATTTGCTGTTATTGTAACAGACTCTTATTCCAGGAAAGGTTGTGGAGATGCAATCGAAATGATGATAATTGACTTAGTCAGCTGAACACTCACTCTCTCAGCAGGAAAAAAAGAAAAAACAAAAAACCCTCAAAACAAGAATTTCATGCTTTAACCAGAGGCATCTGCAAAGCATGTGTTTGACCAAAAAAAATGGTCATTTGAAGAAATACAAGAGCAGTTAAAAGTATAATTTATAGCATGTTTCTCACTACACGTGGATCTGCTGTATGGTTTTCTGACCCTATGCTCAAGTTTATAGTCCTTAGGATACCAGGGACAGTTTTAGGAGGATGTTAAGGCCACAAGCAGCAGAAAAATTTTGAATTCCTTTCATGTCAACTATTTCAATATTATTTTAAAGCATTAGGGTCCACTAGCAACTTTCATGCAGAAACCTTTTCTTTTAATTTTGATGTGCAATCTGTCAGCAACTCTTTGATTTCTTTTATTATGTCCCCCTCCTTGCTATCACTTCATTGTCTCACAGCTGTCTGCTCATTTCTGCCTTGATTAATTTCTTCCTGGGTGCCTCTATGCCTGATCTGGGAAATAATGCCCCTCACTTTGAGCTGTTGGCTTTTTGTCATAATGAATTTCAATGAAATGTAATAAGAAACTACACAGCCTTAGAAACAAATGATGCTGAGAAGCACAAAGGCTGGAAAGAGATACTAGTAGTGTATAAGTCTTACTGGAAATCAGTTTATTTCTATTTTTTAGAAAACCATTGAGGAAGGAAGGAAGGAAGGAAGGAAGGAAGGAAGGAAGGAAGGAAGGAAGGAAAAAAGAAAAAGAAAGAAAGAAAGAAAGAAAGAAAGAAAGAAAGAAAGAAAGAAGGAAAGAAAGAAAGAAGAAAGAAAAAGAAAGAAAGGAAGGAAGGAAGGAAGTCACTTAACTAAAGAATAGCTGTGGTCCACTCCAGTAGGTCCATGGCTAAGACTGAGGCAAAGTTAGTCCATTTGGACCCCTACATGCTCTCCCTCTGGTATCCCTTCTCTGCACTCTCTTTTGAGTTCGTGCTTTCTCTTTAGTATATAAGTAAGTGAAAAGACTTTATTGTACTGAGGACTATTCTATTTACATTAAACTGGCATCTGATAAAAAGCTATTGCTCTGGGCGCCT
Source organism: Herpailurus yagouaroundi (assembly GCF_014898765.1). Taxonomy (NCBI): domain Eukaryota; kingdom Metazoa; phylum Chordata; class Mammalia; order Carnivora; family Felidae; genus Herpailurus; species Herpailurus yagouaroundi. The sequence continues at coordinate 45,744,558 of NW_024412391.1, forward strand.
GGGTGGCGCAGTCGGTTAAGCGTCCGACTTCAGCCAGGTCACGATCTCGCGGTCCGTGAGTTCGAGCCCCGCATCAGGCTCTGGGCTGATGGCTCAGGGCCTGGAGCCTGTTTCCGATTCTGTGTCTCCCTCTCTCTCTGCCCCTCCACCGTTCATGCTCTGTCTCTCTCTGTCCCAAAAATAAATAAAAAACGTCGAAAAAAAATTAAAAAAAAAAAAAGCTATTGCTCAACATTAATAACAGCTTTGACCACTGGCTTCAGAAGAATTAAAGTGCCAGTATCTATAGAATATCAAAATAGCTGGTTGGAGAGATACATTTCTAACTATAATTAACTCCTAACCAGTCACTTCATGAAGCTCTTAATTTATGTGAGGTTTCAGTGTGCTGTTCTATCTATTGTCATAAAATTTATTTTAACAAGGTTTGTTGAAATAATTTTCAGTTATTGGTATGTCTCCATTGCCTCCTGGCTAAAAACTGTCAGCCAAACTGTCAGCCTTGCAGAACATGAAAGCTGTAATTTTGTATTCTGAAGTAGAATCAGATAGATAACAAAGGCAATCATTAAGTACAGAATGTCATTCTTCAAAGACATTTCAGGCACTCAAAACAACCTCTTTTGTGCCCATGAATTTTCAAACCATTAAGAGTTTCTCAAAAATTCAACAGTAGTTTATATGGAACATAAAATGTGCTTCACAAGTGTACTTTGAATTTTTTAATGAACCGTTTGCTGTTTGCAGCAAAGGTGCTAAAGTTTTGCTGGAACTTTGGACAAGAAAAATCAACGGACTGGAGTTATAAATACAAACACGTGCAGGGCTTAGACAGTCCTATCACCAAAACATCTCCACTAGAATAGGACTACATTTAAAAACCAGTTAGGAGACAAATAATCAATTGACTTTAAAAATTTTTTCTTCAATATTTACATTTGCAAAGCATGTTGCAAAGTTTTCATATACAAAACATTAGTTCATTTGTAATAAAACTTGTACATGGACAGATACTTAGGCCTGTCCATGTACAAGGAGAGGATTCAAATACACAAACTTTTAGACTCAGTTCTGCCTTTCTTGACTACACAGCACCATGGCACATTCTGGAAAATCCTGAGATTGAAAACTTCTCCTTCCTTTAAGTCTCTCCTGATCTTCAGGGTGGTTGTGACTGTGATGCCAGTCCTTCCTGGAACAACAGTGAGAATAGTAAAAAAGTTTCTGTATAAAGTTTCTTACCCATAAAAGATGGTAGAGGAAGGTGTCATCCACAATGTTTTTATGTCCTAATGCTGTTAATTATGTTTATTGGAGTCTCTCCTGGCTATGAAATAATTATAGAATCTTCATGAAAAATACAAGGTTTTTTTTTTTAATCTCATGCACTTGTAAAAAAAAAAAATGCGTGTAGGTACATTTTTTACTCCACCCATCATGCAAGTGTTTAGAAACCAGCCAAAAATAAAGTCCCTGGGGGAATCTCACGCAAAATGTTGATGGACATAAATATGAATGTTCTTTCATCCTCACCCTCATAGTTTCTCTGAGCTGCAAATGCCAACAGATATACATACCCTAAATCCTTCAATTAGGATGTCCAATAAATGCTAAGTAAGAAAGAAAAAGATTCTATGTGCTCAGCAATAGCTGCCATGACCACTGCTCATGGAAAGTTCTAATGGCTTATGGTTGCCAGGGATGGCTAGAAATGGGTGCTACAGATTCTTATCAGAAGATGGACTTATGCATGAGATTAATATCAGTACTATCTCTTTGTCCCTCTCCTGCTCTAGCAAATACCCGCATGAGGAATCCTGGGAGCAGGAGGAGGAAGAGGGACTACATGGTTCTATTATTTGGTATCCTAACTGTCAAAGACAGACCTTTCATCTTGAAACAAACTCCAAAATCTTTGTGACAATTTAAGCATGAAATGAAGACTGCCCTCATAAACCAACTTCCCTTCTTTGACATTTCTATTATCACTAATTTTCAATAATGTACACTAGGTCTTGCTTAGCAATAATAAAACTACCCGTGTTAGGAGTCTAGTTTTATATAACACTCCATATGGTGGATTCATAATAAATTTCTACTGGGAATACAATCATAAACCACTATTTTCTGCTATAAAAAACCATTAAAGCACAGACATGCACAAACAAGGTAATCTGCAATAAATTTGGAAATGTTAAAATACTACAAACGTAAATGTATTCAGCCCCATTGCAATGCATGTAATTTCCATAGCTTTATTAGAAATCTTGCCTTTGCAGTGGTTTGGCGATAGGTTATAAATATAGTAGGAATGAGTCAGCATGCAAATCCCTTCTGTGAAAAAACAATTTGAAAGGTTTTATAGCCCAAAGCTGTTTATTATATTGTAAGAATAGTAATGCAAGTTTGTGTTTGGAACCTGCTGAGAGGAGATTTCTCAGGACATCCTGTTTATAAAACAGCAAGGGAAAAAAAAATTCAGCAAATTAAAAAAAAAGAAAAAGAAAAAAGAAAAAAACAACATTTGATTTATGTAAGGTCACAGAAATAGTAGGTCCCAAATAAAGTAATTTTTAATTGATGGACTTTTCTCTGCACACATTAAGGGTCATGAGAGAGATGAAAAATATACCCCACTGAGAAAAGGAGAGCAGCGTTAGCCTGGCAACTCTGAATCCTGGAGGCAGAGAGGTAACTATCTCTGGAGATGAGAGGAGATAAGGTTACAAAAGCAAAGACAGAAGAGGCAGAATGACCGAATTGTCAGCATCGGCTACAGTCCGCCGACCTGAGGAAGGGGTGTCAGCAAAGCAGACCACCAAAGGACAAAGAAGCTGAGGCCAGCACGTAAGCCGCGGAAAGGATGGAGACGTAAGAGTCCCAAGTAGGGAAAACAACTCGGGAAAGGCGGGAGCAAGAACAGATGGCTGGATTTGGGAGTCGGAGCTCACTGGAGCCTTGAGGAGACCAGCTCAGGACCCGGTGGGATACCCAAACCAGGCTGCAGGGAAGTAAGGAGTGAGTAGATGATGATGACGTGGAAACTGCAGACACACATAGTGTTCACAAGGGATGGGGGGGGGGGGGGGACTTGTTGGCTTGAGTGCAGATGTATCAATAGGCAGAATCTCTTAGGATAGAAAAGATCTGGGGGGTGGGGGGTTCGAACCAGTGAAGACAGCAAAACCAAAGACGTAGGAGACAGAAGTGAGTCCTGATGGGAAGGAGTTCTGGCAGGGTGTCAAGGAAATGGGCTCAAGGACATGGGCCAGGGAACCAGCTCTGGAAAGAGGTAAAGCATTTAGGCAGAAAGAAAGGGCGGCATCTGTAGAGATGAAGAGATAATCTACAGAGGAGAAGAAAAGAAGCCTGGGGGGCCTGGCTGGCTCATTCAGTTAAGCATCCATCAGACTTCAGCTCAGGTCAGGTCATGATCTCTCAGTCTGTGAGTTCGAGCCCGGCGTCGGGCTGTGTGCAGACAGCTCAGAGTCTGGAGCCTGCTTCCAATTTTGTGTGTCTCTCTCTCTCTCTCTCTCCCTGCCCTCCCCTGCTCATTCTCTGTCTCTCTGTCTCTCTCTTTCTCTCTCAAAAATAAGTAAACATTAAAAAAAATTTTTTTTAAGGAAAAAAAAGGAAGGAAAAAGAAGTGGGTGGAACTGAGGCCCAAAGACCTTCAATGGCTTCATAAAACCAAGGGGCAAACTCAACTTCTGATTTTTCTTAAATGTATGAATTCATTATAAAAACATATTATCGTTTCTTTGTGAGCTTCCAAAGCATCTGTGTGTATGTTATGTTGTGAGGGAGCCAAATACTATAAAATATCCCAAACTGTCTAAACATGTGTGCTTGCAGCCTGGCAAACACGTGTGCGTGCACACACGCACATGCACAGCAGAAATGCAAGCCCATTCCCAAACCAGGTGTCATTGTTTATTACATGGCTCACAGTACCCACCTATGACTTTTTCCCAATTTCCCCCTTCCTCTTTAGAAAGGCTCTTTCTGTAAAACCCCTGCCCATCTCAAGCAGAAAGGAGCTGAGTACCCCCCTCACCATCCAGAATGCATGTGAGGGCACACACATCAGCCAGGAGTGCCTGTATGCATATCCAGGGCACATCGGCACAGGCCCGGGAATGATCCTTTTAGATAAAATGAATTATGGAAGGCCAGAAATTTTTAAAGAATTTGAGAAAAACAATGTTACAAAAGGAGGGGAGGGACAAGTCTATTTCCTGAAATGGAAGAATTCATGTTCCTGTTTGTCTGATTATGTAAAGAAAAGAGACTGTGTGAACATGGCCAGAAGGATGTGGGGGGATACTATTTCAGGATTCCTACGAAAAAAATTGACGATGTCATTCTTTTATATGAAGAGGAAATTGGAGGGGATTGTAAGGGAATTTAAGAGAATACCAAAAGATCTTAAAAGGAAGAAAAAAATTAATAAGCAGGAAATAAAGTAGTGACATGGTGGGCATAGAAAATTATTTAGGGAAGGAAAAATCAAAAGTGTGATCAAAAAAGGTAACCAGAACTCACAGAGCTATTTTGAGAGTGAAAACCAAGTGAAAAATGTCAAGTATAAGATTATTCTTATTTGACATTTTTATATAGCAGCAACTTATAAAAACATCAAACACTGACATAAGCCTTCCTCTAGCATTTTAACACATCATTATATTGTTAACAATGTCAAACGACTGTAGCCATTCATGTGACTTTTAATAGATTACTTTTATCATAAAAATGTCACTTTTAGGATAATCTGCATTCTCACATTTTTTTATATTCAGCTCTGGTCTTAAAATGTCAAGTATAGAAGATATCTGTGTCTGCAATTCTTGGGAGTCTTACCACAGATCTTGAGAACATCAGTATAAAATAAGCCTTAATTTGATATGGCCGCTGTGCTCGATTCATCTTTTCTGCAATTTTTTTCCTTTTAAAAATAATTACAAAGCGCATGCATTAGGTAAAGATAAAATTATGAGTTAAAGCCATAATAGGCAGGAAATTTATAGGGAAGTCTGCTTTGGCCCTCATGAAAGGCATCCTGTAACATGTTCAATCACTCGGGGTCGCATTCCCATAGGCATGATTATAGACTAGATTCTGGCCTGCCTACTCAGTTAGCAATGATGCTAACACCAATCACTTCACTTTCAGGGGCTAACATGTGCCAAATGTCCAATCAGATTTCTTTGGCTGTTCCTCTTAAATGTGAGGAAAACAAAGCAATTAACTAATACATCAAAGATCAGGCAAGTCAGGCACAGAAGAGGAATTAGAACTCAAATAAGTCAATAGTCTCATGTGGGAATTGGCAAACTTTTCTTGTAAAGAGCCAAACAGTCAATATTTTAGGCAGGCCACATCGCCTCTGTCACAACTACTTGACTCTTATACCATAGTGCAAAAGCCAGCAGGCAGCACATAAAAACTGGGTCTGGCTGTGTACCAATAAAACTTTATTTACAAAAACGGGATCTGGACTGGATTCGGCCCTCTAGCCATAGTTTGCCAACCCCTGATCTAGTGGATCAGCTCACACAATCTGTCAAAAATTACAGCTCAAACTCTAGCAAACACTAATTTTATCCAGATTGAATAATAATATCTAACAGTAGTGCAATCTTACCAGATGCCATGCACCATACTTTTATACAAGTTATATCATTTTCTATCCCACTCGGTAAGTACTGTCATATCTTCATTTTCAGATGAGGAAACTCAAGCTCAGACAGGTATGTGAGTTACTGAAGGTAACTCAGCTTAAAGTAAAGGGGACAGAAATTGAAACTAGGCTTCTGGATCAAAGCCTCTGATCTTAACCACTGCCTTGATGTTCTATGTATGTCATTCATGGATGCTAAGAAAACATGAAGCCATAAAAATCTGGGCATTTTCTTGAAAAAGTGATCTGTACTCTTTAAACTTACAGAACTAGACAGAAAACATTCCTTGTAGCTAGGCATCCCAAGCAGGTCCCATTTTGACCTATCTAATTGTGAGTGCACTGTTGCAAACCCACCATCCCCACACTGGAGAATGAGACTCACAACCTGAATTCTCCAGGCAGCTGATGCCCAGGACATTAGATGCTCACAGCTGTCACAGAGAAATGATCCTGGATTAGGGCAGCAAGAAGAAACATGGTAGATGAGTTTATATCACAGGCTAACAAGGAAAGAATCAACCCTGTTATGGCCACCTGCAGACAGGCTTACACCCTGGACTTCACAACCCATCCTCTGCCACTTCACAGCCCCACTGAGAATAAAAGAAAAACAAGCTTTCGACATAAAGGAGAATGAAGATATGATGTTTTCTAACATCTGTTGTTTGCATGGCACATTCTCAACTCACAGCATCCTCCAAAGTAGGCAAGTATTATTTTATCTTCATCTCACAGATGAAGAGGGGTCACTGAGATGCAATAAATTGTTAAGGCCACATAATAAGGAAAGACTCAATGCCTGGTCTTCTGAGCAAGCCTTGGGGCCTCTTCCTCTCTCATCCAGGCTGTCTTTGAACCTTCTGAAATGACTCACAGAGTGATAGTTTGAAAAAGGAAGCCACTGTCAAAAGTCAAACACATTACACAAACATGGATTTTGTTGTTCAACTGAGGACACTGGAAAAGACAGCCAGGATAACCCAAATTTTAAAGGATGTCCCATATTTGGTTATTTTCACACATACTATTTATAAAAATAAATAATAGAGGGGGGATCTTTGTTAAAATTTAGCCTCAGAGGTCCAGAACTTACAGGATCTGTTCTCAACCGTCTCCACCCAGAAGTACTTCCTCAGGGAGCTTTGGCTGCCTTTGGCCATATCACATCCAAGCCAATTCTGGATGTGGGCGTCACAGGAGGAGGAGGGCAGCATCGCAGCCCAGTGTCTTTTGCACCCTTTCTCATCATTGCACAATGATTGTTCTTTGCCTACCTGCCCTCTTAACTCCCTTCACTCCCAAATACAGGCAAAGAATGCAAAACATCAAAGCGAGGTCTAGGTTTTGTCAACGAGATTTGATTATTCTTTTAAACATTGAGACAAACCTCTAGTCTAAACAAAATTTGTTGGGAGCTAGGGATGAATAACTGAAGACAAAGATCATCCCCACTTATCAGAGAAAAAGTTAAAACTCTATCATTTCTCCTTAAAGCAGATACATGTGCTGTTTACACATGCACGTGCGCGCGCGCGCGCGCACACACACACACACACACACACACAATTACTTTTTCTAGTTTCCTTGTTGAAGAAGAAAATGCCTAATTTACATGTAGAGCCCACAAATTATAGCCATAGCAGACAAGGAAGCAGATGAAGATTGTGATTGATATTCCAAAATCTCCATCCTGATTTCCCCATCCTCAGAATTAGCCACTCTATAAATCAAACGGACATATGAACATCTGATGTTGAAACCAATAGGTCACATCTGTGAAAAACATCAGAAACATAAAGAACTGGATTCTTCTGTTTTCTCTGAAAAAAAAATCACCCCCTCCACTATCCCTATGACCATTTCCACCATTATACCTTAAAATATCCCGTCTCTTCTAAGAAAATATCACTTCCCACATGTCTATTGCTATTAACAATGACCATTTCTTCTTTCCAGTTGGTTGTGCAGAAGATTAGAAATTGGCACTATTTTCCACAGTAACCCTGAATGAAACCTTGGCTGTTTCTAAGTAAGAAGATATTATTGAGGCACACACATGTATATTGTCAGCCAGTGGCCTAATAGAGATGGAAATCTCTCACTTGTTAAGGGTATTTCTGTGTCTGCTGATCTGGGTTAATGTATCTCAGAGTTGAAGATACAGACTAAATATTAGGAGCTGTTAAGAGTTGCCTTCTACTCTTCCTGGATCACCTTATGAGAATCACCTGTGGACTGTTGGCCTTGGGTCTTCTCTCTCCAAGAATATCCAAGCAGAAATACTCATGCTATTTCTCCTGTATGAGGCCAATACCTGTGACCCACCATCCCTGGAATATGTGTCCTGGGGTCTTTTCTAGGCATGTTGATGGGTTTATATTTATACAATGTTTAGAGCTAAAAGAACTTCATAGACCATCTCAACGAAATTCCTCATTTACAGCTAAGGAATATGAGCAGTGAAGAGCATAAGTGACCTCTACAAGGTCACACACCTTGTGGACAAGCCAGCTCACTTCCATTTTTCCTCTCATCTTTGCTCTGTTTTAGCTGACTTCATCTATACACAAACAAGATCTCTTTGGTGACCCTGGCATACACGTGCTGAGTGACTGGTGAGGAAGGGAGCAGCTCCTGGCTACTGAAACACTTTAGTCTTCATGAAGCTAGCTGATCCCTACAGAGCTGATCCATGGCTCACCTTGCACTACTTGCACCAAATGACTAGAGCATGTTGCACATAGTATGAACTCAACTAAATATGTGTCCAGTGAATAATATAAGTTAATCAGCCCAGATGATAGAGCCACATGGTTTATTCTGTGGTTATAAGGAAGGAAATGCATTGCCATGTGGCATACTGTAGAAATGAACACACTTTTCCCCAAATAAGGAGGCTAGGAGACATCATCAACCATAGGGCAATGGTGGCCCTCACTCTTTTATCATATATCTAAAGGTTCATATGTTGTGGGAGAATTTAATAAGGTGCCTGATGAATGGAACTGGGATCAAAGACATTAGAGAACCTTTAAAACCATTCTCTTACTTTATACATTTGGGAATCAAAGACTCAGAGAACTGATGGAATTTGCCCAACTTGCCCCTGACCTCAGGCCCAGCTGTCGCCACCCTTCCAAGCTGCCTCCTCCATGCTGGGGGGCCTTTGTTCCTGAAACTCAATCTCTACAACATGGAACCTTGTCTAGAGTTCAATGCTCTATACATAGCCCATCAAACATCTGCTGGCTAATTAATGAAGACTGGAAATTTAGCCCTTTAGTTTGCCCTACACCATTGGTAGGTTAAAAACCATGAGATTTTGCTGTTTGAATGCTGTTTGGGTCAGCTAAATCAAAGTGAAGATTCCTTCTATCTGGCTTAGATAGGCAATCTGACCAACACCCCCTCTGAGACTAGCTTTGGATTCCTTTTCTTCCAGGTGGGCTGAATTTATACTTCCTCCTTTTCTCTGTTCTTACACTTTCTGGAGACTGAAAAATGGCACCTACTCTGTGGATAGTGCCATGATCACCAGGCTTGTCATCTTAAGTGTGTTGGTCAGACCAGCTGTCTTCTCTATAAACTCTATACCCCACCCCCTCTCCACAAATATCTGTAGGTTAGACTGACCCTTCTGCTTAACAGCCCAGGGAAATGGGGATTCTTGTCCTCTTCATTAACAGCTGAAAAAACAAGAACTCTTTGTGTAGAAACATCCAGAAAGAGAAGGCATCCTCCAAGCCTGCTTCTCTCTTTATTGTGGGCAGGAGTCAAAAAGCCTCTGCTCATGCTCAAACCCAAATCCAAGGTACCATAGACCTCCCCATGCTCTCCAACACAGACCCCCACCCCTCAACCAGAGCTGCTATGTGTAAATTTAAGGCTTCTGGAAAAATGAAGGGATTTATCTATGTGCCTACTGCACGTGCAGGAAAATCCTTCCTCTGCAGACACCCCCTCAACCAGAGTTGCTATGTGTAAATTTAAGGCTTCTGGAAAAATGAAGGGATTTACCTATGTGCCTACTGCACATGCAGGAAAGTCCTTCCTCTGCAACCTTCTCAAATACCCATGTTTCCTGGTACTCTTTTTTTTTTTAAGTTTATTTATTTTGAGTGAGAGAGAGAGAGAAAAAGAGAGAGAATCCCAAACAGGCTCCACTCTGTCAGTGCAGAGCCCAACATGGGGCTCAAACCCACAAACTGTGAGATGACAACCTGAGCTGAAAGCAAGAGTCAGACACTTAACTGATGGAGCCACCCAGGTGCCCCTGGTAGTCTTACTACCTTCTTAGAAAGTTTCCACTGTTGAATCTACTTGACCTCAGTCCTCTATCCGAAAGGACCATCATTTTGACCCACATATAATAAGTGCTGCCCAGCCAGACCACCCCAATCAACCTGGAAATCCATGAAATGGCATGTTGCACCCAGATTGCTCTCACAATCTGTTCCACTTTTTAGCTGACTTTCTTAACTTAAAAAGAAAAATAGAAAAAACCCTAAAGAAATATAGTTAGATTTAACTGATATGTGGAATTTAAGAAACACAACAGATGAACATAGGGGAAGGGGAGGAAAAATAAAATAGAAACAGAGAGGGAGGCAATCCATAAGTGACTCTTAAATACAGAGAACAAACTGAGGGTTGCTGGAGGGGAGGTGGGTGGGGTTATGGGCTTAATGGATGACGGGCATTAAGGAGGCACTTTTTGGGATGAACACTGGATGTTATATGTAAGTGATAAATCACGGGGTTCTACTCCTGGAGCCAAGACTACACTGTATGTTAACTAACTTGAATTTAAAAAAATAAATTTTTTTTTAAATCAAAAAAGAAAAAAAAGAAATATAGTCAAATAGAAAGTGGCATCCTCCTGTTTGAGAAAATGTCAGCAATGTGGGGTCAGCAATATTGGCTGCAGTACCAACTCTTTCGTGTAGTAATGAACAAACAACAAGGATAATAAGGAGGAAGAGGGTGATGACACGTGGCTTCATTTACTGCATACTCATATAAGTCAAGCTACATGCTAAGTGCTTTCCACATATAATCTCATTTAGTAATATTTCCAGTGTAAGCAAACAGATCAGACTATTTTCTCTTTCTAAGACTGATTTTCAGATCTGTCTCGCTGAGTTAATAGCTAAATCACAAGGTTGCTGTGAAAATTAAATGCGATAACAGAGATAAATGCAATTGTTAACCTCCAAAGTGATTTACAAATATCCCTTATTCTTCTTCTTACTGTTGTTTCCATTCCTTCCAAGAACATTTGAATATACAGTCCCCAAGCCATAGCTCAGTCCTGACCAAGTAGAGATATCCTTGGCAACAGACCCTGTAGCTTCAAACACAAAACAAGGCACCCAAGTACTATCTTTCAGAAACCATCTGTGTCTTTCACAAAATTTGACAAAAGGCTCTAAACTAAGTGAACGCCAACATAAAGGTAAGAAAGTTGCTTTCTCCATCCCAGTAAGGCAGTGATGTAGTTCAAATAATGTGCCTGCGTTTTGACACCCCACCCCCACCCAAAGAGATGTTTCCAGGAAAGCCTTGCTCTCTGGAAAATTTCCCAGAATGAAGAGACCCCTGGAAACCCGCTCCCTCCCACAGGCCCCCTCAGGCAAGGAAGGGCATCTTAAAGGGGCTCCAGGCCCCCTTGCCTCTCTCTCTAGGCACTTGCTTCCAGAAAAGAATATTGTGGTAGAAACATACAGGTTTTTTTTTTTTAAAGATTATTTTAATGGGTGTCTTTTCTCTAGTTAGGGTGTTAAGTGTTTTCCTGGTATTTATGTAAAAAAAAAAAAATAATAATCCCGTCCCTTCAAGAACTGAATTGCACTTTCACATTTTCCACTTTGTTCTCTTAGCACTAACTTCCTGGGAAAATGCCAACAGGAATGGAGAAGCTCTTCTGCCCAAAGATACACTTGGCACTATGTCGTGTTCTCAAAAGGAGAATGCTTTGTCACATCTACACCTCTGCAACATGGGAGAGTACAGCTTTCTGATTTAAACTGCCTGTAGGTAAAACTACTCACTTTAAGACAGAAAGCTGTATGTTCTACTCCATTGGAGTTTTGAGAAGCTCTACCACTGCAGCCTTAAGACAGTGGCATTGCCAGCTGTGATAGAAAGCAAGGTGATGGAGGCACTGGCCAGTGAAGAAAATACCCCAGAGCGTGTTCCATAACCATCACACAACTAATGGGAAGAGGAAGCTCTTAGGGATTAAAAAAAGAGGGGGTGGTGGTGCTCACTAATTATCAGTTGTGTGACCTCACACCAGCTACTTAACCTCTCTGAGCCTAAAACCTATAAAATGGCAATAATGACAGTACCTACTACTAAACTCTCAGTACTACTTTCCTGTGGCTGGCTGTAACAAGTTCCTGAAGACTACGTAGTTTAAAGCAACAGAAATTTATTCTCTAACAGATCTAGAAAGCAGAAGCTCAACATCAAGATGTCAGCTGGGTTGCTTCCTCCTGTAGTCTCCAAGGGAAAATCCATTCTATGCCTTTCTTCTAGCTTCTGCTAGCTACTGGCAAGTCCTTGTGTCCCTTGACTTGTAGCTGCATCTCTCTCATCTCTGCCAAGGCCTCTGACATTCTCCCCTATGTGTCCTCTCTCCTTGTCATATCTTATAAGGACAATTGTCAATGGAATGAGGTGTCCATCCTAGTCCAATATGATCTCATCTCAAGACCCTTAATTTAGTTATATCTGCCAAGACCCTTTTTCCAAATAAGGTCATATCTACAGATTCCTCGTGAACATGTCTTTTGGGGAGGCCATCATTCAGACTATTACACCCTCTTGCCAACTGAAAGAGTGAATTTAGGTCATGCAAGTCTCAAACTTTTTCTTCCTATGTGAAAAAAAACATGGGTCAGTTTCCCTGCGCCCCCACCCCCATAAATTTCTTCACTGTTCCTGGTTAGTGGTCTCTCTGGTCAGACTCTTTGAAGCGATGGTAATACCTGTGTTCTTCCTGTCCTATGGCTCACTCATTTGTAGATGGAACATGGGCATAAGTGATAGGAAGTATACAGTAAGGTTTTCGATAGAAGAGACATAAGATGGTCTTGCTCAGCCCCTCATGTTCTTGATGAAGTAAAAGAGATCTGAGAAGTGATGTGCCTTGCCCAGGTAGTATAGGTAACATGATGGCACAGCCTTCATAGAGTCAGGCACCTGTCCCCAGCCCTGCCTCTTTTTGCTGTCACCTCCAATTGTGTCACTCTTCCACTGAGCCTCACAGTTGTAAGGTCACCCTCAGCATTCCATAAGCCCACATGAGAGAAGTCAACATGTCTCACACCTTACTGTATGCTCTTGGTTAATTCTAAAGGTCACACAAATTTTAGTCCCTAAAATTAAGTCCAAAATTAAGATGTAAACAAGCCAAAGTTGGACCAGTCAAGATGCCAATCAACCTTAGATTTGCTTTTCTACATTTCAGTGTATAAGGAGAAAGTTTGGAAAATGCTTTCCATCCTACATAAGGATAATAGAATCTTATAACTTCACTTAAAACTTTGATCATACAAATAATCTCTTATATTCTGAAGATTTGCCCAATATGCCTATTGTTTGGAACTCAAATAGTCTGTTCTCTAGGATTGATATTAACCATAACAAGTACATTGCCAGGCTAAAGCCTACAAAATAATACAATTACAACAAAAAGGAAATCAATATTAATATTAACAATATAAGTAACTAAACAAAGAAAAGTTAAACTGAATTAGAAAGTTAATTCTTTTATTAATTTGCCCAGAATTTCAGCTTGAGGAAAAATAGGTTTAATAAAAGGAAAATGGGAGGTAGAAGGGAGCTTTTAGGAAAGCTGATGGGGGCTTCTGGGTAGTTTCAAGGGCATTAAAGATCAATTACATTTAATTCCATTTTGAATTTATGGATTTTTTTCCAAATGAAATATTTTATAGCTCTTTACAATTTTCAGACTGCTTTCAACACAAAATCTCACTTGCGAGAGCAGCCAGATGAATGGAGATTTTATCAAGCAACCACACCAGATGAATTCCAGCAAGTGATAAATTAGCAATTGGGAAGTGGGTATTACTAGTCTCTTTCAAACCCCACTACTCTGGGTGTGGTCAGCATCATCAGCATCAACTGGGAACTTGTTAGAAATGCAGAATCTCATCTAGACCCCAGACGTAAAGAAATCAGAATCTGCCTTTTTTACTTAAAATTTTAGTTAACACACAGTGCAATATTGGTTTCAAGAGTAGAATTCAATGATTCATCACTTACATACAACACACAGTGCTCATCACAAGTGCCCTCCTTAATACCCATCACCCATGTAGCCCAGATCCCATCACCTCCCTCCATCAACCCTTAGCTTGTTCTCTGTCATTAAGAGTCTCTCGTGGTTTGTTTCCCTCTCTTCTCTTTCCCCCCTACTTCCCATATGTTCATCTGTTTTGTTTCTTAAATTCTACATATGAGTGAAATCACACAGTATTTGTCTTTCTCTGACTGATTTATTTTGCTTAGCATAATACACTCTAGTTCCATCCGCATTGCTGCAATGGCAAGATTTCTTTCTTTTTGATGACTAATATTCCATTGTGTATATATACTATATCTTCTTTATCCACTCATCAGTTGATGGATGTTTGGGCTCTTTCCATAGTTTGTCTACTGTTGATAATGCTGCTATAAACATTGGGGTTCACATACCCCTTCAAATCTGTATTTTTTGTATCCTTTGGGTAAATACCTAACAGTGCAATTGCTGGATCATAGGGTAGTTCTATTTTTAGCTTTTTGAGGAACCCCAATTCTGTTTTCCAGAGGGGCTTTACAAGTATGCATTCCCACGAACAGTGCAAGAGGGCTCCCCTTTCCCTGCATCTTCAACAACACCTGTTGTTTCTTGTGTTAATTTTAGCCACAGAATCTGCATTTTAACAATATCTCCATAGGATTCCTATGCACATCCGCATCTGAAAAGCAGTGAACAGTGAACAGAAGTGTCTTTATGAAATAAAATAAAGTGGGTAAGCAAGGAAAAATATTTGTAAAGACTATACAATTGATTTTTAATTATACATTGATTTGCTAGCAATATTGCAAATTGAGTTAATATCTTCTTTCCCTTTATAAAACAGAGATACTGGATAAACTACAATAATTTAACAAGAAAAAAAAGGCAAACTCAAAAGACAGAAAGGGAAATTTCTAGTTACCAAAAAACCCACAAAGGAACTCATAGCAAATGAACAAATGTACCAGAATCCTGAGGGATAGCAGACTTGGATGCAAGTACAAACATCAGGGTACTAGAGTTATAAAATCCTCATGAAAATCAGAGATGAGGCCTTGGACCCATATGAAATGTGGTGCTAGGACACAGACTCATCCATAAGCCCTGCTCCCTTTATATGAGGGGAACGCGAGACTTCCCAAGGGGACTGGAGAAAAAGCAAAGAAGTATCAGTTGTGATGGGTCCCTAAGCCCCAGTCTGTGCCATAGGTCGATATGGAGTCCAAATGAATAGTAAACTGACAAATTACTATGAAAATTCATCTTGGATAAGTGAAAATCTTGGGACACCCAGCCATGACAAATATAAAACTTCTCTGTAAAGATACTTCCACAAACTGGAGCATATAGGACTCACACAGACCAAAAATAATGCCAGCTGAGAATGAACCCACAAGCAAAATTAACACCACATGAGAAAAGAATTAACTACAAGGGGACATTATCAGGTACCTTAAGCAATAGATTAGTATGCCTCAGAAAATAAGAAAATAGAACCATTCTAAAGAGACTACAGTTTTATTTAAACCTCAGATAGAAAGGCTAGCAGGTCGTTTACAGGTGAGGAAACTGAAATTCAGAGAGTCCAAGGCTTAAAGACTGAGAACTTCAATCCAGTCCCAGTGCTTTTTCTACCATATCACATTATCTCTGTTCTTAATAAATGCCAGCTAGTTGGATCATTTCTTTGATTCGTGTAATATATAAGAGAAAGGAATGATTTTCTTAGATTGGGAAGGGAGAACTCTGATTCAGTTCATTTGATATTAAGCATTTTTTTAATGCAAACAAGGAAGGAAGTAGGTGGAGACATTTGTGTCCTCAAAAATTCTTACTGAGAGTGAGTAACTGCACTACCACTCTTTTATTGCAGTTGGGAGATATATTATAAAGAATCTTTATGTGCACTGATTGAACACTAAACATGTACCTTTTCTCTAAAAAAAAAAAAATCTTACTGAGGATAAAAGGAAGTTACAACGTAAGAATTTTGAGGCATTTGGACAAAATGGGAGGTAATAGGTAAATATCCATCTGAATGTTCAGAAGACAAGGATTTATGCCTTGGCAGTTTTGTTTTTTTCTTTTTTTCCAAGTCAGGATGTCAGGTAATCGCTAGAACATGAGCCAAAATGAGCTTTTGCTTTTACTCCCAGAGCATCTTCATGATGTCCCTGAAAGGCTGTTTTAAGCAGCAGCGCTAACCTACAAACCCTTACACAGGGTGCTAAGGAATTGGTGTACAGTCAGACAGAACAGCAAAGCCATAACTTCTCATCTCTTACCCCTTCACTAAATTACAATTAAATTCCATCATTCAAAACTGCCTGATCGTGGGCCAGATGCATATATCACAAGAAGGCATTAAAATCTGACCTTTTATATCCCCAATAAGAAATGCCATGAGTCCATCACAGAATCATAACTCCCTCTCAAATTAGAGCTGAGAAAGATCTGAACTTCAGAGGGAAACTCTTTGATTACAGGCAAATTTGAGAACTTTTCTAGTAACCTCTTAAAATTCCAAATTTTAAAGAAAAAAAAAAGATGAATTTTGTGCTTCAGAGAAAAAGAAATAACGAATGAGTACAAAGCAGGATGCAAAAAAAAAAATGCTACACACAAAAAGGAAAAAGGAGCACACTGAGACATCTCTTTGAATCCAGTTATAAGATTACTGGAAACTTGAAAATCAGTAACATTTCAGCAGAGGCCCTAAAACCCAAAACAATTATCCATTGGCTCTCTTTTGCTGGCTAAGATTTACATCTAGTGGCTTCATCAGTATAGCTACCATACAGACTCTGTAAAGAGTATTAAGGGACTTGGTGATTTCAGAGCTTGCTCTTAGAATATTTATCGTTTTAGCTCAGTAAATAGCTAGACCTTTGCGGGTGAGGAGATAAACAGGCAGCCTTATCAGTCTTGGTACTTTTAAAAGGTTTTCATTCTGCAACACACTATGGAGCACCTATCTTCCCTCTGATGCCCATCCGTGCCTATACAAGTAGAAAGTAGGTATTTAGACCTTTGTCAAGAATAATCATTTAAATAAGAAAGAAAAAACTGAATAGTAAGAAAAGAGATAGAGACAGGAAGCAACCAGAGACGAAGATCCAAGAGCAACAGTGGCTCAGCTCTGCCATAGTTGGGAGTGTGTGGGATGGCTGTGAGGCAATTCTAATTGAGGGGCATAGACCAAGGCCATACATAGACACCTCCCTCTCCACCCATGCAAAAAGTATACTTGGTGTCCAATGGGAGGCAATGCCAAAGTGGGATCGCTTTCCTGACATCCATCCATATCTTCACTTAATAAATATTTATTGAGCTCTCACTGTGTATACATATGTGCCAGAGATATACCATGAGTACAAAGAGGAGAAAAGAGATGGTAAAATATATAACAGGTAGAAAACACAGGTAAAATAAAATATCACTAATTCAAAAGAAGAAGAAAATATGCCAATTGTGGGACTATGTAGCCCTATGAAGAAAATAATATTTGAGGTAAGCCTTGAAGAACAAGTATGATTTGGACATACATATACACTATTGGCAATTACAGTATTCTTTTTTCTACCAAAAACAAGAGGCCAACTGAATTATTGGCCTAGATGTACTTCTCAACTTTCCCTGCATCTGCGTCTATGAGTCACCTGGGAAGAATTTTTCAAATATCAGTGCTGGTGCCCCCAAACCCAGGTACTTTAATTTAACTATTGTAAGGTGAGACCCAGACATGAGTAGTTTGGCTTTTTTGAGCACTTCCCAGATGATTCTAAAGTACAGCTAGGGTTGAGAATCGTGAGCTAGAACAAGGCAGACATGGAGACTAATATTTGCCTTTGGAAGGTTGCACCAAAACTTTATAAGAATCCCAGTCCCCACTGTGTCATGACTCCTAGATTGACACAATTCCCTACAGGGAAGATAAAGAGATCAAAATAAAATATTGACTTCAACACAGTCACAGTCCTTGGGGAGCTTCCATTTATCAGATGAAGAGGCAGTGACACGGAAACTTTACGGACACTATTTGGTGCTCTGGTGGGCCCTCTGTCAGAAGAGCTCCCACTTGGAGGAGAGGGGTGAGGAACTGACCACATGGAATCATAAGCAGAAAAACACACAGAGTGTCCGTAATGCTGCTTTTGGATATCGGTTTGAGAACAGAACCAGGAACACCTGATGGTCTCACCATTGTGATAGCCTCTGTGACAATTGAATTAAGCAAGCATGGGCTTTTCTCAATGCGAAGGCACCTTTCAAAGTTTAAATTTTAGAAGGTATCATGTTGCAAACTCCGGTGAGCCAAGTGTTTGCATTGGGCAGCCCAGAGTCTTTTAAGGGTGAGGCTTACGATCATGTCTGAAAAAGTGAAAATGGATTCACATAGATTCAGACTGGCCTACTACTATAGATAAATAAAGTAACTTTTCTATGGCTAGACAACAAACCACTAAACAAAATGTCGTGGCTTCAAACAAGTTATTTTTCTCTCTCATAATTTTACGGGTTGCCTGACTTGGCTGGCTGGGTTTTCCTTGGTTCTTTCATGCAGTTGTGGGCAGATAGTGGCTGGAGTTGCTCAACTGGACTGGACATCCAAGATGGCACACTCACATGGCTGTTTAATATTGGCCAGTTTCTGGGAGCTCATCTAGAACTATTGACTGGAATGCCTGCATGAGCCTTTTTAAGTGACTTGGGTTTCTCAAAGTATGATGACTGGGTTCCAAGACACAGAAAATAGAAGGTGCCAGTTTCTCAAAGTCTGGGTCCAGAAACTGGCAAATATCACTTTCACCGTATTCTGTTGATCAAAGCAGTCACAGAGTCTGCCCAAATTTGAGAAGAGACATAGACCCCATGTCTTGAGGGAGGAATGTTAAAAATTCATAGCCACCTTTATCTTCCACAACTTATGAACAGATTAGCCCTTCTTATTCTCAACACCATATATCTGGGCTTTAAATAGATATTTTTTCACTGTTCTTTGATAGCAACTTCCACAGCAAATAAAAAAGAGCAATACTATGTACAATACAAATACAAAAGAGTAATACTGTGCATTCTTCACTTCAAGCTTATCACCTGTAAGTCTGGGCTGTATTTTTTTCCCCAGTAGTCATGATGAGTCTATACTAAACCTCTCTTCTCTCTGCCTAGTACGCTTGGTGAACAAAAGCATACATTTGCAAAGACAGGTGCAAAGACAGGACAAGAAGGATAATCAGTGGACCAGGGCACAGATCAGGGCCACACACAAGGGTCAAATCCAAAGCCTGAGCCTTACAGCAACTGTAGAATTTTTCCACAAATTGTGACTGTTGGAATTCTGCCAACGTCAGCCCCACAGTCCATAATGATCCAGTGCTCAAGAGTTTCTGCATTGCTAAATGTTTGCGGGGCTCAGAAATCAATATCTAATCACACTTAGCTGAAGCCCAATATTCTGTACACTCAGCAGTGTACGTTTTGGTTGCTGGGTATATAAAAGTTAACATGGGAAGTGGAACATTTGTTGGAATGAGCTGCATTAAAAATATTACCACTGTGGTGCAAATCACCGTTAATGACATTTATCGAGTGCTCATTCTGCAAGGGTCCCACTCTACCAGGAGTCTTCAGATGATACAAAGGAAAGAGAAGACACTTTTTTTTTTTTTTACCTCAGAAGCTAATGTTACTTTTTTTTTCTCAGCCTTTCACTAGGAACCTAACAGCTAGATTACTTCTCAAAATCTCTGCCGGCTTTAAAATCTTGTTCAAAGTAATGGCAATATCAACTACACCTGCTTTCCTGGCAGGCCATTGCTAGTCTCTTCTCAGTCAGAGGAGCATGCTGAGAACCAACCATGCTTTTTTCTAAGCTCTTACAGAGGGCCCCAGGGCTGGTCAAGTCCCAACTGTCTCTTCTCTGTCTCCAAGCTGCAAAATTCACATTGAATTCATAGTCAAAACCTTAATGAAATGTCTAGTGGCATCAGTGACATCCTTTCCCTTTTCCATAGGCGGGCTCTCATATCACTTAAGAAACAGATTTTTTTTAAATTTTTTTAAATGTTTATTTATTTTTGAGAGAGAGAGAGAGAGAGAGACAAAGCATGAGTTGGGGAGGGGCAGAGAGAGAGAGAGGGAGACACAGAATCCGAAGCAGGCTCCCAGCTGTCAGGACAGAGCCCAACTCCCAGCTGTCAGGACAGAGCCCAACTCGGGGCTCAAATTCACCAACTGTGAGATCGTGCCCTGAGCCGAAGTCTGACGCTTAACCTACTGAACCACCCAGGCACCCCAGAGAGAGATTTGTATTAACACTTTCTAGATGAGTGCTTCTCAAACATCAATATGCATGTAAATCTCACCCAGGGATCTTGTTATAATGCAGATTCCAATACAGTGGGTCTCTGAGATTCTGCATTTCTAACAAACTCTCAGGTAATGTTGATGCTGCCAGACCTCAGACCTTATTTCTAGTAGCAAGGATAGAGGTTACTATAGAGAGAGCTTTACCTGTTTCAGGCAGTGTTCAAAGATGAAAGACAGAACAAAGGCCCCAAGCCCCCTATCTTTTCCAATCTCTCTCTCTGTCTCTGTCTCTCCCTCTGTCTCTCTCACTCTCTTTATTTCTCTCAACCTCTCACTCAAGCTCTAGAGAATATATGCCAATGAAGCCTTAAGAAAAAAGCCTTGGGAACCTCAAAATTTTCCAACTTGAATATGCAAACTAAGTTCCAAATGTGACCTCGGGTTTAAAACATCAGCTTAGTTGTAGGCAAATAGAAAACACTGAAAACTGAATTTGAAAGTGTTGCATCTGACCTTATAGTCATGAATTTCACAGAATCGCTTCAAATTAGTTGTGTGACACCAAAAAAGGGAAGTACTTGCTAGCTTCCTTACATAGGTCCTACAAAATTGTTTCTTGATTAGGAATATTAAGACTGAAAGTTAAGAATTAAACTTTTGTCTAAATTAGCTACGTATTAAAAGCACAGGGGCTTAAATTTTGTAACTTATTTTAGTTTGAGTTATCTAGATATTGCCCTAAGTCCTCAAATCATGACAATATGATGCTGTTACTTTATTTTTCCCCCCAACTCTTTGATACTCCTTACCCACATATCACCTTCAATCACCCTGTCCTTCAAGATCTATCACAATGGCTCAGCCTTCTGTTCTGTAGTCTCTGGAAGGCCTGCCCAAGACCTTTTTGTGTTCCTAAGAAACTTATATTCTATGGTCATTTATAGTTTGAGTTTTCTGCTTCTACTGAATTTTTGTTCTGTTTTGTACTTCGTAGCTGTTGGTATTTTTTCCTAGATTGTCCCCAACCAGCCCCTTCCCACCTTCATTTTAAGCAAGGTGCATATACAAAGATCTTGTGTTTTAAAAGGCCTTTACTGAAGGTCCTAAGTGGTAGTATTATAATGCTGCACTGCAAATAAATTTAAAGTATATATTACCCATCACTATTCTTGAAAATTCCGTCGGGCACTCTCCAGTCTTCTTGCTTCCTGCCTTCTTGCTGATTATTCCTTTTCCTCCTTCCTTCCCATTTCTCTCTCTACGCTGCTTCTCTCCCTCACTGCCCCTAAACAGTCCAGCTTTATGTTCACACCCAGCTTATCCAGAGCAATTTGGCTCTCTTATACTCTATTCCCAAACTATTGCCAGACTCATTTTTGTATTTCCAAAACCCATCAAATTGTTCTCCTTGTAGAAAGAACCACTAGCAGATTGCCATTTACAGGGCTCCAATTCTTTAGAGGCATGTGGAATTTAAAACAGCATTTTCTTTTTCATTAATAAACCTGATCTCACTTGGCCTAGTAACTCTGAGATAGGAAAAGCAAGCATTAGCATTTTAGACAAAAAAAAAAAAAATCATGTAACTTATGCATAGTCCCCTAATTAGGGGCAGAACAAGGACTGAGACCCAGGCTTCCTCACATCTACTATATTCTCTCCTCTGAATCATTTTTCTTCCGGATGAGACCAAATATAACATTTTACAGAGTTAAAGAAGTCCTTAACTTTCTGGGGCCCAAATTGGATAAATCCAAATTTTATTACTTAACATAAGCTACTTGTTGATTTCCTAAAAGGCCTTTGGTTTATGGGGCACCTGGGTGGCTCAGTCTGTTGAGTGTCTGACTTTGGCTCAGGTCATGATCTCA
The DNA here is from genome assembly GCF_014898765.1 of Herpailurus yagouaroundi. Classification (NCBI taxonomy): domain Eukaryota; kingdom Metazoa; phylum Chordata; class Mammalia; order Carnivora; family Felidae; genus Herpailurus; species Herpailurus yagouaroundi. The sequence continues at coordinate 45,766,735 of NW_024412391.1, forward strand.
TGGTTTACGAGTTCAAGCCCTGCATCGGGCTCTGTGCTGACACCTCAGAGCCTGGAGCCTGCTTCGGATTCTGTGTCTCCCTCTCTCTCTGCCCCTCCCCTGTTCATGCTCGGTCTTTCTCTCTCGCTCTCTCAAAAATAAATAAACATTTAAAAAAAAAAAAAGGCCTTTGGTTTGCAAGTGATCATGGGCAAGCCCACATGCAATTGTTTCTATGCAGAGGCCACAAATCAATGTTTTGCCCCCAAATTTTTAAGGGTGACTCCAGGACTGTGGAAGACAGTCCATGAGGCAAGGAACAAGAAAAATGACTTTATTTTTGATACCTACTGCTCTTCACAATTTTAAAGCCCCTGCAGAGTCCTACAAATCATAAATAGAAGCTTCAGTTACCACCAGAGCAAATGAAACCATGAAATGACACTTTAGAATTATTTCTTCACCTTCTCAACTGTTTAAAAGTCACAAAGATCTGAGAATCCTGAGACTACAGTACTGTCTGGAGCTGGTCAGCATAGTTGGTTTAGGCAACTGCGCTAATGCGGTAAGTCCAGTCTTCAGGTGTTAATTTGTTTATTCTCATTCTAAGCTGCTTTCACCCAAAATTCACAGAGCATGTCCTATAATTGAAACAAAAAGGAGGAGAGTCTGTGTGGGAAACTGAGTGTGGTTAGTACAAGGGCTCCAGTGCTCTTAGTAAATGTATCCAAAAACACACACCACTCACTTGCATGTAATGATGTAATGTTTACACATATCCATACACTTAATTTTGAAAATTACACCCTGAAACTTTGCCCTTTCTTTTCTAAATAAATTCATACTGTGGGGCACCTGGGTGGCTCAGTCGGTTGAGCGACTGACTTCAGCTCAGGTCATGATCTCACGGTTTGTGAGTTCAAGCCCCGTGTCGGGCTCTGTGCTGACAGCTCAGAGCCTTGGAGCCTGCTTTCGATTCTGTGTCTCCCTCTCTCTCTGCTCCTCCCCACCTCATGCTCTGTCTCTCTGTCTCAGAAATAAATAAACATTAAAAAAAAATCATACTGAGAAAGAGAAAAGCAGCCCCTGACATCCAAGGAGCTGACCTAGTATGATTAGCTGGGCCTTGACATTGTCCTGTTGTTCATAAGCAATTTCACAGAAAATCAACATCAGACAAGGCCACTCTTTGACCAAATGGAACAAGACAGGAACATAGCCACTCAGTAATCATATCTAAACAGAGACAAAGCATGAACATTGTCCTATAGCCACAAAACACCAAAAAGCCCAGCTAATCTGAGTGACTGCTGCATCTGTCCCAATTACAGCTGTAGCTTTGCCCCCATCCCAATCAGTAAGATATACTGAGAGAGCCATAGAATTGTCCTTGAGTTCAGATAGCATCCAATCCAGACCCAACCTCGGTTTCCTTGGATCCTCCCCAAGTTACCCCAACCAAACTCAAGTCCTATAGTAAGTCCTTTCTAATACCCTCTTACGGAGACATTCTGTGGCTCCCCAGGGTGTACAATCTCCCTCACTGGGATGAATGATAAGCATTTGTTCAAATACAGGTGTGTTCCTGGGGGTTTTGACTACAGAGCATTGATTGACAGGAAGCATAGACAGATTTGGAATGAAAGTGAGAAATGTGGGACCATGAATGTTTTACCTTTAGCAGAATGTGGTCCAAACAATGGTGTGGCACAGTTAGAAAAGTGGTTATGTGGCCACATTTTTCCAGGCCACCGTTTTGTGACTTCATAGAAACCTGACTACTGCCACTGATATAATCTATATGAATCCGTGTAAATATCAACTGTGGGGTTGGAATCCGCCTCCACTTCTTAAAAAGTCAGTGATCTCTCCAGTCCAAATTGGATTTTTTCATATAATCTCCACACCTTGCATGCTAGGAGGTGCTTTTATAAAGACTTCTACATTTTTCATTTTGAATACAAGATAACATGAAGACTCTCATTGGAAGATCCCAGGCTGACTAGAGCACCACCTGTTCCTGATTTTGTTTCAACCAATTAAGCATTTAAATTGTTTCTTATCTAAATTGAATTTGACTTTATTACTTTTTTCTTACCCTTTTTCTTTTCCACAGTCATCAACCATATCTAGTAAACAATTATTTAATATGCTAGGGAAACAAAAAGTGTGATTGCAAGGCAGTAGAAATGAGGGGGGATAGGATGAAGTAGAGAAGGAAAACTGTAGCCTGTAGTACATCTGGGACTTATCTTGCATAAAGTGATCTTAGGTCACCTCAACTCTCTGGATGTCAGTTTCCTCCTCCATAAAACAAGGTTAAGATGAGATCTCTAAACTTCCACCAGGCAAAATTCTAACCATACCCTCCCTGCCCACCTTCACTTCTTCCTGACTCAGAAGAAAAGAAGCCCCTTCAATCTATAGCTCTTCCTTCCCTTTGAGATCCAAGTTCACCTGCCTGGCCTCCATCAAGATGTTGTTCTTTCTCTTGAATCTTTAATCCCTTTCTCCCCCATTAACTTCTCTTTTTCTACCAAAAGCTCTACTCCCAATTCACTTTTAGGAACCACTAACTATTGACTTCTGTGGCTTCTTTGACCACAATCTAATGAGTATATTGCTCATTGATTCTACATTCCTTCCTTTGGAGCTAATCTGTTTTCAACCACCCCAATTTTCAAATGATTTGGAAAACAGGTATGAGTGATCTGGACTCAACACAGAGTCAAGAAAACATTTTGTTTTTAAAGGGGCATGTGTTGGAAATGAATTCTTATTACAATAGCATTACAAGTTATAGTAATCAATAGATAACTGTATTTAATAATTTGTTTGAAACAGACCATACTTCTATTTTTCCATGAGATTAATCAGAAGCTTTCATGGAAACCTTTATGGAACACATGATTGTGTGAATATAATTTTTTTATTTAATTGGCATTTAAGCAAACGGTTAATTTTTTTCCAACAAACTACAAATTTATTTTCCTTGACTTTTGGTTTTATTAATTTATGGTTGATTTTTTTAGGCTAGGAAAATATATGAGAAGTCAATTCTCCTCTTAAAAGGGCTAGACTGAATTTGAAGGCCTATGCCAGTAAGAGATAACAGAAAGGAGGTGCAGAGTTTTGACTCTCTTTCCCTCAGAACAGAGGCAGGGAAACTATGTTCATCTCCTCTGCTCCCAAACCTATCAATCCTTAAAACTTCTTTCCTGACAAGCCTCAGGACTAAGGAATAGATATTAACAGAACTGGTCAAAAGTGTAGCAGCTTTCAAAGTGCTTTCAGTGAATAATCTGATTTTATCCTCATCACCCTGGGAAGTCAGAAGGGACAGATAAGCAACTCCACTTTCTTTCTCCACAGTCTCTCATATCATATAAAAGATACCTTCCTCACCTTCATTCATGTATACCAAAAACATTTATTGTGCTCTTAGTCTATGCCAGCAACAGAAAAGTTGAATTAAGGGCTGTTGTGGTTTATTTCCTTTGGGGAAAGGCAGTAAGCAATCCTCTGGAAGGGAGACAAGTGCTAGAAATATCTCTTTGTTCAACACCAGCTTCCTTAAAACACCAACAACTTCCTAGGGGGAAAAATAAAGCAACCACCCCCATATTTCTATGACTAGAGAAAGAGAGATTTGAAGAGTTTCCTTTAGTGTTCTCCATGCAGACTTTTTTTTAATGTGTATTAATTTTTGAGAGAGAGAAAGACAGAGACAGAGACAGAGACAGAGACAGAGACAGAGACGGAGACAGAGCATGGGTGGGAGAGGAGCAGAGAGAGAGGAAGACACAGAATCCAAAGCAGGCTCCAGGCTCTGAGCTGTCAGCACAGAGCCCGACGCAGGGCTCGAATCCACGAACCGTGAGATCATGACCTGAGCTACAGATGTAACTAGAATAGGGTTAATCCAATATGATGGATGTCCTTTTGAAAAGGGAGGATTTGGACACAGACACACACATACAGGGTAAACATCATGTGAACATAAAGTTAAGGATCAGGGTGATGCTACTATATGCAAGGAAACACCAAACATTGCCAGAAAACTACCAGAAGCTAGGAGAAAGGCATAGAACAGATATTCCCTCACAACCCTCAGACTGGACCAATCCTGCCAACACCTTGAGTTCAGATCTCCAGCCTCCAGAAATGTGAGACAATAAGTTTCTGTTGTTCAAGTCACCCAGTTTGTGGTACTTGTTACATCAGCCACAGCAAATGAACACAAACAGCTTTACCAAAATCTCTGCGGGGCACTGGTCACAGGTAGCACTGGTATCACTCCAATAGAGAGGACACAACGAGTCAGTGTCCCCACAACTGTGCCACAAACCATAGTAAGCTCTGACATCTCATAGGCTTCCTTTCATCAGCAGTGGGGCTCAGGGTCATAACCAAAGGAAATCACAGAACTGGCTGGCACAGTGGGATGCTTGGGGGACCCAGCAGAAACCCAGAAGGGGGACATCAGAATGAAAGGAAAAGCTGAGGCTGCCATTTGTCTGGGAATACATATGAGAGCCTATAGGACCCCCGTGATTGCATTCGGGGCCATTAGTTAGCAGGAGGCACAATTCTCCCATGAACAAGAAGAGCAAAAGTCACCAAAATAACCAGTTTAATCTGATCAACATTTTCATTAAGAAAATGACCCATAACTTTGAGTTCTCTACTGGGATTGCTCTGTTCATCCTAGAAAAGCATCATGCTCTCACTTTCCATATCATTAAGGTAGGGTTGTTAACTGGAATCATTCTGTGTCTGGAGTAACACAGCAGTTTGGCAAGATTACAGAGAAAATGGAAGGAAATGGGTTCAGAAAACATTAACAACTTCATTCAGCTGTGTTGACTACCAGTCAAGTACAGCTCATACAACTATTTCAAGATGAAAAATGTAAATTAAGGAAAGTAAAAAAAAAAAACATGAAATAAGATTATGATGCAAAAATGTTCAATCAATCCTTTCCAATTTTCTATGCACCCTAAATAAAATGTATGTTTAACTGTAAAATGGGACCTTGTTTAATAATGCAAGACCTTGTTCTTTTATGGAGTCTGTTAGATCAGGGCCATGCAAAGAGGTATCAGGAAAATGCAAAGGGAAGCAATGATTGGATAATTAACTTGTCAATGCAAATAAACAATATGCATATGATTTAGGCCCCAAACCAGTTTGTGATCAGATAGTATAATGGAGAACTGAAGAATATTAGCTACAACAGGCACAAGGAGATCTTGGTGGTGATCCTGGTTTTAAAAGGAGATAGTGTCTATAAATATTATTAAAAGTACATTTCAGGGTATATATTAATTATATCATCCTTAAAGGATATTTAAAATTATGTAATTACAACTATATAATTAATATAACCAACTTAGAAATAAATATTGTAGGTATTTTCACAATGCAAAATTGACACCTATTAATAACTGTAAATTCTAGGTGGTAGAACTATCTAGGTTAATTATGTTATTCTTTGCCCTTTTCTGTTTTTAAAAATATCTCAGAGCATCCGGATAGTTCAGTGGGTTAAGCATTCGACCCTTCATCTCAGCTCAGGACTTGATCTCAGGGTTGTGAGTTTAAGCCCTGCATTGGGCTCTGTACAGGGTGCGAAGTCTAGTTAAAATAAAAAAAAAATTTTTTTAATCTAAAAAAAAAAAGTTTTTAAAGAACTCTTATCCAACAGCCTACTTAGCTGCAGATCTGACATTTGCTAGTATTGTGAATTTAGGCAAATGTTTTACTCTCTCTGAATTGTTTCCTCATCCACCAAGTGAGTTCATAATAATAGAAGGGCATTTTCAAGAATTAGACATGATGTGTATATAGAGGTGATGGTAGACAGTAGAGACAGCCATGAGAACTTTGAGCTCTGACAAGGCAACTCTACCTTCCAGTCCAGCCTTTTATGTTTTTTAATTCCTTATTGTTAGAAAGCCCACCAAATGGTCTCCCTGTACCCGTCACCCATGGTCCTAGTGGGGGCTGCAAAGTCCTTCCAGTCAGCATTATTTCAGTATTTTTTAAGTTAATTTATTTATTTTGAAAGAAAGCAGGGGGGAGGGGGCAGGGCAGAGACGGAGAATCCCAAGCAAGCTCTGCACTGTCAGCACAGAGCCTGTCATGGGGCTGGATACCCCACAGAGCATGAGACCATGACCTGAGTCAGGCACTCAACCGACTGAGCCACCCAGGTGCCCCTTATTTCAGTATTTTAATTCAGGTAAGGATCTTCCAATCCCCTTCATCTTCCCCCATCTTCGAAGCTTCTGTTTTCCAGGTTAAAAATATCTCAATCTCTCTATCCTCCCATATGAAACTTAATTTTGAGTTCCTGTACCATGGCAATGAGTTTCTTCCTATAGTATGCTTCCATTGACCTTTATCTCTTTAAGTTGCAATGCCTAAAGTTGAGATTGGAGCTATACTTTTCTCCCTATCCCATATCCTTGTTCTAGATCATGGATGGGCAAACATTTTCTATAAAGGGCCAGATAATAAATATTTTCACCTTCACCAGCCATATAGCCTCCATGCAATTATCCAACTCTGTCATTGTAGCACAACAGCAGCTATAGTCAGTATGTCAAAGAAAGGACATGGCTATGCACCAATAAAACTTTTTTTTTTCAAAAACAGATGGCAGTCTATATTTGACCAATAGGTCATAATTTGCTGACCTCTGGCTTACATGATATTCTTCTGCTAAGGAAAGACTCCCACTGGACTTTTTCAATGACTTAACCACAGTGGTGTGTCTTTTGTCATACTTGCCATTAAGCTATGTCTTAAACAATTTGAGTGCCTTTCTGAGTGCAAATAAGGATATAGATATAGGAACATATTTTAGCCAACCCCCATCTTGGTAAATGTAGCAAGGAGGAGCATGTTGGAACAAAGCAGAATAGATTCTTGTTGCCAGTTCCTGTGCTGATACAGCAGCTATCAGCTCACCACCTATCTACCCAGGTGCCACCATAACTGAGCTTAGCATGGAGAAATTAATATCCCTCATGATGGAAGAATACTACAGACAATACAGCAGAGCTGGAGTTCCCAAGTGGTGAACTGTGCCATCATCTATGTTACATATCATTTTGATAGATTCAGCTCACCTCTCCAACTAGTTGAATACTTTTCAGATAATCATCTTATTACCTAATGTGTGGAGTCATATCTGTTCTTTCCTTTGTTTAAAAATTATTTTCTCCTTTATTCATAAGATGTTTGCATAATTAAAGTATTTACATGGTAGCAATTAATTAGCTGCTAATGAGGCACACAAAGCCATGTAACTCCTTTCAACAGTAGTTCATACTTCAATCCAATATTTTTTTTGTTTACTCAGACTCAAGAATGCCCTTAATTAAGATTTGCTATAATTTCTTGCCTTGACAATTCAGTGTCTATAGTGTCATCAGCCTATTATTGGCATAGAAGTGAAAAGAACACTGGGTTTTGAGTCAAAACTCAAATATTAGTCCCATTTCTGTTATTTTTTAGTTTGAGCACTTGAACAGGTTAATTAAGTTCTCTTCACCCCTATCTCTTCATGCATAAAATAGAGAAAATCATACTTTCCCTGACTAGTTCATTAGGTTAATTTAATTGGCAAACATGAACATGGATTTCAAGGTTATTTTCTCCAAATATGTAATATGTTTATTATATACAAAGATTTTCACAACATACTGTTGCCAGAAAGACGAGATAACAGTTTTGCCTTATCATCTAAATTTTTTCTGGAAGGAACCACACCAAAATGTCAATAGTGTTTATCTCCGTGGGGTAGAAATAGAAGTGGTATTTATTTTGCTCTTTTCTATTTATGCATAGTTTCTATGTTTTCTACAATAAGCAAGTAATACTTGTAAAATAATAAAAGATCAAATTCTGAAATACTTGCGTATTGAATTATAAAATAATACATGCTAACTTAGAACATTTGGAAAATACAGAAAGGTAGAAAAAAAGATCACATACATTGGCATGTGCTTACTATGGTGTTACTATGACCCTTAAGAGGAGTTGTAATAAACCATCTCCAAGGTTGAGTTCCCACATTCCATGGTTCTTATACTTAGTACTTAGTCTAGAGTTACCCTAAAATGCAGCTGAATAGCTATATGCACCAGGCAACATTTGGGTATATAAATCTCCATGGCAACTTAAATATGGAATTAAAATTGCTATGGCCCATCCAGTCAGAGGTGAATCATAGAAAGCTATTTTGGTTGGCGCTGCTAAAACTTATGTTGTGATGCTGCTAAAACAGAGCAACAAATAAAGAGGTTGTTTGGGGAACTCATTGTTAAATAATTGGAAACAAATAAATTTTCCCTAAAAGAATATATTGAAAAACCAAAGGAAACAAGACTTTCAATTCCTTTAAAAAGGAGTAAGTTAAAGGCGAACTTTGGAAAGATTAGCTCTTGCGAACGTAAGAATGCAATTCTTCTAAATACCTTTCAATTCTAAAGCACAAAATCTAGCTATTCCATTAGAGTGACTTCCAATCAGCTCCTACACTTGAAATATGAGGAAAACCACTAAAGGTAATGTAGAATGTTAGCAGCTTTAAAAAGGTACAAACTTCTTCTCCCTCTTGTATTGTCACCAAGTGGGAAAGAAAAAGGAAATTTGTGACTGACTTTACACAGCAAGTGCATTTCTTCATTCTCCCTAAACCTAAAGCCACATATAAAAAGCCCCTGGTTAGGGGTGCCTGGGTGGCTCTGTGGGCTAACACCTGACTTTTGATTTCAGCTCAGGTTATGATCTCATTGTTTGTGAGATCGAGCCCTGACAGGCCTGTCAGGCTCTACACTGACAGAACGGAGCCTACTTGGGATTCTTTCTCTACCTCTCTCTTTGCCCCTCCCCTGCTCGTGCTCTCTCTCAAAATAAATAAATAAACTTAAAAAAAAAAAGCCCCTGGTTAGAACCACATGGTGATCATAAATGTAGATGGTATCCTAGGAATTTTTTTCATTCTTTTCAGAAGGCTTTTAACAGTGGCTAAACCTGTTACCTAAATTAACCCAGAACGAAAAAAAAATATTTACAAATTATATATCCTATTAAAAACTTGTATCTAGGATGTATAAGAACACTTATAACTCAATAATATAAAGACAAATAATCCAATTTCAATTAGACAAAGTATCTTAATAGACATGTCTCCAAAGAAGACATACAAATGGCCAATGGCACATGAAAAGATGCTCAGTTATCACTGGCCATCAGGGAAATGCAAATCAAAACCACAATGAGATATCACTTTACACCCACTAGGATGGTTCTAATCCAAAACAGAAAATAATGTGTTGGCAAGGATGTGGAGAAATTAGAACCTGCCTTCACTGCTGGCTGGAATGTAAAATGGTGCAGCCACTTTGGAAAATAGTCTGGCAGTTCCTCAAAAGTTTAAACATAGAGTTACCATATGACCAAGCAATTCCCCTCCTAGGTATATACCCAAGAGAAATGAAAACATACGTCGACACAAAAATTTGTACACTGTTCATAGCAACATTACTCCTAAGAGCCAGAATGTATAAACAACTCAAATGTCCATCAAGTGATGAATGGATGAATACAATGTATAGTCCTATGATGGAATATTATTTGGCCATGATAAAGGAATGAAGTACTGACACATGTTACAACATGGATGAATCTTGGAAACATTATGCTGAGTGAAAGAAGCTAATCACAAAAAACACATATTTTAAGATTCCATTTGTATAAAATGTTCAGGATAAACTAATCTATAAAGACAGAAAATAGATTAGTGGTTGCCTAGGGCTGAGGGAGAAGGTAACTGGGGGAAAAGAGGGTGACTGCTTAAGGTTGAGATTTCTTTTTAGAGTGAAAATGTTCTAAAATTGATTGTAATGATGGCTGCACAACTCTGGGAAATACTAAAAACCATTGGATTGCACACTTTAGATGGGGGAATTGTATGACGTGTGGATTATATCCCAATATAGCTAGTGTAAAAATGATAGGTAGGTAGGTAGGTGGGCAGGTAGATAGATAAAGATAGACAGACAGACCCAGGTAACAGTTGCTGAAGGCCAGTTTCCAGAGCTGGTTGGGTCTCAGAATTGGATTAGTGAGAACGGCTAAGTCACTGCTAGGTACCGGTGCCTTTCTCTTCCTCTACCCCAAATCACCCAATCAATGAAAAATAAATTGTTCAAAACTTCTTCCACAACTCGACTCCTGGTGCCTTCACTAAAGTTGATTCTTTCATTAAAAATATGTATATATGTTGACTACTTATTTAAGAGAAAAACACGGCACAAAAATTGTCCAACTTCCATTACTACCTTTATTCATGTTCTCTATAGCCAAAAGTTTCATCCCACGTACCAACTATGGAGTCTTTGGGACTCATTCCCCAAGAAGCTGGCATTTTCTCAATCCCATTCCAGTCTGGGAGATTTAAGATAACCCCATCCCTGTCCCCAGGGAAATACTTTTTTGAAAAATAAAAATGTTATTTGGATCTAAAATTAAGTATTTCGCTTATTCAGACGCTGTGCTATAAATCCATCAATGTTAATAAAGAAGCCACAGTTATGATTTAGGAATCTCAAACAAAGACTAAGGTTAAGGTCCCAAGTGAGATTAATGAATACTCTTTTCTATCACACATGGCAGGTTTTTCTGTTACATCTCCCTGTAAAGAGATTTGGATCCCCCTTATGACAAATTATTTTACTTCAGAACTTATCTTTACTCATCTGAAATATAAACCTCTGTATTTACGAGAACATTCATATCAACATTTGTGTCCACTGCTATAAATAGTGATAGCTTAGGAATTGCTATTTAGCGCTCATTTAATGTGTTACTGCACCTACTGGTTTATTATTAAAATATTATTACTGTAGTGGCAGCAGCAGTAACAGTAGTGGCAGTGGTAATTCCCCACCTAGTCCTAAACTCCTTTTCTTTTCAACTATAAAAACCACAACATGTCTTCTGGTTTTTGAGATGGTTGTTTTAGAACTGTCAGCTCCCTGCTAAAGCATTTTACTACCAGCTTGGATCAAAAGTGCTTCTGACATTTCTAAGGCTAAGACAGACATGGAGCTTTAGCTCTCCTCCTACTTCAGTGGCCTTCAGTTCCTCTTAACCAGATCCCCATGCCCATGAACATACCCGATACTCTTTCCTCTTGTTGCTCTAAGTTAGAGGGAATTGTCCATGCTGTAAAGGAGATATTTGTTAAGAGTCTCTGGTCTTAACCGCTCTTCCCCAAAGGACTCCCTAACCCTGGAAAGCAAACACAGTGGGTTGGCCTGGACCATAAGGAGCACCCTTTTCCCATAATCTAAAAAGGCTTATATTAAAACAGGTATGAGGCCCAAACCTGTGTCTTGGATCTCTCCACATTCCTTTCTGCAAGCAGGAAAAGGACAAAGGTGTGAGTCCATGGTGCTTAACTCTTTAAGCTGTGTGGACAAGGAAGGTAGACAAAGAAAAGACGGACACCGGTCCCTTGAATAAGCCCTCGTCAGAAAACCACTTTGGCCACTTGGGTGAAGGAAGAGAGGAAGTGACATCCATGAACTGATGTCTTTTCACAAATTGACTTCACCATGAGCAAATATGGCCCAACTAATACCCTGGGAGCTGACCAAAAAGATTAGCATGTCTTCTACTTTGGGTAAAGGGAGAAACACAGGACAGAAGGGAACCTCCCCTCTCCTCGTGGCCCATGACTTGGAATACTCAACTTCTAAAATCTTAAAATCCACTAAATCATCACCCTCCTTTCACCCCTCCATTTTCACTTCAGTCATTCTTTTCCAGCATTTCTGCCTCCTTGTCTCTTCACCCGATCTACTCTGGAGCCCCCAACTGCTGGTGTCCTCACTCCCCTAACAGGCAGCTGAGCAATGCTGAAGGAGACCATAACGTATAGACCACAACAACTCAGAGGCACTCTTCACCCAATTCTTTTACATCTTCCAAATAAACCTTCTCCACACCACAACAGATGTTTTTCCAAATCTCCAGTACTCTTCTGATGCTTCTTCCTTCCTTTCCACCCACCGCCCCCCCCCCCCATTCCCCCTGGCAGATGTGCTTGACTGTCTCTACACAGAGAAACTGTCTGTGAAGGCAGGAAGTTGAAGTTCTGGTATCTGAATCAATTCTATTTCCCTCCCTCTAGTCTCATAGAAAAAGATGTTCTTTCTCTTCAAACCATGAAGCAACATCCATGTTGTCCCTGAGTAGAATCTACTTGTGTCTTTGCGATATTGCTAGAAATCGAAGTCTTAATCTCAGTGTATATTCAATTTGCCTGTCTCTTAATATAAGGGAAGTTGAGTGTTGTTTAAATGTTTTTTGTGTACATAGAATGTTCTTTGCCTGTTTTTTCCATATATCATTTTATTTCATTCTTTTTTAACATTTTCTTTACTTTTTATTTTTCTTCTTTTCTTAATTCTCTATATCGTTTACTGTGTTTTAGAGTATCTGTTCTCACCATTTCCCTTCCAATTTTGCTATCATCCCTATGATTATTTTACTACTTTCTTCCTTACATTGCTTTTGTGAGGTTTTCCAGTTTACATTTTATCTTCTCCTACACTGTACCACCTCTTCCCTGGGCTCTCACATCTCTGTTTGAAGCTCTTGTTTCATAAGAACTACTGTTTCATTGATTATTTTCAAAATTCATGCAATGGGGGTGCCTTGGTGGCTCAGTCGGTTGAGTGTCCGACTTCGCCTCAGGTCATGATCTCACAGTTCATGAGTTCGAGCCCCACGTTGGGCTCTGTGCTGACCGCTCAGATCCTGGAGCCTGCTTGGGATTCTGTGTCTCCCTCTCTCTCTGCCCCTCCCCTGCTTAAATTTAAAAAAAATTTCATGCAATGTATTTCGTTGCAATATTCATCTACTCTAAGGCAACTGTGTTTTTTCATTTCATGTCCTTTGTTTAACATTTTTTCCTGTTCTTTCTTTCTTTTCTCTACAGCCATATATATACATACATATATATATGGATTCTCACTTCTTGATTCCTCATTACTGAAAGACACAAATTTTTCTGGACCAACTATTTGCAGGTATATGTTGGGAAAAGGCCAGGGGCACTGAAATTTTCTCATTACAGAGTTTTGTGAGTGGTGATGACTGGCAGCAGTGGTTCTTTCTCACAATAGCAACTTTACCTTCTTCCCTGACACTGTGGAGATGGTCTATTTCCTCTGTACAGACTTCCTGCACGACGTATTTGGTTCTGCTTCCTCTGATTCTTAAAAGCAGAGTCCAGGAGCACCCCTGGCCCCTATATAAGCATCCTGTTGCAATGAGCATTTGGGGTTTTGAGCCTCAGGGGGTACTCATTTCACTTTGCTGGCTCCTTGAGATCTGTAATCTCCACATCCTCTCCCCCCACTCTTATAAACTATCCCCTCCTTCTCCATTACCATTGATTTGGGAATTTACAGTTCCTTAATTTCACTAAAACTGGAGTTTGAGGGTTTGTATTTTTGCTTCTTATGTTCATTTTTGTTTAGGGATGATTTCTAAAAAAAGCCAGAGAAAATGCTAAATTTATGTTGTAATACATCAGAAATCTGTCTCTTTCTTTGAAACCTTGCTTTGAAACCTTTGAAACTTTCTCTGAAACCTTGCTTCACATGTATTTTCAAGCTCATCTATTTTTTCCTCAAATTTGGTGGAAGAAAGTAAAAAGCCTCTCTGGTACTTTATGCCCCTTACCTACCACTGTATCTCTTTTGTCATTCACCAAATATTTATTAAATGCCTACTCTGGGTGTGGCCTTGACCTCAGTACCAGGGTTATAATGTTGACCAAGATCAGCATTGCCCCTCCACCCTTGGAGGTTACAGTCAAAGAGAAAGAACTGAGAATTAAATCAGCAATACAAATACTCTACATCACCATCCTACTTGCCCACCTTCCACTGGCTTTTCAATTCTCTGCAATTAATCTCCTGCCTCTCAAATCTGCTGATCTTGTATTCAGACAAAGTCATCAGGGAAATTTTCATTGACAAATCCAGTGATGATCTATCAGTCATCATCTTGCCTTACTTTCTCATGGCACAGTTTACTATTCCTTTCTCATTAAAATATACTGTACCCCAAATTTCTCATTTGAACTCCCCAACCTCCTCATTTGCCCTGGACCTCTCTGTCCACTGACAGACAGTTCCCCCTGCTTCTCACTGAAGGTTAGTGTTCTCTGGGGCTTTGTCCTTGGCCCTCTTCCCTTTGCATTGTATGTCCTCCCTAAATGACTTCACAGTCTCAATAGTTTAGCCACTCTTTCTATTACAAACAACTCTCAACTTAATATCTTTAACTCAGACTTCTCTCCTGAGCTCTAGATTCATATATCAGCCACCTATGGGGGACTCTGTATCTGGATGTCTCTCTTTCAATTCTAATCGGTTAGATCTAAAACTGAATTGAGACTTTAAGTTTTAAAAGTAAGTCTGCATTCCACAGCCCTGTTTAGTGGCTTTACCACATACTTTATTACCCAACACTAAAGCCAGGCATTTACCCTGAATCTTTTCCCCTTTCTGATATCATTTAATGTATTTTAAGTCTGCTCCCTTGCCTCAGTAGGCAAGCCCATCTTTACTGCCCTAATTCAAGCCCTCACCATTCCGGGCCTGCGCTAGAGTCATAGCCTCTTACCTGGTCTTCCCGCCTCATTCCCCCCTCTCTAGGCAACACTGTCACTAACGCCACAGTGAGCTTCTAAAATGTAAATTTAATCATGATGGCCTCTACTGAAAATCCTTTAATTTTTCCCCCTACTCTTGGATAAAATATAAACTCCTTACTATAATTTGAAAAACCTTTCATGATCTGGCCTGTGCCTATAACCCCAAGCTTATACCTTGCTGCTTCCCTCCCTTCCCTGTCCTATACCCTATACTCTGCTGTACCTGTTACTCCTTCTCAAACCCTCCATGCTGGTTCAAGTCCTATAGCATCCAATATGATCCTTCTTGGAATACACTTCCTGGAACCTTCCTTTTCCATGTTTCACCTAGTGAATTCTTGCTCATTCTACAGTGTGTCTTGCCTCGCCCCACCTCCAGCTCACTCCACAACTTTATATCCTCTGAGTCCATGTCTGATGTCCTACATGCATATAAGAGCATCTGTCCCATCATGTTTGAATTCTGTGTTTATTCATTGGGACTTTGACTACTGAGAGCAAAGCCCCTTGAGGGCAAGGACATGGTCTTATTCATTTTTGCATCCTTAGGTATCTTTCCAAGAGCCTGGTGTTCAAATACTTGTGAATGAATGAGGGAATGAATGAATGAAGTGTGTTGAGATCATAAAGTATGGAACACTATACACTAGTCAGTGGAGAAAGGCATTTTACAGCCACGGTGGTGTTGAAAGACGGGAAATACAGTCCTTCTCTCTGGCTATTAAGTGTTTTACATCAGATCCTTTCCGAAGTGTTAAAAGTTAAATCAATTTCCAGGAAAACATGACTGCCAATGTAAAATATGTCCTGAGGGGAATATTTCCCCTACTAATACTTTCCATGTGCATGAAAGGGAAAAGTGCACCCACCGCACATGTTCGATGTTGTCATCTAGAAGCTCATGCCCTTACATTTCTCCAGGACCTTATTTGCAAGCTAGTAAATCAGTATGTTGGCCAGGGATCCATCCATGAACAAATTTGGCAGGTTCTCTGCAGTATAACGAGCCATCTCCCTGTCGGTACCTGGTCAGGTCTGGCTGTGAGACAGAGCAGACCAGAAGGGGCCAAAATAGACCAGACCAATCTGGACAGACATGAGGAACAATGCTCCATCCCAGCAAGGGTCACCAGTGGAGCAAGGACGGAGAGCCATGTCCACTCTAGAAGACAGATACTGGATTCATCAGAGTATCCATGATGAAGCCAAAGGCAGTATCAGCCACCATTTCAGGAATCTACAGGTGTTAAGAAATATTTATAAGATGAGTAAGCATAATGTCCTGTGATAGAAGTCCCACGTGAGCGTCGGGGCAGAGACCAAAGGCCATGGGCACAAGTCAAGGTACCCGTTGAAACTGGACCCAAGGGAGCACAAAAATAAGAGAAAGCAGTGACACGGTTTCCCTAAGGGAAAAAAAACCCACTCTATAACACAATGACAATACAGTATTGATCCTGGATCAGTGGCATTCTTAGTGTAGAGATAAGGACTGTGTACAGAACATTTTGGGGGTTTGTGTGCCCAGAACGACTTCCTCATATGCTTCTGGTAATAGAACCTATCTTTCCTGCAGAAAGCCCATTCCTTGTGGTTTGAGTAGACCTAACCTAATCCCCATAGCTCCAGACCCGACTTCGTGTTCCTTCCCCGGGCTGCTGGGGTCCCTAAGGTAGCGTACTGTAAGTCTCAGGCATCTGGCAGCCATATTGCTTACCTGCCTAAAAAATGAACAGGCAGAAACAAGTACAAGTGAGAGATGCAGAAAGGTAAGAGATTCAGAAACATCATTTGATCCCTGAAGCAAGAGGCTACCCCTGAAATTCCTTTCAAAAGAGGTCAGAATTGGGTGTCTGCAGCTGAAAGAGTCCTTTCTCTTAGAGGCCAATGTGCATAGCTCCTAGGAGCCTGCAAGGCGTGGCAGGTGCTTGAGGCTAGGTTTACAGTGTGGGCAGAACACTGGATCTTCTGAGACATTCTCACAATTCTTAATGTGACTACTAGATTTTACACTGAGATTTGTTTTTCAAAAGAGAAGGGAAGTCTATATATCCAGGCACTGCTGTTACCTTTTCTGCTCCTTTTTGTTTCTCAAGCTTTTCACACCCACACTCAACTTTCTGGAGGAGGGGTGGGAAGGGGCTGGTTATACGACAACACAAGACCACTTGAAGCCACCATAGGATGGCTTAGCAGTCATCTTCTGGATACTCAGGGTCCTTCTGCTTAGTGGAGGGAAAGGCTGCCTATACCACAATTACCTGTCATCTGAGAAGTCCGCATAGGCCTGACTTCCCTTGGGGTTTAGTTTCCCCATGAAACTAAAGTGGAGATAGAGCTCTACTTCATCCTACTCCCTGTGGGATCCCAAAATGGTCCTGTATAATTAGCCTGAAGACATTCCCTGCTGTTTGCTTGTCACGAAAACAAGTAGAAAGCACTAGAAAAAAAGAGTAGTTATTTAGAGGTAAATAGCAAGGGAAGGTTGGAAATGTTTGATCTCATATATAGATATGGCCTTTGTGTTCCCCAAGTAATTACTTTTGGTTTACTTTCTTCTAAAAGTGTGCTGAGATTTGAAGGTTAGTAAGAATGAACAATAAAATTAGGTACTAAAAACAAACAAGGCTCTCAGGGGATGGATTCAAATAAGAGGAAGCCAAAATCTTGGCACTACACTTATGTGCAAAAAAAACCAGACCTCACAAGTTTTGTCAGCCCTTCTGTATCCATCAGACTTTCTTTACCTACAATAATTAACCTGGAGAGGGAATCTGAAAGTTTGAGTCAAAGCCTTGGGTTTTCAGATAAGAGAGCACATCAGCTTTCAGAGAAAATTCCAAATGTCCCTGCATTTCTTCATTATAAAACCTTATCCGTGATCTGTATTCTAGAAAATTTTGAATCATGTTTCCGCAAGGTGCAAATAGCCCTGATGACGATGTGTCGGGGGTTTCATTTTAAAACACTATTAAACCAAGCAGGTGGTGGCCAAATTGGAGAGGATGTTTGATCCCGTCCCAATTTTCCACTGCTGTAAAGACAGACACCAAAATAGCAAATCATTCTTTATAGTCAGTTCTCCTGTTTTTCAAGAACCAGAAATAATTTTAGAAGACCTTTTTTTTTCCTTGCAAGGGCTCCATAACTTTGACATGCAGCTTGCAAAATAGAAGGAGAGAACGGAAACCACATCCAGAAATAACCATTTCCCAGTCCCTTGTAATGGATTATAAGTTAAAGGGACCATTGACAAAATTAGCGCGATGGTGTTTCATAAAAAGTTAAGTAAATCTTAAAGGGAGGTAATGCTCTTCTCATTATACTTAGGGATGAGGAGATGGTGGGACACAAGATTTGTCAACAAGCAGCAGCTTTGCTTCATTTCTTCTTATGCCACCAAATTTAACAGACAATTTGAATAGAACATTCGCCTCACATACTCACATAAACCGAATCTTATTGCTAGCTGGGGCATACTGAAAAGCACGAGACTAATGGAGCCAAACTTTCCACAATTGTTTGATCAATTTGCTATCCCTTTATTTTCTAATTTTTTTCAGAAGAGCAAAGTTGCATTTTCCTCAGGCCTTACTCAACTAGTAGATGGGAGAAAGTCCTTATTATTCTTTTTAGACTTGCAAATGGGATTCTTTATCTCAGAGGCCCAATCACCATTTCAAAAGAGAAGATTTTTTTTTTTAAGAGTTTTTTTTTTTTTTTTTTTTTTACTTGGTTACTTAGGTCTATTTTAGAAAACGTACAAACTCACTGGAGTTAACTTGATCTATATGGTTCAAAAAGGGGCAAATTCTACCAGAAGGAAAACAGCATGGACATTGGAATGCAGTTATCTGGGATAATAATACTTAACCACTTAAGTAGAGGAAGTAGTTCCCCTTTAATATCTAGCTCAGACTTCCCTCTGCTATCACTATGCTAGTAGCATCATGTTCAGAAGCAATCAGATGCATGTGACAATTGCTTTTTAAGCACCACAGAACTGGCTGCAGTAATTTGGTTGTTTTCAACCATTCTCCAAATAAAAATATTTGAGCTAAATATGGTTTAACACAAAGGCTCAGAGTTTGTAAATTGTTATTTATTATCATTATTATTATTATTGGAAACTGACCTACACATTCCCCTGCACTCTATCACCCTGCATTGAAAATATAACAGAAGCGAAGATTGAGAAGGAGCTAGAAGAACTTAAGAGCACTTTCCAACCTTTTGAAATGCCTAGAATGATAATAGGCATATAACGTATATGCAATAACCCTGCAGTAAAGAGGAAGACGTACAGAAAAGAGAATGTTGCATAAAAGCATGGGTAATTATACATTTTATTTTTCTTTTCATGTTTTTATTTTACTTTTGAGAGAAAGAGAGACAGAGTGCAAGTGGGTAAGGGGCAGAGAAAGATTGGGAGACAGAATCTGAAACAGGCTCCAGTTCTGAGCTGCCAGCACAGAGTCCAACACGGGGCTCAAACTCACAGACTGTGAGATCGTGACTTGAGCTGAAGTCAGATGCTTAACCGACTGAGCCACCCAGGCACCCTATATGTTTTAAGTGTAAGGGGAGATGTCAAAACATTTAGTTATTTGTAGCACCTATTTAACTGTAATTCCATATTCCACATTAGGTGAAAATCTGAGTTTGAGCAAAGTTGGCTTTTTTGTCTCTTTAATTACCCAGGCATTGTGCCCAGAGATAGGGCTGTAATTACCCAGGAAACCAAGGGTCATAGGGAACGACTGATCAGGTCAATACTGAATCCTCTCTGAACAAGGAGGAAGGCTTTCACCGGGCTGACTTGGAAAGTTGTTCTCTTGGAGTCTCTTTCCTGTAAGCAGAGTCTGCCCCCACGTGGTAAAAGTGAGGGGCTGCTCTTTCCTCCCCAGATGCCTCCTTCTTGCTCTAGGTCAGCAGGAGGGTATTTGTAGCAACCCATGCCCTTGACCACCCTCCTACCTTTGAGCTGCTTTTTACTGCTTCTCTCCCCTCTATCCTCCTTCCCCCTTTTATTGTTGTTCTCGTTCCATCTTTCTTTTTATTCGCATCTACTTCTTCCCTCCTCCTTGCCTTCCAGAACCTTGCACAGTATTATTATTTAGCAGCCCAGCCATGAGGGCTAAAACTGATGCAGACCTTCCGCGGAGAGAATTTGGATTCTTATTTAAGGAATTTAGACAATGTTGTTTCGATAAATAAATAATAATCACCTTAAGGGGTAATACCATGACATCTAGAGAGCTTAGAAGATACTGAATGAGAAATCAGGAAACACAGGTTTCACTGGCCTTGACCCTGTCCCTGAATTATGATGATTGTAATATGTTTGTATGAAAACTAAGAAATCTGGACACAGGTACACCTTCATATAGAATCAGGGGGCAGAAAGGCAATGTGGGTTTCTCTGCCCACTTCAAAGAAAAGCAGAAGGGCACCTTACCCATCATGTCCACCAGCAAATCAGCAAGCCACCCAAACACACACAACATAGGTAATTAAAAACAATGCCATTATGCAAATGTGGCTGCAAACTAAAGCTGCTCATTCTCATCATGGCCCTATTCCAACCAGCCTGTCATCCCAAGGACCTGAGCAACCAATCCATCCTGGATATCATTTTCATCAGTCCACCTCCCTACACAGAAATCTTCAAAGGTATATTTCTTCAAATATACCTTCGAAGGTATGACTTCAAAGGTATATTGCCTTCAAAGTCTAAATACCTTGTACATTCAGGATCTCTCTCTCTCTCTCTCTCTCTCACACACACACATACACACACACACACACACACACACACACACACAAATAATCTCAACCTACTCAAGGTCTCCACTTCCAGCCACTTTTCTCTTCCTGCGTGTCCTCAAATGTCCCTGTGTTTCTTGCCTTCATGCTTTTGCATTTTGCTGTTTCCCAACCCAGAAAGGTCTGACACGAGGCCCACAGCCTTTGTGGAGTTAATGTCAGTCTGGAAGTCCCTTTTTTATTTAACAAAACTGAAACTGCATTAGTGCACAGAGTGAGACATGTTACCCAAGGCCATATAAGCTGAGGGCACTTTCAGACCCATATGAAAGCCTCATGTTGAGATATAATACATATATTTTAATACAATGTAATTTACAAAGCTATTAATCTTCCAAGGCAGGAGGGTGGGGTGGAAGTGGGGAGGGTGAAGTGTTCATAAACTAACAATGAAGAATTCAAATGGCTTATGCCATTGCCAGAATCCTGAGGTGGAATTATGGCCCCATAACTCAACGTTGGCCAGCTCTTTCCATTCTCTAATGGATGTATTTGAGGCTTGGGTTCCTGCTAACTTTCCCTATTTATTCTCTAGCTTCCACTCCCTTCCAGTCACACCAAGAAGCCCCCTAACTACTTCATAATCTGCCTCAGAGGCAGAAAGCATGACAAGTAGTTAAGCTGTATCTTTGTTGAAATGCAGAAGGAGCTCTCCACAACCCTCTCAATCCAAGGACTGGGCACAGGATTGTGGTGGGGAAGTGCCTCTTTCATAGCAGCTGTATAAGTGCCATAGAGCATCTGCCCATTGCCTCTAGATTTGGCTGGCACTGCTCCCTCCCAGGAGCAATAACACACCGTACACAAAATACCTATAGATAAGGGAAGACCTAAATACTACCCAAATATTATAACACATGTCCATTTGCATGAAAATCCTGAAGAGTACTTATCTAAGTGTAATAATCAATCCACTGAATCAGAATCGTCTAGCATGATCATTTGAAAATGCAGGTTCCTAGGCAGCATCCCAGACCTATACACTCAGAATCCCGGAGGTAGAGCCTTGGAATATAAATGTATAAGCAGCAATTGAGGCCATTCTTATCCATGCTAACATTTAAGAATCTCCCTTCCAAGTATTTACTCTGTTTTCCTTCCTTGTGCTAAATGCAGTATTCCAGGCAGGGCCTACCTTACACAAAACCATGGAATAACTAAAAGTATCAAAATCCATGTGTCGTAAACCTACTTCTTCCCCTGTACCTACCTTCCCAAAGCAGCCCTCTTCCAGCCTCAGCACTGAAGCTTCATCAGTGCACTCACGCTGCCCCTGGGTCTCCTTTGAATCTCCCACCTCGACTTATCTTATTCACATGAGCACTATACGAGCATCTAGATCTTTCCCTCCACCTTCCCGTCCAACAAAATGTTATCTCATTTCTGCTTGACTTTTCGAGGATTTTGCCATTCATTAGATGAAAGCTAACCAATTTGGTCTGATCACTAGCCCGTGCTAAAGGTTTAATTAATAGGCATTTCTTGTACTTTGGCAACGCTAACGGACATTTTCTGGGACAGATGAGGAGAGCTTTGGCCTTCTAAATTACATCATTAGTCCTAACCTGTCTACCCTTTGCTGGTAGGTTTCAGAACCTACACAACTTTATCTCTAGAATGAATTAATAATTTCCATTTGCCGCCAAAGAGTAAGGCTTAAAAGCACTTTATAAACTGAAAAGTGGTATATAAACAAAATAATGTATTATGATTCATCTCAAGATCAGCCCTGATTCAGAAATATGTGGCAACTGTTTTCCTGGTTTTCACTCTCCTGGTAGCAAACAAAACGTTCTGATTAAGGTTTTGCCAGCCAAGTCTGTGTCAAATACATCCTTTGATGAGCAAAAATGGGGTTCCCAGAGTTGACCCTGTCTGCAATTCATCTTCTTTGTCCTTCTCCATCCTCATGAATTTTGGCTTAGGCCTGCCACGCCAGGCAGATATGGCCCAGTAAGGATCGATTAGGTAGTCCTACCCTCTCATCTTACAAAAAGGAAACTGCTCCAGACAGGTGACAGGAGGTAGTAGCGGAGGTGGAGCCCGAACCCGGGTCTTCTAACTCTCAGCCCACAGTGCCACACTGCCTTGAGGTCTCTTTGTCTGAATGTACCATAAAATGTCTCTAGGATATTTTTTATAGTCCTTAGAGATGAGCCCATCACGGCCAGTCCCATACCCTGATTTTGCCCATCTCCTTATCTCCCTGCCTATAACCAGATTGCCCTCTAGACAGTTCGTCCCAGAAGGCTATGTTGTTGTTGTTGTTTTTATCTTAAAAATATCCTATAGGAGTGACACAACACATCCAAATGCTGTACGAGCAGAACAAATACCCTACACTTATCTGTGTAGACAAGCGCTGCCTGTGGAATTTGGTAGCATATTGACATGTGGCTGACTACTTACTGCCAAAAGCAGTAGGTACCACAGGAGATGGATGGGTGGTTAGACTGTTACATAGTCCGCTCTGTAATAAGCCAGGTTCTCACATGGACTGTGGGAAGAGACGGGAAGGATAGGAAGAGATCTTAAAAGTCATGACTGACCCCTCCAGACAGATGGACAAGAATCCTAACAGGATATCTTGTTACATGGAACTTTTTCAAAACCTGTGTTTCAAAAAGACTGAATTCAATTCTTTGCCCTTTTAGGCTAGAATAGAAATAGCTCCCATGGAAGGCTTTGCACGTGAATTGCTGCATATTGGGCTTTTTAGCCCCAGAATTCCCTTGAACTGGGGGGAGTACCAACTGGAACACAACACACATGTTCTTTAGTTTCAGCCAGTCACAGAAATCTAGGGGCTGGACAATGCTGTCAAGTAGATATGATGCACAATAACAGCAGTGGCCGTGTATAACTAGCCTAGTGAATTTGAAAACCAAATCAGAGAGCATTTGGTGGCTTGATTAATTTGCTTTGCCTATCTGCCATCTGTTCTTGTCTCCAGGAGCCCAAGATGGGTAGCCCTGCTTGGTTCTGCCGACTTAGTCCAGCTGGAAGCCCTCCTTCTACAAGGAATGCACATCCCTGGCCCCTGCTCTGATCTCACCCTGTGGCTGCAAAGCCAGGTTTTATATACGCAGCTCCTCCCATACGTTTCGAAACTCCTTTTACATCCTCTGCCTCTGTTTAAAAGTTGTGTAAACTCACAGGTTCACCTGTTTTATATCTTCCCATGCTGATGACTATAAAGAAAAGTGAGGTCACCTGGTGACAATTGGGCAATTGTTTCTTCTGAGCTGAGCTGCAGAGTGTCACATTTGAGTTTTGCCTTTGTTTTTCTTTTAGCTGAATTACTTCATTCTTTTCATGGCAAAGCTTTTCATCAAATGCCTCATGCACACTTGGCATACCGTGCCCTAGGTAGGCTCAGTTTTGCTTTCTGAACTGAGCAATAAAAGTAGCGCTCATCTTTGCCCTTCTCTTACCGTACCCCCCCCCCAGACCTACACTCAATTTGCCTCATTCATTCTTCAACACAAATATAATGAGTGCTTCATACGTGAGGGGCAGTGAGCTAGGTCCTGAGGGCTCAGAAGTGAAAGCACAGTCCTTGGTCCTCACTGAGCTCACAGGCTAGTGGGGGAAGATAAATAAATAAAACTATGCTACAAATATTATGATAGAGATTTACACAGCGTACTCATGGCAAAGATTTATGGCTGGTCACCAAAATCGTTTCCTTTCTTCTTCCATATGATAGAGTTTTAGCTAAGCATATAGCCAGCCACCCTGCCCTCAACTCCCTCCCGGGCAACTGAGCATGGTCCTATCTGTGACTCAGTTCTCCCCATCAGGAATACAAAGTGGAAGAGATATGTGCCACTTCTACAGCTAGGTCTTAAAACATGTGCTCAGGTACTTTCTTACCCATTCTCAACAGCTGGAACACGGATGTGCCTGCAAACTAGCTTCTATGATGTAGAGGAGGACACTGCCCTAAGAGGTGGGAAGAAACAAGGCAGAAGGGACACTAAATGATTGCACAGCGCGAATGGGCCCACCTACCCATGCTGGGCTGCTCTTGGAATGAGAATAAAGTTCTTTGTTCCTTCAGCACTGTATTGTAGGGCTTCTTTGTTCCAAGCGATCTGCTTTCACTCTACCCAACACAACACAGTGGCCTACACTCACGGGACTGAAGCCCTGTGCAAAAAGGGAGTCAACGATTCATCGATTCATTGGAGATCACATCACACAGCAGGTCAACTCACCTCCCTAGCATCTGCCATATGCTCATATCTGCTGCTGCATGCTGACTCCGGAGGCACTCTTCTAAGAACTGCAACACCTTTGAGTAATGAGGGGCCAGAACCACTACCAACATTTTTAATTGCCTAGGAAGCAATTAAAAGGTGTCATGGAAAAGGTGTGTGCAGTGGCATCAGAAAAATATAGGTTTGAACCCTGAATCTGCTTCTCACTACCTCTGAACCTTGGGCAAGAATCTTAACATCTTTGAACATTTTCTTTTCATCTCTACATAATAACATCTGTCTGGCAGCATGGTTGAGGGGGTTGTAATAGATATAAATGCCAGGTCCAGGGCCTGGAACATAGTAACCTTCTTTAGGTGATTATTAGTAGCAGTATTTTGCAGGCCTGGTGAGAAAAGAACTAAATGCTCTCTCACTGCAGAGACAATTCTTTCCCATAGCCATCAAGCCCACACTGGTTCAACCAAAAAGTTTGCCTACATTGAAGAAATGTAGAATTTGATCTCCTCACCTAAAAAGCAGTTGGAAGTGTATTTTGTTCTGAATCTTCCTGTACACATCTTCAAATCTAGAATAACGCACACAAACTCACTTATACCAAGAGGACAAATACACCTATTAAAAGCAGAGAAGAGCTGACTACTGTGTAAATTTATTTTGGTGCCAAATTCTGCATCACTTTTTCTGGATGCCTGTTTCCTGGATTATAAATGTGGCAAAAGCAGGAACAGTGCATTTTTCATGCCATCTTCCTCCAACTTCAAACATTTGACACCATGGCAGGCATTCTGCATTCCGTAAATATTACATGAATCATAAAAGTTTAGAGCTATAGGGTCTTTAGAGATAATCCTAGCTTGCCCTTGTTTCAGATTAATTTATTCATCCACTCATTCAGTCAATATATATTTATCAGGAACTATAATGTACTGACAGATTGGGCTATACCAGAGATGAAGAAAGTAACATCACAATTGGTAAAATGACTTGGTCAAAGTTGATCTATTACAAATTAGGAGTAGCATGTAAGTGTTGTAGCCTCAGTGGTCTTCTTGCAGAGTCTTGCACACACACCAAGATCTTACCCAAAGAGCCCCTTGGCTCTTTTAGTTTGTCACTGCCCCCACATCTGTGCAAAGCTGTCTGCTCATCCTTTGGGACTCACATCAAGGAGGCTTTGCTCAATCATCCTAGTTAAAGCCTCTAAAACCTCCTTCCCACAGCTGATAAATCAGCCCCTCCAGGGCACCTGGATGGCTCAGTTGGTTAAGTGTCTGACTCTTGATTTCAGCTCAGGTAATGATCTCATGGTTCATGGGTTCAAGCCCCATGTCGTGATCTGAGCTGACAGTGCAGAGCCTGCTTAGGATTCTCTCCCTCTCCCTCTCTCTCTGCCCCCCCCCCCACTCAATCGCTCTTTCTCACACACACACACACACACACACACACACACACACACACACACACACAAAGTAAATAAATAAAACATTTTTAAAAAATGAGCCCCTCCATAATCAAACTCTTTGTTAAATATTCTAAAAGTTAAAAACTCAACAAATAAAAATATTTGTTATTTTAAATTGTTTTAATGTTTGTTCATTTTTGAGAGAGAGAGAGAGGGAGAGGGAAGGAGGGAGAGTGGGAGGGTGGCAGAGAGAGAGTGAGACACAGAATCCAAAGCAGGCTCCAGGCTCTGAGCTGTCAGCACAGAACCTGATGCAGGGCTCGAAATCACCAACCTGAGTTGAAGTCGGACGCTTAACCACCTGAATCACCCAGGCGCCCCTGAATACAAATATCATTAATGTTTTATTCCCTCAAAATCTTCCCACTCCCCAGAAGGAGACCAAGAATACTGTGGTCCCCTTTCTTCTTAAACTATGCCTAAATCTTCCATCAGTATGAGTATCACCTTGTCAGTTATGAGTCCTCATTTCTTTTTAAACTTGATTTTGAAATAGTTTCAAACTTTTAGAAGAGTTTCAATAATAGCACAAATAATCTCCATATACTCTTGATTCAGATTCACCAAATGTTAACGCTGTAACGCATTTATTATTCTATATGTGTGCATGTGAGTGTGTGTGTACACGCGCACACGTGTGAGTGTGTGTCCCTTCAACTCGTTTGGGAGAAAGTTACAGACACAAATACTTGACTGTATTTCTATCAAAAAACGAAGACCTGTTGTTACATAACCACAGTATAGTTATTAAAATCTATAAAATTAATATTGATACCTAGCTATTATGCAATATACAGATCTTATTTAATTGCCATCAATTGTCCTAATAATGTCTTTCATAGAAAAAAAAATGTACTACTCAAAAATCCAGTCTAGGATCATGAGTCTCCTTGAATCTTCTTTAGCACAGAACAATTCCTCAGTATGTCTTTGTCTTTCATCACCTTGACATCTGAAAGAATACAGACTAGTTATTTTGTAGTATGTCTCTCCATATGGGTTTGTGCCATGTTTCTTCAAGACTGGATTCATGGTATATATTTTTGACTAGAATGTCACATATGTTGTGCTTCTCCCATTGCATTTTTTCAGATAGCATGCAATTTCCATTTGTCCAATTCCTGGTGATGCTAACTTCTATTATTTGGTTAAGGTGCCAGCAGTGAGATAGGAGGTAAAATTGGGATACAGTTCCTCCCAAAGAGATGACTGCCGCTTCTTCATTTAAAACTCATGAAAAACTCAGACCTACTGTCTTAAATATACCATTTCCACTTGACAAGGCAGACTTATTGGACACTTCCATCTTGTTTTGTTGAGTCCATTTTGACTCATCCCCAAATGGGTACACCCACCCTAGAGTCCCTCCATCAATAAGACTTTCAGTTTCAACAAGAGCTTAGTAGCAGATTATCAGCTGCCTTAAAAAAGGTTGGGGCAGCCAGTTGGTGGCTGTCAGAAATGGTCTACTGTACTGAAAAGTACTGCCTCTCCTAGTCCTCTGGCAATCATTATACCCTTAACTAAAGCTGAGATGTCCTTTTTTCCATCTGGGTTTATATATTGTTCCTGTTGGACCAGCTAGGAGGGGCCAGTACATGTGGTAGCCCCTGAATAGTAAAATTCCCTGACATTTATGGGCATTTACAGTACAAGCATATAAAACATCATTGCCAATTATGCATTCAATAGTGGAAACCACAATAATAGTAGACTGAAGTGGCCCAGAAGTCCCATGCAGTAGGCCACTTGAGCTTCTCTTCCCTACTTTGAACTGTGCCCAAATCCCCAAAGTTGAATTCAGGCACCAAGGAGTCTGATGCACATCAGAGTCTACACAAGATACCAGATCATGCTATTTCCCAGGTGAGCAGGTGAGAAATAAAGCATGGTAGGAGAATCTGGGCTATGGTAGGATGGCAGAAAGAGAAGTTTATTGCTAGGCTTTTCCTCCCCTTTCAATCCTTTCCCGAGGATCAGAGCCTAAGCACAGCACTACTTCCTCCCTAAGACACTTCCTGTTGTCCAGCAAGCACCAGGACCCCGGATCCCTTTTCTTTCTGCCCCAGAACACAAACCACTATGGTTCCACCATGCTTTCTGAGGACCTTTGGGGCCTTTGGTGACCCCTGTGCCTAGTGTTCCATCTTCTTACAAACCAAGTCAAGCTGTGAAGAGGGCCATGGAGATGAGCGCAGTGCCTCTGTGATATCAGGCAAGGTGTTGGGTTCGCTTTTCTTTCTGAGTGGCCTCCTGCTTATGGCTTAACCAATGCTTTCAATTCATCCAAACCAATGTTTTTGGTTCACCCAAAGTTCTATTTAAATAGCAAGGTCCTCATTACTAACACCAATCGCTTGGTTTGGGGGACTCCTGGCTCAATAGCCATAGACATAACTGCCTTTCAGCTGGGGCCATGGAGCCTGCTCGCCCGTTGTTGTGGTAATATCCCTTCCTCTGCCCATGAAGATGAAAGAATAAGCAACAGTCAGGCACCATTTGGGTAGTTCGTTTAGTCCTACTTTTCGTTGTTCGGCCTATAAGCATTAATTCAACTTGTGTTCATTAACAGGACAGTAGGAAACCCCTCTTCCACTCACACCTTCCACACATACCCCTCCTCCCCATGACTTGGGCAAGAATACTCACTACCAGATCACAGAAAATGTTCTCATCTCTCTGAACCTGGTTCATGAAACCTTCCTCTTCCAGAAGGTCGTGTTTCTGTGAGCATCCCAACCTCGTCTCCAGAACAGTCAAAGTTGCAATTTGACTTTACCCCACTTTTATAAGCTATGAAGTTAGCCTATTACTGTTTCATGGATGCTTGTAGAAAACCCAAGACACTTGTATCACAGACCATGGACTGGCTACTCACAGTACAATAAGCATCGTGAGCATCACGAGCTTCAGTGTGCTTACATTGGTTCCCCTTACCCCCAGGTCCCATGGGGACAACAAGGAGGACCCAGATGGAGACCTGCATATTCAATGTGCTGCACTGTAGGAAAGAAACACTTATCTTCAAGAATCTACCAATTTTACAGCAAGCAGTAAGCAAGCCTACCTTTTGTCCCGGAGAGAGACATTACCTTAATCTTCAAAATTGCTCAGATGCAACCCTGAGAAACAGCTTGGTTAAAGAGAGATCAGGCCTTACATTCTTGGCATACAAAACAAGATACGTAGAAGCATGAGAGACTTATGGAGGGGTTTTTCCCAATAACAACAAGCCCTCTGGGAAAAAGGGAAAAAGGTAGTAATTTTCAGAGGTCTGCATTGCATCATTTGCCAATTTCCTGATTTAAATACTACCTCATGGCTGACTTCAAGCCACCACTGTGACAGCACTCACGTGAAAGTTGGGAAAAGATGTGTACACACACTAGCTGGACCATCCACTGATAATTGTTGTTTGAATCAATTGTTACTATGATTGTTGCCCTTGTCTTTGAAATGCATACCTGAATCTTTTGTTAGATACGCATAGTTGCAGTTTATCTGCATGTAATACAAGAACCTCCCTCATCTGAGGATCCTAAGATAATTTCTGGTGAAGTTTGGAAGGGAAATCTTGAGTTATACTCATGGATAAAAGAGAACCCATAAAACTGAAATGTTGAGAACCGGGGTATGATAGTCTCAGCCTCTGACTGGTAGTCAATCCTCCACATTTCTTTCTGAATCTTTAGTAAACCATTAAACCCATGTTTATAAATTTCTGAGTCTGTGGTCATTTTCTCTGACATTACCTGACTTTAATTTTCTTAACAGTATTTATTACTCCTTAAATTTCCTGGATCTCTCTCTCTCTCTTTCTTTACTTCATTAATTGTCTTACTGCCTTTAAAATGCTAAAAGAAAAATTTCATCTATCTTATTTACCCTTTTAGCCCCAGCACCTATAACACTGCCTAGCATGTGAAAGATAGTCAATAAATATAGGACATACAAATGAATTCTGGGTCCTGTTTTATTACCTATCCCATCTCATTATGTTGCCTCTGTATTCAGTCATTTTTTGGATGCGGACATAGCAGATACCAATCAAGATGGCAAACAAAAGCTGCAAATTTTTCCTCTTGTAATTAAATCTTGATTAGGTTTCCGGTCCTATGATATCCCAATGCCACCACTCATATACTCCGTATAACCCAACAAATCATTAAGCCTTTCCATGCTGCAGCTTCTCCATCTAAAGGATCTCAGGATCCTTTAAGCATCTAAGGATGCTTAAGGATCTCAGAAAGAATGGCTTCAGTTTTCGTTGTCATCTGTAGACCATTCAGTACTGGGCATGTATCAATGACAGTTTTTGTCTCATTCCAATACCCTCCTTGCCTCCAGAGGGTGACAGGAGAGTAGGAATGAAAAGCTATAGTCTCACATTTCTCTCACCTACCATAGTGATTCAGAAAATCTGAAGATTCTTTGAAGGCAATTTCCCAGCTTCTCTTTAACCAGGAGATAAACCGTTACTCTGACTAGTTTCCCAAACTCACGACTCCTCTGTTTTCTCATCTGTAAGATGGGGCTAATAACACCTACATCACAGTGTGGTAACAATTAAATGAGATAACCTAAGTCAGTGGTTCCCACGTAAGGGCCTTCCACCGGCAGTGTTGGCGTCACCTGCCAGCTGGTTAGAAAGACAAAACCTTGGGACCTGCCCCAGACCTACAGAAGGAGAAACTCTGGGGTTGCCCCCTTCCATCTGTGTCTTAAGCTTTCCAGGGGATTCAGATGTACACTAGAGTTTGTGAACCGCTGACAGATGAACTCAATTGACACTTGTTTAGCCCTAATGTCTGCTTTTCACTTACTCATTCAGATTCACTAGCCACCCAAACCAATCCCAGCTAAACTGCAAAATTATTTCTCCTCACCACATCTGGCCGACGAGAACAATGGGTGGGAGACCTTGGAGCAAATCCTGCTCTAAACCCAAATGTAAATGCTTATTCTGCCTGTTGTTCCTCTTCTCCCCAGTTATCATAATTTGGCCCGATGTTACCTAGGTGTTTACATTTTCGTCTCTCCTGGATCTTTTATATTTGTTGAGGAGTTGTTTCAGTAGACCATTTTATGCATACATGAGTGGCCCAATGGTTGCCTGCACAGGCAGGTGCTAAGAAGGCCATAACACTGGGGTGAAAGAGAGAAGAGCATGTGCTTCAGAATCAGTCAGTGCTGGGCTCACACCATCCAGGGAGCACTGGACAAGTTAGCCATGGTGGAGCCTGAGTTACTCAAATGAAAAATGGGCTTAACAACAAGAAAAACCTCTATTTATTGAGGGTCTCCTATATGCCAGGCACTAAGCTAGGCATCTTACATTTGTTATATATTATCTCATTTAAACCAAAACCATGAGGGGCGCCTGGGTGACGCAGTCGGTTGAGCGTCCGACTTCAGCCAGGTCACGATCTCGCGGTCCGTGAGTTCGAGCCCCGCGTCGGGCTCTGGGCTGATGGCTCGGAGCCTGGAGCCTGTTTCTGATTCTGTGTTTCCCTCTCTCTCTGCCCCTCCCCCGTTCATGCTCTGTCTCTCTCTGTCCCAAAAAAATAAATAAACGTTAAAAAAAGAAAAATCCGTTTAAACCAAAACCATGAGTTATCTTTTTTTTCTCTCTTTAAATGTATCTTGTTTAAATACTTCCAACATTTTCAACATGATTTTGCAACATTCAGGGCCCATCAATTTCTTTTCCAATATAATCAAAAGATAATAAAGACACTTTGGGGAAACAGGACTTAATTAATAACTAGTTTTGGGGCAAACTGTTAGAATTCCTCGATTCCATTAAGTGAGTGATATCAGTTGAAAAATGAGGCTAATTTTGCTGCAGGTTTAAAGAAAGTGGAAATAACCTCTAAATGGTAGTTTATCTGTGCTTTGCAGTAAAGGTTCTTAGTTCATACTTAATTGAAAAGGCAAGTTACAGTTGAATTTTGAAAATCCTGAAAGAGTTTTTAAAAGTAATTTAATGTAGCATTTTATGGTTGCTTTTGTAGTTTAGAATTTGCGATGGATATCGAGGGATGTATATGCCTTCTGATCCCTTAGATTTAATCAGACTTCTCGCTTGCTTGCATAATGGTTTATGGTACCTTTGATGATTTGCAGCCAACCTAGCTCTTTTAATAATTTACTGTAGAAGCATTTAATTTTTAATGGACAAGAATGGGTTAGAGGTAGCTTTTGCAGTGGTAAGTGCTCTCCTGAAGACTGGAAAAAAGGAACAGTGTATTTAAATTCCAAACGTTATTGAAAAACACGCGTCTTTTATTACCAAAATCAAATGCATAATTGAAGAACATACCAAACCCAAAATTATTGTTCATGCTTTATTTAACCAGAAGATAGCATTGCTTTCACGATGCTATCATGAGGACATTTTTTCAAATGGCCCCCACTTTTTTTTAACCTTCCTTGCTGCTCTTAATATTTTGTCCCACTAGATAAAGTGTATCTGCTACAGGGTGAGAATATACATCATTTTATTACATCTTGCTCATCAAGAAAAGCCTAACAAAAGAACGGTTTGTTATGTCTGGTACATAAAAAGAAATACCGTCTTATATTCATTTTCCTTAAAAGTTTTTCTAAGATCTCCATATAATGTGCATACCTAGGAATGATTTCACATCTAGTCTTAAAAATATCAGAGTTTCCATGTGGAAAGAAAAATGGGAAGATGCCAGGATAAATATTTTTTAAGACTTGATGGAGGACAAAACATATCTTGCCTTCAGAGGCACATAAAACAAAAAATGTTGCAATTGCTGAATAACCCCTTTTTCAGCTCTGCCATATGTAAAAATAAGAATGCCTTCACAGAACTACTTTCTGGGGAATCAACTAACAGCACACAGCCCTGGAAACTTATTCTCTCTTCTCCTAACATTCCACAGTTGACTGTCCCCAAGTTTACCCTGAAATGGCCTACCGGGAGAACTCTGATGGTCAAGGGTCCAAGTCTGAGCTCTGTTTCTAAAGCACCTTTGGAACTCAAACATCAGAGCAGTTATGAAAATGGGAAACCATTCTCTTTGCTTTGGCCTTCAAACAATCTTGAGATTAACACCTGCTACAGAGATTGGTTCCCAAGAACCTTTGGTTCTTAGCCAAGAAGTTTGTGCTCTGTCAAAAATTGCCCGATCTAATGATGAAAGTTTGAGGATCCAGCCACCATTTCCATACTTGGTTTCCTGGGGTAAACCTGCAGGTGCAAGACTTACCTGGTTAACAAGGACTCTATCTACTGCCCACCATCTTTTGGCTTCCTAGCAGGGGTTATATATAAAACAGCTTGTACAACATGTTTCTAATATTAGTCAGATTCTCATCTTGACCCCAGCTAATGAACAGAAACTTCTAGATTTAATCAATTGTCCCCCTTATTTGAGGAAGCAGGAATTACTCCTGAGCAGACAAGTTCTGGGGCATCTGACTTGGGTGACCTTATTAATCACATACATGTATATCTTTTTCTTCTCTCCAGCTCTCTCTGTTTATCTCATATCATCAACATTGACTTTTATTTGTTTCTTTTAAATATTTATTTTTGAGAGAGAGACAGAGCATAAGTGGGGGAGGGGCAGAGGGCAAGGAAGACACAGAATCTGAAGCAGGCTCCAAGCTCCTCACTGTCAGCACAGAGCCTGATGCGGGTCTCAAACTCAAGAACCAGATCATGACCTGAGCTGAACTCAGACGCTTAACCTACTGAGCCACCCAGGCACCCCTCAACGTTGACTTTTAGAGGTAAAGAGTCCCTAGTGATCATCCGGCAATCCACGAACTTTTCTGTGAAGAAACTAACTTAGGTATTTGCCCAAGAACTAACTTAGGTATTTGCCCAAGGTTACACAGAAGCCAGAAACTAGAATTTTCTAAATTGAGTGCTTTTTGCTTTTTGAAATCTGCTTTCTAAATTAAGTGCTTTTCCCATTACATCATAGTCTCACTCTCCCCTTCCTCTCCTCCCTCCCATCCCCTATCCCCTAACTACTGTCATCACTTTTGATTTTGTTTTAGGTCTTTCCAGGGTGCCAGGGGTACCCATGAGTGTCACTTATCTGCTGCGATAGGCTTTATTCCAAAAAAAAAAAAAAAAAATTAAGGGAAGGGGAGGGGAGACCGATAGTGGGTGCTCCTGATCCCAGTCTAACAACCTGTTTCCTCCTCTTCCAATCAAATGTTCTGCCTCTTTTTTACATTCTGACAACATCGTAGAATGAGCCGACTTAACCTTAGCTAATTTTCCAGGCTATTCTCCATGACGGAAACATAATTAAGTTTCTTGGGCATATTAATTCTTCTTAATGTCCTCACCAGGCTGAGGCTATGTGAACCATCTTCAAAAGAGATTAAGGAGGGGCGCCTGGGTAGTTCAGTCAGTTAAGTGTCTGACTTCAGCTCAGGT
The DNA here is from genome assembly GCF_014898765.1 of Herpailurus yagouaroundi. Lineage (NCBI taxonomy): Eukaryota > Metazoa > Chordata > Mammalia > Carnivora > Felidae > Herpailurus > Herpailurus yagouaroundi. The sequence goes on from NW_024412391.1 coordinate 45,801,405, forward strand.
CATGATCTCACAGTTCATGAGTTCAAGCTCCACGTTGGGCTCTGTGCTGACAGCTCAGAGCCTGAGGCCTCCTTCAGATTCTGTGTCTCCCTCTCTCTGCACCTTCCCCTCTGGCACCCTATCTCTTTCTGTCTCTGGAAACTGAATAAACATTAAAAAAAAATTTTTTTTTTAAGAGATCTAGGAAATGTAGAAAAGAATGTTATAAATGTAGCCTTTTAACCTCTATCCTGCCTGGGTCCTCACCTCCCCCCCAAATTTATGCTAACCAAATACATGAAGTGATACATACACTAAAGTATTAACATTCGTCACTCCACAGGTGTAGACCTGGAGTGGGTTAGAACCAGAGAGAGAGGTTATTATCTTCCTTCTAGTAACATCTTTTAAAAAATGAGAAAAAAAAATGAAGGAAGGAAAACGGGAGGAAAACATGCCTAAGCCACAGTAAAATTTGTAAGCCTGAAACCTAGAGTAACTCAGGAAAAACATTTTTTAAATATATATTACAAATAAAAAGTTTATAGGCATAATATAGTCAAATCTATAATTCTTTAAATCTGTAAGGCTAGGTTTTTAATGAAAGGTGAAAAGGTCTACAAATTCCATTTTTTTTTTTTTTTTAGCAGTTAAAAATAGGGAAATTCTGAGTTATGGACTGATTGTGGGTAGAGAAGAAAAAGGTCTCTGTTATGGCTGGGTGCTAGAATTTTATACATATACCGCCCATGTCTATATAAGGGGGAAAACATATGGAATAACAGTCAATCTTGTATTTTTGTCAGACTAAATGATTAACCATTTCACATCTGAGTCAGTCTCAATCCAATCAACTGTATGGAAATTAGTCACTATAATGGGAAAAGTACTTAACTCAAAAGGGTTCATTCATTAATCACATACCAACACACCAGAAAGATAATTTTTCTGCCTAAGTTCCCAGACTCTACTTGTTCATTCATTCCTTCAGCAGATATTTGTTGAATTCATACAGTGAGCCAGGTACTCTATAGGGCACTGAGAATAAAAACATACTCCTTAAAATAAAGGATATTGTAGACTGGAAGGGAGAAAATAAAAAACAAATAGATTAGCTCATGATCTATAAACATTAACATAGATTTTCCACACTGCCCCCCCTCAAAAAAAATCCTGTGGGGTTAGGGGGCAAAAGGGAATGAACAATTATATACCTATTCTAGGGCAAGTGGAAAAACCTTCACAGAGGAAGAGATACCTGAGCCAGGACTTAGGGAGAAGTTGGAGTTCATTGCAAATTTTCCAAAGAAAATCAAAGCCTGAAACTAGAAGAGGCCAAGTTTATGAATACCTCCATTAGGCCAGCATTTCTCAATGTGTTTATAGACCTTATTTGAGAGGGAAAAAAAAAAAAAAAAAAGGATTCCTGGTCAAAAGAAAGTTTAAGAAATTGTGGATTCTACAACATGTAAGTTTTCTTTACAGCAGGACTTCTCAGAACCTTTACCTCAAATTTTATGCCAACAAAATACATGAAATGATACACCCAAGTGTGAACACTGGTTACTCTATGGGTATGGAACTGGGGTGTAGTGGAGTCAGTGAGTATTACAGTAATCGAGAAAGGAGGGACATAATGCTCAATGATTCCCAGGCTGAAGGAAAGACCCCTTTTCTTTTTTTAATTAAAAATAAATTTTTAATGTTTATTTATTTTTTGAGAGAGAGAGAGACAGAATTTGAGTGGGGGAGGGGAAAAGAGAGAGGGAGACACAGAGTCTGAAGCAGGCTCCAGGCTCTGAGCTGTCAGCACAGAGCCTGATGCAGGGCTCGAACCCACAAACCGTGAGATCATGACCTGAGCCATAGTCGGATGCTTACCTGACTGAGCCACTCAGGCACCCAGGAAAGCCCCCTTTTCTTGATAGAATTTGAGGGTCTACTTGTCTGTGTATACACTTTATATTCACAATCTGTACTAATGGATTTATTTTCATGTGTGTTTTAGACTAAGATAAGAAAAAGTGATTGTATGCTGCACAAGTGAATGTTCAAATCCCTATTGGGTAAAGCAGCAGACAAATCTTAACATTTATTATGACTGTTATCAACACTACAATCATTCTCATTGCTGAAGGCTGCCATTGTCTTATAGAATTCTAGAGAGGCTATGCCACCATTTTGTTTGGTGTCAGTGTCAGAAGACCCGAAAACCCAGAGGAAAATGACTGAATAATACATATGCATATGATTGGTAATTATGTCTGAAATAACTAGACCAAATAGCAACCCGGAAATCACTTTTCTTCTTTGTATAATGATCAACAAATAGGTTAATAATCAGATCTTCCCTTTATACTCACTGCTGGTATGTGTTGAATTACGCTTTTTCTATTTGTGAAAAAAGAAGTATAACTATGTATATTTTAAGAAGTAGTAAATATAAATACAAGGGGGGAGAAATGCAGATAGTCTAGACAACATAGTAAAAGATGAATGGACTCACTGGGTCACTGTTTCTGTGAACAGAACTTCAGACACTACAGATAAAGAAAGACTCCAGGCCTGTTATATGACACTAGTTAAAGCATGTACCACCTGTATAATAGGCTGGGAAAGGGCTGATCCAATTGATGAAGGGAGCTTTAGATCTATGACTTACATTATCATGATGAATCCTATATTAATATTAAAGTTCTATCCATCACACTGGAAATTTCCCTAGAGAGTTTTTAACAGTTCCCTGGTGGCTGCTTTAATATGTAAATCACTGCCATCCTGGGAGACCAGTGCAGAAACTCTACTAAAACTTCTTCTACATTACTTTTTTATTTTATTTTATTTCTGTGCAAACTGCGTCCTTTTGGGTTTCATTAAAAAGAAAGTCCCTCTCTCTTCAGATTACCTGAATCTGTATCACTCTTGCAAGTGCTCTCATTCAACTGTTCTGTATTATTTCCTATTTCCCTTTTGTTTGCTGATAGTAAAATCAGCAGCAGCAAGGCGTCTGCTCTGTAGGCTTAGGAAACTTGGCTCGATTTGCTAGCACAAGCAATAAATGTTGGCCAGCTTAGATTTTGTAGCCTGTAAAATGTTGGATACTCTAGCTCGGATTCTTTGGTCGGTGGCCACAGTCTGCAAATGTCACTTTGCATCAAAATCACTTCAGCAACTGTTGTTCACAGGCCTGACCAAAGGGAGAGAGGGTGACGCAATCAGATCACGTGGGAGAGGAGTTAGAGTCTCGTGGTACTAATTTGCCCTGTGTTAAGAACAGTGCTGCCACAGGTTCTCAGGTGTGACAAAAATCTGGGGGTCTCCTTGACCCTAATTACAATAAGTTCCAAATTCAACTACTTTTGAGATTTGGGATGGGGAGTGAGGGGGGAAAAAAAAGATAGACCCAGAATTATTCACTTGCCCCGATTCTCTCTTCCGTGCCAGAAAAAACCTTGAATATAGAAGTTCATCTTCTACCAGCCTTCCAGTTATGCTCTCCTCTCTCCCAGACCACCTCCCTCTTCCTCTTTCTTCTACCCCACAATTAACTCTAGAGGATAGGGAGAATAAAAGCAGAGCAGTAGCTGTGATCAGTAACCAATATTTTGGAGGAATTTTTGGAGCTGATGACTCAGCCAGCCCTGCTGAGCATTTGCTCAACTTTTTTCCCAAATGAGTCATTCAGAAACTTCGGGCAACTGAACAGAGAGCACATGGACACTGACTAGCTGCCCTTCACCCCACACCTTTCATTTGTTCCAGAATGTGGCCAACCCAGACCATCCTCCCTGGCTCCAACTTTTTTCAGAATCCACCCCTCAAAAGGCTTCCAGGAGGGGGGGGTGACAGAGGAGGATCCTGAACTTCCTTTACTAGTGTGTAGTTAGAGGAGAGGGGTGTAGAACCAAATGGTCCAGCCTCTGCGAAGGAGAGCACCTACTGCAAGCAGTAGAAAGGAGAAATTACCTGGCAGATTTTTCATTCGAAAAACTTTATAAATTTTTTAATCTTCCTCTTTCAAAATGAGCCATAAATGGGTCAAATGATACAGAATAGTGAAATGGATGTGGTATGAATTCTTTATAATTATGGAAATGGCAGCTTCCTTATTGGTTACATGAGTCACGTAACATGTAATTCCCTGTCTTGAGTTATTAATAATGGATACACGGTTATCAAATTGTTCTAATGAACACTTCTAAAATACTTTCTGCCACTGAAAGAAAATATTTTATTGTAGACAGATATACTTGGAGGACTGAACTAGGATGTCCCATTATTACTACTTCCAATTTAATGTAAATATTGTCAAAACATTGACATAGAACAATGAAGCTAATTATCAAAAGAATGTATGCTTCTAGTTGGAATAAGAGTCTTATTTTTACTATCTCCAAAATAACCCTTACCAATCTATTATTTAAGGAAAGTTCATTATTTAAGGAAAGGGAATTTTGGAGGGTTTCCAAAGATTACCCAAGTGTCAGACAGAGAATGGCAAATCTGCCAACCTAATAGAAAAATAAACTTCTTTGCTCAAAAAGCAATGAACCACTCTACTCTGGGTCATAGAATTCACTCAACCTTAGTAAACTCAGTGGGAAGAAATGAAGCAAGCCAGTATCACCACAGAAAAATAAAGGGTGTGAAACATTTAGCAAAGAGGCCCAAGTTAAAAAGAGTTTAGGACCATTTAGGGACCAAACCACCTGGTCTTGAAATTCTCAGGACAGTGCTTCATATCTTGTGCTGAGCATAATGGTGGAAACAGGAGCGCCTCCAAATGCCAAAGAGAAACACCTGAGCCAGGGCTCTCACCTGCCAGGGGAGAAAGGGAGTCTTACAGGCTCTCAAAGTTGGCACTGCTTTTGATGGATATATGGAGAAATAGCTGGGAATTGTGCCCTCAGCTGCCCCTGGGGAAGAAGATCTAGAATTTGTTTTGTTTTGTTTTGTTTTTACCATCAAAGCCCCACATGAGCCACAAAAATATCTCACAAGAACACCTGCTGGCAAAAACAAAGGCCCAGATGGCACAGATGAAGGCACTGTCTACTGGTATCACTGAGCCAGCATAGAGACCTCGTCAACATCTTTAAAGTAAAACGGAGAAATGCCCACCAATAGAATGGTCAAGTTGTCCTCTGACTGTAACTCAGCACCTAAGTTTTTCACCAGCTTGGGAAGCAGTTTTCCTCTGCATGGGGAACTGGTTTCAGGAAGAGAAGAGTCCAAATTCCCCCTCACACTGTATCTACCCAGCCACATTAGACACTTTTGTACTGCCTTCCCAGTAGCAACACCCACCCCCAACTCTTACACAGGTGTGCAATAGGATCTTCAATGCTGGTGCAATGTGACCCATCCCTGGCCATAAATGACTGGTTCGGGATGGGGCACCTTACCTAGACTGGGCCAATCAGGATCCTTCCCTGGTAATTTTGAATCTGGAACTGAGATAAAGCAGCTTCTCATGAGGTGGCTGAAATTGAGGATGTGTAAACTCAGAAGGCATTAACAAATGGGCGGAGACGTGGAAAAATCAAGACAGCAGTAGGAGGGAATAATGAAACTGATGCACTGAGAGAAGAAATGAAAATCCAGGAGGAAGCCCCAAAGGTGATTTGAGTCCTAGGCTCCAGATGTTCTATAGGCCCCAATTCCATTCATAAGACATCCCCATATCCTCATAATAAATTCTCCACTTTGCTTAAACACATTAGAAATTTCAGTTATGTGCAACCAAGGAGCTCTGAGTAATATATCAGGTAAAGGAGAGCCTAGTTTTGCAGCTGTACCTATATGAAAAGCTTCAACTACAAAACATTTACAAGAATAGGAAACTGCTCAATAGGCAGGGAAATCCAAAGCAAGTCAACAGTGATTTCTCTCCGTTTTCATCCCTCACCATGCCCAAGATTCAAGGATTCCTTCCTCCTAGTTATTTTTATCCAAGTTAGATCAGGTTAAGATATTCATTAAGGGAAGTTTTGAAGTGGTAAATTTAAAGTAACAAATCAACCCAAAGAATATAGAAGCATAGGAAGGACAGATCTAGAGATTAGGGAATGGGGTAAGGACAGAGATGGTATTCACTGAAAGATCCACAACAGTCTCCTGGCTGGATGCTTCTAGAGTATGGATCATCGATTACCCCTTATCAATGAATCAGACAGGGCTCCAACAGGGCCCATCAGCCAAATCCCACCATCATAAAACTGCTCTGGTCATTCAAGCCTGTGTCTATGATAAACCATTGTCCCTAGATATGATATGCCTGCTTGCACATCTAAATATGTTCTAAAACCTTTACCAGCTTTGTCTATTTTCTTTATTATTGTTTCTCAAGGGGGAAATACCTGATTTCTTCAACTCATCTGGTATAAAACCCAGTATAAAATTAAATCCATTAGGTATTTAATAGGATTACATTAACATTTATTTAGCTCATTGAATCTCAGTAAGTACAGAATTTTCTGTCTAGATCTCACCTTTTAGAATCAGGAGGTTGCCAGAAAAATCTTCTCTTAATTAAATTGATACCCCGAGTCACTACAGGTTTATAAAAGTATGCTTTTAAGCGCTTCCCCCAAAGACAACTATTTGACTGAGGGTTTTTTCTGTTTGCTTGCTTGGAATTGGTTGAGTTTTATTTATCATGGAATCAGCTGAGTTTAACCAGCAGAACGCCACCCTGTAATTCCTGGCTATGTTGTGGACACATCCTTTTGAGGGTCCAATAAAACCAGTGTCGAAGGAAAGTGCAAACCACTCCTCAGTAATGAAATCCAGCCCCTGTGATCTAAGGGATATAGGTGCCCATTAGTATGAGGTACCCACATGAGCTCAGATCTAGAACAGAAAGGCAGGCAGAATGGCCAAAGCCAAACAACTGGTAACAGAAAAGAATAAAGTCAAAGTGCCAGTGTGTTAATGCAAGGGCGGTCAGAGCCAGGCCAGCTTCTGCTCACAATGGCAACTACACGGCTTCTGTGGGCCTTTGAGAAACTCCTACCAATAGTACTCAGGAGCACAGAAAACACATGATCCCTAATCAAAGAGAAACAGGCAACAACCCATTCACATGTACATTTCAAGTAGCCCCCTTATCATCTCTTTTAATCAGAGATGAAAGAGCATCTAGAAAGGCCCACATTTAGCGATGACACTCATTTTTTATTAGTTACTCATCTGTCCTTATTCCTGTTTTGAGATGAGAAAACAGTTGTGCTTATAAACATCCTCCAAACTCCTATTAATGCAGGTTTAAGTAACAAAATTTCCTCCCCAGTGAAGGTGTGTTCAGGCTAATGGAAAAATCAGGCTGGTGGATTAGGCTAGGTCCTTCCGAAACTATTAAAAGTTGTGACTTTTCTCTTCATTAAAGCAAATTATTATTAGAAGAACACATTCCACATTTTAGAGCAGAATCCTTCATAGATAAAACAAAAACAAGATACTGAAAAGGCACACACTTTGTGAAAAACTAAATTATTTTGCTCAGTTTGGAATAACAAGATGGCTGCTTGCTTATTTTAAAAATATCAAAGGCAAAACTGGCCCAAAAAAGAGAAAAAAAAAAAATCCCAGGAAAGGTCTTGGTTTCCATTACCTATATTTGTATAAAAGCTATGTGTTGTTTTAACTAAACATCTGGTCTTTGTCCCTCATGTAGAGAATTCTGAGTTTTCTTGACACTTTGGCAAGAGGTACCATAACCCCCTGCCAGGCCAGTAAAAATCACACATTTTTCCTGCAAGGAAAAAAATGTCAATAAAAATGAAACATTAAAAAGCGTAAAAGCTTGAATTGGAAAGCTGTGCTGTAGACAGGCCGCTTCCTAATCAGCCTTGCACAACTGCTTTAAAAATTCTTTAAAACATTACCACTCCATATCACTTGAAAGATTTAATACTGAAAAGTTTGTCAGTACATTGTTCTAAAATATATCCTTTAGACATAGGGAACTTGCCATTTAATCAACCTTCTAGAATAAATCATTTGAATTAATTTTTATAATTATTTAATGTGTATTCTTGTATTGTACAAACTGATTCTTTAAGTTACTCCAACTAGAATTGAATTTCAACTGTTTTTACTACATGGAGGGATAATCTTTGTCTCATGTTCACATCAGCACCTTGCAAGGCCCTGGCATTGTAATCTGTCATAATAAAAAGCATAGAAGTAAATACAATCCTGCCATCAAAATATGACATGCTCATTATAACAAGCCACTCATAAATTTTGAAACAAAGGCACCACCACACATTTTTAAAACAGTAATTTTATACAATTTGCATAGGACAATTTTATTTGGAACCAAGGCAGACATTTCTTTCTCTTTGTACACAATAGACTGAGATGTATTATACAGTAATACCATCACCCACCTCTAAAGGGGGCCTGAAATTCGTTAACAAATGGCTACAAAATACTTCGCAAACATACAATGAAAATAATACGATAATGCCATAAATTCTTGTGCATAGCACAACAATTGGACTCTGCTTATATGGAAAGAAAGAAAGAAACTGTAAGAAGGTAAATAAATGCCCTGAAAATAAACTGCTTGGGTGAGGATGAGGAACAGGGTTGTATAAGAAAATTCTTCCGTATATTAATATTCAATACCTCTTTGGCAGATGTCACCATGGCCTTAGGGGGCATGGATCAATGTGTGGAGGAAGATAGCTCTTCTGTATAAAAATTGCAATAAAAACTTGCAGCCCATGGCACAAAAACAACCACGCATTTTAAATATTTTCCTAGAGGGGCAGATAAACCGGGACATTACAAAGTCCTAAACCCAACTCACATCACCTCAGTTTCTGACTGGCAGAAATTATTTGTCCCCTACTCTAACTGCCTGGCAAAGGTCAGGGACATCTATTGGGCATGGAAAAGTAACAAGTAATCAGAGAGCCCTTTTCTGCCCTCAGTCAGTGGAGCCTATGAAGTCCACCTAATGGAAGACCCTGAAGCATGGTCAGGAAGCCCCTCTTAGGGCTGAGTAGTCCCTTTTCACACCCTTCCTGCTGTTTGGACACAGTAACACAGCAAGACCCATCAGAATATATTGAACTTATCAAACTGCATATTGCACTGTAACAGGATAAAACATACTTGCATTCAACCTACCTATACTTGACTGTCCATGTATGGTTCTCAGTCGGGGAAAGCTTTAGATGTGAACCCTCACCGGGAGAATGTTAAGATGGTAAGATTTCAGTATAAGCCAACAAACTTAAGCTCTAAAAATGTATAAGTCACACTAAAGAGGAAACTCTGGTCAACAGCCAAAACTGGGAAAAACAATTAACAAGCACCTTCAGTTTTAACTCCTATTCCTAACACCAATGAAAAATATATTCATTCATTTAGAAATAAAATGTTCTGAGCATCTGTGATATAGACAATGGGAAATAGCACCGTGATGTGCAAAAACAAGGCTCTGCCCTCATGTACGTTTCCAGAACAATATAGGAGGAGGGAGGCCAAGGTACAGTATAGGACAAGTCAGAATGAAAAGGCCACAATTGGTGAAGAACAAAGAGCCATTTATTGGAGCTGGAAGTCAGGAGAGGCTTCTCACAACATGTAATGTCTCAGCTGAGACCCAAACAATGAGGAGGTGTAAGAAGGAGACAGGGGAATAGACGAATATTTCATGCACAGGAAAATCATAAGCAAGAGGCCTGGAGGCAAGAGAAATCGCATCCATTTGGAAAACAGAAAGAAGTTTATCATAGAGGCTCCTGGGTGGCTGAGTAGGTTAAGCATCCGACTCTTGATCTGGGCTCAAGTCATGATCTCACAGTTTGTGAGTTCAAGCCCCACATTGGGCTCTGCACTGACAGCATGGAGCCTGCTTGGAATTCTCTCTCCATCTCTCTCTCTTTGCCCCTATCCCACTTGTGCTTTCTCTCTCTCTCTCAAAAAAAAAAAAAAAAAAAAAAAAAAAAGAATAAACTTAAAAAAAAAGGAAAGAAGTTTATCATAAAGCACAGAGGTGGTGAGAGAGATGATGTAGGAGAGGTAAGAGGACTACTAGCAATGAAAAGTGGGCTAAGTGATTCCAAGAAAAATGGCAAACCACTGAAAGGTTTTAAAAAAGAACTCATAAATATGTTCTATTTTGTAAAAATGTTTCTGATTACTCTGTGGAGGAAGAATTGGACAGGACCAAGAAAAAGGTCTAGATAAGAGAAAATGGTGAACCGGGTAATGGCAATGGGGATGGAGAGAGGTGAACAGATTAATTAGAAGCTAGAAAAGACCAGGCTTGACTGGGTGGAGTGGCAGAGTGAGAACGTGTTCGGAATGCTTGGGTTCAAATCCCAGCCCTGCCATGTACAGAGAAAATTGTTTCACCCTTCTGCACCTTAGCCCTCCTTTCTGAAAAGCACGAATAATAATAGTAAATACTTATGAGATTATTGTGGAAGATAAACAAGTTAATTCACAAAGTACTTAGGACGGTTCTTGGCATGTGGTAAGTGCTCAAGAAAATACTATCTATTATTACTGAGTATAAAGCTCAAAACTAGAAACAGTTGTTCATTAACTACAGAACGGGATGAGGGAGGAACGGGGAGGAAATAGTCATGGTTCTCACAAAGGATTTAGGAGTGGTCCTATGGGTGGATGACTGAGCCAGTTATGTATCTATTGCCTTTCAGCTCCAAATCCACTCCTCATTTCACGCTCTGAGATAACAGAGATGGACCCAGTAAGCATTTACCTTTTGGGGCTACAATAATTTTAGGCTTTGTTAGTAAAAGGCATTAGAAGGGTACTATGGGAGGAAGGGATTTCTCTTTCTGGCTCAAATGGGTTTCCATTTGCTTCTTTTTGTTCCTACACATGGCTGCCCGTGGTGCATGTTCGGGACATCTGGTAGCACTCATCCCCGTGGAGTTGATTCCCAGCGAGTCTCAGAGATATCCCAGAAGTTGCCTTCCCAGCCTTGGCCCATCTGCACCCTGGAAGAGTATCTCCCACTTGTGAGTGTAGACAGGCTCTGGCCTGGGGTGACCCAGCAAACTTCTCTGCCATCCTTACTTTCTCCAATATGGTCTGAATCCCAATCAGCTTGCCCTTTCCTTGGATACTCTCCCTTGATTCTAGTGTATTCTTTACCCCTTTATAGTTAATCCCCTTTATAATTAATAATGCTTTATATTAATCAAACTACTGTTCAAATTACTATGTATTTTATATCTCCTGATTGGACCCTGACAGAAAGAATACTGTTCATTGAAATGGGAAACATAGGATGAGAGACCGGTGTGAAAAGATAAATTCCAATTTGGACATACAGCATTTAAGATGCCTGTGGGGCATCCCAACAGCACTGTGTGGTCGGAAGCCAAGGATGTGGGGGGTCTAAAGCTCAGAAGTGTTCAAGCTGGAGAGAGAGGCTTAGAAGTGAGTTGATTTCAGGTTCCTAAAATCTTAGTGAAGCATGTATGTAAATGCCACGTGTCCGGGAGACAGAGTTTTTTCATTTTTTTATGCTCATGTCTCAGCAAGAATCCCTAAATATGCTATGTATGTGGCAGCACATTTCATCAAAAGATTTATGATGATTTCATACTGTGTATGTTAGGTCATGTTGTTTTATAGCAACATTTTCGAAGCTAACTGAAAATACGGCTGAAAAAGTGCCAAGCCCTATATTAATAAGATAATTCTAATTATACTCCAAACTTGGAAGTTTGAACCTGGTGGAGACAGGGGAGTAATTAGTCATATCGGCTACTCTAGATGCTGACTGCAATCAGAAAAACTCTAATAGATGTGTCAAAACCTCAAGTAGCAGTACTGAAAATGGATGCACTGCTAACATTTCAAACAACCAGATAACAGAACGTACTTTGAAAGAGACCCAGGTGGATCGTTTCCACTTTTTCCAGGGTGTGAACTCGGCCAACATAACTTGCTCCTTGCGTCACCCATTTCTCAAAAGTTTGGATCTACTGACCACAAAAAAAAGGAAGTTCCATCAGCAGTTTGCAAAGGAACAATTTGAAAGAGAAATGCATTAAATCCTCAGGGAAATTAAACCCAAATAATCCAATAACAGTGTTACAAAATTAACCCTAGACTATGAATTGAATTAATTGCCTCCTACTGTGGGGCTTCTTGGCTAGCACAGACTAAAACAAATGAGGCCAATGATGTCAACTGCCTTTAAGAGAGGCTGCAGGCAAGTGTGACCTTGGGGTACTCAAGAGTTTAACCCTTGTTGTTTTCCTAATTTATTCTGGAGATCTATAATATAGAGAAAGGTCTTCACTTCTGCCCATCGCAAACCTCAAATCATGGTAGGTTGTGGAAGAGGCTCAAGATGGCACAATCCATGACACAAAAAGATGTGATTTTATAATTTGCTCTTTTGTGAATTCACCTCTAAGTGTCTGTATCTAGAAGTAGCTAAAAATCAATCACTATAAGGTCTTTTTTCCCTGAGAGGGCTGAATGGGCAGATGGGAATAAATAATGATTTCTCTAGAACCTAGGTAGTCTCATGATAAGACAGCTGTTTAAGAATACCAGTCATCTGCTCCAAAAGAGACTCGCTTTGGCATTTCAGTAAATAGCCATTTATTTCTATAAATTCTTTTCTTATGCCATGATGTCAGTATGCCTGTGGCAATGTGAGATTACCTAAATAATATGGGCCAGGGGACCAACAAAATTAGCATGTGTGTGACTTACCAAACCTCTGCTAGGGTTCTTAAGGGCTCTGAGGAGGAAGGTAGGGTGCAGCAGCACCACAGAAATAAAATCCCAGTGATTTACACGGTTTTGCCAAATAAGGCCCACAGGGCAAATACAAAAGGCCTGGAACTGCCTCCAGCTTCTCCTGAGAAAGCCAGTTTGTCAAAACGCCTAGCACATGGTCTGATGCCCACCTTTCACGTCGCAGCTGACATTTACTCCTGAAGCTTTTTCATAACCAAACAGCATTTTACAAAAAGTTAATTAATGGCATTTATTTGGGTATTATGTGACTTAGAATTCTTTTTACATTCTTAATTTTCTTTGACATTTTGAAATTACTATGCCAAACTCTTTTGTGTGAGTAAAAAAAAAAAAAAATGTTTTTTTTTGTTTGTTTGTTTAACATAGCTCGCATGTATTGAATACTATTTTTTTTTTCCTTCTGAAGAATTGACGCAAACACCAAAATATTTTTTATTTGAGTTCAGAGAAATGAAGCATTCTGTTTGTTCGGACTCTTAATTACCATGGCCCCAAACTTATCTAATTAGAAACTCCTTCATAATGAGGAAAATTATTTTCAAAGTTAATGAATTTGCAAACAGGAACATAGCTGTCTTTCCAGAATGAATCAGCCACATTCCTTAAATACATAGTTTAGTTAAACACTCTAATTAATACTAGTACTTAAAACATGTGGGATTGGTTTCACTGTTAAATCAATCTTTCCTTTGTTTTTAGACAGTATAAAAAGACCACGATTCCCCATCTTGCAGACATCAGGCTGCACATAGAAACTTAATTCTAGATTCTGAACAAAATGAAAGTTATTTCATCAAAATGCTTTATTTTATTGACTTTAGCCACTTCAAGCTTGTTAACATCAAGCATCTTTTGTACAGATGAATTAATGATGTCCAATTTTCACAGCAAAGAAAATTATGACAAATATTCTGAGGTAAGTTTTTTAACTCCATCTAACATGACTAGCATTAACTATATATATGTCCTAAATCTGATGCTTTTTTGTATTTTGTAAAGAGTAAGGAATAAGTTAGTTTGTGCTTTGTTGTTTGTCAAACTGCAGGCTTCCCATGACAGTGCACTGATATAGTTTGTATTTTTTAACACGACAGCAAACAGCCTGGCCTCTCTAATGACAATTTATGTACAGGGTATGATATGTAACAAGTATAAAGGTGCATTAGGAATTTTCAACGGACTCAGAAGTACACAGTTGTAATAAATAATTGCTGATATAAGATCTGGATATACTTCAGCTGAACATTTGAACGGTCTTCAACTACAAACTAAAAAAATACAAGGGTTGTATTTTCTACCTAGCAATTATGAGCTGATAAGTTTATGGTAAATCTACATCTAAGTAAAATATTTATCCCTAGATGGTGGAATTGCAAGTTATTTTTATTTTCTTCTTTATGCTTTTATACATTTTCCAAACTTGCTGAAATGAGTACATATTACTTTTTACAATCAGAAAAACAATCATTTAAAAATCTTAAGGGGGCACGTGGGTGGCTCAGTCAGTCAAGTGTCTGACTTCAGCTCAGGTCATGAGCCCCTTGTTAGCCTCTGTGCTGACAGCCAGTGCCTGGAGCCTGCTTCAGATTCTGTCTTCCTCCCTCTCTGCCTCTCTCCCACCCTTTCTGAACTAAATAAACATTAAAAAGCAATTTTTAATCTTCTTAGGGACAGATTTTCATGGGAAAGCTAAATTTAATGAAATATTTGCTGTATTTTAAGTAGTTCTTTTAATTTTTTTTAATGTTTATTTAGTTTTGAGAGAGACAGAGAGAGACAGGGTGCAAGTGGGGGACGAGCAGAGAGAGAAGGAGACACAGAATCTGAAGCAGGCTCCAAGCTCTGAGCTTCAGCCCAGAGCCTGCCACAGGGCTCGAACTCACAAATGGTGAGACTGTGACTGTGCCACCCAGGCACCCCTTAAGTGGTTCCTTTAAAGTTGGTAGCGTAGTGGTGCAGTAACCCACAAACCAATCACTGCTTTAATAAAAAATGTAACTTATATACTAATAAAAATGCAATCGGTTTCTTAAGCAATGCTTTTAGAATGGAGCTCTGAATGTGAGCAGGTAAGAAAGAAATTCAGTGGAGCCTCCTCTAGCTGTACCCCAAAACCTAGCTAGCATCTCTCATTGCATTTATCCACCACTTTGGCATTTAAAAAGAGGAGAAGCAAGAGACATGAAGAGGCCGTGTAAGGTTTCTCTAAAATCAAAATATAAAAATATATGAACTATTTCATAAACAGCATGAATCAAAAGCTGAAAGAGAATAACTTCAGCAAAATAAACTTTTGCCTCATTTCAATACTTTATTATGTTCCTGCTGCTCAAACACATTGCTGTATTCACTATATGTTTTTTATTAATATTTTATGGTTGTCTTACAATAGTCCAGGGACAGAGAAACTAGATTGCTTTAAGAAGCCTAATGCGAACGCTTTATTTAAAAATTCTGCACATTAACACAAACTTTGTTTATAGCTTTAACAATGCTGCAAACCAAAGTCTGGACTTAAGTTAATTTGGGGTTTATACCAACTACCTAAAACAATAACTTATTTTAATATTCTTTTCTAATCATAGCCTAAAGGAGACCCTGAGGGAGAAAAGGAAAGAAGTCTCAGTTTTGAAGAGCTCCAAGACTGGGGTCCAAAAACTGTCATTAAGATGAGTGCACCCACAGTCAACAAAACGCCACACTCAGCTGCCAATTTGCCATTGAGATTTGGGAGGACCATGGAAGAAGAAAGAAGCACTGGGGCAATGGCCAACCTGCCCCTGAGATTTGGAAGAAATATAAAGGAAAGTATCTCAAGACATGTTCCTAATCTGCCCCAAAGGTTTGGGAGAACAACGGCCAAAAGCGTCGCCAAGACACGGAGTGATTTGCTCCAACAATCCATGCTTTCACCATCTGCCAGTGAGTTACTCTACTCCATGAACTGCCAGCCCCGAGAAATCCAGAATCCTGATCAAAAACACCCATGGTAAATACCTGAAAACCAGTTAAAATGAATGGGCAGTTATGTATAGCTGGTCCGGAAACATTAAAAAGGACTACCTCTTTTCAAAAGTTTCTAAGAAGGTTAAGTTTCTTAGAAGGGAAAGGGTAAAGAGACAGGGAGATGAATACCTGAACTGAGAACTATAGAAGTGCCAGATATAAACACGACCACAGGTATAAAGTAATGAGGTGGTTTCCCCTAAGCCACACGTGGGCATCAGTCTCATCATTCTATAGCCACATACCGAGGAGGAAAATCCTGATTACGGGATTGGGAATTTAAGCCTATGACATACTGTCCAACATTTAATCTCTTTAATGTAAAAGATCCCATATGAGGGAACTGTCTGCATGTACACAGGATGCCATTTCAATACACCAGGTCTCAAATTCAGAAGGTTTTTTTCATCAACTTTAAATCAAATTTTTTTCTTTTTCTGGATCTCATTTTATAAATGAGTGCTATTACTATCATTGTATTAATAAGTATTTATGAAGTATCTACTATGCACAAATCAAAAAGCAAGAGTTTCATAAAATTAATAGGCAAGCTACCTCTTATTCCTTTTTTATTTTTTAGTGTTTATTTATTTTTGAGAGAGACAGAGCAGGAGTTGGGGAGGGGCAGAGAGAGAGGGAGACGCAGAATCTGAAGCAGGCTCCAGGCTCCGAGCTGTCAGCACAGAGCCCTGCTTGAACCCACAAACCGGGAGATTGTGACCTGAGCCGACGTCAGGCACTTAAACAACTGAGCTACCCGGGCGTCCCTCTTATTTTCTAGTAGAGAGTATATATAAAAACAAAAAAAAATTTTTATATAGAGTAGAACATGAAACTTTAAGGCCTGTAGAAAGTCAGGTAGCAAGCTCTGACACCTTATAAGTGAGACCTTTTCAGAACATTCCTAGTTTATTTTTTACGTGGCTCTTATTGCCATCTGACATATTTTCTCCTTTACTAGAATTTGGGGTCCATAAATTCCATGCTTTTTGTCCACAGCATGGCACAACAGACTGTGCCTGGCGGGGGTGGGGGTGGGGGTGGGAGTGGGTGCGGTGCTGGGAGTATTTCTACACATAGCACTCTGGGAAAGTTTCATCAGTTAGACTTTGAAAGGTGGCTCTGTTTTGAACATTCAGAGACAGGTGGGAAAAGAGAAGATACTTTCAGGCAAAAAGAGAAGTGTGAACAATGGTACTAAAGCAAGGATGAGCCCCACACAGCTAAGGTTCAGTTTGGTGAGAGAAGCAAGGGTGCAAAGAAAAGAGGAAGGAAGGAGACAAGGTTGGGCTAAGAGCTGACAGTGCAAACTCAGGGCCAAGTAAAGGACTTTGGATGTTATTCATTAAGAAAGGGATGGGGCACCTGGGTGGCTCAGTGGGTTAACCCACTGATCTCACTGTTCCTGAGTTCCAGCCCCTTGTCGGGCTCTCTGTTGACAGCTCGGAGCCTGGAGTCTGCTTTGGATTCTGTGTCTCCCTCTCTCTCTGTCCCTCTCCTGTTTATGCTCTCTCTCTCTCTCTTTCAAAAATAAGTAAACATTAAAAAAGAAAAGGAGAACTACTGAAATTTCTGCTGAGGTATACAGGGGTAGAATTTGGCAACTAACCAGATGTTGCGAGTGGGGCAGTGTGGAGGGAGAGAAGTGAGTCCAGGGTAAGCTGGTAAGTCTGAGTACCCATTACAATTTCAGGATCTCATCAACATGTCACTCATTTGAAGTGCAACACAATTCAACTCAAGTATAATTAAGCAGTTAGGACCATGGCTTGTATTTTTAAATGCACTTACGCTATTGCTATGATGGATGAGAACATGTTGTACTGCTTACATTTTAGGAGACTAGGATTCAAGAAAATAGACGATACAGAACTGAAACAAGAAAAATAAGAGATTCGGAGCTTGTCCCTAAAGATGATATAAAGCTGTGGCCTGTAATCTGTAAACAACTCTACAGTGAAGACAACAATGAAGGAAGAGTCACGGTACTCTTTTGATGGGTTATCACTGACAACAATTTTTCCTTGTCACTAGAGCTGGTATCTTAAAAGTTATTTTAAAAAATTTAAAGAATATTGTAATGTAAAAATGAAATAATTTTTGTCTAAATAAAAAGAACATTGCAAATACTTAAGAAGCCTCTGGTAATGGGGAGAAAGGGGGAGGGTGGGCAGGGGGAGGCTGAAGCTATACCACTATCTTATGTAAATATCATGGACACAGCCACAATGAAGTAAAAAATTAAATAGAAGAGTAACCTGACAAATATTATTATGAAATTTAAATAATTTAAGAGAGTAATATGGTTGACATATGAACCAGAATAACAAATCACTTACAAATTATGGTTTTATACACCCATTTTTTTTTCCATTGCATCAATTGTTAGTGACTCTATGCTAGGTTAAAATTTTTCAAAAAAGAGAGAGAAAAAGGCAATTATTAAATACCTCTTTAAGTGCCTCTCTATCTGTATCTGGAAATTTGCCTTCTGGTATGTCTCTTTTCTCATTTAATATTTCAAGTTTATTTATTTGCAGAAAAAATCTGGTCACTCCTAAACTAACAGTTTATAAACACAGTACACCACAATATAAATGCATAGTTACTCGACTTTAGTCATAATAACAGGAAGTCCTTAATCAGATATAGCTAGTTTATTGAACAGTCTCAAATCCACAGGGTGCAAATAAGAAATAGTGTTATTTTTCTCCTGTGCTGCCCCCAGCTGGGCTGTTTTGAATCTCCTTTCCCTGCTGGGTAGTGATCCTTTAATGATACCCTGGACAGATTCTGTAACTTCCTTGGTCACTTCCTGAGATTAAAAAACTCAGTCAACTCCACAAGAAACAGACTCTTAACAATAGAGAACAAACCGATAGTTACAAGAAGGGAGGTGGATGAGAGGATGAGTGAAATAGGTGACCGGGATTAAAGACGGCACTTGTGATGAGCACCGAGAATTGCACGAAGTGCTGAATCACTTAACTGTATACCTGAAACGAATATTATACTGTATGTTAGGTAACTGGAATAAAAAAAAAAAGAACCTCAGTCAAGTCCAGTGGAAGATGCCAACCTCATACCCAAAGCAAAGATCCCCCTCCCCCACTGCTGGCTGGGCTGGTGGCTGGAAGGACCTGAAATGGGAAATGGGCATCTTTCTGCTCTTCCTCTCTTCCTCCCCTTCCTCATCTCAGAGGTAAGGTGGTAAGAGGCAAAATGATAGCCCTCTGGAAAACAATCTCCCCTCCCATCTTCTGTCTAGGGTGTCTGAATGGGCAAAGGAGGGATGGGGGCAGGGCATCAAGGGTAGCCATTTTGTCCTCTCTATATGTTACTGCTTCCATAAGTGAGTTCTTCAGGAAACCCTATAGGGACCTTCACTTGCCCAGGTCACTGACTTTAGAGTCCTGGATGCTACTTGATCTCCTCCAACTACTGTTATCTCACCTGTACTCCCCACAGCTTCTGATTGCCAGAAAGAAAGGCTAGAGCCAGCTACCTTCTCAGTGTCCACTTGATCCACAGAAAACGCAGCCATCCTCGTATGCCAAGGGCAAGGCTGCATGCTAGCCCTCAACTGCTCCACTGCTGTCCCTGTTTGTCTCCAACCCTCTCTGCCCTGCTTAGGAGGGGCAGGGGCCGATCAGTAAGTCTACTGCCTAGGCAAACAGCCAGTCAGAAGCGAACCGCCAGTGTCCGCTTCATGACCTTGCTCTCTATGAGGGATTTTCCAGGAGCCTCTCTTGCTTGGCTTCAGGGTGAGAAGCAGCTACAGCAGGCCTCCTTCAGGCCAGCCTCTCATACACAGCTGGGTGGGGCAGGGGCCAACACAGGGGCCAACGCAGGGGCTGATATGGCTCCACCACCTCTTTGCAAGCCCTTGAGGGGTGTCTGCCCCCCCATCCACATTTTTCATTATAATGTTAGGTATTTTGGCACACCTTTGTACATCCAAGTTTGGCCCCTAGTTACCAATTCTGAGCAACAGAGAAAATATCATGCAACATCCTGATACACTACTAAGGAAATAACAAAAGGCCATTTTATCCTTGATACTGTATGACATAGGGAAATTTCTTATTGTATAACATGGGTTCTTTACCTAAACCCTTGACATATATGGAAAGTGTTAGGTAAATAACCAGCCATCAGCTGTCCCCTTACCTACTTGGCTTACTCTGTCTTAGCCCCTCACCACTCACCAGCCCCTTTGCCAGCTTCCACAAGAAACCATTCATGTAAGGGACTGTGTCATTTTGCTAAGGATTTGTGGGGTCTTGAGGCCGGGATCACATTGCAGAGCATTTCACTAAAACAGTCTCAGTTAGACAAGTCTCTTCTCCCAAGTGTCTCTTTAACGGGACCACTAGTAAGTTCCTTTCCTCTTCTGATCTCTTTTCCTCACCCCAGGGTAGCCTCATGGGTGGGTAACACACAGACACACAGGGCCCTCACTTGGTTAAATGCTCTGTTGGTGCCTATTTGAAATTCATAATAATTTTCAACAAGGAGCCTATATTTTTATTTTGCACTGGGCCCCTCAAATTATGTATCATGCCCTGCTCCCCCAGACTTGGCCCTTCTGTCTCTTCTTCCCACACTCCAAGTATTCAATCCCTCCCCATGTTATAAATCAGAGGAGTTCCCACTTCCCCCTTAAGACCCAAGGGCCAGTCTGCCACATGGGCTGGGGGGGGGGTGGGGGGAGTAGGGTCTGCTTATGTCCTACAGTGGGTATCAATATAATGGCACAACTTGTGAGATGTGGTCAAAATGCAAATTTATTTTTGCATCCCATACCTGTGCTAAAAATGTAAGGGACAGGGAAGAGGACATACAGCAATTTCTCCCTGGCCCTGGAGGGAACTTAGACAGATGCCATGAACTTCACAGCTCTTGAGTGATGTCAGACCCCTGGCCTCTCTAAGTCAAAAAGGCAATCAATTCCATTGTAATCAGCATTTCAGTCTGTGTTTGGCCATCCATCCATTCATTCTCCACTGTTCCCGTGTGAGGCCCGAGGTCAGAATTATACTCAACTTCTGCTTTTCTTCCAGCCTCACCTGCTTCCTTACTCCCTGGCTGCTTTGTTGGATTGGACTGAGGTGGAAGACCAGATGAGAAGCAAAAGGATGAGACAGTTCTTACTGGGATGGATGGATTCACGTCTGTGACCCATTGCTGGCCCTCTTCCTCCAACTTCTGTTCCCGTGATGTATTTCAATCCCCAAGCTGGCCTCAGCTCTTGTCCTAGGACACAGGCACCCACTCTAACACACGCCCATTTCTCCTCTGAGGATCCTCCTCAGTAGAGCTCAAAATGGCTCTCTCAAACTCTCTTTACCAAAGTCTGGTCACACACAGCTCACCCTCCATGCTGGAAGCCCTCCAACATGCCTCTCTCCAGAAGCTTTAGCTTTTTGGCCTAGAGTTGAGGACCAGTCCTTTGTTTCTCTCAACTACATGGAACACATTTCTCCATCATATGGAAGCCACCCCTCACCCCCACCATTGAAGAGTAAGAAACAGTAATCTCTGACACCCGGGCATGGGTAGGGGGCATTAACAATGAGGTAACAAAGCTCTCTAAAGAAATCTCTTCATAAACCCAAATCCTATCCCTTTATAGTCTCTAAGTAGGTAAGGGAATTGAAAACTAGTAGAACCTCTTTCCAGCCACTTCCTTCAGAGTCTGCAAATGGTGCTCTTGCTTTGGAATTTTATGTCTGCTAGATTTTGGTGTTTGGTTAAAACTTCATTTTTGACACCCTTTGCAAAAATGATGAATCAATCTCTCCTTATGAAGAATGCTTACAGGTCCTAAAAATGATACTTTCTCTGAATCATTACACATATATGTACATTTTTCTGAAGAAGAGTTCAGAGCTCTTGGATAAACTCTCAGTGGTTTTTGTGATTCCCCATAAAGTTTAAGAATCACTTCAATGGAAGATTCTTATTTCTAGAATTACTTGAAATTAATATCTAATTCGGTTTATAAGTGAATGTTGTTATCTGGTCATTTAAGTGCCGAGAACATAATGCCAAACCAATCAGAATCACCCAAGTGGTTTAACCTGATCTTTCTCAAAATTCTGACTTTTTACAGTAGCATAAAGTGGAAGTGACATGGTAATTATGCTCTCCTCCTCAATGTGTTTTCCTAGGCACAACCCCAAAACATCCCCCGTTCTATACCCCTCCTCCTCTCTTCCAACACTTCCCTTCTTTCCCAAGGATATACTATTTGGATTGGTCCTAACCTAAACCTCAGCCAGCCTGTAACAGAAAGTAAAGTATAAGAGCTTCAGAGGAAAGTTGGGGTTGACAAAGTCAACGATTTTCATGGAAGGCAACTTCCATGCGATCTGAGGTCCACATTTCATACATCATACTATGACAATGACCTTGAGAAATACAAAAAGGAAAAAAAAAAAGTACTGACTCTGGGACCAATTTCTCAGGGAGAAAAATGAAAGGTCAGTGTTCACCTAAGTGTGACCGACAAAATGAAATAGGCAAGAAAGGTGAGAGCACTGGCCTCCACTTACTTCATGTGTGTTTTTTTCTTTTTTTATCCTAAAGCTCCTCCTGCAGACATTATGTGACACTCTTCCTTTGAAACTTACCCTATTATTTAATGAACATACCAAACTACATGTTATTCCTAGAAACACTTTCACCTTTTCTGTACCTCTCCCCAGCATAATAATAATGACAATGTATCGTTACGGTAACTATGTCTGTTTTAACATTTAATGCTGTTTTAACTATTTCTGTGATGCTCATTTAAAAAAATTTTTTTTTAATGTTTATTTTTAAGAGAGAGAGACAGAGAGACAGAGCATGAGTAGGAGAGGGGCAGAGAGAGAGGGAGACACAGGATCCAAAGCAGGCTCCAGGCTCCAAGAGGTCAGCACAGAGCCCAACGCAGAGCTCAAACCCACGAACCACGACATCATGACCTGAGTCAAAGTCGGATGCTTAACAGACTGAGCCACCCAGACGCCCTGATGCTCATTTTTATACATGAGAAGTAAGCTTAGAGAGAACTTTCTGAAGAAATGTGAGCTAACAAGTGGCCAAACAGAGATCTGTCTGACTTCAAAGTTTGTGCTCTTCCTTCTCTATCCACCATCCCGTCCACCACCACAATCACCTGCAATCCGGACCCCAAACATTGTAAGCATTCAGGAAACATTTGTAGAATTAAGCTTTAAGAAAGAAAACATGAGTGCACTGGATCCCAGGAATAAATCCAGAGTGTTCTATGTACAGATTTTATAAAGAGGGAGGGAGGTAGGAAGGGAAAGAAGGAAGGAAAAAAGACCAGAGATTCCGGGACAGCTTTCACTTACTTGTTCCTTAAAGTATCTACCTTAAGAATAGGTAAGGAGGTGCCTACCTCATCCCTAATAAATGACTATAAAGGGTAAAAAGATCACAGAATAAGTTCTAAAGAAACATTAATTATTATTTTTTTTCCCCATAGCAGACCAAGTGCTATTGTTGATGACAAAACTCAACTACCAGTTTCTGCTTCAGTGGGAGAACCGAACTGGTCAAGAGAGCTGCTAAAATATGTACTCATTGGCAAGTGGACTGGGGGAAAAAAGTATTGGTAGGTAAACTCATCCTGATAGATCTTTCACTCCCTAGGCTATTTGCAGCCTCTTACAGATCTCATTCATGAACTGGGACAAAGCAGTAAAGGCATTAAAATTAATCAGAAGGAAGTGTGCCCTACCCTACCAACATGAATCATAGGTATATCCGGGTGTTACAAGCCTTCCCCTTCCTCTCACCTAGACTGATGTTTGTCACTAATCACTTTGCTTTTTGGAGTTCAGCTGCAACTAGGAAAATATTATGTAGTGAATGTCTGTCCCTCTTTATTATATCCAATGTTTATTTGAACTTACTATGTATTAATCTGGCCCTGAGTTCCTAAAATGCTTATTAGATATTACACATTTTATTCATTGTTGTGAGAAGTATTAAAAAAATCAGGCAGATTTTCTTTTTATTGTGGTAAAATGTACACAACATAAAATTTACTACTTTAAGCATCTTTAAGTGTACAATTCAGTGACATTAAGTACATCTCAAAGGTGTCTTTTTAAATAGTCTAGCACTGGGGCGCCTGGGTGGCGCAGTCGGTTAAGCGTCCGACTTCAGCCAGGTCACGATCTCGCGGTCCGGGAGTTCAGCCCCGCGTCGGGCTCTGGGCTGATGGCTCAGAGCCTGGAGCCTGTTTCCGATTCTGTGTCTCCCTCTCTCTCTGCCCCTCCCCTGTTCATGCTCTGTCTCTCTCTGTCCCAAAAATAAATAAACGTTGAAAAAAAAAATTTAAATAGTCTAGCACTATTCTCTAATTATACTCACACTATTAATACCTAAATAACCACATCCAAAGCTTTAGCATGGCTTTGTCTACCCAAAAAAACTCCCATCAACAATAAGGTTGATGTTTTTAGAGATGCTGACTCTGACAAAGCCTTATATTATTTAGTAATGTCGCATTTTTCACCAGAACATTGAGTTTTTTCTACATTCCCATTATGCTTATCTTGAAAGGAGGCAATTATTGCTAATCTTTTTTTTCTCCTGATCTACTTTATCATCTCACCAACTCATAACATATATGTGTCCGGTCTGGGGCCAGAGCTAATGCTCCTCTGCAAATACCTGAAACAGTAAAGGTCTCTTTTAGCAGTCAGGTATGAGCAAACATTTATTTCAGAACAATAATGAAAATGAAGAGTTTGGTTAGTTTAATTATCTTAAGAAATAAAGAATGGTCAACAATCATTCATATGCTTGCTATTTTATAGCCTTTTTCTTTGAACCTCAGGGCTCTAGCACATTCTTCCTAATAGTCTATTTTTCTCTTTCGTATATCATGAAGTTTTCCTCTGATAATATAACACTAAGATAATATGTATAATTCTATGCTTAGGAAGTGGGAAGTATTATCACCCATTATTTTCTTCCTTAATATAGGAACTATGAAAGAAGTAAAACAGGAAAATAGCTGTTAGAATCAGGAGTGGAATTAAATTATAATGGGATCAATGAGAAATTAATACTCTCTTCATAGAGGCAGAGAAATATTACTTTAATCCAGAAAAAAATTATCTCAAAATTTATTTCTCACCAGATTTCCAGGAATTGGTATATTGTGGTCAATAAAACATAAAATTATTATTTCTCCTTTTTAAAATATGCAACTATAGTAACTGCCTACAGAAATACACCCACATAATTTTCAAACCGCTTTTTAAAAAAAATTTTTTTAATGTTTTTATTTATTTTTGAGACAGAGAGAGACAGAGCATGAGCAGGGGAGGGGCAGAGAGAGAGGGAGACACAGAATCTGAAGCAGGCCCCAGGCTCTGGGCTGTCAGCACAGAGCCCGACGCGGGGCTCGAACTCACAGACTGTGAGATCATGACCTGAGCTGAAGTCGGACGCTTAACTGACTGAGCCACCCAGGAACCCCTCAAACTGCTTTTAAAGTACCATGAAATATCATGTAGCTTTTCTCATGTAATTTAAAGCACTGAAATATAACTGATATTGCAAAATTACTTTTAACCACTAGAGGGCAGAAAATGCTCCACATTGTACATTACTATTTTCGTCTCATTTTATTTTATAAAGTTTATTTATTTTTGAGAGAGAGAGAGAGTGAGGGAGAGGGGCGGAAGGAGGAAGAGAGGGAAAGAGACAGAGACAGAGAATCCCAATCAGGCTCCATGCTGTCAGCACAGAGACCGACACAGGGCTCGATCTCAGGAACAATGAGATCATGTCCTGAGCCAAAATCAAGAGTCAGACGCTTAACCAACTGAGCTACCCAGGTGCCCCTTAACTAATTTTAAATTCTTACACCAAAACAATAACCACCACCACCACCACCACAAAAAGTCCTTAAGAGCCTCTTGTTTTATACTGTACAGTATTCTGTAACTTAAGGCTCAGTCAACTTAAACCTAACATACAACTTTAACCTAATGTAAGACCACCTCAATTCAACAGTTTTTAGGAAGCCAAAGTAAACAGATTTCCAGCCTCAGTCTAGCTATGAGTTAAGGATTATTAGCAACAGAGAATCCATACATCCTTAAGGAAAAGGAAAGTCCTAAAATAACAACAAACAGAGCCAAGAATCAGCAAGATTCTATGTTAAAATACCTGCAATGAAATGCAAAGGTTGTATTCATTATAAAATTGAAATAGTCACTGAAGTCCCAAAGTGATCAAACATTAAAATATTTACATTAGGCCATTTAATATCTATATGTACTTTCTTAAACCACAAACCGACTGTAGATCTACTTGAGGCAAAAATGTTTTTAGTCTCTTCTTAATATATCTTTTGGATCTAATTAACTTTTGCTTCCCTCCCAATTAAGCCATTTGCATTTCAGTAACTAAAGTGTTACTTTGTTTGATTAGAAACCATAACCTCTTCACTTTTTCACTCTCATTAATTAAAATGCATCATGCTGAATTAAGTCATTTGGATTTCAGTCTGAGTGGGTGACATTTTAACAACTGCCCCTTCAACCTTCTCTCTCTGTCAATCTTGGCCATGTCCTACATCGTAGGACAGCGGGAGGGCAATGGTGGCAGCCTGATAGAGGATTGGGGCAGGCACGGAGCCAGGGATTATACATCACTCAAGTCAGTGATTTCTCTGATGCATGAGCCTTTCACTTGCCAATCAAACCGGATAAGGCTTTTACCTTGTAGGATTATGCATGACCTTACTCAAGACACTAAATCATTTCTCAAGTCTTGTTTCTTACCCTAAGCAAACCTGCTCTCCCCACCTTTCGGGTCTATGGGCACTGATCACTCTAACACTAATAAGCAGAGCACAGTGGTACAGAAAAGCTGAGGGGTAAGTCAGGGTATAGGTGTTACTTCTTTTAAACTAATGAAAGCAACACACTTCTAAAATCGAGGCTAGTCAGAGAAGAGAAAGGCTTCTGTATTGTTGCCTATTAGTGGAAGTTACAAACTGGTAAGTATGAAAGAAGCTTCTAACAAGTATAGCTGACAGTAATTGATCTGACTGATATGGGCCATGGAAAAGTGTGTAAGCAAAGACTGGATGATTAAACACCAGGAATATCACAGGCATCATTTCTGCATGGACTGTCAAGTTATACTAATTGGCTTCTAAATTTGATGAGTCTTCTTTTAAGATTAATTATATGTTTAGAAAGAAATAGGTGTACGAAGTTTAAGAAGTCAAAAGAATTCTACAGGATTTGTAATTAGGGTGACTGCATCCCCGTTTTCCAGGGATAATTCTAATTTAGGTTTATTATCCTTGTGTAATTTTAATAGTGCCCCCCCTTTCACTCATAAAAGGGCTCCACCTGGATGAAGAATAACTGTCCCAAGCCCAACCTCATCCACTTCCAATTTCTATTCCTCAAAAGCAACTACTTTCAATTTCTTTAGGACTTTTTCTATATGTTGTCAAATTTCCAAACAAACAAGCATGATTATAGTATTTGCATCAATTAAGAAGTACCTGTGGGGGCACCTGGGTGGCCCAGTCAGTTAAGCATCTGACTTCAACTCAGGTCATGATCTCCTGGTTCATGGGTTCGAGCCCCACATTGGGCTCTGTGCTGATAGCTCAGAGCCTGAAGCCTGCTTCGGATCCTGTGTCTCCCTCTCTCTGCCCCTCGCCTGCTCATGCTCTGTCTCTCTCTGTCTCCTAAAAATGAATAAGAATGAATGAATGAATGAATGAATGAATGAATGAATCATTTTTTTAAAAGTGCCTTTGACTTCAAAGATGGGTGAGGTGGGTGGTATCACTGACTTAAACAAATTGAAAGAGATTCTGGGGAGGTTTGAAGACTTATTAATCAAAGAATAACTTCTCTTCCTTCACACCGTTGGGATTTTATATCCATCCAAACCCTCAACAAAGTGCAGGGATAAGAAAAGTAATGACAGGCCATGTGCTCCATAGCTCCCCAGAGGGTTAGCCAAGGTTTTGTCAGGCTTGAGACATAGGCAGACTTCTCCCTCTGCCCAGTCCTGCTTCCTTTCCTCCCTTCCACAGGTTTTGATTTTTAACAGAAACCTTGTACCCCAAACTCCCTCTCAGCATCTGCTTCCAGAAAACCTAACCTACAGCAAATAGGTAATATGTTCAAAATTCAAAGGGTACAAAAAAGGAATATGGTAAAATACCTCCCTCCCTCCCTCCACTGAGTTTCAGTTACTAGTTCTCCTTCCCAAAGTCAACCAATGTAATGTTGCCCGGGTTCTTGTGCATATTTCTAGAAATACTTTGCATATGTAAGAAATGTTATGTGTATTTGCAACTACGTGGATGGAACTGGAGGGTATTATGCTAAGTGAAATTAGTCAGAGAGAGACAAAAATCCTATGACTTCACTCATATGAGGACTTTAAGAGACAAAACAGATGAACATAAGGGAAGGAAAACAAAAATAATATAAAAACAGGGAGGGGGACAAAACAGAAGAGACTCATAAATATGGAGAACAAACTGAGGGTTGCTGGAGGGGTTGTGGGAGGGGGGATGGGCTAAATGGGTAAGGGGCATTAAGGAATATACTCCTGAAATCATTGTTTCACTATATGCTAACTAATTTAGATGTAAATTATAAAAAATAAAAAATAAAATTAAAAAATAAACATTAAAAAAAGAAATGTTATGTGTATACATATATGTATATATACATGATTTATAAGAAAATACATAATTTTCTTTCATTGACTAACAAATAGCATATCCTGCAACTGTTCTACACTTAGATTTTTCCTCCCTTCAGATAGATCTCAGAGATTGCTTCAAGACAATAAATAAAAAGTATCATCACTCTAAGGGCGCCTGGGTGGCTTAGTCAGTTAAGTGTCTGACTTCAGCTCAGGTCATGATCTCACAGTTTGTGAGTTTGAGCCCCGTGTTGGGCTCTGTGCTGACAGCTCAGAACCTGGAGCCTGTTTTGGATTCTGTGTCTCCTTCTATCTCTGCCCTTCCCCCACTTGTGCTCTGTCTCTCTCCTCTCTCTCTCTCTCAAAAATAAATAAATGTAAAAACATTTTTTAAAAAGTATCATCACTGTTTTTAATGGCCGCATGGTATTACATTGTATGAATGTAATATAACTTGGTTGATGGACATTTAGGTCATAGCAAATCTTTTCCTGTTACATACAAGGCTGCACGGAATGCTCTGTGTGTGTGCTTGAGCCCTGTGTGTGTGTGCATGTATGCAGGAAAAATTCCTAGAAGAGGAATTCCTAGTCAAAATGCTATCAAATCACAATTTTGATAGATGTTGGTAAACTGCTTTCCATTTATGTTGTACCAATTTAACATCCTGCTAAAATAAATGAGAGGCTATTTCCCCCATACACTTCCTTTATGCACACCAATGAATTAATAAAGTCCTGTATAAAATATAAGCAAAAGTAGAAATTTTAAATGTTGGGATAAAAAATATAGAGGTTCTAATATTTTTTCCATGCCCTATTGGATCATCTGGTTCCATCTTGAAGATGCTTCACCCTTCTTTGGAATCTAAGTTACTAAACTGCAGATTTTCCGAGATCAAGGATCAGACATTTTCAGCTTTGCATCCCCTACAGTAAAAACACAGTAGTTGTTCAATTGACATTTACAGAATAACAGAAATAATAGAAAAAAGTGAAGTCTGGTAAGCAATAATCATATAAAACCTCTCATTTTAATGTGTATATTTTACCACCAATATGTGTTAAGAGTTGTGTACATACATATACAGTTCATTCTTGAACAACACAGGGGTTGGGGTACCAACCCCCGCGTGGTTAAAAATCCAAGTATAACTTTTGACCCCCCCAAAACTTAACTACTATTAGCCTACTGTTGACCAGAGCCTTACAAGTAATATAATCAATTAACAGGTACTTTGTTTGTCATATGTGTTATATACTGTATTCTTAAATAAAGTAAGCTAGAAAGAAGAAAATGTTATTAAGAAAATTGTAAGAAAGTACTGTGCTGTGAAACATTCTCATATAAGTGAACCAACAGTTCAAATCTGTGTTGTTCAAGGGTCAACAGATAGTAGATTGATATTGGTAGATGTAGTAGATATTGGGAAAGTGTATGTGTATGTGTGTGACATATGTGTATGACTAAAACACACGAGTTAATTCTCAAATTCTTTTTACTAATTCCATTTTACACACACCACATTTTCTTTATCCATTAGTCAATGAGCACTTACATTGTTTTCATGTCTTGGCTATTGTAAATACTACTGCATGAACATGGGGGTCTAGTATCTTTTTGAAATCATCATTTTATTTCCTTTGTATATATAATCAAAAGTGGAAATGCTGAGTCATATGGTGGTTCTATTTGTAATTTTTTGAGGAACCTCCATACCATTTTTTAGTGGCTGCACCAGTTTGCATTCCCACCAAAGTGCAGAAGTTTTCCCTTTTCTCTACATTCTCACCAGCATGTGTTATATCTCAAATCTTTGAAAATAGCCATTCTAACAGGTGTGAGGCCATTTCTCACTGTGGCTTTGATTTGCGTTTCTCTGATGATTAGTGATTTTAACCATTTTTTCATGTACCTGTTGTCCATTTGAAGGTCTCCCTTGGACATAAAGTCTATTCAGGCTCCTTGCCCATTTAATAAGATTATTTAGGGGGTTTGCTTTATTGTTGTTGGTTTTTGTTTTTGCTATTGAGTTTTATGAGTGCCTTATATATAGGAATATTAACCCCTTATCAGATATGAGGTTTGCAAATATTCTCTACCATTACGTAGGCTGCCATTTTGTTTTCTTTATCATTCCTTTTGCTGTGCAGAGCTTTTTAGTGTAATGTAGTGCCCTTATTTATTTTTACTTTTGTTGCTTGTGCTTTTGTGTCATATCCACAAAATTGTTGCCAAGACCAATGTCAGGGAGCGCTTTCCAGGTTTTCTTTTAGGAGTTTTATGGTTTCAGGTCTTAAGTCATTAATTCATTTCAAGTTAATTTTTGTGAATAGTATTTAAGGGTCCAGTTTCATTCTTTGTGAATATCCAGTTTTCCCAGCACCTTTTATTGAAGAGACTATCATTTCCCAATTGATTATTCTTGGCTCCTTTGTCAAACAGTAACTGATGTATATGCATGGGTTTAATTCTGAGCTTTCAATTCGATTCTGTTGGTCAATGTGTCCGTTTTTAGGCCTATACCACACTGTTTTGATTATATAGCTTTATAATATAGTTAGAAATCAAGACTTGTGATGCCTCTGGCTTTCTTCTTCTCAGACTTGCTATGGCTACTCAGGTTCTTTGGTCCTTCCATACAAATTTTAGCATTGTTTTTGCTATTTTTGTAAAAAATGCCATTGGAATATTGATAGAGATTGCATTGAATCTAGAGAATCTAGATCTACTTTGGGTAGTATGAATATTTTAACAATATTAGTTCTTCCAATCCATAAATATAGGATATCTTTCCATTTACTTGTGTCTTCTTCAATTTTTCATCATTGTCTAATAGTTTTCAGTATACAGATCTTTCCACCTGCTTGGTTAAATTTGTTCCTATGTATTTTATTTCTGATGCTATTGTAAATTGGATTGCTTTCTTTATTTCTTTTTAGATAATTTATTTCTAATGCATAGAAATACAAACAATTGGGTATGTTGATTTTGCTTCCTGTAATTTTACTAAAGTCATTTATTAGTTCTAACAATTCTTTAGTGGAGTCTTTAACATTTTCCACACATAACATCATGTCATCTACAAACAGACAATTTTATTTCTTCCTTTCTGATCTGGATTCCTTTTACTTCTTTTCTGTGCCTAATTGCTCTGGCTACGACTTCCATTACTACATTAAATGGAAGTGGTGAGAGTGGGAATCTTGTCTTTTTCCAGATTTCAGAGGAAAAGTTTTCAGTCTTCCACCATTGACTGTAATGTTAGCGTTGGGCTTGTCTTCTATGGCCTTTATTATGTTGAGGTAAATTTCTTCTATATCTAATTTGTTGCATTTTTAATCACGGATAAAAGTTGAATTTTATCAAATGCTTTTTCTGCATGTACTAAAATTATGATATGATTTTAATCTTTTATTCTATTAATGCAATATACCACATTTATTGATTGGTATCTGTTGAACCATTCTTGCATCCCAAAGATGAATCTCACTTGATCATGGTATATGATATTTTACTAAGTTCCACAGCTTAGCTTTGTAGTATTTTGTTGAGAATTTTTGCAATTATATCTATGAGGGATATTGGCCTATAGTTTTCTTGTCGTGTCCTTATCAAGATTTGGTACTGAGGTAATGCTGGCCTGGTAAAATAAGTTTGAGAGTGTTACCTCTCTTCTATTTTTTGGAAGTTCAAAAAGGATTCGTGTTAGTTCTTATGTAAATGTTTGGTAGAATTCACCAGTGAAACCATCTGGTCCTGGGTTTTTCTGTGTTACAAGGTTTTTGATTACTGATTCAATCTTCTTACTTATTATTGATCTTTTCAGATATTTTA
Organism: Herpailurus yagouaroundi; assembly: GCF_014898765.1. NCBI lineage: Eukaryota > Metazoa > Chordata > Mammalia > Carnivora > Felidae > Herpailurus > Herpailurus yagouaroundi. The sequence continues at coordinate 45,833,721 of NW_024412391.1, forward strand.
CTTATTTCTGATTCAGTCTTGGTAGTTTGCATGTTTCTAGGAATTTATCCATTTCTTCTAGGTTTTCCAATTTGTGGTTGTACAATTATTCATTCTTCATTGTAGTTTCTTATGACCCTTTGTATTTCCGTTGCATCAGTTATAATACCTCCTTTTTCATTTATAATTTTATTAACTTGGGTGTTCTTTTTTCCTGGTTAGTCTAGCTGAAGGTTTGTCAATTTGGTTTATATTTTCAATGAACCAACTCTTAGTTTTGTTCATGTTTTCTATTGTTTTTCTATTCTCAATTTAGCCCATTTCTGCTCTAATGTTTATTATTTCCATTCTTCTGATTACTTTGGGCTTAGTTTGTTCTTCTATTAATAGTTCCTTGAGGAACTAGTTGGGTTGTTTATTGAGGTGTTTCTTTTTTCTTGATGTAGTCATTTATTGCCATAAACTCTTAGAACTGTTTTTGCTGCGTATCATACATTTTGCTAATGTTGTGTTTACATTTTCATTTGTCTCAAGATATTTTTTATTTCTTTTTTATTTCTTCTTTGACCCATTCATTGCTCAGAAGTGTACTTTTAATTTCCACACTTAGGAATTTTCAAATTTTCCTTCTACTATTGATTTCTAATTTCATACTATTGTCATCAGAAAAGATACTCAATATGATTCAACTCTTCTTAAAGACTTCTTTTGTGGCCTAACATATGATCCATTCTAGAGAATATTCCATGTGCACTTGGATGCAATGTTCTTTATATGTCTGTTAGATCCATTTGATCTACAGTATTGTTCAAATTGCTATTTCCTTATTGATTCTCTATCCATTGTTGAGAGAGGGATATTAAAATTCCCAGCTATTATTACATTGTTGTTCATTTCTCCTTTTAGTTCTGTTTGTATTTGCTATATGTATTCAGGGGCTCTGATGTTAGTTGCAAAAATATTTACACTTGTCTTATCTTCTTTTTTTTCCAGTCTTTTTTTTTAAATCTATACCAATCTATCAAAGCTCCCTCTTCCCAGATTATTTTGAAGCAAATCCCAGATGTTATATATTTCATCCAGAGATCTTTTAACATCTTTTCTCTGAAAAATAAAAACTCTTTTTAAAAATTAAACATAACCACCATATCATCATATTCAAAATTTAGAAATAATCCCTTAATATCAACTATTTACTAAATGTTCAACATTCTCCATGTTATATAAAATTTTTTATATACTTTCTTTATTCACCTGAGCATCCAAAAGGAGCTATATATTGCAATGAGTTGCTATTTCTTCTAAGTCACTTTTAATGTATGTTTCTCTCCCCTCTGTGCCTTCTTTTTCAAATTTTTTTCCTTATAATTTTCTGTAAAGAAAGTGGGTCTTTGCCCTACAGCATTTCCTAAGGCCTGGTTATTGCTGATTGTATCCCCATGGTGTTATGTAACATTTTCTTCTGTGTCATGCATTTTCTGTAAATTGGAAGTTGGATCTAGAGCAGTCATTCTCAAAAGTAGCCCATGGGAATCATCTGGAGGAGATCTTAAAAATCCTGAAGCCCAAGCAAGTTCCAGACCAACTACATCAAAGACTCTGGAAGTGAAACTGGGACTCTGGGATTCTTTAAAACTTCTCAGATGATCCCAATATGCATATACTTGTTATATCTTCTTGATGAATTGACACCTTTCTCATTTTTATAATGACCTTGTTTCTTTTGACCATTTTTGGCTTAAAGTCCATTTTGTCTAAGTAAAGCTATGCCTACTGTCTTTTGATTATCACTTGGTTAAAATATCTCCTTCTAGCCCTTCCCTCTCAGTCTATGTGTGTCCTTAAAGCGAAGTGAGTCTCTTGTGAGCAGCATATCACTGTATCTTTTTTTTTTATCCTTTCAGTCATTCTATACATTTAGATTGAAGAATTTAACCCATTTATTAAAAAAAATTTTTTTTAATGTTTATTTTTGAGGAGGGGGCACAGACAGAGAGGGAGACACAGAATCCAAAGCCTCCAGGCAGGCTCTGAGCTGTCAGCACAGAGCTTGACGTGGGGCTCAAACCCATGGAACCACGAGAACATGACCTGAGCCGAAGTCACATGCTTAACCCACTGAGCCACGTAGGTGCCCCTAATCCATTTATCTTAAAAGTAATTATTGGTAGGTAAGGACTTACTATTGAAATTTTGTTAATTTTTTTCTCTGACTGCTTTGTAGATTCTTTGTTTCTGCTTCCCCTCTTACTGTCTTCCTTTGTGACTTGATGATTTTTTTGTGGTAGTATGCTTTGACTCTTTTACCATAATCTTTTATGTATCTATTATAGGTTTCTCTTTGTGGTTACCATAATGCTTGCACAAAATATCTTTAAAGCATCCTATTTTAAGCTAATAACAACATAACTTTGATAGCATACAGAAACTATACTTTTACTTCCCCCACCAGCCTCACATTTTAGGTTACTGATGTTATAATGTACATCTTTTTATGTTGTGTACCCAGTAATATATTATTGTAGTTATGGTTATTTTTAATATATTTGTTTTTTTTAACCTTTAAAGTAGACTTATAAGTAAATTATGCACCACCATTACAATATTAGAAAATCTGACTTTGACTATGTATTTACCATTACCAGTGACTTTTACACATTCACTTGTTTTTATGATGTTATTAGCAACCTTTTAGTTCAGCTTGAAGAACACCCTTTGGCATTTCTTGTAAGTCAGTCTGATGTGATGAACTCCCTCAGCTTTCATTTATTAGGGGAAGTCTTTCTTTCTCTTCCCTTTATAAAGTATAGCTTTGCCAGGTATCGTATTCCTGGCTGGCAGTTTTTTCTTTGAATATTTTAAATATATCATACCACTCTCTCCTAGACTGCAAAGTTTCTGTTCAGAAATCTGCTTATAGTTGTATGGAGCCTCCCAGGTACATGGCAAGTCATTTTTCTCTTGTTGCTGTCAACATACTCCATCTTAAATTTTGACAATTTAATTATAAGGTCTTAGTGTAGCCCTTTTTGGGTTCAACCTATTTGGGGTTGTTTGGACCTCACGAATCTGGATGTCCATTTCTCTCCTCAAGTTTGGTAAGTTTTCAGCCATTATTGCTTTAGAGAGACTTTCTGTCCCTATCACTTTCCTTTCTCCTTCTGAGATTTCCATTTTACTGTTTGTTTTGATGTCATCCTGTAAGTCACATAGGCTTTCTTCACTTTTTTTCATTTTCTTTTTCTCCTCTGACTGGATAATCTCAAATGCCCTACCTTTAGTTCACCAACTCTTTCTTCTGCTTAGTCAATTCTGCATTGAAGCTCTCTATTGAATTCTTCAGTGCAGTCATTATATTCTGGTTCTAGGATTTCTGTTTGGATTTTTTATGGTTTCTATTTCTTTGTTAAACTTTTCATTTTGTTCATGCATTGTTTTCCTAATTTTGTTTAACTGTTTGTTCTTATATTTCACTGAATTTCTTTAGAGGGTTATTCTGAATTCCTTGTCAGATAGTTCATTGATACCCATTCCTTTAGGGTCAGTTATTGTTTCCTTTAGTTATGTTGCCCTGATTCTTTGTGATCCTTGATTTCTTGCATTAGTATCTATACATTTGAATAAGTAGCCTCTTCTCTATACTTTACAGGTTCAATTCAGCAGAGAAAGACCTTCAACAGTCAGCTCAGCTTGGACTGAATGGATCAGCTGGTACAGACTGTGAGCAGATGGGCTTGCTATCAGGGTCTCTAGTTAAGCGAGGCCACTTCTCATGCTCTGAGGTTGGCTGGCAGGAGGGTGCCACTGGTTGAGTTCTAGGCTCGGGTAGGCTTCCTTGCTGGGCTACATATTAAGCAAGGTAGTTGGGTGGGCTCTCTTATTGGGTGGGGCTGTTGGCTGTGCTTCAGTCAGATGTGGTCACTAGCTGGGCTCTACAATCATCTCTGGTAAGGTGAGGTCACAGGTTATATTCCATGGCAGGGTGATGCCACTGGTTGAACTCCACAGTCAGGCAGGGCTATGGGCTGAGCTCTACAATTGCATGTAGATTGTAGATTAGATCTCAGACTGTTCTCTCCAACTGGATGATGCTACTGACTAGACTCTGTGCTCAGGTGGGAATGCAGGCAGAGCTAAATAGTTGGTCAGGTTTCAGGCTGGTTCCTGTGATCAGGCAAGGCCATAGGCTGTGCCCTTAAGTTGGGCAGGACAACAGGTTATGCTTCATGATTAGGTAGACTGCTGGCTATGCTCTCTGATCAGGAGAGGCCTTGGCTGTATCCTGCAGTAGGGTGGGTCCAGATAGTGAACTCTGAGGTCTGGCAGGTTCACTGGCTCAGTTCCCTGCTGGGCAAGGCCATGGACTTGGTTCAGCAATTGGGTTGGGCTGTAGGCTGGGCTCTGCAGCTGGATAGTAATGTAGGGTTGGCTCCAAGCCTTGCCAGGGTCACTGTTCATGCTCCCTGGTTATGGGAGCAGATCTATACTTACTTACTCCCTGCCTGGGAGCCTCCATCTCTGCATGGCTGTAGGATAGACTCTGTGGCTGCCTGGATTTCCTGATCAGGCAGGAGGCTATACTCAGCAATTGGGACTGCAATGCTGCTTCCCTGCCTGGGGATTAAGGGGCATAGAACAGGCTCAACAGCCAGTAAAGCCCGTTAGCTCAGGACCCAAACCAAGTAGAACTGCCAACAAAGTTCCCTGTCTAGACTGGTTTGGCTCTGCAGATGGACAGAGCCACTGACTGGGATCTTCGCAAGCAGGAATAGGGTTTGCCAAGTTCTGAGCTTTGGCTGCTGTAAGCCCCACCATCTTCTCCATCTCTAGCTTATCCTCAGTGGTTAAGCCCCACAGATTCCCCCACTGATCTCTGTGAGGTAAGACCCAAGTGGGCTTTCTGGGAAGCATCCCACAATGCTCAGAAGCTGGATGTCCACCTTGGGTTCTATATTTTTCCCCACTGGAGAAACTATAGGCCCTGGGGGGACATCAGTGCAGCACTATGCCAGTGAGAGAAGGACAATACAGTCAAAGTGCAGTCACTCCTACTCTCCTAATGTGGTTTTTCTCAATCTTTATGGACATGGGAGGTACTTCAGCCTTACCCCTGGGTTCTGCAATTTTTACAATGGTGTCTTGTCTATGGATAGTTGCTAGTTGGTCTTCTTATATGGGGACTGAGGTTTAAAATGGCCTATTGATTATGTCACTCTGTCTGTATTTAAATAAATGGTATGGTGCTTTGGATCTCACTGTGTTTCTTACTTTTTTATTCAACAGTTTTTTCTTTTCTATGTGTGACACAATATGAATAGTTAGGAAAACAGAAACCAAACTAGGCATTTCAGCAGAGGGAATTTAATATAGAAAAGTGATTACACAGATGATAGAGGCCTGAAGGAGCAAAAAAGAATAGAAAAATAAAAAGAAATAATAATGACAATAAGCTAGGGAAGCAGAGGAAAAATCAAGGGTTATCAAATCCTGGAAGCTCATGAATCTTAGACTCAGATCTATGAGGGATCTCAAACACACAGCAAAACTCCAGGAGCACTAGCAGAGAACAGCTGCTGAGGACACAAGAACTGAACAAGGATTCTGGACACTGAACAGTGCCAGGAGCACACCGGAATTCAGGCTAAGCAAGAGTGGAGACTTTGGTGAACACTCTGGCCATTCAGCTAAGGCCATTTCATAAAGGGGGGGGGGGGGGATTGAAATAGACCCACCCTAAAAAAGCACTCTACAAAAGCATAAAACCAAGCCTCATATGTGCTGGTAATTTAACTCCTGCTAGAACAAAACTCAAAACTCTTTAAATACCAATAACATAATCCACAGGATGATCCCAAAGTTTCTTACTTGAAAGACTAACAGAAGTAGGAGCACCTAAGTGGCTGAATCGGTTAAGCATCCAACTCTTGGTTCCAGCTCAGGTCACGATCTCACAGTTTTGTGGGTTCAAGCCTTGCATCAGGTTCTGCACTGGCAGCACAGAGCGTGCTTGAGATTCTCTCTCACCCTCTCTCTCTGCTCCTCCCCCACTCAACATTGTCTCTGTTTCTCTCAAAATAAATAAGTAAACTTAAAAAAAAGAAAGAAAAACTGACAGAGGTAGAATCTGAACCTAAAGGAGATTTAACGGAATGGCCAACAGCAGAACCTATCCATGACTGTGAACTAAAATTGTACCATTTTATGATGGGCTAAATGTTTTTTAGGAATCAAACCTTTCCTATGCACAAACATATAAAAGAGATTTTAAATTGACAGTTTCCTATCACATTATGGTGTTAATAAATAAACCAAATTATAAAATAAAATAAAAACAAAAAAGGCTTTCCCTATTCCCAATATTCAACAAGACCTTACTAGCTTATCCAATAGTAAATACTCAACCCAACTCAAGAGATTTACTTAGCACCTACCTATATGTTTCCAGAGTTATCTAGCTCACTGACATTGGTTTCAAGGAGGGGACATCCAAATAATTATTCTTTTCATGAGTATTTAAGTACTAAGTACTAAAGGTAGGCACTGGGAACCCAAAATGAAACAAAAAATACGATTCCTGCTTTTCAAGGTCTCCTACATTACCGAGAGAGGTAGATACACAAACCAAAAGGTACTGCGACATAAGTGCTGTAATACAGAGGCAAGTAGTAAGGGGGAAGATAAGAGGGCACATTTAACTTTCCTCATAGAAGAAAAGAGTATCAGGATGGCAGAGAAGAGCATAGCTTTAATGTCCAGACAAAAGTGAATCATTTTTTGTATATGTCAAATGAGGATATCTACTTCACAGGGCTGCTGTGGGTTTTAAAATTATGTACACCTACAAATACACACACACACACACACACACACACACACACACACACTCTTCTATCACAGCATCTGGTACACAGTGTATGTTAAATAAATTACCATTACTAGGGTGTGCAAGTTATCAATTTATTGGCTCTCCATTCCAAATCCACTCTTCTTTGCCCTGCACTTTGTGATACTGGACTTGGATCCTGCAAAAAGTTCTCCGTCATCAGGTGGCAGAATTTTAAGTTTCATCAATAGAAAGCACTGGAATGACCCCCTGCAAGGCAATGATAACAGTAAGACACTTCTGTTTCAGTTACTGATCCCTTATTATTACTATTCATCACTAGAGCCTGGCATCCACCTAGAAGCGTTCCAACTGGCCATTAGACCACTCTCTCTCTCTCTACCAGCAGCCATATCCAGCACATACCCTCCAGCAATGGCAGGCCACTTCCAGAGGCCAGTCCTGGCCAACTCACATCCTCTAACACGAGACCACTTCTAGAGAACAGTGCTAACCTACACCTCTAACAGGTTTCTTCTCCATCCGAAAGCTGTGTGTACCTATGACAGACACTCTGTCTTCTAAGAAGTTTAAATCTCCCTCTTTTCATAGTTAACCAGCCTCTACTAGCTAATAATCCTTTATATTAAGTTTACCCTGCTCAAATAATAAGCATGGTTTCTGCTCCTTACTGCAAGTAAGGTCAATATAATTGAAGGATGGGCTGCTGTGGGACAGGATTGAGAAAGATTAGATTAGGAAAATTTTTTTTCAAAACCAGAAGTCAGCCTTCATGCTGTGAATAACAGGGGTCCATGGTGGATTTCAAGCAAGACACATGTCAGATTTGCATTTTACAAAAATCTCCCAGGTGGTAGTATAGAGAATGATAGGGTGAAGGTAAAACTGGAGGGAGGCAAAGTACTAGAAGAACACTGTGAGTGACGTTACTAGAATTCATTAACATTTCCCATTCCCTAGACACACAGGAACATGACATATCGCAGGCCATGCCCTGCAATTTCCTTGGCCATAGGAATGTTTATCAACTGCTGTGAATCACTTGTGAGTAGAAACAGCTAAGAGCTGGTGCTTAATTACCTACACTGCCTTCTGCTGCTGCAAACCCTGAGGCCCCACATTGAAATGGCAGAGTTAGGAGACAGCAGCCCTTGAATGACAAGGTGCAGGGTCCCCTGCAGTAATGGTTTATGGAACACAAGGAGAAACAAGCCACTGAGATTTTAGGCCACTTAGATTTGGTGGTTATGTGTTACTGTGGCATCAACTAGCCTACGTTCTACTCCTTTGACCCTAAGGTATCCACAGACACATTTCTACCCATATTTAAATGTCGATGCAACAATTATATGGCATGCTTCCACCTAGATGATGAAATTATTCTTCATACAAATGAATATCCCATCACTCACTCCCCCACTCCCCAGATGACCCTAACAGTCACTATTTCTATTTTTGGATGATGTTATTTTGTCTCCTAGTTTAGTTACAATGCCATCAAAATATTCTGCATCCTAAATACTACATTGTAAAGTCAACCACCAACATTCTAGCTAACATTAAAATATTAAAACATTCTAATATTTAGAAAGGTAAGAAAGAAAACAAATTATGTAGTATGGTACAAACATTATACAATAAGTGGTTATCTATCACTGCACAGGAAACCATACCAGGACTTGGTGGTTTTAAAGAACAACTATTTTATTACCTCTTGTGATTCTGTAGGTTGTCTGAGATCATGTAGGCAGTTCTTCCACTGGTCTCACCTGGGGCTTCTCATCTGGTTGCAGTCGGGTGACACGTGAGACTGGAGTCATCTCTTCAGATAATGGGGACATTATGACAACAGGGTCCCTCTCCCTCTTCATATAATCTTCCTACAGGGTCCTTCTGGTAAGGTAGTTAGACTTATTTCATGGTGGTTCAAGTCTCTCAAAAGTAAGTGTCCGAAGAGCGAGAAAGTGGAAGCGACCAGTCCTCTTAAAGACTAGGTCTAGCATTGGCAGAGCATACTTCTGCATTCAAGTGGTTAACACGAGTCACAGAGCAGCTCATACAGATGTAGGTGGGAACTACACATAAGCATTAATAGCAGGAGCTGTGGTTCATTAAGGGCCATCTTTAGAGCCTAGTCAACCAGAGGCCAGGAAGAAAATATCCAATATTACTATAGTCCTTATTTCCATAATTCTTGAGGCTAGAAGTGCAATGGGTGCCATCTTTAGAGGCTAGTCTACCAGAGGCCAGGAATAAAATATCCAGTATTACTGATTTCCATAATTCTTGAGGCTAGAAGTACAAGGGTATTTGCTTCCCAAGGTAGCACCTACCTCATTGGATCGTAACTGTTTCCTGTTCCATATCTCCAGAGATTGCAGGCACTGGGGCAATCCCTGACACACTCTGGGCAATTGGGGATTATTTACCAAATAAGGACATTTTATAAATATCTGCACCTATGTCATTGCAATGAGTACACAGTTCCTTAGCTACTCAAGGCAAAAAAAAAAAAAAAAACCCTCAATTTAATATTAAAGTGTCATTAAACTCATTTGTAATCAGTTTAATTTTAAAGCCAGAAGAATATGTAGTTTTAATTATCATCCTAGTAAGTAGGATACATACATTGGAATCAACGAGGTTTTAAGTTTTACAGCTGTTTTTTAATGTATGTTTTAAAGTCACTGAAAAAGACTTCCCAACCCATCTTCTAGGCAAGGAATAACACTCAAACTTTTTCCATTTAAAAAATACTCATGAAGTATGCCTGAGTGGCTGGGTCAGTTAAGCGCCTGACTCTTAGTTTCAGCTCAGGTCATGATCTTGTGGCTTCATGGGTTTGAGCCCCACCTAGGGCTCTGTGCTGACAGCGTGGCAACAGCTTGTGATTCTCTCTCTCTCTCTCTCTCTCTCTCTCTCTCTCTCTCCCTCTCTCTCTGCCCCTCCCCTACTCGTGCTGTCGCTGTCTCTTCCAAAATAAATAAACTTTTAAAAAATATATTTAAAAAAACTTAAATATTCATAAAATCACCATGTCAAAGAGAGATCTACACCCCATGTTCACTGCAGCATTATTTATAATAGCCAGACATGGAAACAACCTAAGTGTCCATCTACAGATGAGTGGATAAAGAAAATGTGGTACACGTGTGCTCACGGAAAAACTATTCAGCCATAAAAAAGAAAGAAATCTTGCATTCCTGACATGTATGGATCTCGAGGGCATTATGCTAAGTAAGACAGAGAAAGATAAACACAGTATGATCTCACTTATATGTGGAATCTAAAAAAACAAACTCATAGAAAAAGAGATCAGATTTGTGGTTGCCAGAGGCAGGGGGTGAGAGGTAAGGGAATCAAGCGAAGGTGGTCAAAAAGTACAAACTTCCAGTTTATGAGATAAGTAAGTACTGGGATATAATGCACAACAGGATGACTATAGTGAACAATGCTGTTTGGTATATTTGAAGTTGCTAAGAGAACAAATCCTAAAAGATTTCATCACAAGGGGAAAAATTCTTTTTTGAAACAATATGAGGTGATAGATGCTAATAAATAAAATTTCTGTGACAGCCATTTCATAATATATACACATATGAAGTCATTGTGTTGTACCCCTTAAACTTCTACAATTTTACACGTCAATTATATCAGTGAAACTGCGAGGGGTGGATTAAATACCCATATCTGCCAAGAAGTACGAGATCCCTCAAAACTTTATTTGGTTCATTATCAAATACCACTTTAATTAAAAGTCTTTATAACAGATTTAAAATAAAGGTTATAGAGTATAGCTTACATTATTATATACTTCCTGTATATTATCTCCTTGAAGGCGAAAGGTCTAACTTTAGCGGTTTGGAATTTTTGTCAACCCAGACACAGTATTCTATGCATACATTTTTTTCATTCCCAAATTTCATCTTCTCTGCTGGCGGGATTACTAGTGACTCAAAGAATACATTAAGGTAAATGAAGTGGTGACGGAGAGAACAGTATGTCAGGAGAGATAGAAAGGTGATCTGACTCCACAGGAAGTGGTGACACACCTAAGAAATCAGTTATTTTGAGCATCCCAAGGCAGGTGCTTACTTTTGGTTGGGGTCACATATACATGATCTGATGGCTGAGGAGCGCGGTCAAGTAGACCCAATTCTGACATCCTCAAGAACCTTTCAGATGGGGAAGCATTTCCAAAGAGAACACTTGTTTTACAAAGATCTGACAATGAATTTTTTTTCTTGCCTATAAATTTTATTTGGAGATAACAAAGTTAAAAATAAGTAATGCTATTTTCCTACTCTTTACACCCGTTTGACAGAAAATAAAATTTCAAACCCACTAGAACCTGGAGACTCTCACCACATATCCTGGGTCCCGTTGTGGCCCTAACTTCCCTGGTCTCACAACCATCCGCATACATACGAGCCCATGGCTTATGATGCAGCTTCAGCAGATATCCCTGATTAAACCTATTGTGTTCAATTATTACCACCCAGGAAGAATCAAGCCATGAGGAAATGGAACAAAGGTCAAGCACAAGAGAAAGGTGGGATACAGAAATTACTGGAAGGCTGGGCACATGAAATAGGCTAAGTTGACAGGGAATTCAATGGAAGGAATTTAAAAGGAAATCCTGAAAACCCTAAAGCAGCAAAAAGGCAAAAAAAGATTAGGATGGACTTCCATGAGAAGTTATTTGGGGGGGGGGGGGGGATGAAATGTATAAAGGGGAAAGATGAGGGCAAACTTCACCTAATTCACAATTCTGTCTCCAGCAGTATTTACTCTTGCAAGCTTAGTGGAATTGGGGGAGAGGTGCAGAAACTATGAAGTTGACCAAGAATATAAAATCCCGACCTTGCCGACTCCAATGCACCTTTCTTTCTCGCATGTCACTTAACACTCACCTAGAAAGCACAGCACAAAATGAATATCCACTGGTCAGCTGATTAAAAAGCTGTTTTAAGAGTCAGAGAACAACTCCCTTCTCAGAGGTGATCTCTCTACCTCCGCATCCTTCTGTGTTCCTACAGGCTCAGTTCTAGCCTCTCTCAAAATGTAAGCTTCCCACATCCCGGTCCTTCGGGGGTGGGGGGGGGCGGTGTCTCAGTCATCACAGAAACTCAGGGCTCTGTAGGTGCGGAACCGTGTTCACATTAGCTTCTGGGGGGAAAGGGGATGGAGGTGGGAGGGCAGGGGTTGCGCGTAACTGAGGTCATCAAGGTGGGGCTAGGTCCTTGGGAACTGGGTAGTAAGCCGCAGCCAGACCTGCCCGTTTGCCATGTCCGCACCCACCCGAGGAAAGAAGAGCCAAGTGTCCCACAGGGCACAACTCCGGAGCACGCGTGCAGAGTCCAGCGAAGCCACCTTCAAAGCGGCCGCAGCCCCCCATTCCAGCAATAGGAGGCGGAGGGGAAGATGGCAGGATGCTCTCGCCTCACCAGGGTGTCCTGCCCTCCATCCTGGCGCTGAGCCCGTCCTCCGCCCAGTCCACACTGGGAATGCGAGGGCCGGAGAAAAACCCTAGAACAAGCAGACCAAGTAGAACTCGATCTTCCACCAGAGGACGCCTGGGGGCGGGGCGAGATGTGGGGGCGGGGCCGAGGGCCTGGAGCCACGGAAGAGCCCCTTTCACCTCTAGACTGGGCGTCTTGTCCTCTCTCTACACTTCCAGTCCCGTTTCGGATTACTACCAGTCGCAAGGCTCCTAGGCTGGCTTCCTGAGAAAACTCTAATAGCCTCCTGCCCCTTCGCAAGAATGCATTACCTAGTGCCACGGTCACGGTTGCCGTCATAGGCACCCTCAACCCCACCCCTGGCCTGCCCGCGGTCCCTCTCTCTCCCCACCCGCACCTGCCCGTAACCAGCAAGCTCCCTGGGCCCGCAGGTGTGGACAACGGCGGGATTCCACGCCCCGCAGAGGCCCACCAGCTCTGGGGAGGGCAAGGGAGACGTGATCCAGGGCCGCCCCCAGGCTGATGTCCCAGGTGCGTCCGAACCCCTGAGTCACCGCTAGGCAGGACGCTAATGGCCTGGGAGGCCCGCGGTGCCAAGCCGGGGCGCCTCCTTGGCTTCCCCGTCCAAGTCCGAGGGAGGGAGCGGGATTCTAACCCTTTGGGGTCCTGCTGCACCACTGCTTCTGCACCTCTCTGCAAAGCTCTTCTCTCATTCCGGATCCCTGAAACCCTTAGAAGCACAGCTGCTGATTCTGCTGTGTGATTCTGCCTGCTTTTAAGAAATATTATGGGGATGGGGTGGGGGGTCAGCTGAGTTTTCTTGAATAGTTATGGTAAACTTTGAGGCAAAAATTTAATCTCAGTCGATGTCCATGGAGGAGTGGCCTTGTATGGATATGGAGCTGTCGTTCAGTAGTGTTTAGATTGTCCTTAAGAACGTCTTCCACTTCCACTTTCAATTTCCCTTGAAATTCACTTCCATAGAATTTAAGTTACTATTTATTACTGATGTGATATATGAAGGTCCACAGATGGTTTCTTGGTGAGAAAGGAAACCCCTGATTTCTATGCAATGTTGAGTTGAACAATTTAGCAGTATAAAGTATGTTTCCTGCCTGCCCTGAGGGAGGGTCAGTGTGATAGTGACCAAGTCAGTTGACTATTGGAACCAACTGTGCCCTTCTTTTCTTTCCAGTCTGTGCCTTTCAAGAAACATGGAGGTAATTCATGGCAGGCCCTACTGTTGCAGAGAGCTTGAAGGAGCTGACCTATTGTCAAACACCTTTTACTCTAATGAATTGCACACTCCATTACAAACAGCTACTCGCCCAACTGCCTCCGAGGACAGGTAAAACGTAATTACAAAACGTTACAAAACGTAAATAATTACAAAGGGCTTTAATATATTAGTTTATTTTTATATGTGAGAAAAAAAACACTCAGATAGAGGGCTCTTCTGTTTATCACAACTTAGGGATGGCATAACATGACAATTAACTAAACTGTAGTGTCCACATCTGTTAGAAACTTGATCAAAAGTAAGTTGGTGTGTATCTTTACAAGGCAGACATCAATTTCATTCACAACATTCTAAAATTCCAGAATGATCACTTCCTTCATTTGAAAATTAATCTGTTTTGATCAAAATTTTTATTTTATCAGGAGTAGTATAAGTGGTTCCCTATCAACCCCTGACACCATCTGTTCAAAAACACTCCCAGAATCCGTTGTTCAAGGTTGCCATTTAAATCTTTGCTTCACCAAATTTCCTGTAACACACTAATTACAAATTATTATTTAAATTGCACCTAACGTATGTTGATTGATTGCTGTTTATGGACACTGTACCAAATGCTTTGTATATAGCGATTCTTTTAATCCTCACAACAACCCTATGAGATAAGTACTATTATTTTCACCATTTTACATATGAAGCAACAGGTGCAAACAAGTAATTTTCTAAGATTTCAGTGCCAGCTCTCTGTATTGTATTTATTTGAATCATTTTGAGGAAAAAGAAAAAATCTCAAAACACTTTGATGGTTTAAAAACAAAACAAAAAAACAACAAAAAAAAAACGCCTGTATGGTTATTTTGTTCAGTTTGGTTTGGTTTCATTTATAATTTCACTTGATCAAATCTCTCGTTTAAGAATTCCTTCTTTAAGAAATCATTCAGAAAGCCACCCAGCCTCATTTTACACTTCCAAAATGGGACATCACTACCACACAGGCAGTCCATCCCAATTTTGAATGCTATTGGTTATCAGATAATTTATTTCTACTGAGGACATTTTTCCTCCTCATAATTTCTACCTGCTGACCCTGGTTCTTCTCTCCATGCAAAATAAGAATAATCTACCTATCATCTCCATGACAGCAGCCCTTCAAGAGTTCGAAGATCTTTTTGGCTCTGTAAGAGTTCTCTTTGCCAGGCTAAATACTGCTGCTCTGCAAACTTAACTCTTCCCTCTTGAATCTGGGCTTTCACCATCTTGATCAGACTTCCATGGATCTAATCCAGTTTGTAAACATGCTCTTTATATGAAAAAAGAAGCTTTTCTTTTCCTAATTATAAAACTAACACATTCCTCATAAATAGTTTAGAAATCCTGGAAATCCACAAAGAAAACAAGTTTTCCATTTTTCTAACAACAGGAAAAGCTGTGAAATTAAAACAAAAGGAAGAAAACCTCTGTACTTCCTTTATCCAGAATAACCACCGTTAACACCATGATATGTGTCTTCTCCATTTTTTTAACTTAAAGATCATATTTAACATATTTTGTAAACTGACATTTTCATTAAATGAAAAGGAATATTTTCGTATTTGTGGGAAAGAGGACTCAGCTCACTTCTACTAAGTCAGTCCTTGCTACACATGTTCTTCTGTTCCCTGATTCCCCAAAATGGCTGTCGGTCCTAAATTCCTACTCAGCTCCAAGAGTCATCAGAATCGGACGGGCTTCCCTTGAGTCAGAGGAAACTCTTAGCAGATTGTTCATGATCTGGGGATAGACAACTGTCCCTGGCTCAAAAACAGCAACATAAAATTTTATATTTGGTCAAAAGGAATCTGAGTAGGAATTTAAGGCTGTCCTATCTGACTGAATTCACTAACAGCATGTATATAAGGCTTCTCACTGAAATTTTTATCTCTTCTACCTAAATGGTCCTATGGTTGGTTAGTAATTGGCCCCAAAACCTTTTCAGTAGCATGAAATTTAAGAAAAGCATCTTTGAGGGGTGCCTGGATGGCTCAACTAGTTAAGCATCCGACTCTTAGTTTTTGCTCAGGTCCTAATGTCAGTGAGTCTGAGTTCTGAATTGCGATGACAGTGAAGAGTCTGCTTGGTATTCTCTTTCTCTCTTTCTCTGCCCCTCCCCTGCTCTCTCTCTCTTTCTCTCTCTCTCAAAATAAATAAACTTAAAAAAAAAAAGAGAAGCATCTCTGAGAAAATATTGCTTTTTATTAACTGCCTATAAAATTAAATACAATATATGTTCAGTTACCTGCAAACTACAATAAGGTACTCCTTGAAGCAGTAGGTAGGTACAACCATGTTCCTGACTCCTAATAACTAAAATTTGCTTTCCCTTTTATTCCATATGAATTCTTTCCTATCATAGTCCCCAAATGGGAAAGCCAGGATGATCATGCATTCTCAGAACCCCCTTTTTTAACCCCCTCTTAAAAAGCAGCTGGGCAGCATACAGAAGTTCCCTTTTTCTTCTGAACTGCTCTGAAAAGTGTCATCATGGTAACATTGGAACCTCTACTCTGTCAATGCTGAGGCTTACTTCTTCAGAGGAAGTTCAGGGTCTATGGCTCCCAACTCAAACCTCAAGGTATCTCAAAGCAAAACACAACAAAAGTTCCTGGCCTTTAGGGTTTACCCTTCATAATGATAAGGATGAACATGAGTCCTAGCATATGTTAGCTCTCAGCAGTTTAGTTTTCTAAACTTGGATGTACTTAAAGGGATGCCTTTTTAAAATATCATAGTGTATTCTGAACTCCGCAATTTTAACAGCAACACAAAATGACTTCCTCATGTCAGTGTACTTTTTCTTTTCAGAATAGGCAGCCTAGCTCCAGTGTTATCCAGCACTGGTATGCAGACAGAACACATCAGAACTACCTGAGCAGCTTTGTAAAAATAGAGAGTCCTGGGCTCTGATGTGAGTCTAGGAAATCTGCATTTTTAGAAGTTTTTCAGCTTACTTGGAGAACCAGTGGGCTAGCAGAAAGCACTGAAAACAGTAAGAAAACCAGGACTATGGTTGTAACTTCCCCACTGACCAAAAGCGAGTTACTCTTCATACTTTGGTTACTTTCTTCACTGGTGTATTTTAGAACAAGCATAGTAGTCACTAATATATATACTCTGACTTGATCTCTTTTAAAAATATTAATAAACAGATGGTATTCTTCTGTATTTCTTCCACTGAAAATTTAAGAATGGCTGATACTGCTATTTAGAATCATGACAGAGGTCTATCTCCTTTTTCCATTCAGTTGGCATCTCCTTATCTCTAGCAAGTTCTCTAGCTCATTAAGCAAACAAACATCAATTAGAGAAGTGCCTTGAGAATTGCTTAAGATTTCATCATTGGTTCTCATTTTGTTTCTGAATTCATTCCACTGCTTTTAGATTCTTTAACTTTTTTGTTATTGTTACTACTAGTTCTCTGCCAACTAAAAATGAGAAAATGTTTGTTCTGAGCTTCCTTTAATCATTCCTTCCAATAATTACTGGCTAAATTCAGCTCCCCCAAGTAGAATGTAATACTCAAAACTCCACAGTGACTCCAAAGCAAGATGCTGGTTCATCCTTAGGAAACACATCTTTCTCAAAAACAAGTAAACATTTAATTTTATGTGGTCACAGATTGCAGTACTAATCATTTATTATTATTTTCTTTGTTATGGAGACATGTATTATTTAAGCTTTCACATTACTTAATCCTAAAACTTCAATATTTATGTTCCTAGTTCCTTCTATACAATGCTGTCAATATTAAAGCTAAGGGGGGAAGTGTGAGACCCCAAAATAAAGGAGAAACGGACTTATTTTTGCATTTGCCTTCTATTTTAAATGGATTCCTACAACTTACTGGCTTTAGATGGATACCAACCCAAATGATTGATTAACATTTTCTACTGGCTCATCTTCCTAGGACAATGTAATATATGGAGGTCAGATATTGAGAAATTGACTCATCTAATTTAAATATAACTTTTAAAACTTAGATATTAAAGCTTAGGTTGTCATTAATCAAATGTATTTAAATATTTTTCACTTGTCATGTCCTCCAAACCATGTCTACTGATCATAGCCATAAAGCTGGTGAAAGCCTCAGAGGTCTGAGAGCTGAATATCGCCATCCCTTCGACAGCACCCTAAATCAATGGTCACCTAGATTCTCCTTGACTAGCAAGCGCAGAGATGGGCAAACGTATTCTGTAAAGGGCCAGACAGGAAATACAGGTGGCCTTTGAACAGCACAGATTTGAACTGCATGGATTCACTTACATGCTGATTTTTTTCCAACAAATACAGTATGGTAATATAAATGTATTTTCTTTTCCTTATGATTTTCTTAACACTTTCTCTAGTTCACTTTATTGTAAGAATACAATACATAATACATATAACATACAAAATATATGTGTCCACATGTGTGTACACTATTACAAAATAGTGTAATCAACTGTTTATGTTATCTGTAAGGTTTTTTGGTCAACAGTAGACTTAATAGTTAGGTTTGGGGGGAGTCAAAAGTCATACGCTGATTTTCAACTGCATGAGGGGTCAGCACCCCTAATTCCCATGTTATCCAAGGGTCAACTGTACTTTAGGCTTTAAAGTCTCTGTCGAACTACTCAACTCTGCTATGGCCAAAAAACCAGCCATAGACAATAGACAGTATATAATGAATGGTTGTGGCTGCATTCCAACAGAATTCTACTGACAAAAACAGGCAGCAGGTTGGATTTGGCCTATAAGCCATGGTTTGCCAACACCTATCTAGTGACTTTATGAGATAAAGCATTCCATTTATAAAAGACAGTGTTAGTTCTTCATTCCATTCAGCAGGTATTTACAGGGGATTACACTAAGCCAAGTGCTACACAGGTACAAAGAAGTTCCACAGTCCATACCCCTCTCTCTGAGCTCCTCTCCCATGTTTCTAATTGGATCCCGCCCCTCAGACAATACAGTCCAAAGGGCTTACAAGGCCCAGAGGCTCTGGTTCTTGTTTTCCTCTCTTGCTTTATCTCTTACCATAGCTCTTCTCTACTGTGCTTCAAATTCCTGAATTCTGTATTATCTCTACTGATTTGGCCCAAAATTCCACTCCCATTTGCTCAGCCCTTAAGATCTGGATAAGTTCCACTCAAATCTTTACACCTTCTGAAAGTCCAAAGCCTTCCTTAAAACTTTACAAATTCCCAGGGTGGGGTGGAGGTGATCATTACTGACTTTCTGACTTTGGTTTTTCCTTTGGTTCCACTTAATACTGCTTCTGTTCAACAACACTTTGACCCAGACGTGAAACACATTCTTCAGTTTCCTCCAAAGACCTCATCCACACAGAGCATTTGTGAGCCTGGTAAACTTCCCTGATCAGTTATAGGTCAAGAGGAAGAATCACATCACACCATACAACACATAACTTAAAGTCCCTTATTAGCTGTAACCTCTGTATTCTTAAAAGTCCCTGAACTCAGTTGTCACTAGGGTTCCTCACTGACTTTTCACCCAAGTGCAGTGTCCAGTCTCCTAATATCTTGATGGCGTCTCCCTTCATCTCCCTGTACTCCACTTACCTCTCATCTTCCTCTCACAAGAGCAAAACACCAAATCCCTCCCACGGCAGAGCAGCTTAGTCAGTCTTAGGTGGCTTGGTATCATACTGACACCCATACTCATAGAGTCTCTACCTCTATATCAAGTGGCCTAACAAAATATTTTATCAAACAAAACATATCCTTTCCTAAGAAGGGTTCTAGAGCCAAGGCTGTCAGAAATTTTCAATTCCATAATCTTTTTAACCTCTTAGCCTTTTGACATGTTATTCCCCCACCTAAATGTCTGACTCATTCTTTAGAACTCATTCCCCCAACAGTCTTTCCTCAAAAAAGGAATCTTGTTGGTCCTGCAAGGTACCTGGGGGTATGCTACCTATCCTGGACCACTGAAATCCAAGGTCAGGTGGTGGGCAGATGAAAATTTGGACAGAAGATAATAAGAGGGGTGGTTTACTTCTAATTTAGCTCTAATATGAGATAGTAATCTTTTGGAGCTTATTGTAGAGATTCTCTCCTTTAGATTTCTCCCCTGACTGATTTCTGTACTGCTCACCCCACAGCATCCCTAAAACAAAAATGAAATTGGAAACAATTGGCACTGCCTTAAGGGCAAAAGTGGCTCCTGTGCTTTTTTACCTCTCTGTAGCCTTATTTTCCCTTTTTTTTCTTTTTAATTTTTTATTTAAATTCCAGATAGTTAACATATAGTGAGTATTGGTTTCAGGAGTAGAATTCAGTGATTCACCACTTACACACAACATCCAGTGCTCATCACAAGTGCCCTCCTTAGTACCCATCACCTCACCTGTCTAGCCCATCCCTCACCCACCTCCCGCCATCAACCCTCAGTTTGTTCGCTATCTTTAAGAGTCTCTCATGGTTTATTTCCCTCTCTCTTTCCCCCCCTCCCATATGTTCATGTTTCTTAAATTCTACATGAGTGAAATCATATAGTATTTGTCTCTGACTGACTTATTTCACTTAGCGTAATATACTCTAGCTCCATCCATATCATTGCAAATGGTAAGATTTCATTCTTTTTGATGGCTGGGTAATATTCCATCATGTGTGTATTATGTATGTATATGTATATATGTATGTATATTTATAGATGTATATATATGTGTGTCTATATATGTGTGTGTATACACACACACACACACACACACACATACACACCATATGTTCTTTATCCATTCATCAGTCAATGGATATTTGGGCTCTCTCCATAGTTTAGCTATTGTTGATAGTGCCACTATAAACATCAGGGTACATGTACCCCTTCAAATCTGTATTTTTGTATCCTCTGGGTAAATACATAGTAGTACAATTGCTGGATCATAGGGTAGTTCTATTTTTGAGGGGCAGGGGCCTCCATATGTTCTCCAGAATGGCTGCACCAGTTTGTATTCCCACCAACAGTGCCAAAGTGTTCCCCTTTTTCCACATCCTCGCCAACATTTGTTGTTTCCTGAGTTGTTAATTTTAGCTATTCTGACAGGTGTGAGGTGGTATCTCACTGTGGTTTTGATTTGTATTTCCTTGATGATGAGTAATGTTGAGCATCTTTTCATGTGTCTGTTAGCCATCTGGATGTCTTCTTTGGAAAACCATGTCTTCTGCCCATTTCTTAACTGAATTATATGTTTTTGGTGTTGCATTTCATAAATTCTTTATAGATTTTGTAGACTAACCCTTTATTAGCTATGTCATTTGCAAATATCTTCTCTCGCTCTGCAGGCTGCCTTTTAGTTTTGTTGATTTCCTATTTTCCCTCTTATGGATCTCTGGTATTTCCTATCTTGTTAACAACTAGTCACTTTCAAAAAAGTATTTTTCTTCTTTTCTTTTCAGCATTTTGTTTTGTTTTAGTCTGTCTCCTCCAGGTAAATCAATAAGGTCAGACAGAAATAGATTTTAACTTCTCTAAGAAAATTTAACCCAAAAGTGTAATTGATTCCCTTTTTAAGATCTTCATGTCATTGTCTGCTCTCCAGGAAAACCACCTAGACAATAAATATCTGTAGCCCATCATATATTTGCATTATATATTTGCAAGACACTATGCTTTATCTTGGGGATTTTGTGGTGAGTATGGCAGAGTCCTTGTCTACAGTGACTTGTCCTTTTTGCTGTGCTATGGAAACTGTGATGAATCAGTGTTCTTTGTTCTCTACAACATTATACTGTTCATCTCTTGGCAACAGATTACCAGCTTATTATAAAAGGATAAAGCTTTGAAACAGCTAGGTGAAATACATGCATAGGACAAGCTATGTGGAAAGGTACCCAGAACTTCCACGCTCTCTGAGTGCACTACTCTCCCCACATTGCCATGTATTCATCAACCCAGAAGCTCCCTTCTCAGTACTTTTGGTTGTTTTCAGTGGGAAAGATATTCCAAATAATCTAGACAGCCATAACTGGAGACTTAAGTCATTAAATCCTTACTAATTAGGAAGCAGATTTTTTGTCACGTATTCTTAAGTGTTTTGTGAGGCCTTCTTCTAGGCAGAAGCTTCCATTCTTGTGTCAATGGCTACAGTCCAGGAAACAAATCCATCTCTCTGGCTTCACTCATGCATGCACTCATTCAAAAGACATCCACTGGATATGTTCTATAAAGCATGGTTACAAGAGTGAACTGGTTAGAGTCCTTGCCCTCCACTTCCTTGTTAAGAACGAGCAGGAAGAGCCATGTGAATTACCACTTTTTAAGATCAGAAAACCCTACCAGCCAACTTATGAAATTTCCACATCTCCAGCCCACTGAATGGCACAGTTATAAGGGATGAGAAAACTTTAGCATGCATAACAATCATCTAGAGGGCTTATTAAAACAGATTACAGGGGCCCACCTCCAGAAATTGTGATTCCTAGGTCTGAAGCAGAGCCTGAGAATTTGTATTTCTAGCAAGGTTTTAGAGAGATGCTGATGTTTGGTCCATGGTCCACACTTTGAGAACCACTATGAAAGGAGCTCTAGATAAAGCTTAGGAGCAAATGCTTCTGCTCCTTTGCAGGACTCTCCATTTTTAAAAATCAAAAGATAATCCATAGCCAAAACCATTCAATGGGGAAACAATATTCTTTTCAACAAATGGTGCTGGGACAACTGGATAGCCACATGCAAAAAAAAAAAAAAAAAAAAAAAAAATGAAGCTGTATCCTTATCTCACACCATGTATAAAAATTAACAACAAATCAACATGGATCAAAGACCTAAAGATAAGAGTTAAAACATAAAAACTATTAAAAGAAAACAGGGGTAAATCTTCACGATCTTGGATTTGGCAGCATATTCTTAGATATGACACAAAAGCACAAGAAATAAAAGAAAAATTGATAAGCTGGACTTTATGAATATTAAAAACTTTCGTGCCCCAAAGAACACTATCAAGAAAAGAAAAAGACAACATATAGAATAGTAGAAAATACTTGTAAGTCATATATCTGAGAAGGGACTTTATCTACAAGTTTTATACCTCAGTAATAAAAAGAAAGCTCAGGGCCCCTGGGTGGCTCAGTCGGTTAAGCATCCAACTTCGGCTCAGGTCATGATCTTGAGGTTTGTGAGTTCGAGCCCCCATTGGGCTCTGTGCTGACCGCTCGGAGCCTGGAGCTGCTTCAGATTCTGTGTCCCCCTCTCTCTCTGCCCCTCCCCTGCTTGTGTTCTGTGTGTGTCTCTCTCAAAAATAAATAAACGTTAAAAAAATTTAAAAAAAGAAAAAGAAAGCCCAATTTGAAAATGGCAAAGGACCTGAATAATACACATTTC
This sequence comes from Herpailurus yagouaroundi, assembly GCF_014898765.1. NCBI lineage: Eukaryota > Metazoa > Chordata > Mammalia > Carnivora > Felidae > Herpailurus > Herpailurus yagouaroundi. The sequence goes on from NW_024412391.1 coordinate 45,856,600, forward strand.
TCCAAAGAACATACATGAAATGGCCAATAAGCACATGAAACGATGCTCAACATCATTAGTCATTAGGAAAACGCAAATCCAAACCATAAAGAGATACTACTTCACATGCCCTAGGAGGGCTATACAAGAACCTAGAGATGGACAGAAAGTAGATTAGTAGTTGCTTGGGGCTAGGGTGGGAATGGGCAAGTGTGGAAATAAACAATGGCTAAAGGGCACAAGGTTTCTTTTTGAGGTGATGAAAATGCTCTAAAATTATCGTGTGATGGTTGTACATATTTGTGAATATACTAAAAACCATTTAATTGTATACTTTAAATGGATGAATTGTATGGTATGTATATTATATCTCAATAAAGATATTTAAAAGAAAGAAGTACATGGAGTACAACTACAAATCACCATCATCATCATCATCATCATCATCATCATCTGTAGGCCCTCAAAAATTTAACCTCATTCCTTCAGCAATTCGAGGATGCCCAAATAACCAGTATCTATCATAACGTACCCAACACTGAGAATTCTGTGTTTTAAAAATGTAATCTAAAAATAATTTTAAAGCTGTAGGAATTTTAGTTGTTTGTCTTAGTGTGTTCAGGCTGCTATAACAAAGTCCTCCCGACTGGGCGGCTTCTTAGAAGCAACATTGATTTCTCACAGTTCTGGTGGCTTGAAGTCCAGGATCACTGTGCCAGCATGGTTGCATTCTGGTAAAAGCCTTCTTCCTGGTTTGTAGCTGGCACCTTTTTGCTGTGTCTTCACATGGAGGAAGGGGCTGGCAAGCTCTCTGAGGTCTCTCAAGAGCATGAGTCCCATTCATGAGGGCTCCGCTCTTGACCTAGTCACTGAGTAAAGGGCCCACCTTATACCGTCACACTGGGCATTGGGATTTCAACACATGAATTTGGGGGACACAAACATTCTGACCATAGCATTCCATAGTATTCCATGCTGAAGTGATTTCAAAAGTATCTCTTTTTTCACAGATATCAGGAATTAAGGGAGTCATTCCAACAATGTAGACTTCCATGGGGTGCTGACAGAGAATATGGTGGGGTAATACCCATTTCACTCCCTGAGGAGCACAGGCCAAAATGTGAACCTCCTCATGTCATGGGCAAAGGACATCAGCATTATGGATTTGGTGGAGAAACCTGGCCAAGGTAAATAAACTTCCTGCTCTTTACATAGAGATCTTTATTTTGCATTTTTCTTTGCTCTTTGTTTCCATTGTGAGTCTTGTTGTTAACTTAAATCTACCTCCAAATTTATTTCTTTTACTATTTATGAAAAGACACAGATGGAAAAACTAATTATATAATTTCTAATTGTGAAATCTGTAAAAAAGAAATCTGTTTATGGATGTCTTTGCTATCCTGAGAGATGTTCAATTATTGTGATCAGAAATTTTGATTAATTCCCTTGCTAATCACATTTTATCTAAAACTATATGAGAATATTCCAGAGAGATATTAAATTTAAAATCTTTTTGCTTGAGCAAATAGCTGGCCTCATTTGTATAGATGTTGTTGATTTTTGGAACTTTTGATTTCTAATTTGTTCATCAATCTGTAGTCATTAGAATCTACTGGGCATTGTTTTCAAGTAATAAAATATTTCAATAATCACTTGTAACTCTTAAAGTCACTCAGCGACTTTCTTCAAAACATATTAAAACTGAAGAGAAAGCAAAAAAAAAAATCTGAGCAGCAAATTAAATGTCACATTAACTATTTAGTAAAAATATGAAATTTTAAAAAACTATGAAATTTACTCAAAGCACAATCTATCAAACCTTCCCACAGAGCCTACCTACTCCTGCTTTATCCAACAATCCTGCTTACCTGGCTTACTAACAATCTAGCTAACTAGTTTTTTGTTCTAAAGCAGTTTCAAAAAATACATTAGGAAAGACAAGCTGCAGGTAGAAAGAGAAACAATAATGACACGTGGCAGCTAACGACCTTACTGAATAAAAAGCAGACAAATGAGAAGGCCTGTCAGTCCAATGGGAAAGCTGCAAATACTGACATATTACAGATAGCAAGGACCTCAAGATCATGAATTCATCCAACAGATTTCTTCAAGTCCCCACTCTCATGGAACTTACGTTCTAATATAATATAGAGAGATTTATAATATTGTTGTACAGTAGCCACATTGTTATCCTGGTTTTACAATAAATGGAGACCCAGAAGACTCAGTACCTTTCTCTGGATCACACAACTGTGAAGTTGTGCAACAGGGACTGGAGTCCAGATTTATTTGACCCCAAAGACCAAGTTCTTTTCATCTGTCCATTCTGTTCATCATTCACTCCAGCTATTCATTTATTCAGCAGTTTTGAGCATTGTTCTAGACTAGGGTTGTATGTATCTCTTTACGGATTCTGCATCTATTGTCCTCAAAATTTACATATTAAAAAAACACACAATATTCTAAAAGGATCAGAACTGTACTCACAGAATTCAAGAATGTAAAAGAAGAGCCAAAGACAGGTTTCTTAAGGGACATCCAGTTTGAAATGAGAGGTTTGTGTCTGGTGCCTCACTGAATGCAGCCCTAGGCCACTGGGAGATAAAGTACTTGTTCCAATTAGAATGCCCATCATCCCTGGCTCAGAAATGCAGGTTGCTATACTCTATTCTCTTCACAACTATGTTAAACATTATCACTTTGGCATATTTATCTCTTAAAAATATATTTAGGACAAAGTCCTATTTTCTGATACAATGCACATTACTTGGCAAACAACTACAGAATAGGTTTTACTTGTCTCCTAATAGGGAATAACTTCTGTCACAATATTTTCCTTTCTCCCCAAAAAGGGCCTTTTTGTTTAATAACAGAATATTTTCCAGCTCTCTGAGGGGTCAAGCCTCATCCCGGTCCATATAAAATCTTGCTCTAACAATCACACCCTACCACGTTCCCTAATGGGGATTTTCAGTGGGGTGCTGTGGTGCCACACATTCACCCCATCCTCATGGGGAACAGGATCACCCCTTTGCCTCACCAACCCTCCACTCATATGACTTTATAAATTGAAAGTACCTGCTTCTTTTTTTTTTTTTTAAGTTTATTTATTTATTTTGAGAGAGAAAAAGAGAAAGGGAGGGAAAGGGAAGGGGCAGACAAAGAGGGAGACAGACCCCAAGCAGGCTCTGCACTGTCAGCACAGAGTCTGACATGGGGCTCAATCTCACTTTGTGAAATCATGACCTGAACTGAAATCCAGAGTTGGACACACAACCCACTGAGCCACCCAGGCGCCAAGTACATACTGCTTAGGAAAATGTCCAGTGAGAGGTCCTATGGTATGTCGTGTGAGGTTAAGAAGTTAAAAGAACATGGCTTACTAATGGAAATATAATCATATGCATTTATATATGCATGTTCCAATGTAATGTCCCTGTCAACATCAGTATTCCTTGCGGCATTTCATGACATAACCTATATCTAATTAAAACACTTTTGGGGCGCCTGGGTGGCGCAGTCGGTTAAGCCTCCGACTTCAGCCAGGTCACGATCTCGCGGTCCGTGAGTTCGAGCCCCGCGTCAGGCTCTGGGCTGATGCCTCGGAGCCTGGAGCCTGTTTCCGATTCTGTGTCTCCCTCTCTCTCTGCCCCTCCCCCGTTCATGCTCTGTCTCTCTCTGTCCCAAAAATAAATAAACGTTGAAAAAAAAAATTTAAAACACTTTTAAAGGAACTTAAACAATTTCTACTTAACCAAGCTTTGGAAATTCAAAGTGAAGTTGTCATCACCTAACTCAGCATCCATTCGCTTAGAAGAATGAAGTTACAAAGTAATAACAATTTATAGCTTTGTTTTCACTTCCATAACCACTTCTTCTTATAAGTTTGATAAAGTAGCAAAGTTTTTACTTTAAGAAAAAGGAAATGAATCTTCCTCTAACAAACTGGCAAATGTTAAAAAGCTGTTCAACAGATACACAGTGCTCTGTGAACTAACGAATACTTTGAAACTCTTGCTAACCAGCACCCTTTAATGATGACACAAGTAGTAGTGGTGGTGATAATGCCTGCAGGTTAATGCTTATGAAACAAAATCACGGAATATCCCTCTCCTGTTACCTAACAGAGAAATAAACAGGAAATTCACCAGCAGCCCCCAAATAAGAAAAGAAGAACGACTTTATGCCATTAATTTTAATGTTATGTCAAGAAAAGAAAATTCCATGTCATTTATTACAGTTTGTAACTAAATGTTTCTCAAGAGGGCATCTGGAGCAGGACAGTTCTTTGTCCCGTACACTGCAAGACATATATCATCTCTGGCCCTCAACCTGTAAATACCAGTCTCATTCATTGTGACAACCAAAATAAAACCAGCCACACATATTTCCAGACCCCTGGAAGTGCTGCAGGTCCAGAGAGAAAACACACTATTGGTTGAGAGGCATTATACCTAACCCCATCCCTATATTCCAAATGCATACTGAGACGAGTCAACAAAATCCTGATAATTCTCCAATTTGAAGAGAAGATTAAGACTGAGCAATCCTAATAGGTAATCCTATTAGAACTGAAGAAAAGCCTCAAGAGTAGAAGCCTCTATTTTAAAAACAACAAGATCTCAGGGCGCCTGGGTGGCTCAGTTGGTTGAGCGTCCAACTTCAGACGCTCGGGAGATCATGATCTCACAGTTCATGAGTTTGAGCCCTGTGATGGGCTCTGTGCTGACAGCTCAGAGCCTGGAGCCTGCTTCAGATTCTGTGTCTCCCTCTCTCTCTGCCCCTTCCCTGCTCATACTCTGTCTCTGTCTCTCAAAAATAAATAAACGTTAAAAAAAATTTTTTTTTAAAATAAAAACAACAAGATCTCAAGAGAGATGAAGTTGTGCAGAATGTGTGCTCTTCCAGAACACTGTGTTGACCTAAGGGAATGAGTAGAAGCCATGGGTATGGCTCCTTCCCTAAATGAAAGGAATGAGCCTTACAGAGGACATTTAATAGGACCTTAGACAGCAGTACCAAGAGACTCGGATTCCATCTGACACAATCTCAGCACTTAACTCTCTGTCCCTTCCATCCCATCAGGCTAAAGAAATATGGAGAGAATAATATTCAGTCATCAAGCTTGTAGCACAGACAGAAAGGCAAACTTATTTCAGATGACAGGATCAAGAATTCACCCACACTAGATCAGAGCAAATAGCTGCATTTAAACAGAGCTGTTCAATTAAATACATGTAATATGAGAAGAAATGATGAGGCATCAGGAATATAAAATTATATCTATATCTATATCTATATCTATATCTATATCTATATCTATATAGCACATTAAGAAACTAGTCTGAGAAAAAACATAGCCCAGGAAACAAAAGTAGATTCTCTCTTTTTTTTTAAACTACATTCTTCATAAAGGGACTAAATAAGTATGTGAATCTCATAAAAGACAGGATGATTAGAAAATAGAATATTATAAAAGGGAAGACCACAAAGCTTAGGGAAAAAATAAGAAAAACACACAAAAGCACTCACAAATCTAGTAAAAAAAAAAAAAAGAAGCAGCAAGAAACAGAATGGATGTGACTGAAAACTGATATAATGGCATAAAGACAATAAATCACAGAGAAAGCAGAGAGAAAAGATAAGGATATTAAAGCAATAAAGGAAAAAGTTATGGCTATTAAGAACAAGCATAATTATCGTAAGGAAAACTGATGTCCCAAATGCAGAGGATCTAACAAGTAAAACAAATAATAAGTAAATCTAACAGAAAAAGGTACTCAGAGATACACAAGAAAATTCCCTTGAAATTAAGAACAGAATTAAGAACTAAATTCTGAAAATCAAAAGCATATACCATATAATGGCAAAAATAGAGTAGAAGTACTGACAATTGAGATACAACCTGGTTATTTTAACGAGAGAGAGAGAGAGAGGGAGAAAGAAAGGGAGAGAGAGAAAATGTGAGTGGGGGAAAAGAGCACAGAGAGAGAGAGAGAGAGAGAGAGAGAGAGAGAGAGGGAGAATCCTAAGCAGGCTCCATGCTCAGCATGGAGCCCAATGTGGAGCTCTATCCACAACCTTGGGATCATGAGTTGGGCCAAAATCAAGAGTCGGACACTCAACCACCTGAGTCACCAGGCACCCCAATATTATTTTATTCATAAAGAAAGAGTTCTCTCAACATTCAAGCAGGAAAAGCAAGGCACCTACAAGAAGGAAAGGAGGCTGGCCTCAAGCATCTACAGCAGCATTCAACTCCAGAAGACCTATCTTCAAAGGTTTGAGTAAAAGTAAACATAACCCAAAGATATTGCATAACAATTGTCAATCAAGCATAAAGACTACATACAGGCAGAATTTAGAGTAATAGCACCCAATGAGCCCTTCTTAAAAAACAAAAAAAAATCTGAAAATGAAATTTAACAAACCAAAAAATAAGTCAAAATAAAGAACTCAAGAACAGAGATACTGTGATAAAAGGGTTGATGATGAACATTGAATCCATTCAAGCATGAGATGTCTGGACACTAAATGGTGAGCCCTGAATCCATTCACATGGTTGGGAAAATTATCATCATACAATTAGGTAAATGTTATAAACCTTGGCAAACTACAGATTAACTAAACAACCAAAATGGAGAGATCAGAGAGAGAAAGCAGAAGCGAGTGAAATGGTCTCACGCCTGAGAGTCAAAATTACCTAAGAAATAATAATGACTCCCAACATCCTAAATGTTTCAAAAACGTTTTCTTACTTTTACATGAATCTTTTAGAAATTTATGTCTATGTAGTGAAGAGATATACTTATGGTTCAGGAATTCCTACAGTTTTACACTGCCATCTATTAAGTGCTAATTAATTTTTTTAATTTTAATTTTCTTTTAGAAATTGAATGAACATTCATCCTATTCTTGAAACGTTGATTCTGACTACAGCTGTCCATTCCCCCATTCTTATTTCCTTACATCTACTTTTTAAAGAGAGACAGATATCTAGAATCATGTTTTACATGGTAGTATTTATATGTACTTTTTTGTAATTACTTAAACCTTTAAAATGAGAATGATGCCATTTCCATAAAAACAGAAAACAATCTCTTTTTTAAAAAAACAACAGCATTAATCAAGTACTTGTACTTGGTTAGCCACACATTGTGCTAACTGCTTTATAGAGATTATCTCATTTAAATTAAATTATATTTGACTTTTTCACAGTAAAACCACTTTTGTTCTTTTTTAAATTAAATGTTAATTTCACAAGGTATCCATTTGTATGTGTCAGGAGTTTTAGTTGCAAAAACAGAATCGGTTCTGACTAGTTTAAGAAGAGAATCTACCAGAGGATATTAGGTTAACTCACAAAACTGTGGGAGGGCTAGAGAAATAGGCTAATTGCTAAGCTTCCGGGAATAATATCCAGACTCATTCTCGAGACTCGCCTCATCAGGGAAGAGCTTCTGCTAAAACTGGGCGGCTCTGCTGCTACCTTATTAGCAATATGGATGCCCCTCTTGAAGCCTGTGTTTTTAGGCTACTCACATTCAAATCAAAGTCTGGTTGCAGATATGGATGACTGGCTCGCTGGTTGCTCAAGGGGCTGGAAAGTTGATTCTTCCTGGGCAAGTGGGATATCCAAAATGTGAAAAACTAACAGAATACCGAGAGGGTACTGTAAAGATGTTAGCCACCTGTCCCAGTTGACTGTCACACTAAATAACAGCAGCAAAAACAGTATCATGCTTTCCTATTCAACATGTGGTCCATGCACCAGCAGCATTGAGTACCATCTAGAAAATGATAAATGCAAAATCTTGGACCCCACCCCAGATTGACTGAGACAGAATCTGCATTTTAATAAAATCCCTCAGGTAATTCTAACATGCAGTGAAGTTTGAGAACGGCTGCCAGTGTAAGAAAATGTAAGACGTTTTCATGAAAATGCACTCACCTCCCCCAACGGGGAAACCCAGAGTCTCATCAGTGCCTGCATCCAGCTCCAAGTCCAAGATCTCTGGGTGATGTTCTCCTCTAGTTCAGTCATAATCTTGCCCTGACAGTTCACAGCTACACACTTAATGAAGTAAACCGTCACCAACACCCTATATAGAATAATAAGGAAATAAGGGAGAAGGGTGAATGAAAAAATAAAATTAGTTAATATATAAACATATTATATATAAATATATTATAAACTTTGTAGTAATTATATGTTATGGTATATAAAAACATATAGAAAAATATATTAAGTGTGTGTGTGTATATATATATAGAATATATATATAGAATATATATACAATATATATATAGAATATATAGAGAATATATATAGAATATATATAGAATATAGAATATATTCTATAGAATATATATAGAATATATAAAATACATATAGAGATAATAACATAATTATATACACAGCCAAGTTCACTTGCCCTCAGCCAGCACCTGGGCTGGTACAAGTTCATTACAAGTGGGGTACCCCCCAATGTTGTTCCTGAGAGATCTAAGCAATTAGTGGTTTTACCTGTGTGAGGCTGCTCCAGTATTCCATTAAATTTATGCCACTAGAGGCAATACTAAGAGGTGTCCAAAAGATTCTTTAGGTTCTAAAAATATTTTTCCCCATGACTGCACAGCAATAGTCCTCTTGCCCTTGACATTCAGAATCAATCATCCCAATCTACTTCTTGCCTGTTTTCTCCAATCATAAGGAGCCTCCAATTACCACATCATCAATTCAGCTTCCAATTCAGTAGGACCATTGTGTCTTCTCATGGTAGCATTTCTCCCTTGACCTCAAACCCAGCAAAACTCAAGGGGGTTGGGAAGGAAGCAACATTTTTCTCAAGTGTAACAGTAAGTATAATAGTGAGAGGTTCCACTCCAACCCTTTGCTTTTTAGACCATCCGTTCTGGCTATGAGAGACACCACTTCTTGGCCACTGGTTCAGAGCATGTGCCACACTCTTTAGGACAAGCTGCAGCCACAAATGAATCTTCAATAAGCTATTCTACATTCTGTAAATAGGAGACCAGTAAATCCTTTAAATGTAATCATTGCCTTATTTCTTTTGTGATAAATTGAATTCCTTAATCGAACGTAGTATTTTTTAAGATAGCATGCAGTGAATAAGGCATTCAGGAAGTCCACTGGTGATGTAACTGGCAGAAGTATATAGAGAAAGAAAGGGAAATCTGTCTTTAGAAGTGTCTACTCCTGTGGGGATAAATCATCTCTTTCACGATGTAATCAACCTCCCATCAGGTGCTGACTAGTACACCCAGGGAGAGTTTTCTCTATGAAATACTTAGGGTTAGGGACACCTGGGTAGATCAGTCAATTAAGTGTCTGACTCTTGATTTTGGCTCAGATCATGACCTCACCGTTCATGAGTTCAAGCCCTGCACTGGGCTCTGTGCTGGTAGCACAGAGCCTGCTTGGGATTTTCTCTCTCCCTTTCTCTCTGCCCCACCCCTGCTTGTACTCTCTCACTTGCTCTCTTTCAAAACAAATAAATAAACATTTGAAATACTTGGAATTAGTAACCTCCACTGGCAAACTCAAATGTTGCCAGGTCAGTTTGATGAGAAGTACACGTTGTTGAATCTACCTATAACTTCTGTCCTGCCTCCATGGTAATTTAATTTATGAAGCCACCGAGCAAGCACTGTGATGACTGGAGAAAGCCTGACACTCACAGAGTTGGTCACTTTGTTTGCCTAATTACGAAGCACATCCTCAACTGTAGGACTCTCTTGGTTAGGACTCTCATGGGGTACAAATAACCCTCACTACTCTAGGGCCATTCTCAAAGACTGAGAAAGCAAGCTTTTTAGAACTTTGGGTAGATGAGATAAAAGACGGGTGTTTAAAAGATACCTAGAGCCACAAGTGACAGTTGAGCACTACAATGTATATTAAAACACTATAAGCACCAAGAGCAAAAGCTAATGTAAACCATGAACTTTAGGTGATAATGATGTGTTGATACAGGTTATCAATGGTAACAAATGTACCACTCTGGTGAGAAATAGTAAAATGGGGAGGCTAAGCCATGTGTGGGGATAAAGGGTATGTGGGAAATCTCTCTACCTTCTCTCAATCTTGCTGTGAACCTAAAACTGCTCTAAAAATACGAGTCTTTCTTAAAAAAAAAAAATAAAAAAAAAAAGTCAAAGACAAGGTCCAGTCTCCTTTGACCACTGTCCCACCAATTCCAGTTTCCTCCCTAGAAGGAAACATTGCTGTCACTTTGGTGTACATTCTTTCACACCTTCTGCACAATTATATAATTATACATGTACCCCTTGAAAATATATGTATTATACAGTTTAAGTGTGGAATCGCTGGATGTATAGTATTAGGCAACTCGGTTCTTTTTTCTCTCTCTGCAATCTAAAGACTGTAAACACAGATCGATCTAATTCATTTTAATTTCTCATTGTGTCTACAATACAGATGCATCAGAGATTATTTAGCCATTTTCATATTGTTTCCCTTTTTTTGACATTAACTATATGTAACAAATATCCTTCTTGTACAGTTGTACAGGCCTCCTTGAGCTCATGCACAAATGTTTCTCTAGGGAAAATCCTAAGTGAAAGTTATGAGTCACAATATATGAGTATTTTTAATTTTATTTTTTTAACTTTTTTTTATTTATTTTTTTATTTTTGAGACAGAGAGAGACAGAGCATGAATGGGGGAGGGGCAGACAGAGAGGGAGACACAGAATCGGAAGCAGGCTCCAGGCTCTGAGCCATCAGCCCAGAGCCCGACACAGGGCTCGAACTCACGGACCGCGAGATCCTGACCTGAGCTGAAGTCAGACGCTTAACCGACTGAGCCATCCAGGCGCCCTGAATATTTTTAATTTTAGAGATATGGCCCAAATGCTTTATATTTTCATGGTAGTGTGTAAAAGTATCTATTTACCCACACTCCTGGCCAACTGTGTTATATTATCAAACTACATAATTTTTGCCCATCTAGTAAGTATAAAGATTATCTGGTTATCAAAATTCATCTCTGGTTGAGTACTTATGTTCATGTTTTCTTATGTATTGTCATTTACATTCCCTTTTCTGTTCTTACTCTTTGCCCATTTGTACTGTCTTTTAGCTATAGGTTCTTACTAATTATATTCTAGATAGTAATCCTTTATATATCTTTATTGCAAAAATTTCTTCCAACCTTTGTTTTATTTGAGTTTTTGTGTTTTTTTTTTTTTTAAAGTAAGCTTCATGCCCAGCATAGAGCCCAATGTCGGGCTTGAACTCACAACCCTGAGAGCAAGACCTGAGCTGAAATCAAGAGTCAGACCCTTAACCAACTGAGCCACCCAGGCACCCCTATTTCAGTTTTATTCCATCCCGTATTCAAAGGTTTTCTTCTCATGTCATAAAATTTCCTTTTGGATTTTGAATTTAAAAGAAAAATCTCATTTAAAATGTTTTCCCCACCACAAAGAAAAAAATACATTCTTACATATTTTATTTTAATATTTGTATGTTTTCCCCCAAATATTTAGATTTTTAATCCATCTGAAATTATCTTTATGCATAATATGAAATGAAAATTTACTTTTTTCCAAATGGCTAGTGATTTTTCCTGCATTGTTTACTGAAAAGTAAATCCTTTGCCACTGACTTACAATGTCACCTTTTCATATACTGAATTTCCATAAATACATGGTTGTTAGTTTATTCATCTTTTTACTATCTGATAATCACTGTATTAATTTAAAAAGATGTTCTATTTAATCTTTCTTTTCAGAAAACTTCCTATTGAACAATTCTATTATTTGACACAGAACAAAAAAAGTGACATCTATGGAAATGATTCTTTGTAAGTTTGGGGTTTCTTTTCCTCATAATGGACCAAATAGCTTTTTTAAGTGAAAATATGTTATATGAGAAATAAAAAAGCTCCCAAATGGGAACTTTTAGAAAAAGAAAAGTGTTCTTTTATTTTTCCAACAGAGATCATTAATAATAGAAACAAAGACCAAAGAAATAAAAATTTAAAAAATAAACCAAAACCCACTTATAGTTTGTAGCAATTAAACAAAGAAAAAATACGAAATATGGAATAGTAATTTTCAAAAGAATTCAAACAAGTCATCTGGGTCCATTTCTCTGCCTTTGACCTAGTTAATCTAATAAGAATCTGTTAAATTTCTTAAAAGTTTCATAGGAAATGGCCCAGCACCCTCAGCAAAATTTTTCATCAGGATATTATGAGAGGAGAGGATTATCATGACAATTTACAAATAATTTGTAATAAAGTTAGTCCCTAAGTCTCCTTTTTGGATAAGGAATATTTTTTAATTTATCCTTTGCTTACAGGAATTACTTTCCAGCATATTAAATTATCTTTCCTCTCTGCAATAGTCCGTTATATATATTTAAAGAGCATACTTCTTAATTTTCAGATAAAAATAAAATACTGACAACACTGAAGCAACAAGGAAAATATCACTTCTTTACCTTTATTAGAATTGTGAGGAATTTGTGTAGATAAGAAGTTAATATAGAGTTCAGCCACAAGAGGGAGCCAAAAAGACGTGAAATCTGTGGTGCCTACTAGGTCCTATTCATTTATCCCTTTGAGATCAGTACACTTTGAAAAGTAAATGTAGAGTGCAGCAGTAAAATAATGGACTGGTTTAGGTCAAGGGCCTGGGTCTCTGAGCATTTTTAATTTTCATTTTATCCTTTCAAACTTGAACTTTTTAAAAAGTTTTCCTTTTTAAAAATGTTTTCAATTTTGAATCCAACTGATTTTAGATATACACTTGTCAATATCATAGCTAAATTTGTCACATGAGAAAAATTTTAGATGCTGATTTAACATTTCATATATTGTAGTCAATCTAGTAACTTGGAATTCCTTGGATTGTTAATATTCATTGCCCCCGCCTTCCCCAAATCAACCATAAATATAACTGGAAGACATGTTTTTTGGTTTTGTTTTTTAGTCCCAAGCCTGCAAACTTGGAGTCCAAATAAAGAAAGACATAAACCTGTTAAGATTCATCTGAATTACGTGTTGATAATACACTGTGGAATCAAAACGTAATATAGCTTACGTACCACTTTCTAAAGAAACATACAAAACTTAACCAGCACACTTCATTTTGTTGACCTCTGCTATCAACAGATAACATTCTATTCACTTTTTTATGCCTGAAATATTTCAGAAATATCTGCATAGGCTGAAACTAACTGTTGAATCCAATAGAAGTAGGTGACAGGCCTGTAGTGTGGACTTTGTTCCTGGGCTTCAGTATTATTTCTTGGCAGGCAGGGCTCAGGGTAAATAGTAAAGACGTAACTTTCAAATGAACTGATTCAGAAAAGACATGCCTCCAGAAACGTGTTCAGGTTTGTTCCAGCCTTTCTGTCAACGGGGCAACATTTATGATCGTGATAGATCAGCAATCCTGGGCAAAGGGACAAAGCACACACAGTACTTCTATATCTTGTCCCACCAGGCCACACTGAGGTCACTTGAGGTCATGTAATTGCACCATATGCATGGTGGCAGGCTGCCTGCAGCACTTTGGCTACTGCCTGATTATGAGGGTGAATGTCAAAATCAGAGCCGCATTATCATTGGAAGCAGTCAGTCCTGCACCTGCACTGCAAATAGGAAATGCAAAATGGGTGGTGAGTGGGACTGAAGTTAGATTGATCAACAGAACTGAGATATGAGGATATCATCCCTCTGACTGGTATTCAGTGTTCCAGAAAGTCAATCGAGAATGTTATCTTAAAGACACTGTAGTTTGAAAATGGGATACATCTTTATTTTTAAGCAAATTTCTAATAGGAATGTAAGCTTTAAAAAGTCCTTAATATAAATTAGGATTTGTTTCCTGTTTTTACTCTAGGATGCCCAAACCACCTAATGCAACAGTACAGTAAGTATATACTTAACATTTTCCTTCCATGTTATAGTCAAGTAAAAAATATTGGCAATCCATGTCTCAGTGTGAGTACAAATGTGACTTTTCATGAAAAACTTTAACAACTGGGAGAAGAGGATGGTATTATATACTCTGCTAATCCTTTCTTAATAAACTTTTTAATTTAGTACAGTTTAAATTTGCAGAATTATTTGAAAAACAGTACAGAGTTCCTATATACCTCATACCCAGTTTCCCTTATTAGCAATATCTTACATGTAGGGTGTATTTGTTACAAATTCATGAGCCAAAATTGATGTATTGTTATTAACGAAAACCCATACTTTATTCAGATTTTTAACAAAAATAGCCTTTGTACCATATATATAAAATATTGAACGAAATCTCATACATAGATTCAAGACAGAGTCCATAGCTTTTGAGTTTTAGAGTAAAATATGTTTTGCTAAATCATTACCAGATATAACTTAATATTATTAACTAGGAAATCGTTTCTAGAATCTGAGGGGGAAGAAAATTCTTCCTCAATCCCAAATGATCAGAATTAAGTGGGCCTCTCCCTGCCTTTGTAACTTCCACCTTTTACCCCTTCTTCTCAAAGCAAAACCCTGGCCACAGACAAAACCAGAAAGACCCAATAACTATGTATACACATTTTGCAAATTTACTTCCTATTAGGGGGACCAATCCCCAGGGAAAAAAATGTCTTACAAAATTCTTTTGGTTCTGTTTTTGTAATTTAACGTGATCTTGGCCTTTGGAATTTGTATTCTAAATTAAGAAGTCAATCTCTACTTTCTGGTCATGTCTTTGTGATGAACAAGATACAAGATACAATGAAAACCAAATGCCTTTGTTGGGCAGTCCTAGCCAACATCAGATTAGTACCAAATGGGGCCACCCTGCCCTGGCCTCTGGGTGCATGCTAGCATTTAGCCTGTTGAATGATTCTCTGATAAAGAGGAGAGATAAAGCAGTTAGCATAAAGCCAGGAACATAATTGCTTTATTGTTGTAGTTATTGTTGTGGTTAACAACATCTCAAGGCAATGTCCCCTGAGTCTAATTCCTGCTCCTGTAGTAGTTACAATGTCTCAGGACCTCCCACATTAACCACTGAGATATTTTCTAGGGACAGTGGACAGACATGACCATTTTATGAAATATTCATACCACATTTCCTTAAACTACATCATCAAGTCTAGGGGAAATGGCATTGAAAGTTCAAAAATTAATCCCACTGATTCGCCATTCCCACCAATTCTTACATCTTATCTCAATCTGACACATACTGGGAAAAATCCAAGAAAATCAAAATTAATCTTATTCCCAGGTAAGTTAATTAGCATAGACTGAGACAATCATTATACTGTATTTACTCAGCCATTCTTTCTAGTATGATTTGTGACTAAATGTCTCTGTTGGACAATATTTGAACCCTGGACTTTCTCATCTCATTCTTTACTGTCCCCAGGGTCTCTATATTTCTTACCTAGGTCCCCTGCTTTCTGACTACTACACCTGAAAGTGAATGAAGCAAACACTCAAGACTCTGAATGTACAAGAACTTCTCTTATAACATGGGCTTTTTACTAGACCTCAGTAAACTCCGTCCTTTCCTAACTTAAGTAGACTGGACATTCTCCCCATGAGGAAAAATGTGTTCATTCCTATTTTATTCACAGTTTGCTCAAACTATAAATGATCGTTTATTTTCAAGCAAATTTATAAGGGGAAGTTAATTTGAGGGAGATGGTTAACTATAATATCCACTGAATTAGACAATGGAAATGTTTATTTAGAATAAGTGGAAATCACTGTGTTGTATATAAAAGGAAGTATACCCAATATTGCTTCAATGAAAGCAGTTACTAGGCTAGTGTTTTTATGACTCTGAGGTACATCAGTGAGTTGGAATTCAGGAATGAATGTCTTGATTCTGTGTACTAATATCATCACGGAGTTGATGACCTCGTGCCTTGTACCAAGCCATGTAGCCATTGATGTGGTGCTTTTTAAGCAAAATAAATACATCAGAAAAGTTTACTGATTCACAATAAAATGATGCCATACCCAATGCAAAAATGTGTTCAACTGACAGAGTTTGTGACAAGGGCAAGAAAACCAAATCTTTCCACAAAAACAGAACGAGCTGGCCTTCATAAATGACTTTTGCTTGAAGTCTAGACACTTTCTCTTACAAATCAGCCTTAACTTCTTGCGGTATCTATGAGCAGATCAGGAACTTGTTAAGAATCTTGGACTGCTAGGTATTTCAGAGAGCCCGTCATGATGACAAGGCTGCTGAATTCAGTACAGATTTGCATTAGCGGGCCGAGTAAGCAGTAAGGGGCCGGGATCTGGGCCTGGGCCACCGCTGATGGCCAGCTATCAGCTCTCACAAATCTCTGCTAGTTCTTTCAAGAACTCTGCTAGTTTTTCAAATCATAGTAAAATTGTATCCCTGTGGTCTTTTTAACTTGTTGGCTTTTATTTTTCCCATCAGTTTATCAGCTATTTTTGGCTTTTTGATTTCTAAACAGTACTGTGTACATAAACAGGCAGTATATTTTGTTGATTGACTGCTTAAAAGAAACAGATGGCCTAGGTTGAAAGTTCAAGGCAAGATGGTCAGATATGACTTTGCATACTGAAGCTGAATGCCCAGAAATGATTCCATAAAATAAAGCACTGGGATCCTGTTAAAACAAGAGGCAGGAATTGAAAGCAACTAGAAAAACTACAGATTTCATGTATCTTCTGCATTAGTTGTGAAAATTATTCACAGATAAAGAATTCAGTTATGATTTATTTTAAAAAGTAACTTTTATTTGTCTAGCAAAATTAGGAAAATATGTTTCGTGGCACATATTCCACCAGAAAGCTAACTCCAGGAGTACAGGGGCCTTGGCTCACTGTCGTATCCTCAGAAATAGAACAGTACCAGTCACAAAGAAGGATCCCAATAAATATTTGATGATTAATTTTTTTCAATTGCATTTCTTTCTATTCTGTTTTGTTTGCTCAACTAAATCTCAGAGAAACCTGCTTCCCATATCCGATTGAACACCCCTACCACACACACATCTCACGTGGTGCCATGTTCCCGACCTTTACATCACCTAAGGATCCTTACACTGGGATTAAAGCCCGAAGCCAACGGCCGTTTCCTCCCACTGTGCCAACGAAGGCTTACGATACGACGATTTTGAAAACAAGAGGTAAAATGTGATTTGGTATCAGAACAGTATTAATTCTTCTCATATTTGAATTTTATTCAATTAATAAAATCAAAGAAAGGAGGGCAAAGGACTCAAGACACAAAAGTGTAACCCATCAGATTAGGAAAGTTGTTCCTAACTGTGGCTGTGCTTTAGAATCACCGGGAACCCTACCACAAACCAAGTAAATCAGATTTTCCACAAGTGCTCTTAACTTTTCTTCTTTATACAGCCTTCCATGCTAGAAGCAGAAACCAAACATTGTAGAATTAGTTGTTTTTATTCTACCTGTTTTTTTCTATTTTTATTTCCTTCCTGCTTTCTCTTATGGCTTAGCTTTTAAAAATTTTATCCTAGCTCAGGTAATTAGCACAAGGGACAATATTTGGTTCAGAGCATCAGGGTCTAGACATAGGTATAGCAGTTGTGATGAAACTGAGAGAATGTCATTGAAACAAGACTCAGAAAGTAACAGGAACAATTTGTTTAGGTCCTCTTAACACCTTGGGGTATCTTCTTGCAGAAGCAAACCCTGGGGTCTTTCCAGATGTGGAAACTCTAAATGATACACATCAACTCTAAATGATACACATACATACATATATACATGTAAATACATGGGAGGTTGGGGTGGGAAGAGCTGTGCAAAAGAACTACAAGATAGGATGCCAAGCAACTGAAATTTGTATGATCTTATTAGGCAAAGTGTTAAAGTTAATTTATTTTTTTCAATCCCTGAATTATATAATTTCTAAAATTACATGAAGGGCATAGAGTTAACAAGAAATCAGAGAAATGTGTGCAAAATTTATAAAAACACTTTTCAGCGCAGTTGTAGGTCACAGACTAAAGCAAGTTACCACCACCATTACCCACTCTTCCAAGCATCCACCTGTTCTGACCAGTTAGTCACTCTTAGAGGACCTTAAAAAGATGAGTATATTGGGGCGCCTGGGTGGCTCAGTCAGTTAAGCCTCCAACATCAACTTAGGTTATGATCTTGCAGTTGGTGAGTTCAAGTCCTGTGTTGGGCTCTGTGCTGACAGCTCAGAGCCTGGAAGCCTGTTTCAGATTCTGTGTCTCGCTCTCTCTCTGCCCCTCCCCCGCTCATGCTCTGTCTCTCTCTCTCTCTCTCTCAAAAATGAATAAACGTTAAAAAAATTTTTTTTTAAATAATAATTACAAGGCAGGCTAGCAAGTTGTGAAAAATATCTAGGACCAAAAATGCAAAATTTGTTCTGATATGTAAATATTTTATAGAAATCCGCAAGAAAACACTAACATGTTTATCAAACAATAAGCAAAAGACAAGGGATGACAATTTAATTACAAAAGACCGAAAGAAATGTTTTTAAAAAAGAAGCAAGTTCAGGGGTGCCTGGGTGGCTCAGTCGGTTAAGCGTACGACTTCAGTTTAGGTCAGGACCTCACAGTCTGTGACTTTGAACCCCATGTCGGGCTCTGTGCTGACAGCTCAGAGCCTGGAGCCTGTTTCAGATTCTGTGTCTCCCTCTCTCTCTGCCCTTCTCCCACTCACACCGTCTCTCCCTCTCTCCCAAAACTAAACATTAATTTTTTTTTTTTAAAGATGA
Organism: Herpailurus yagouaroundi; assembly: GCF_014898765.1. NCBI lineage: Eukaryota > Metazoa > Chordata > Mammalia > Carnivora > Felidae > Herpailurus > Herpailurus yagouaroundi. The sequence continues at coordinate 45,875,325 of NW_024412391.1, forward strand.
GTATATTGTAATAACCCTTCTAAAAGACCTTTCTAGGGGCGCCTGGTAAAAGACCTTTCTAGGGGCGCCTGGGTGGCTCAGTTGGTTAAGCATCTGACGTCAGCTCAGGTCATAATCTCACGGCTTGTGGGTTCAAGTCCCACATCGGACTCTATGCTGACAGCTCAGGGCCTGGAGCCTGCTTCTTATTCTGTATCTCCTTCTCTCTCTGCGCACCCCCCCCCCCCATGCTCTTTCTCTCTTGTTCTCTCTCTCTCTCAAAAATAAATAAACATTAAAAAAATTTTTTTAAAAGACCTTTCCAAAAACTACTATACCACCACATTAGGTTTTCTACACTTATTTGAACTTTTCTTTAATAGAAAGACATAGAAGAGTGCCTTAGTACCAGATTGCCTGAGTTTGAATTATTCCGCTTACTAGCTGTGTGATCTTAGGCAAATTGCTTATTTTTGTTGTGCCTCAGTTTCCTCATCTGTTAAAGTGGAAGTAATTGTACCTTATTCATAGCAATGTGAGTGTATATATAAAACACTTAGTACAGTACTAGCACACAGTAAATGTTCAATATATGCCAGCCTTTGTTCTTATTACATATGAGGATGGATGTTCAGAACATTCTTTTTTTTTTTTTTTTAAGTTTATTTACTTTGAGACAGAGAGAGAAAGAAAGAGACAGAGAGAGAAAGAGAGACAGAGACAGAGAGTGAGCTGGGGAGGGGCACAGCAAGAGAGACAGAATCCCAAGCAGCCTCCACACTGCCAGCGTGGAACTCACAAACCTGACCCACAATCTATAGTCAGACACTTAACCGACTGAGCCACCCAGGCGCCCCAGAGCATTCTTTAATGTGGAACTTCTTACAGGACCAGAGGAGACCATGCTATATCTGATAAAGCTTATCAAACCACCACTAATACCTAAGAAGCCACATTCTTTAAAATGTTCTCTTTCAGTACCTTTTTGGTAAGCAAATACTAATTCTATTTCTTGATATTTAGGCAGGGAAAGCCCAAAACAAGTAGTACAGAAATGTATTTACTAAGCCTTCAGAGACCAAAAGAGGACGTAGGAAAACTTAAACTTAAAAGTTATAACTTACCTAAGAATCCCTTTCGTTAACAAGAAAAGTACATTTCCATTGCCCCCTCATATTGCTGGCAACACTCGGGTTAGAGACTCATTCTTGCTCTGTGTGGCCCACATGCTGCTCATTAAGGGGAGCAAGAATTCAAGCAATGCTCTAATACACTAGCTAAAATATGCACCCTCATTCCTCTCTATCTCCTATCATCTTGTTTCTGTTTATTGCACCCCAAAATCCCATTCATAGAAAACTGTTATTGCTTATTCAGAATAACAGCACTCTTCCTGAAAATTTCAGGTAACCCTTACAGATATGAACTGCTTGATTTTCCAATGGATTCAAAGAAGAAAGCCTTGAATTGGCCAGGTCAGGGTGTATATTATGATGTAAGTATCTTTTAAATATGTGTTTAAAACAAAGTAAAAATGTTTTTACTCTATACATTTATGAAAACCCAAAAGATGGACTGTTTTATTTTCTATCTGCTTAAAAAAGTTGAGATTTTGACCATGATTCACATTTTTTTGTGTGCGTTTCCTTAGCTGATTTCACATACTTTGGGCAGTAAAGTAACATTTCCACAATTACTAAAAAAAAGAAAAAATGCTCCCCACTGAAAGAAGGTGGAAGGCTGCATTTCACTCACTGTGTATCCCCCAACCCTATTCTTATAATTCACAGCGTATTAAGTAACTCCAAATATACATAGGATAAATGAAAAATTCTCAGAAAGGTTTACAATTATTATCCCAACCATTATATTTGTGTAGAATCAAAGATAAAAACAGCGGCCACTGTGTACTGAGAAACTGCTACACAATGACCATTCTGGATACAGTATATCACTTAGCCTTTATAATAACTTAAAACGGTTAGTATCATCATCCCCATTTTATAGATGAGGAAACTGGGTCTCAGAGAGTTTGTGGCTATCTCATAATCATTGAACTCAAGCTTGTCGGACTCTACTCTCTGCTCTTAAGCTCGGTACCACGACTCCACGTGGGCAGGGAGAGAAAATTTTTAATCATGAAGGAAAAGATCCGCACATTTGAAAACTATAATAGCCAACATTCATTGACCAATTAGTTTGCGAGAGGCAGTACCAAGTGTTTTCCATATATTATCTTCTTGCATTTAACAATCTATGAGGTAGGCAAGAAATAACTATGCAAGGCTAGAAACATTTGAATTTTAGTTGGGATAACCATTGTGGCAGGCCAGAGAGTGGTCACTGCGGTGTCACACAGTCATCTACAAAATACACAATTTCCTATTTGTTTTTTGTAAAGTTATACATCTGGAAAGATCCTTACAGAATCATCCATCATACTGGACCTCTTTAATTCTTTCAAGCAAGATCTATATCAGAGTATATGAAGAAATATGAGAAGTCATTCGAGAGACCATTCCGTCAATACACGTTCTTATGGCCGAAGTCTCCAGTTCAGTGGTTTAGTTTCTTCTTTTAATCTCCCTCACTTCCTCCTGTTCATGAAAATGCCACTGTCCTCATATCTCAGCCCTCTGCAACAATCTTGACTAGCTCTCCTTTACCTAAATGTAAATTCCAAGGGTTAACTGAGCTCCGAAGACCCTTCGGAGTCTGGCCTTCCTTCCTTCCTGCAGCCCGGCTCAGCTCGCTGGTCCTCGAACAGGTGGATGGCCATCTCCCACTCTTGGAATGCTCTCCTTTCACGGCCTCTCTGCCTATGCAAGACTTGTTCATTCTTCAAGGCTCAGCTCAACTCTGGTTGTTTCTGCTGCAGAGCAGAAAGTGAACCAAATAAGGAGACCCGCATTCTAGTTATTCTTATACCTGCCATTTGTTCTCTTGGTAATATTAGCAATACCATTTCTGTTCTTTGAGTTTACATTAATAAAATATACCTCTATAATTTCACTAAAATCTGTCCAACAGACTTCACAGGATATGAGGATTATATGAAGGCTATAAAAGCACTTTGAAAAATGGAAAGTGCTATAATTTATAAGCATTATTACTCCAACAGAAGTGATTTCCCCTCTTCTGAGTTTCTACAATTATTATAACCAATAAATTTTTACATGTATTTTATATCTTATCAACTCAATTACAAGCTCTCTGAAAGTGGAATATTTTATAATATCTATAGTCCCCACAGCACTTTGTACGTAAATATTTTTGACTGATTTATCTGACTCTTCATCCAATGATTAATTAATCCAACTTTCTTAATCTCTTCTAATCTTAATTTTCTTTTTTTTTTTAATTTTTTTTTCAACGTTTTTTATTTATTTTTGGGACAGAGAGAGACAGAGCATGAACGGGGGAGGGGCAGAGAGAGAGGGAGACACAGAATCGGAAACAGGCTCCAGGCTCCGAGCCATCAGCCCAGAGCCTGACGCGGGGCTCGAACTCACGGACCGCGAGATCGTGACCTGGCTGAAGTCGGACGCTTAACCGACTGCGCCACCCAGGCGCCCCTCTAATCTTAATTTTCAATCTTTCAGTTATTCTTCTGGTTTATCCCTAATCCTAATCAAGTTTTGTACTTCGCTGGACAGAAAAATAAAATAAAAATAAATTTGATACTGGGCTTGAAGGCAGTTATCTCATGACTCATCCATTTTTCCCCCTTTAGGAGAATACCTATTCTTGTCCTCCTTGTGTTTCACCACTTCACTGGGGAGAGTGGCCAAGGGGTCTTCAACTTTATCTGCAATGTTATATCTCTGTTAAAGGAGAATATTTTGTATAGTATTTACCTTTCCTGTTGCTAGAGCAGTGGTTCTCAACCTTGGCTGCACATTAGAATCACCTGGGTTGTTTTCAGAAATCCCAGTTCCCAGGCTGTACCCCACCCACATTATAATTGATTACATAATTATAATCAGCATTCTCTGAGGGTGGGAGGAGGCAGAGGGACACTAAGAACTTAAGTAATTCCAGGGGTGCCTCGGTGGCTCTGTCGGTTAAGCATCTGACTCTTGGTTTCAGCTCAGGTCATGATCTCCCGGCTTTGTGGGTTCAAGTCCCGCATCGGGCTCTGTGCCGCCAGCACAGAGCCTGCTTAGGATTCTGTCTCCCTCTCTCTACCCCTTCCTCACTTGTGTTGTCTCTGTCTCTCTCAAAATAAATAAATAAACTTACAAAAAATAACTTAACTAATTCCAGAAATATATCTCCTGGTTATAAAAAAGAAAACTTCCAGAAACCATATTTTAGTACTTTCTATCTAAGCTGATAAGACAACATGTATAACATTTCGTAAAGAGTACAAATTTTGGGGTATCTGGCTGGCTCAACTGGTTGGGTGTCCAACTCTTGGTTTCAGCTCAGGCCATGATTTCATGGTTTGTAAGTTCAAGCCCCAATTCAGGCTCCATGCTAACAGCATGGAGCCTGCTTGGGATTCTCTCTTTCCCTTTCTCTCTCTGCCCCTCCTCTGCTCTGTCAGTCTCTCTCTCAAAAATAAATAAACTTAAAACAAAAATTTTTTTTTAAAGTATAAATTTTAAAGTGGCTCAGCTCCTGGTTCTAAAAATGTGTCAACTGTAGGGGTGCCTGGGTGGCTCAGTCAGTTAAGCACCCGACTTTGGCTCAGATCATGATCTCACAGTTTCTGAGCTCGAGCCTTGCTTCCGGCTCTGTGCTGACAGCTCAGAGCCTGGTGCCTACTTCAGATCCTGTGTCTCCCTCTCTCTCTGCCCCTCCCCTGTTCACGTTCTGTCTCTCTTTCCCTCTCAAAAATAAATAAATAAATAAATAAATAAATAAATAAATAAATAATAAACATTTAAAAATAAAATAAAATTTTTAAAAAAGAAAAAGAAAAAATGAAATAATTTATCAATTGTATAACCCTTGATAATATATTTAATTCTTCAATACCCCAGTCACCTCATAGATAGAACAGGAATAATCATAAACTCTACCTCATAGGGTTGTCTTGAGAATGAAATGCATGTAAAAACACTCAGCACCATATTAGCAGAGAGTAAGCTTATAATAAGTGTAACCTTCTGTCAATGTTATTATTCCAATGATTACAAAACTTTGTTGACCTAGAACATTAAGAAATAGGTGGTCTTGGAAAGGGGAATATTCTAAATAAGAGTTTAACCTTTTAAAAATAAAGTTCTGGGCCTTAATTTTAACACTATTTTATTTATTTATTTATTTATTTTTTTATTTTTTTAACGTTCATTTATTTTTGAGACAGAGAGAGACAGAGCATGAATGGGGGAGGGTCAGAGAGAGAGGGAGACACAGAATCTGAAACAGGCTCCAGGCTCTGAGTTGTCAGCACAGAGCCTGATGCGGGGCTCGAACTCACGGACTGCGAGATCATGACCCGAGCCAAAGTCGGACACCCAACCGACTGAGCCACCCAGGCGCCCCAATTTTAACACTATTTTATTTTATTTTTTTTAATTTTTTTTTTTAACGTTTATTTATATTTGAGACAGAGAGAGACAGAGCATGAACAGGGGAGGGTCAGAGAGAGGGAGACACAGAATCCGAAACAGGCTTCAGGCTCCGAGCTGTCAGCACAGAGCCCGACGCGGGGCTTGAACTCACTGACCGTGAGATCATGACCTGAGCCGAAGTCGGCCGCTCAACCGACTGAGCCACCCAGGCGCCCCAACACTATTTTAAATGTCATTTTGCTTTCATCCTTTTACATTCCATATATATGAAGCCTGTGCCCTCAAGAGTCACAGAAATCTAGGTACCTCGTTCCCACCCACTCCCCAGAGCCACCCTACCTTTTTATCTCTTTGGCCTGACCCAGTTTTCCCCACCAGAGTCACTAATCATTGCACTGTCCTTACTCTAGCCATGGTCTCTCCTCCTACCATTCTCTTTCCTCGGTAACCTCTTCTCAATGGCCATTTCTAGACATTATGCCAATCAGAACGTTCATTTTCTTTTCATAAATGGCCAACAGATAGGTTCAAATATTTCACTCTTCTGGACTGATTTTGTCTCTTCCTCAAATGGCCAAAGACTTTTTGTTCTATTTCTCAAGAGCCAAAGCATCTGGTCTTAGCTTTTGCAATATGAAAATATTCTTTGGGATAAGATCTACCTTGTAATCATCTTTTGAGTAAGATAAAATATAATAACCACAGAGGTCAAGTGACATAAACTTCCCTAACTTTGGACTATCTGAAATATTTTAACGAACAATTTTAAAAGCCTAACCGAGCCTACTATCCATTATTCCTTATCTGTAAATATTTGGAAAGACCTTTGGCTTCTCTTGCAAAGAGGATCCACTTATATCATCCTTACAGAGGAATGTGGTTTCCTTCTTGAACCACCAGCCCTCTTTCTAATCTAAAGTGCCCATCCCCCTCCTAGAGATATATTTCTCATTCCTAGGACAGTTCCATCTCTATATTGAAAACTGGCCAACTCTTCACTTCAAATATCCCTGACTCTTTACACTCTTCCAAAACACCACAGGTTACAATACAATTTCCCATTCCCTATTTTCTTCCTCTGTGCCCTTGCCTGCATTTTAGTAGATCACTGCTGTTACTTAAACTAGATTAAGACACAAGATTAATCCAGCCCCTCAGAACAATATTTGAAAAAAGTCCTTATTTCTAAGCTTGCTTTGCAAATCATTGTAAAGATAAAGAGAACAGAAAGGGTTTTCTTTAGCCCTGAATAAGCAAACCACGTATTAGTTAAAGGTGTATAGAGGTGGTTATTGAATACTTGAGACAGTTTTCTAACAAGTGCCTTTTACCATGACTATTCTATATGTGGAAAATGGGGAGCACTCCAACCTCACAGAGTTGCTATAATCAGCATCACCCTTAGGTCCAGGAATTTTAGAAGGCCCCATGCCTTTAGGGCCCAGCTCTGGCCTTCCTCTGGCTATACCCCTCCCTATGGGACAGGATGTTTATGGGAACAAGACAATCTGTCCATCTAGAGCCCATGCTCCTCAGGCTCCCACCCCAGACTGAAGTTACACTGCAGAATTCCCTAAAAAAGTGGCTTTGAATGCAGTACTAGGGTCTTCATGAGGTCTCTTCCCCAGGTCCATCCTCCCAGGGGTTGACAGTGCTCCAAGCCAATATCTACCACAGGGCCAAAGCAGTTGCCAAGTGATGGCTGTTTGCTGGAAGTAGAGGTAATAGGTATAATGGAGCTTGAACTTGAGGGCCAGGGTACCCTTATATATAAGGCACTTCACCATTTGGGATGGAATTGGGGGTAGGAAGAAAGCAGCAAGTGATGTTGAGGCCAGGGGCCAGCAGCTAGCTCTTTTTGAACCAGTGTCCCCACTGCAGTCTAATAAGTCTAAATTTGAACTTGGTCTTCCAAGTTGTCATGAAGGTATTTTGTCAAGGTAGGAAAATGGAACATATTTATTTAACAGCTTATTTGCTTGATTTATAAATTAAACTATTTAGGAGCACCTGGGTGGCTCAATCAGTTAAGTGGCCAACCCTTGATCTTTGCTCAGGTTATGATCTTGAGGTTCATGGGACTGAGCCTTGCATTGGGCTCCATGCTGGCAGCATGGAGCCTGCTTGGGATTCTCTCTCTCCATCTCTCTCTACCCTCCCTCCTACATGCACACATGTACATGCTCACTCTCTCTCTCTCTCAAAATAAATAAACTTAAAAATAAAATAAAATAAAATAAAATAAAATAAAATAAAATAAAATAAAATAATAAAATAAAATAAAGTAAAATGAAATAAAGTAAAATGAAATAAAGTAAAATGAAATAAAGTAAAATAAAGTAAAGTAAAATAAAATAAAATGAAATGAAATAAAATAAAATAAAATAAAATAAAATGAAATGAAATAAAATAAAATAAAATAAAATAAAATAAAATAAAATAAAATAAAATAAAATAATTTAGGCCAATGGAATGCAGGGTCTCAATATAGCCCCAGGACCTGCAAACGTTAAGGACAGGCTTTGTTCAGGACAAGTGCATAGTGTTCATGAAAGTTAATTCCATACTTTCCACCACCATCCATACCTCTGCTCTTGCTGTTCCTTTGGCCTCCCTATCTCTGCATGTCCTTCAAGGCCTATTTTCTGTGGTATGACATAACATGGCCTCTTGTCTCCTCCATTCTTCTCTGCTCCCCACCTTACTTTCCTGTTCAGTTGGAATCAATCTCTCCCTCCTCAGAACTTACCAATACTTCTTTCTTGACCTCTTTTATAAGTTACTTTTCATCTTAGAGTCATTTATGTTCATTCCTTCTCTCCTCTTCTAGCCAATACATCCCTGGATGACTTGTTTCTGTTCCATCCTTGTTCCCTGCCACTACCTTGCATATATAGGTGCTCAGTAAATATTTACTGAGTACGCTCAATCTGAGAAAAAGGTGAATTTCTAAATACCCAAAGAGACTTCAATGAACCTCATTCATTCATTCACTTTTACGTACACCTCCTTTTGAAAATACAAAATAAACTCCATTGTAAAGTTATATTGATAGAAGGAAAAATTTTATTTGAATTTAAATGACTTAAACTTCATCAGAAATCCATAAAATATATCAAATGGTGCCATTTCTGACAAGGAAAGAGAAGTGGGAGACACACAATTTTGGCTGAATTTAGCCAAAGGAGTACCTCAGAACACTTATCTCTAATAAAATTTTACTGGAGGTAGAGTATTCTCAGGGACATTTCTCCAAGGTATGTTATCAGATAGAGTCCCTGCTAAAGCAAAAAACTCATCATTCATGTGATAAAATACTGTGTTTAACTCTAAATATGGTTAAGTTGCAGAATATTAGTGATTAATGAAGAAAAAAATCATATCTGACTTCAGCCTAGAATTTCCTTTATGCTCCTTCTTGCTAAAATAGTGAATCAGCCCTATTCTACTAGATGGCACTAATAACAATAAACTTTGATGTTCATATTCTAGTTTCCTAAATGTGTTGGAAAGAACAAGCCAGTGTTCTACCCAAAACCTCCTAAAACCTTCGCTCCTAACACTTCTTTAAATTCGTGGGACCCGATTAACTCTCTAAAAGAAGCCAATATACAAAGAAATCTTGAGAGGTCCCACTGGATCACTTCATATGCTCATGATTTTACAGGTATGGGTTTACTTTAATACAAGTAAAAAGAAGAAAATTAGAATATTTGACAAATGCTGTTCCCAGCTTGCATCTTCTAATATTTTCCCCTGTTTCTTAACCTGAATACTAATAGAAATTAGGGTGGGTAGTAAGCTTCTCTTAGCGGGAAACTGGGAGGTACAACTGTTTTCAATTTATTCATTCTAATTATATTACAAAGGGAAATGGGTAAGTTTTTCTATAAAATGTCATTTAAGAGCCATCCTTCATTTACTCTAACAAAGTAGTAAGATGTGATGTTTCCATTAAGGTCTGGGGCCCATGAACCCCCTTGAACTGGATGATTACCATGAAAAGGAGAGAGCAGAGTTAACTGGACAGATAGGATTTGACCCAGAGCCTGTAAGTAATTGCAGTCAACTCGCAGTTACTTAGGGGGAAAGTATCCGAGTGTTAGGGCCCTTCTTGCTTTACCCACTTTTTATTTGCTTCATGAGTACTGGTGACCAAGTTAACAAAAGGAAAATTTTACTCATTATAGAAGTTAGTTTTGAATTGATCTGAACTGCTTTAAATACCTTTGCCCACTATTTCAAAGAACAAGCGAGGTTTCTTTTCCTAGTCCCAGTGCTGGTGTTTTGAGGGTTTGTTTTTTTGTTTTTTTGTTTTAAGTTTATTTATTTTGAGAGAGAGAAAGAGCATGAGAGCGAATGAACAGGGGAGGGACAGAGAGAGAGGAGAGAGAGAGAATCCCAAGCAGGCCTGCAGTGTCAGTGCAACCAATGCAGGCCTCAAACTCATGAACTGTGAGATCATAACCTGAGCCGAAATCAAGAGTTGAGAGGCTTAACCAACTGAGCCATCCAGGCGCCCACTGAAATTGTTTAAAAAACAGATTTTCTACTATGCTACTGTTGCTAAAATTTACAAAGGAATAGGTTTACAAATGCTTACCCTCTAATGAGATTCTTAGTAATTCTATGAATGTTTATATATTCACATTGATTCATTGATATTTACAATTGAGAGTTGGCTAAATTGCAATCGAAAGCCAGTAAATTCTCTGCAAATATCAATACAAATTTCTTAATTGATTATGTGAAATGGCCTGAAAGAAATGATCAAGCCCGTTAGTGACAGAAATTATAGTCTGTTGGATTACTTATATATACATGAAATAAAATAATTTAACAATAGACATATATGCATTTTATCTGGGGCCTAGATTTTATCCTCTAAAGCTACACAGTTTTTAAAACAAAATTAGTATTTCCAAAGATATAAACCGTAGAATTTAGACTGAGCTGAACACATTTATTTTACATTAGCTTTGGTATTTCCCAAGGTGATAAAAAAATCATAACACCTGAAATAGTTATACAGACTGTGCTTTATCATTCACTGAAGGGTTTTTTTACTTTTCACTTGCAACAAATATTCTCTAAGGCTAGAAAGCACTATACATGTATTCCAACATTGTCAAGTGTGTTCATCAGCTATCCAGATTTCCACAGATTTGACCCTGTAGAGTCCAGCCCTTCAGGAAGCAGCTTTATCATTTTTACAAAGAAATACATGTACAGTTATATAAAGAATGTTTGCCAAGTATATTATATGCAAAATTATTGTGCAAGTAAACCATCAACTAAATTTTTATTAATAATAAGATAAAATATGCCTAAAATAAAGTTTAAAAGTTTTAGGGGTGCCTGGGTGGCTCACTTAGTCGGTTGTTTCCAGCTTGGTTTCAGCTCGGGTCACGATCTCACAGTTCATGGGTTCGATCTTCGCATCAGGTTCCAAACTAACAGCACAGAGCCTGTTTGAGATTCCCTCTCCCTGTCTCACTCTCTGTCTCTCTCTCCCCCCATCCACTCTCTGCCCCTCCCCCACTTGTGCACGCATGCATGTTCTCTCTCTCTCAAAATAACTTTAAAAAAATAAATGAAAGTAAGTTTTAGTGCCTCTTTCTGGTTTCTGACTAAGACATGAATAACAGACTCTGGGAAGGCATGTTTTAGTGGTAATAAGTGTATGAAGTATTTTGTTACAGTAGAATGAAATAAAGATACTAAAAACTGCTTCTTGCATAAAGGGGTCCTGTCCAAGGAGGATATGATATACCCCACACTTTTTTGTTCATGACAAATTTAACAAAGTATTTTAAAGAGCTGGGGTTTCTTCTAGTATCTACTGAAACCTAACTAGCTAAAGGTTATAACAGATTTGTTAATAGTAGATGGAAATTCCCCCAACTCTGAGAAAATTAGGATCCAAGAAGACACTCCTAACTCCGTTTCGTTTTCTATATCCAAACTCGAGTTACTGTTTTCTCACCATTCTCATTTTTATTGCCTCTGCTATCAATTCCATTATCACCATCCATCCATTCTGTTAGTTTTTCTTCAACATACTATCTTAAAAATCTTGACAGTTATGGAACGTTGAAATAATTTTACAACTAACATCCATGCACCCGCCACCGAGATTCTACCATCGGCATTTTGCTATACTTATTTTATCACATAATCTATCCATCTTTCCATCTCTTCAGCCACCCATCAATACACTTTATTATGTTTTATGCATTTGAGAGAAATTGCAGACACTAGGATACTTCATCCTTAAACAATCAGCATGCATATCATTAAACAGAGTTCAATCTGTTGCAGCTTTTCTTTTAAGGCAAAATACACATTCAATGAAATTGGCACATATTTTAAAGTGCATGTTCACTGAGTTCTGACAAACGCGTACACCTTTGTAACCCAAACACCTATCAATACATTAAATATTACCATCATTCCAGAAAGTTTCCTCATGCCCCTTTCTAATCAACTCCTCCCTCTTATTCCTATACCCCCACCGACATATATCTATTAGTAAACTTGTAAATACACTACTTTTGCAGTTACCAGACATGATTCATAATATCTGTAAAATATCTCAAAAAGCACAGATAGAAGAAGCCCCCTGCAGACTGCTGTTTAAGCACAGCACATCACTGGTCTCAGCATCACTCAAGATGTTTGTTACAAAAGCAGATTCCTGGAGCACCTAGGTGGCTCAGTCAGTGAAGCGTCCGACTCTTGGTTTCCGCTCAGGTCATGATCTCACAGTTCATGAGTTCAAGCCCCACATCCTGCAGTGTGAAGCCTGCTTAGGATACTCTCTCTCTCCTTTTCTCTCTGCCCCTCACCCTGCTTGTGCTCTCTTGTTCTCTCTCTCTCAATAAATAAATAAACTTAAAAAAAAAAAAAAAAGCAGATTCCTGAGCTCCACTGCAGAATCACAGTCTCTGAATCACAGTCTCAAGTGGATCAAGCTTAGGAATCTCATTTTCTACAGCTCCAAAGCTGATTCTGATTCAACTGAGGTTTAAGAACCCTTGCATTGGAAAGCTTTCACTGAGATTTAAATAACCACACATAACCTTCAACATCATCTGTTGGGGATGGCAGAAATTCTGCTCAAGTGATTCTTTTATATCTTTGAACATTTGAAAGCAAAGAGTTCCTACACAGAGGAATTTTTCCGTAGCCAAGTGAAAACATCCCCTTTCCCTATCAGCAAAAACCAGAAGAGAAAAACATGTGTTTATTAGGACCCAAATGTCAATGTCTGTAAATAAATAAATAAATAAGCAAGCAAACATTGCAATGTGCACTCCTACACCCATTCTACATTTACTCAGTGAAAACGGGTACAAATTTGACCTGCCGTTTGTGGTGATACCCTTATGATGCCAGATTTATTAACTGATTTTCTCCTTTTTATCCCACCACTACAGCAAGAAAAATTCCATCCTGTCTTAAAACCTCCAAGACCCCTAGCAGGACGAATTGCTCGACTGATGCAGAACCGACGGCCTCTGGAGGCTGTTGTCCAGCAGAGACCACACTCCTGTCCAGATTGTACCCCTAGAGTTTTGTGTAATTTTCATACCTTTGTACCCAGTTCTACAGAAATGATGGCACTTAGTGATAACACACTGGCAGGTGTCACCCATAAAAAACAGGAAATTGAAGACAAGATTAAGGAAGAACAAAGTTTGCTATCTACCTATGCATCCCCACCTTGTTACCCAACAAGAGATCTGACTAACGTTTGCGACATAAAAATATCTCCAAAAATCACAGATACTAAGAAGATAAAAGATTTGTACTGGAGACAGCTGGCATTAAAACCCCAACCTATACCTTGCTATAGCCCAAACCATTACATTCAGTATGAGCATCTAAAACCTGCCATACGTGACCCGTGTACTATGTGTCAAAACTCTGTTAGCTTTAGTAAGCCTACTATTTTAGAAAGTAAACCAGACTTGGAAGCTTTTGATTTTGAACATTTTTTAAGTAAGCCAGAAGAAAGGCTGACCTTGAACACAGAAAACAATGAGGAGACAAGACCCATTCTGGGTTGGATTCCTAGAGCTGGAGTGGCCAAGCCTCAGACTGACCTGCTAGGGCTTAAGAACTCTTTTTCAAAAACTGGTGCACAAAAACGTTTCCATAAATCAATTCTAGAAGACCATAAAGACCTCAGGGATAAGGAGCATTCAGGGATGAAACACCAATTCTATGGCTATAATTCCTATTATTTCTATAATTGAGATTTTCATCCTTTCCTTCAAAACCCAGCCTCTTGCAAGAAAAGTAAAAATTTAACAGAATTTCTTCCATGTTGTTGGATTCTGTTTTCTAGAAAAGCCATAATGACCTTGTTATGAAGTTTATGTTTTCAGGAATTTTAAGTTAGGATCTAGTCAGAGGAGCCCATAAAAAGGGGATGTTCTTACTTCCTGAAAAGTTTAACAATTCGGCAATAAAATATTAGAACCAGAAAATTTTATAGTCTTTAATCTCATTTTCAAATTATACTCCAAGGTAATTTTCCAAAATCATGAAAAACAATGTGTATGACAAAGTTTACATCATTGTTTTCCAGAAATGAGTATTTCAAATTCATATGCCCAGTAATTGACAGATGTCTATACAAAATATAGTACCTTAATAAAATAAATATGTGAACATTGTCCCCTTTTGTAAATGTTTGTACAAACTAACATCAAATACAAAAGACAAAATTCAAATGCCCAGTGAAATGAGAGATGGGCAGCTCTATAAACTACATTACCTTAATAAATTAAATATATGGGCCCTTTTTTTTTTACGTAAACGTGGACAAATTAAGTCAGTAGAAAAAACGAAAACCAAAATGCCTTGCATGCACACATTCAAAGTTGGATGTTTCTTTTCCATTAGCCTTCTGATAGAGAAACATAACCAATTTTTTTACGCAGGAAAAAAATTTTATTGTGAAGGTCTAGCAGTGGCTTTAATTAGTAACTGGTGAGTTAATTGTGGCAAGAAAGGAAGGCATCTTAGTCTACTTGGGCTGCTAAAACAAAACACCATAAACTAGGTGGCTTATAAACAACACTTATTACAGTGCTAGAGGCTAGAAGTCTGAGGTTATATAGCACTGGTAGATTTGGTGAATGGGAAGGGTCTGTTTCTTCCCTGCAGCCATCTTCTCACTATAACCTCACATGGTGTAAGGGGCAGGGGATCTCTCCGGGGCCTCCTTTATGAGGGCACTAATCCCATTCATGAGGGCTGTCTTCATGAACTAATCACCTCCTAAAGGTCCCATCCATCTTCTAATAAACCTTAGGCTTTCAACACATGAAATTTGGGGGGACATAAACATGGACACCATAGCAAATGGCTTGATATCAATTATTCTAAAGCCAAATATCATTTTTGGAAGGTGTCTACCAAGAGGCTAGCTAACTGTCAAATGCAAGCCAATTCATTTAATGTGCCAACAGGCACATTTTAGACATTGTTTATCATGAAAGTTCATAAGGAATTTCTATGAGTGTTTCGTTGAGATGTCTTAATTTTTATATTTCATGATCATGTCATTTAATTACACCTCCTTTCAAACTATTCTGGACTAGGGGTGCCTGGGTGGGTCATTTGGTTAAATGTCTGACTCTCTTTTTTTTTTTTTTTTTTTTTTTTTTTACTGTTTGAGAGAAAGAGAGAGCGCGCATGCATGCAAGTGTGCACAGACAGGGGAGGGGAAGAGGGAGAGGGAGAGAAAGAATCCCAAGCAGGCTCCAGCATGGAGCATGGAGCCCAACTCTAGGCTCAATCCCATGACTGTGAGATCATGACCTGAGCTGAAATCAAGAGTCAGATGCCCAACTGACTGAGCCACCCAGGTACCCCTGAACAATGTTCCTTTATATTCAACCACATATTTATCTATTTTGTTGTTCTTTATTTTTTCTCTTCATCTTTGATCTCTTTATCTGTAATCCTTCTCCTTTTGTACAAAGAACACCCTTTAGAATTTCCTTCATTGTGGATATGCTGGTGACAAACTCAGTTTTTGTTTGAAATGTCTTTCTTTCCTAAGAGATATTTTGCCAGATGAAGAATTTAATTTGACAGCTACTTTCTTCCAGTATATTGAAGATATCCGTATACAGTTCCCTGACTTCCACTGTAGCTGTAGAGAACTCAGTGGTCAGTCTAAGAGTTCTTAGAATGTCAGTGTTTTTCTCATTTTGCTTTTACACTGTTATTGTATTTCTTTTCTTCTTACTGTATTAGTAATCCCTGAAATTCTTGAACTATGGATTGATATCTTTCACTCAAATATAGTTTCTACCCCATTTTCTCTTCTCTCCTTCTGGGACTCCACTTAAAAGTACATTATACAGGGGCACCTGGGTGGCTCAGTCAGTTAAACGTCTGACTTCACCTCAGGTCATGGTTCATGGGTTCAAGCCCTGTGTTTGGCTCTGTGCTGACAGCTCAAAGCCTGGAGCCTGCTTCAGATTCTGTGTCTCCCTCTCTGTCTGCCACTTCCCTGCTCCTGTTCTATCTCACTCTCAAAATAAATATTAAAATTCTTTTTAAACAGTACATTATATGTTATCTTGGTATCTTCTTCATTTTGATTATTTTTCAGTTCTAAAGTTTCTATTTG
This sequence comes from Herpailurus yagouaroundi, assembly GCF_014898765.1. Classification (NCBI taxonomy): domain Eukaryota; kingdom Metazoa; phylum Chordata; class Mammalia; order Carnivora; family Felidae; genus Herpailurus; species Herpailurus yagouaroundi. The sequence continues at coordinate 45,891,480 of NW_024412391.1, forward strand.
ACAGGTTGTTCAAATCTGCCATTTTATTTTATATATATACTTTCCAGTTCCCTTCTAAAATATTCAAGCCTGGCTTTTATGTTTAGAACACAAATATTTTACAGTCTGATAATTTTAAAATCTGGAATCCCTATGACCTTGTTCTTGCTTCTGCTAGTTCTCACTCATATCATGGAGTTAAAAATTATCTTTCTTTCTTTGCCGAACACTTTAAAAACTTTATTTGTAAGGGTGCCTAGGTGGCTCAGCCAGTTAAGCTTCTGACTCTTGGTTTCAGCTCAGGTCATGATCTCACAGTTCGTACATTCAAGCCCCACATCAGCCTCTGGAGAGCCTGCTTGGGATTCTCTCTCTGCCCTCTCCTCTCTCTCTCCCTCCCCTCCCTCTCTCTCAAAAATAAACATACATCAAAAATAAATAATTTGAGATTTAGGGTGACATTATAATCTTCCTGAATTTTCATTTGGTTCTGCCAGGTGCCTGAAGGCAACAGAATTCCTTATTCCAACTTCAAAATTTGAGGTATCCTTGGCCAACCACTAAAGTCGGGCTGCAGACCTTGTAGGATCAGTGTTTCTTCCAGTTCACCTTCATTTCCAGGCTTCAGGCCTTTGAAATGCTGACCTACAGCTAGGGTTGTTTACCAGGTACCAGGTTCGACAACCTCTGCAAGCCCTGAATTGATACTGTAGATATCAATTTTTTTTTTTTTTTTTGAGAGAGAGAGAGAGAGAGAGTGCATGCAGGAGCAGGGAAGGGGCAGAGGGAAAGGGAAATAGAGAACCTTAGGCAGGCTCCATGCCCAGTACATAGCCCTACACAGGGCTCCATCTCACAACTGTGAGATCATGACCTAAGCCAAAACCAAGAGTTGGACACTTAACCAACGGAGCCACCCAGATGCCCCAAGATACATACATTTTCTATATACAGATACAGATAGCGATATATCTAACAATAGTGTGTCCAATGATCCCTGCAGCCTAGTATTTACACCCTTTTGAAGGCTCCTTTTACATTGTACCACAATCAATGACCAATAAAACAAGTATGTCACTTCTAAGATTTACAAAAGGTTATAAAGGACTGGCATCTATCTTAGCTTCTCTATCTCAGTTTCTGGGAAGCAAGCTTCCATGGGGTAAGCGGTCCCATCCATAGGCCTCTACCCAAGAGCCAACAAGGAACTGAGGTCTGACAACCATATGAAATGAATTGGAATTGAATTCTCCAGCCCTATTTGAGCCCTCAGATAACTGTATCTCTGTTCAACAGTGTGACTACAAATTCAAACTCTGAGCCATAGCCAAAACCCAAATAAGCTGCTTCCAGAGAAGCTGTAAGATAATAAATGTTTTGCTTATCATATTGTATGTAGTTTATTTCAATGACTATTATTTTTATTTCTACAAATCAGCTTTGGCTCTTTTTAAAATCGGCCTGGTTGTTTTGGATAGTCTCTTATTCATTGCAAATGCTTTTGTTCCCTGCTTTTGTCTAAATATTTTAAATGTCATTTCATATTACACATTGTAAAGGTAAATAAAAATTATTTTCTGTTTTTAAAAGAAAATAAGACCATTTCTCTTCTTTCCCCCTTCTAGGAGTGTTTCCTATGAAAATCTAAAGGGCCAGAGTCCTCATTCTAGCCTTTAAGAGCATAAAAGAGTCTCTCAGAGGTCTGGGTTTTATGCTTTTTGGTAGGTAAACATGAAGGAAGGTAGAGCATCACCTTGAAGCTTAATGTAAGTGTAACTATTTGATTCTCAGGAAAATAAGTTTTATTATTCTTTTGGATGAGGACAACTAATTAAATAAATGGCTACCCCAATTCCTGAGTGAACTTAAGGTAAAAGAATGTGAAAAAAAACCCTCAACCAAGAAGGATCTGATCACAAACTGTGATAAGTTCTCCTATGGAAAAAGGGTCACCATTAATACAAATAATAAACAATAATTGTGCTGCCCAAAGGGAAATAGGCTACTATTGATCCTAAAGCCTCATGTTCTATGCTAGCTAAAAACAGCATGGTATAAAAGGATTATAATTAATTTAGCTTAATTGTGTGAGATTTTATTCTGATTTGGTAGTTTCTTGTGGACTACATACGTACAACCACTTTATTGTGTTTACTCAACAGTGAACGAGTTTTCTTTCCTCATACAGTGATGTGAGGAGATATCTTTCTCAGTAAGATTTTTACTTCCCCAGTGACATCTAATAGTTCCAACACCTATGGTCATCTGTGGTGTAACTTTGCTCTTTGTTGTTTTTTCATAATGATCTCATGCTTGGCACTTCTTAAGAGTACGGAATCCTGAGGGCCTGGGTTAAAATATTCCTCTGCATATTTATGTTTTCTTCTGTGAGACACCAGAACATACTGCTCATCCACGACTACTGTATTAATTTTTCAGCAAGAGTTTCTCAGACCATGCAGGTAGAGTAAAATCAAACCCGCATGAGGGCTGACCCGTGGTTATGAATGCACAGAGGATACTTCTTCTTCTCACTCAGTACTTAAGGCCAAGCCGGACAAGACTAACCTGGTTCTTCCCTTTTCCAGGGAGATTGTATTTTATCCTTTAGGTTCAAGTGTTTCAGCATTATGCAGGGGTCTCAGCCAACCTTAGCTCTCCATCCCCCCTACTGTCACATTTTATGAGCTTTACTCTCATTCTGCTGAGCTGCTCCTAAAGCCTAAAGCTCTTTTGCTTCAGCAAAAGTCCCTAAGGTGGTCCTAAAGTGAGCTTAAGCTTATCACATTCCTTTTCAGTGCTCGTTCCCCACCTCAGCCCTGCCTCCAACCAGGAGATTTCCCTTTCTTTCTTGCGACCTCGTATATGTTTCGATTTGGGGGAGGGTGGTATCTTATTAGATCTTTTTCATCAGGAGGGATTTTAAAAGTATGCCATCCATTCTATTGCTGGAAGGAAAAAGCTACAGCATTTGCTTTGTAATAGTTATACTCCTTACCAGCCACTATCCTACGGGATAAGAGGGAGATAGACTGAACAGATATAACATATGAATATAACAGAGAACAAGTGCAAAATATTGTCGTTCCCAACTAATTCTCTCAGGTATCCTGAGTAAACTGTAAATACTATGAGTCTCTTCCAAACCTAAATACATAAATATTGTAACGCATAATTTACGGTATCTGCTTTACTACAGCAATGTGCCAAGTGTTTACTTTTGTTCTTTCTTTTTCCTCATCTTCCCATTACATTCAAAAACAAGGCTCTTTATCTATAATGTCCTTAATTAAAAGTACTAAGAAACTTTGCTTTCCATTCTTCCCTTCATAGGAATTAATTTTAAATGACATCAATTCATTTAGCCAACTGATTTAATGCTACATCTATATGATCTGTGGTAGCAGCACAATATGCTCCATGAGTCAACTCTTCTACAAACAAAGACTAATAACTTCTGATGCCATGAACAAAACAGATTTTGATAGGACTATACCTATTTAAGGACCACACATTCCTTGGAGGAATATGGGTGACGCTATCAGTACTTGGCTTCAAAAGAACAGGAGTTCTAAATTTGCAAGGTGTTGTTAAGTTTGGTCTTTTAAAAACTTGGTTAGCCATGGGGTGCCTGGCTGGCTCAACTGGTAGAGCATGCAGCTCTTGATCTCAAGGTTGTGAGTTCAAGCCCTGTGTTGGGTGTAGACATTACTTAATAATAAAATCTTAAAAAAAAAAAAAGATTATTTAAAATAAGTAAATAAATACTTGGTTAGCCAAATGACCCTACTTCAGGAGTAAACCTAAATGATCACTATCTTGGTCCCTTCCAAAAGCCACAAATGATCTTGAGTAAGTGTGATTTCTGCTGTTTCACAGCACACTTCTGGAGCAGTAGTGTGTGCAATTAGAGAGAGGGGGAACTGGAAGTAAGGACACAGAAAACAAAACAAAAAAAAAAAATCCAGTTCTACAGGGAGATGCGTGCTCTGGAGCAGGAATCACAGTATCAGTGGTTTGGAAGGAGTGTAAGGTAATCTAGCACCTATTGCTTAAATTGGGAGCAGGAAGAAGATTGCTAGAATGTAAGCTCCACCAGAGAGTCCTCAATGATTTACACCAGGTACATAATATGCACTCAACAAACACATGACTGAATGAACATGGCAGTGCTAGAATATGAGAAAGTTGGAAAAAATCATTCAGAACTCGGGGGCTGAATTAGAGGGCCACGGGAGTCCAGAAGAAATTTCCCATTGATATAATTGAGCATGACAGGAAGGGGAGCTAGTTCGAAAGGAAAAGTATGATAACTGGAAACTGGGTTATCAAACCTGCATTTCTAATGTGACTCCAGCCCCATATCTTATTTGAACATGACATTCAACCCTAGGTTAAATGAGATGCAAATCCGCCGTACATTTCCAAGAATTCTCTAACCATGTAAAAATTGTTACTTCCTAATGTTGTCTGAACATCCTCCTTGTTCTGCACATGGACGCGAGGGAGAGACGGGTGTTGGCAGAGAGCAAACAGGCAGGTGAGGGGCCAGAGCTACAATCTAGTTTTTGCCGCAGCTGCTGCACCTGCCCCATTCCTCAGTCTTGGGGCATCCATCAAGGGGGTATCTGAAAGATGACTCAAAGAATCAGAATGGAGGCGAAACAAGAACACGTCAGGAGCTCGGGTCCAACTCTCATTAACTCCGGTTCCAGGGTATTCTTTGTGGGTGCGGCTGGCGCCAGCCGTGGAACCACGACAGACGCTGGGTAAAGGTCGCCAGCTGAAAAGATGGTAGCCAGGAGACCTCTACGTACAACAGATTTGGGGCGTTCCCCTCTGGGCAGGCAAAACGCCCCCCTCAAGGCGCATTACGTCAACGAGCACAAGAGCAGTTACCTTAGCAGGATAACGCCCTCAGTCCACCACGCGACTCCGCTCCACCCTCCCCGGGGCACCCGCAGGCACACACAGGCCGAACGGTGACGTCAGCCCTTCCTGGCACCGCCTCGATGTCGTACTTCCAGTGGCCTGTCGTAATTGCCGGCAAGAAAGGCCTCGAGCAGAAGGGCACGCTCGCGGTACACCTTACCCTGCTAGCCGGCATACGCGCAGGTCGTTGGCGCAGGCCCCGGAGACCGAAGCCAATGAGGCGCGGAGACATCACTGCGTATCACGCGGCGCAGCCGCACTCGGGCCGCGAGGGGGCAGAGCGAGTTCGGTTGCACCAACACCGGTACTTAGGCGCGGACCGGCGTGTCCTTGGACTGAGAGAGCTGGACGTCCGGCTTGAGAGCGGGCACCTTCTTTTCGCGCGCAACCAAAGAACGGTGAGCGCAAAGCGGGGAGGCCGAAGCGGGCGGGAAGCGCAGCCGTGGGAGCACGCAGTTGCGTTGGTAGGTATGCGGGCGGGGCCGAGGTCAGTGCCCGGGTTCTGCGAGTGGGGCCCACGCGGGATCAGTAGGCCCAGAAGTGAAGACCCCGGACTTTGGCCAGCCAGACCCCGGTGGGCTACGGCTTGAAATAGGATGGAATCCCAGCTAAGTGAGGGAATGGGCTCAGTCAGGACTCTGAAAGCCCAAGGCGACTTGGTTGCGGATCCGACGGAGACCCCAGCTCTCGTAGTCGGGGCTGAGGGTTGTAGACGCGACCGACGGGACTTCCCGGGATGAGGGCGGGACGGTGCGCAGCGCCTCACGTTCTTCATGGAGAGGAAAAAACTCCTCCAAAAAGGGGTCATTTTTCTTCTTGGTTACCTGTCGCTTCTCCCCTTAACCTGCCTAAGCATCTCGGGAAGTTAAGTTTCATCAGTCTCCTTGAAACCTGCCTGATTGGGTGACCTCGTGGTCGCTTCCAGAGATCCCAGAGCGGGGTTCCTTGCGAGACCTCAGCCCCCTGCTGCTCTCCCACTCAAAACAGCAGGGCAGTTTATAGTGACCTGAGCAGGCCGAATCAACCATGATTTCTATTTTTTTTAATATATTTTGATCTCTCCTGAGACGTGGCTTCAAACTGTAGTATGAATAAATAGGCTTTCTTAAAAGTTGAAATTTCGGTAGTTTGGGTTTAATGTAATCATGGTTTTCAACGTATTCAGATTTGTGACTTTTTGTGACCTTGACCTCAACTTTTGAAATGGTTTTGAACTAGGTTCCCTCTTTGCTTACTTGGGTTTTAATTCTGTCACTTAGACACACATAGATGTGTTTTTAAGGAAGTTCTCCTTCCACCTAGTGTTTTTGGTACTAAAGAGGATGTTGCAAGTGTACCAGTAAGTAAAATGGGATTTACCCTGGTGCTCAAAATCATATCATAGATTCAGATTCGCACTGGATGAGTAAGTGTCCAGAGTGATCACTGATTTCCATGGGACTTTTACTTGAAGGAAATAAGTAATTGAGTCTCTCGTTTTTAGATTTAAAAATGGGTGATGTTGAGAAGGGCAAGAAGATTTTTGTTCAGAAGTGTGCCCAGTGCCATACTGTGGAAAAGGGAGGCAAGCACAAGACTGGGCCAAATCTCCACGGTTTATTTGGGCGAAAGACAGGCCAAGCCCCTGGGTTTTCTTACACGGATGCCAACAAGAACAAAGGTAAGGCGGGACAGTTGTAAAATTACAGAAGCACAAATTGCATGAATATAACCAACGGTAAGACCTTCATCAGGAGTGTAAAATACTTAACATGCATTCCTCCTTGTTTAGGCATCACCTGGGGAGAGGAGACACTGATGGAGTATTTGGAGAATCCCAAGAAGTACATCCCTGGAACAAAAATGATCTTCGCTGGCATTAAGAAGGCAGGGGAAAGAGCAGACTTGATAGCTTATCTCAAAAAAGCTACTAAGGAGTAATAGTTGGCTCTTGCCTTATTTATTACAAAACAAAAATGTCTCATGACTTTTTTTATGTGTACCATATTTAAATTGATCACATACACCAGAATTCAGATCATGAATGGCTGATAGAATATTTCTTTTGGACAGTCCTGATTTAAATAAGATTGGCTTGTGGTTAAAGGAATATGATTCACTTTTTGACCTTTGATAGTAATTCTGGTTCAGCAAGTGCTGTCACTCTTTTCCCCTTTGAATATGATTGGAATTGATTCGATTGTTGAGCTTTTCACAGAGATGGTAAATGCCATCTCTAAACTTACAGGAGATTGGTTTTATATTTAGATTTATATAACTGGTTATATTAATATATTTAAATACTGAGGAAATCCCTTCACTGTATCAGAACAGCAAGACTCAGCTGTGTTTCAAAAGTTGTGTTAGCCTGTTAAAGGCAAGGGCTGAAGATAAGCTGGCAATGTCCACTTTATCTTTTTAGTCTTAACTATGCCAATTTAATTAAAATTCCCTGCATTTAAAATGTTGCCTTTTGCTTAATGAAAGGCATTTTAGTGTGGTTTATGTATAATATTAAATAAACAATAGTAACACTTCTCACGTTTTATAGATGATCTGTAAGGTCAGATGCTTTTAAAATTCAGTGTGATAAGTTATAGCAGCAGATTTGGCCTGTGAATTCTTTACTAAGTTATAATTCAGGATTGTCTTCTAAATGGCTATTCAAAAATACAACTGTGGAATTACCATATATGTATGATTGGTAATGGTGCTTTTGCTAACTCGTTAGAAGGGTTAAAATAGAGGAGATATATCATCAGCACAAATTTGTAAATTGTGTGATAAGGCTTAAGATAATTAAAAACAAAATCACAGATCATGATTTTTCTAATGTGCTTGATTTAATGACTGATGCCAGAATTTAAGTACAACAGCCCTAAGTGCTGATGGAGCAGTGTTACTCATAGTATTAGATTGTGTACTTATTCCTCTAGGACAGTCTGAACTAGAACAACACTTCAGTGATTCATCCTTAGAGTTTCTTTGGCCAGAATGAACCCTCAGACTTTCATAGGTGGATAAAACAACATGCTTCTGGTCACAGTTTTGTGGTGTGTGACTATAATTTTTGTACAAGTTATTTCATACATGGTCCATGCCCTAACAATTAGAGAGACCCTGGCCATTTTATGGAGGTGGTGAAATTCTCAGTGAAAGAAACTGGGAAGAGGCCTTGTCTGTCAATGGTTTCAAAGATGATGGGGATGATTAGATAGCTTGTTAAGGCCTGGCAAAGCAATTTGTCATTTAATCTTACTTTCAATCATTGGAGAAATGTAAGTAAGCAAAGAAGTCAGGAAACAATTTGGGAAAGCAAAAGAAGGCCTACTGTAATCAGAGGTAACACCTTTGTAACAACCTTGATAACTGCAGAAGTTAGTGGTATTCAGAAACAGTCTAGCCATTTAGCTTATAAGAATTCTAGATCAATATGGGAAGACATGGAGTCCAGGGGGCTGATTTACTTCTGTGCCTCCTACATCAACAGAAGCCTATGTTGACAGAGATACTTGAGTACCTGCTGTCTTCTAGGACAGTTATACTCAATAAGTGCATCTGGTGATTCATACATAATGTAAATGATGCTAAAACTAATTCAAAAGAAATTCCCAGTTATGAGGTATACATGCTCTTTTAGAAATCAATAGGATAAAAACACTTTATTTTGAGAGACAGAGGGAGAGAGAATCTCAAGTAGGCTCCATGCTATCAGCACAGAACCCAACACAAGGCTGCATCCCAGGAACCATGAAATCATGATAAAGCCAGTATCAAGTCATGCTCAACCAACTGAGCCACCAGGTACCCTGAGAGCCAGATGGTTTTAAGTTTTTCTTCCAAGTTCCATCTACACCATGGATTTCGTCTAGAACAGCACTGTCCTATAGAATTTTCTGTGATGATGGATTGTACTTGTGCTATCCAATATAGTGCCAGTAATAAGCCCTTGAAAAATGGCTAGATTTATATAGCTATAAATGGCTACCTTATATGACTGTTGTTGAGCATTGACATCTGTGAAAGCTCTGGACTGGTGAGCACCAGAATACTTTACATTCATGTCAAATTCCTTGAAAGTCACAGTGAAAAGTTAACCTCTTCCAAGGTTAGCAGTGACCTAATTGTCATGTCTAGTTCTTTTCCGTTCTCAATAGTTATGATGATCTCTAGGACTTTTGACACACTTCTCTTTTACTCTCCCTTGGTTTAGGTTTCACACTCAACATGGAATAAAATACAGGCATCATGAATCTTTATGCACATGTAGCTTTAATATGTTGGTAACTCATATACATTGTTTTGCATGACATTTTACCCAAATTCTAGCCCTATGATTCAGATTGCTTTATAAAGTCCATTCACTTTTCAGTTTAGCTTCAGTACCTCGTAAGGTGTAGTACTTAAGTAGTAGCCTCTTTACAGCACTCACACTTCCTTTTCTTACTAAAGACCACATTCTCCAGGCCTCTAAACCTCTGCAGCCCTCACAGGTGGAGCCTGCTTGTTCTTTCACACTGTCCACAGCAGAGATCATTGTGGTCTTGGCAACTTCCAGACTCTTCTTACTCTCACAGAACTACCTGTGTGAGATTGAGGACATCTTTGTGGACCCTTTCCTGTTTTCTGTACTTCAGGACCTTCACTACATTTGCTAAGAATTTACATGCTCCATTCTCACTCTTTTGAAGAAATAAAATTATACTGGTAAGAGCTACATAAAAGTGAATGAATGAAAAAAAAAGTGAATGAATGATCTGTCTTTAATGCCACTATAACCTCAAAACTTTTTTACTTGATTTTAACTCTTCTCTGCTGCTCTCCCATAGCTGCAACTTAGACTTGTCGTTGCTCCAGAACTTCTCCACTTCTGAATTTTGAAATCCCATTATACAACCTCATACTACATGTCTCTCTTCTTCGTGTCTCTCTATTGTTTCCTTTTACTCATCGAAATCCCAGTCCCTACTCGTTCCCTTGTGGTTTCCTTCCATAGCCAACTTTTCAGCATATCTTTTCAGCCTACATCCAATACCATTGTCACCGGTTGCTTTCTGTAGCATCTCTGCACACACCCAGCCTGGAAGCAGCCCAGCCATCTGCTTTCTCCACTTCCACATCTGATCAGAGCATTATTGAAGAAAATCACATACATCTGCCAATTGGCACCACTGTAACATACCTCTGATTCAACGGAACTAGCAGAAACTCTGTGCAACTGTTTTTTTATGTAACCATTCTTTCCCAGTCTTCCTCATGGTTAATTTACAAAATCATGCTCCTCAAGCTTCTCTCACCTCTCTTCTCCTGTTCTCAGAGTAGATGGCCTTGCCTCCCATTTCAGATATGAATTCTTTACCCCTGGCTACAAGGAAGGGTTTTGTTCCCCACCCCCCACCTTCAGCCATGTTCTTTTTTTTTTTAATTTTTTTTTTTCAACGTTTATTTATTTTTGGGACAGAGAGAGAGAGAGCATGAACAGGCGAGGGGCAGAGAGAGAGGGAGACACAGAATCGGAAACAGGCTCCAGGCTCTGAGCCATCAGCCCAGAGCCTGACGCAGGGCTCGAACTCACGGACCGTGAGATCGTGACCTGGTTGAAGTCGGACGCTTAACCGACTGCGCCACCCAGGCGCCCCAGCCATGTTCTTAATTCAGATATGTTTCAGAATGTTCAGTTACATCAAGAGGAGCTCCAGATGTTACACTTACTCCAGCATGGTCCGTGTAACACCCATTCCCAACCCTCTTGTCTTCTGCTTCTCTCTCCCATAGAAGTTTGAAGAGCTAACTGCTTGCTTTCTGTTCAGTGCAGGAACTTCACAGTACAGCGAGCCACAATTCAACATAACAAATATCACTAAGTTCTGGAAATTACAGCTTTCCTTACTCAGTTTAATGAAAGTGTAACTGGGCATGGGCAATACATCTGGACCGAGAAATTAAAAAAAAAAAATCTTTACAATTTGGAAATATGCAGGTTTTCTAAGTCACCAGCCCGAGTTAGGGCATATCATATTATCAGATTAAATTTTTTATACTTTTTACTGCTGAGAGTTGGAAGAAGACAGCCCAGGGATCTGAGCCCTCTGTGGACCCTGCTTGATGGAATTCTGTACAGTAACATTTGTGCCTTAAGTTAACTCATCTGTAAACTGTCATTAATTACATTAGCCCTGAGGGTTGTAAGGATTAAACAAGAGAATGTGCTTGGCATATTGCCTAGCACTCAAACACTCAAATGTTAGCTAATTTTGAACTGGGTGGGCAGTATAGTTTGTCAAATTAACAGTTGGGCAGATTGCATGGAAGGGAGGCCAAGATGAGGCTTCTAAAAGAAGTGATATAATGGAAGAGAAGTGCCTGGAATTAGAGATTTGTATCCTTGACTCTGGCCCATAATTCTAATAACTGACCAGGTGATACCTCATTCCCTTTTAGTGACCAGGACCAAGAATGCATGAAGTGCAATATCCAACTCCATTTAGCTTTTCCAGAGAGGTCAGAGACATGTGGTCAAAAGGTTAAATGGGCACCTAATTTTCATACACTCATCTTGTGTGTCTAGTTTTTCTAGTAACCTAACAAAGACATAGTTGTTAATACTCTATTTACTGGGATTATGCTGGCTCTAGTCAACTTCCGAAGCTTTAAAAGTAATCTCAACAAGGAAGGAGACATTAAGATGGGACCATGTGCATTAAAGGCAGTTTAGAGGGTAATGTTTAGTAGACTGACTCCAGCCCTCCATGGTTGCACCTCCCAGGATTTATCTGGAGGCCTAATCCAGGTCGTAGTAGGGTACCACCTGCAAGGCCCCTGTCTAAAGAACTAGTGCTTCTGTTTCCTGTCTTGGCACAGTGGTTGCTAACTTGTCTTGAGCGATATTCCATAGTTGTATTTTTAAAGAATGTTGATAATGGAAACCAGCGCCTTGTATAATTCTTGGATGGGGCATGTGTGATGTAACAACACTATTCTAACAAACACTTATGTGCCTAGAGATAGTATGGGAAGAGATCTGTGGGGACAGTTTCTAATTTGTGAGTCTCCTGAATCAGAGTAGGTTAAGATATTTAGTTTCTTGGTATGTACATAAGGGGGAAAGGGATTTTAAAGAATGAATGCTTGGTGGAAAAAACAGGAAGGGCTTGCCTGTTTTGCCCCTTCCCAATGCAGGTATCTCTCAAGATAAAGTAAGGAAGGAGGAAGGAGGGCCTTTTTTATTGTAAATCAAGGTCAGGTAAAGACTCCAGTACTGTTTTATAGCATAATAAAACAAAATGAAGCTTGCATATGCCAGATATGTAGATAACCTGTCTGAAAATTCTGGTAGCTCTCTTTCTATTCCACCCTGAAGTTGATCAAGCTGTTCACAACCAAGGCCTCTGTTAGAAGATCCGAGAGAATTCAGACAAGGTGTAAGATTTTCTAATAGACCTCAGCTGGAGAAGTCCCCTTTACCCATGCTGGTTTTCCAGCAGAATCTATTTTGAAAGTGGACAGCCAACCTATACCCTTGGCCTTCATGCAGGTACAATTTCTGAATCCAACAATTTTTTGACAGGGAACTGTCCTTCAAGACACAGCTCCAAACTCCCCACCCTTGGTTCCTTTGCTCTTGTACTGATCATTCCTTCTCAGTTGCATTTATAGAGTCTTTTGGGTTTTATGGTTTTTGTTTTTGTTTTTGTTCATTCTCAAAGAGACTACTCTTTATGTATTTGATACCCATTCTCTCCTACATTTTTAGGACCAGAACCTTGATTTTTTTTTTGTTTTGTTTTTAGGGCGGTAATATACTTATAAAAGATTACACTCCAACTTCCCTAGGTGCGGTCAGTGGGTCAAATGGAAGTCAGTTGGGTGGGTCTTACAGGAAATCTTTTTTTAGAAAGATCTGACTCAGCTAGGAGGACTGCCCTTTTACCCCTTCTCTTCCTGCGGAGAAACTAGATGAGATGGTAAAACCCCGGCAGCCATTTTGGACTACATTGCATCATCGAAGATGGAAGCCATACACCTTAGGATGGTGGAGTGGAAAGATAGAAGGAACTAGCACAGTGATGATGTGGTCAAGCTGCCATACCAGCCCAGACTTCTTTAATAGTTTGATAAACTTCCTTCTTATTTAAGCCATTGTTATTTTCAGTTTCTGTTATATGCAGCTGATTCTCATCCTAAGTGATGCCCACCCCTTCTGTGATATTGGTGCTCCCACAGTTATTCCTTTCATAATATCTTTCTTCACGTTCCCCTCCCCCCCCACCCCACCCCGCATATCCACACACATCCCAGTGACTTCTTATCTTTATCTACAGTCCAAATCCCTCGAGCTCAAAAGCCATATACTCAACTGCCTTTAAGACATCTTCATTTGTGTTACCCCCTAGGCACAGTAGTAGTATGAATAAAGGCCACCTAAATATGTCCATGCCCTAATCCGTGGAACCTATGAATGCTACCTTATATGGCAAAGGGGACTTTGCAAATGTAGTCAAGTTAAGAATCTTAAGATGAAGAATTTATCCTGAATTATTTGGGTAGGCTTGATGAGTTAGAGAAGAAGGCACTATGACAATGGAAACACAGATTGGAGTGATGTGGCCACAAACCAGGGAATGCTGGCAGCCTCTAGAAGCTGGAAGAAACAGAATGGATTCGCGTTTGGAATCTCTAGAAGGAAACAGCCCTTTCAACACTTTGATTTTAGCCTGCTGAGACTCATTTTGGAATTTTGACCTCCAGGACTGTAAGATAATAAAGTTTGAGATAACTTATTACAATAGCAATAGGAAACTGATACAGGCACCTCACACCTGACATATCTCAAAATAAATTCATTAACTTTCCCCCCAAACCTGGTCCTTTTCTATTTCCTATCATGATTATTATACAATCCAAAATATGAAATATATGAAATCAGTCATATATTCTCGATTTGTCACACTCTACCATCCTTCACTTATCACTTTGTATTTTCATTTCTATACATTAATTGTCACTCAAATCAATACCTAATTTGTCTGCATTATCTTCCATCTGTACTGTTAGAGTATAGTACAATGGTTCTCGACTGGGGGTGAATTTGCCACCTTGGGCAGGGGAGGAAGACATTTTTGTCTCCAAAAATGGAGACATCTTTGGTTGTTACCACTGTGTAGGGGTGTTGTTGGCTGGCATCTAGTGGGTACAGGCCAACGATGCTACTGAACACCTACAATACACAGAACAGCCCCACAACAAAATTTCCTGGTCTAAAACGTAAAGCCAAGATTGAAAAAGCCTGCTGTAGTCTTAAAACTAGTCTCCCTGCTTCACATATTAAACCACTCCAGTCATGGTCATTATAATTTCCAATCCCCTAGGGAAATGTACAGGTGTATCTTATTGCACTTTGGAAATACTACATTTTTTTTTTTTTTTTACAAATTGAAGGTTTGTGGGGCGCCTGGGTGGCTCAGTCAGTTGAGCCATAGACTTCAGCTCAGGTCATCATCTCAGGGTCCATGAGCTTGAGCCCCATGTCCAGCTCTGTGCTGACAGCTCGGAGCCTGGAGCCTGCTTGGGATTCTGTCTCTCTCTCTCTCTCTGCTCCTCCCCCACTTGTGTTCTCTCTCTCTCTCCCTCCCTCTCTCTCTCTCAAAAATAATAAACATTAAAAAAAAGAATTGAAGGTTTGTGGCAACCCTGCATCAAGCGAGCCTATTGACACAATCTTTGCAACAGCATTTGCTCACTTTGTGTCTCTATCACATTTTGGTATATCATGCAATATTGCAAACTCTTACTATATTATTACATTTGTTACAGTGATCTGTGATCAGTGATCTTTGATGTGTAATTGTTTTGGGGTCCCAGAAACCACACCCATATAAGAGAGAACTTAACTGATCCATGTGTATTCTGACTGCTCCACCCGTTGTTCCCCTGCCTCTCTCCCTCTTCGGCCCCTTATTCCTTGATACAACAGTATTGAAATTAGGCCAATTAATAACCCTACAATGGACTCTTAAGTTTTCTTTTTTTTTTTTAATTTTTTTTCCCAACGTTTATTCATTTTTGGGACAGAGAGAGACAGAGCATGAATGGGGTAGGGGCAGAGAGAGAGGGAGACACAGAATCGGAAACAGGCTCCAGGCTCTGAGCCATCAGCCCAGAGCCTGACGCGGGGCTCGAACTCACGGACCGCGAGATCGTGACCTGGCTGAAGTTGGACGCTTAACCGACTGCGCTACCCAGGCGCCCCTTAAATTTTCAAGTGAAAGGAAGCAGCTCATGTCTCTCACTTTAAATCAAAAGCTAGAAATGACTGAGCTTAGTGAGGAAGGCGAGTCTCAAGAACTAAGCTAGGTCTCTTACAGCAAATAGCCAAGTTGTGAATGCAAAGGAAAAGACAAGGAGTTGCTCCTTACGGATTAACAAAGAAAGTAGTTACTTGAGATGGAATCTACTCCTGGTGAAGATGCTGTGAAGATTGTTGAAATGACAACAAAGGGTTTAGAATGTTACATGAACTTAAGTTGATAAGCAGTGGGAGGTTTGAGAGGATTGACTCCAATTTTGAAAGTTCTACAATTTTACAGTGGGTAAAATGCCATCAAGCAGCATCGAATGCTACAGAGAAATCATTCCTGAAAGGAAGAGTCTGTGCAGCAAACCTCACTGTTGTCTTATTTTAAGAAATTGATATAGTGGGGCACCTGGGTCGCTCAGTTGGTTAAGCATCCGACTTTTGATTTTGGCTCAGGTCATGGTCTCACTGTTCCTAGATTCAAGCCCCATGTCAGGCCCCATGCTGACAGCCCAGCACCTGCTTGGGATTCTCTCCCTCTCTCTCTGCCCCTCCCCCGCTCATTCTCTCTCTCTCTCTCTCTCTCTCTCTCTCTCTCTCTCAAATAACTTTTTTTTAAAAAAGAAAAAGAAATTGCCACAGCCATCTGACCTTCAGCAACCACTACCCCCTCAGACAGCAGCCATCAGCAGCAAAAGGATTATGACTCACTGAGAGCTCAGATGATGGTTAAGTGTTTTTTAGCAACAGAGTATTTTTTAAGATTTTTTTAAATTTTGTAATGTTTATTTTTGAGAGAGAGAGATAGTGCAAGCAGGGAAGGGGCATAGAGAAAGGGAGACAGAATCCAAAGCAGGCTCCAGGCTCTGAGCTGTCAGCACAGTGCACAATGCAGGGCTCGAACACACGGACTGCAAGATCATGACCTGAGCTGAAGTCAGACACTTAACCAACTGAGCCAGCCAGGCACCCCAGCAATAAAGTATTTTTAATTAAAGAGTGCACATATTTTTTAGACCTACTGCTATTTCACACTTGATAGACTACAGTATAATGTAAACATAACTTTATATGTACTGGGAAACCAAAACACTCATTTGACTTGCTTTATTGTAAATTGAACTTTATTGGGATGTTCACTTTATATTTTCAAGTTATGCCTTTTTGTTGTTGTTGTTAATTGTGAGACTTACATAGTCCTTGACCAATAGTGTCAATATCTGGGTCACTTATAGATCTATTGTTTTTTTTCTCCTCTCAGTTTTCAATCCTTTTGACCTTTCTCTTGGCATGCCAAGTAATTTTTAATTGAATACTAACATGGAGTATTAAAAATTATAGTGGCTCTGGATAATATCTTCCTCCAGAAGAAGTTCACCTTTTCTGTGCAAGGAGGCTGATTATCTCAAGCCATTTAGAAACTGAGCTGATTCGAGGCTAGGTTGAAACTCTGGAAAGGCTTTATCTACATCTGGTTCAACCCTGCTGTTAAAGTGTAGCCTTTTAGGGTTCCAGGAGATCACATCTCAGCCTTTTGGCTGAGATTGAGAGTAGAGTTGGTTCCAGCAGAGCCTGGGGAGTTGACTGGGCTCATCCCAAGGTGAGTCTTGAACTGACACAAACTCCATCATGCTCTTTGTTGTCTGCTTGGCTTCTTAGCTTTGGTCAGCTTGAAAACTTGGAAGATGTCTTAAGGGCAGGATGTTGGGTACACATTTTGCCCCTTCTTGCTGAGATATTCACCCTTCTGTTCTCTACTTTTTGTTTCTTCATCTCTGCAGAGTTTCTTTACCTTTTAGTAGAGACCCTCTGCCCAAGCCCTTCCCCTGGATTCTTTGGCTTTTGACCCAAAATGAGTAAGTGCCCAGAAGGAAAATACAGCTACACCCTGTGGTTTTACCTCTGTCTCAAATTTTCCTTTCTCCCAGATTCTATCTTTCCAAGACCTGATTGCTTCTGCATTATCTTTAAACAGTAACTGCAATCTACTTAATTGCAGCTCTACCTGTGAGAGAGAGGTGACTCCCAGGCTTCCTCAGCTGCTTCCCCGGGCTCTATTCTGACCTGCCCCTGTAAAGAACTTGCCTGGCATCCAAGCCCTGCTTTAATGACAGGCTGACATTCTTTTTCTTTCCCAACAATCTAACAGTATTTCTCCCTGGTTTAGTTCCCTACCCCAAGCCCCAGGTGCTTCAAGCTGCATCCCAGGCCAGAGTGAATAACACTAGGGCTTTCGTTGTTTTTTTTCTGAAAAGCAGGATTGCCTGCTTTCTAAATCCTCCTCTCTCCTTGTTGATAATTCTGGAGTAAGTGCATTGCCAGCTCCAAATCAGGCATGAAAGAAGGCTCACTTTGACATTCATAGATATGTTGCCTTCTGTTCTTCAAATTATTCCTGAAATAAAAACTTTAATAATAGCCCTCTTGTAGGTTGTATTCTCTTCTATTAAGTTATAAATGAGTCAATATGTGACTATTTTGGTAAGCAGGGTCAGAGATATTTATTAAAAATAATAACTAGCTATTTTATAGTTCTGATATTTTGTTCTCAGGTTGCATGGGTGTGGGTGTTTTCTATGCCTGGTCTCATTTAGCACAACAATCCTATGCAGGGTGGGGGATTAGTGAGTACTCTTTATCAGGAAATGAAGCTGAGAGATGTTACATTGCTCATCAGTAAATGGTAGAACTAAGATTCAAAGTCAAGTCTCTCTGAGTGCAAAGCCCTTACTCTTTCCAATACATTCTGCTCCTGCCCCCTAATTCTCACTGTCTGATGCCACATGCAATTTGTAACCTCAACCCAGTCTAGTAATCATGATCACCCCCCCAGTGAGACTGTGGGTGACTCAGAACAGTCCATCACCTTGACTGAACAGTTAAAATGCAATGACACACAGAACACTTTTAGATACTGATAACAAAATTGAAGAATATTATGCCTAAGTACTAGTCAGTGGCTGAGAACACACAAAGAAGATAGAAAGCTTTTAAATACCTTGTTATATCTGAAAAAAAAAAAAAATCCAGATTCTTGGCACAACCATTGGTGACTTGCCCCTCCCCATGCCGTTTGTGTGCTGGGTATCCCCAGCACACCGTCCCTTTCCTGCCAGAGTCTCAGCCTCTGGAGCAGAGGGTCTCTGTTCTACTTACCTTTTTTTCCCTAGCACTTAATATACTACTCGACAGGGGCACCTTGGTGGCTCAGTCAGTTAAGCGTCTGACTTCGGCTCAGGTCATGATCTCACTGTTTGTGGGTTGGTGCCCCGGGTCCGGCTCTATCTGGCTCTGTGCTGACAGTTCAGAGCCCAGACCCCACTTCGTATTCTGTGTCTCCCTCTCCTCTGCCCCTCCCTCACTCCCTCACTCTCTCTCTCTCACATTGAATAAACAACAACAAAAAATATATATATATACACACTACTTGACAGTAGGAAACGAATGTTCCATGAATTAATATGCATGATCTTCCCAACTACAATTTAAGTTCTATGACGGCAGAAACCGTCTCCTCTAATTTTCATCCCCATGCTGCTGTTAATTACTCTTATTTGATTGCATGAACCAGAGGTCTCACGCTATTTCAGGTAATGGGGGTTTATTGGAAACAAACTCACTGTGACAAGGGAGGCCGCGATCATACAGGCTTCTAAGAACAGCACCGTTCACAGTCTAAGGCAGTTTAGAGGCCAGATTAACATGTTTGCTCCTCCAGCAGGAGTTGTTGTATTTTTAACCCAGCATGCTGCCATTAATATGACTCCTGTTTTCGACTGCTTCTCTTTTATGTCTTGTCTACACCTGTTATCAACCAGCTGACTCTTTCCCGTTCAACTACCTGAGGGAGAAAATCCGATTACTTTATTAATTATCCCTGATAAGAAGAGCTTTTTAAACCAAGCCACTTAATAGGTTTCCAGGTGCCCACTTCTATGCTAATTGGTGGTCTTTTCTTAATCCAAAAACAGCCTAGCAAGGACCCTCTTTAGTTAGCTTGAGATTCTCGAGGTGGACGGGGCTAATGGGCCTGTCAGGCCCTGTGACTGGCTTGTCCGTTCAGGGTTCAAAATAAATGCTTTTTTAAGTTATCTGAAGGGAGAACCAGAAGAATTCCATGATTGTGTATAATTTAATCCTGTTTAGTGTATCCTGGATATTTTGGGGGGCCTTAACATTGAGCTACAGTATGAATGTCCATTGATTTGTAGCTGTCATTGCCATTTTGAGATTCTGGAAGAGTTGTGAATCTTTCCCATTCTTCACAGTTCCATGCCTTTGACTAAAAAGCCAGCTCATGTCTGAGGTTAAATGCTTTTCCCATTGGAGCCTAGAGCTATGGCACTTATTTTTTAAATAATCACTTATCTCTTTGGTTCCATCTATACAACATAGTTTGATGCCCAATATATGAAAATATTTATTGGAAGCATGAAAAAATATATAAATTTAGATGACTTAATAAGTTACAGGATCAGATATGATCTGGGAGCTCTGGAGGCCATAAAATGGGGGAAAGGAAAGTGTTGGAGAGAGAATAGGATGAACGAGAAAATAAAGGAGCTAAAGAATTTTACGTCCTCAGTTTTTCCTACAGCTGGCTCTGTGCACATATGCTTCTCAGGGCGACAGATCCTTTTCACAACCGATAGGGACGTCTGGGTGACTATCCAGCGTCCCTTCAGCGTCTGACTCTTGATCTCAGTCAAGTAGTGATCTCAGGGTTGTGAGTTCAAGCCCCGCATTAAAAATAAATAAATAAATAAATAAATAAATAAATAAATAAATAAAAATTTAAAAAAAATTTTTTTTGTTTGACATCTATTCATTTTTGAAAGGCAGAGAGAGACAGAGCACGAATGGGGTAGGGGCAAAGAGAGAGGGAGACACAGAAACAGAAGCAGGCTCCAGGCTCCCAGCTATCAGCACAGAGCCCGATGCGGGGCTCGAACTCACGGACCCCAAGATCATGACCTGAGCCAAAGTCGGCCACTCAACCAACTGAGCCACCCAGGCGCCCCCCCCCCAAAAAAATTTTTTTTAAACCAACAAACAAAAAAACTGATAGCCAAATTCACACATTCCCCATGAACTTAAGAGATGCGGTTCAACATATGATTGGCAAATCCTGGAGAGCCGCTGTGCTTGGCTTCATAGTGAACACAAGAGGGCGCTGAACTCCACAATGATGCACAGGCCACTAAGGTCCATATCATGGCATACATACAACTAGTAATTTTCAAGTGTTATTTCTTAGAGGTTATACCAAATGTTAAACAGAGACTTACAGCTATGTCGACTTCTAGTTTAGTAGATACCCATCTCAGTTAATTTGGTGATTTTTATATGCCTGAAAGATTTGTCTGCCACCAAATTGAAGACACCAGTATTTCTAAGGAAATCAAAAGAAGGTTGGTCAGGCATGGGGTATAGAAAGGATGCAGAAGCATTGGCAGAGATCCCCTAAGCTTTTTCAGTGAAGAGGGATGCTTAGCAAAGACTTCAAATGTTGTAATTCCATGAGAAGACCCACATTACTCACACCATTGTAGCTGGACACCATTAACTCTTCCAATCCCTGTGCTCTAGTTCCCTGCTCACAAAGCAATCTCTGATGGTTATTTGGATTCTCATGGGGGGAGGGAGGAGGGTCTTTGTCCATAAACAGACACTCAAGGACAAAATAAACTTTAAAAATTCTTATTTCTTATGGCATAACAAAACAAAAGTGAAAATATTATAATTAGTTGGCGGTAGTTATATTTCTAATTTTAGGAGGGTCGTAGGACAAGGAAGATTTTAAAATAGCACCCTGAGTTTGAATCTGAGTGCCAGAGAGAACCATTAGCAGAACTAGAAAAGAGATGGCAGGCAATGATAGTAAAGGTTTTGCCGTGAATTTGAGGTGCCAGCTGTTTGTATAGGTGACTGCTATCAACAACAAGCAGTTGGAAATGAGGTCCTGTATTGGTACCAGGAGAGATGAGGTAGAGAAATACAGTTTTAGGACCCACCGGCATGGGGGGGGGGGCAGGGTGTAGGCAGAGATTACTGTATGGATGAGATTACTAAGCACCAGTGTGGAGAAAGAAGAAATGAGGCCTGAGGACAGCCTTCGGGAGTTAGGAAGTAAGACCCAAAAAGAGCATGGAACAAGATTCTGTGGTGGTATTATAGGGGAGGATAGATGTCTTTTGGAAAGAAATGAATAGTGTCAAGTTCTGCAGAGAAGACACAAATGGTAAGGACTGGATTTTCCTATTGAAAATCCCTGATTACAGTCAAGGGAATACGATAAATTTAAATAGAAGTCAAATTCCAAGAGCTTAGCAGTAGGTGGGCCAGGAACATCTTGTCATACCAGAAAGCAAGAAAACTCAAGGATTTAGAAGCCAGTTTGAAAAGGATCACACTGGCCAAAGACGAATCCATATGAACATCAGTAAGGATGGTAACTGTACTAGTTCTCTATTGTCCCTATAACAAGTTACCACAACTTAGTGGCTTAAAACAACATAAAGTTGCAGTTCTGTAGGTTAGAAGGCCAACATGGTCTCACTGAGCTAAAATCAAGGTGTCAGCAGGTCTGCACTCCTTTCTGGAAGCTTTGGGGGAAAATCTCTTTCTTGCCTTTTCCAGCATGACTTCCCAAGGAATGCAAGGGGACTGACTGCGGGCAGTCCTTGACTCATGACCACATTCCTCCATCTGCAAAACTAGCAACAGTCCAAACATCCCATGGCCCTTAACCTCGTCTTTCTGCCTCCCTCTTCTGCTTTTAAGTACCCTTGTGAGTACATTGGGCCCACCCAAGTCATCCAGGATATCTCCCTATTTTAAGGTCAACTGGTTAGCATCCTTGATTCTATTTGCTACTTTAAGTTATCTTTGCCATGTAATGGAACATGTTCACAGGTTCCTGGGATAGGGACGTGGACAGGGGACATGGCCTACCACGGTAACTACAACAGATTGAAACACATCAAATATGTTTAAGTACATAAGCTCAAAATAATGTTCAGACAAAGCTCACTGTCAGGAAACTGACACAGTTTTGTGTGTGTGTGTGTTTTTATTTTTAATTTTTTAAAATTTACATCCAAATTAGCATATAGTACAGCAATGATTTCAGGAGTAGATTCCTTAGTGCCCCTTACCCATTTAGCCCATCCCCCCTCCCACACCCCCTCCAGTAACCCTGTTTGTTCTCCCTATTTATGAGTCTTTATGGTTTGTCCCCCTCCCTGTTTTTATATTATTTTTGTTTCCCTTCCCTTACGTTCATCTGTTTAGTTTCTTAAAGTCCTCATATGAGTGAAGTCATTTGATATTTGTCTTTCTCTGACTGATTCTTTTCACTTAGCATAATATCCTCCAGTTCCATCCACGTAGTAGCAAATGGCAAGATTTCGTTCTTTTTGATTGCCGAGTAATACTCCATTTCATATATATATATATATATATATATATATATATATATATATATACCACATTTTCTTTATCCATTCATCCATCGATGGACATTTGGGCTCTTTCCATACTTTGGTTATTGTCAATAGTGCTGCTATAAACATGGGGGTGCATGTGTCCCTTCAAAACAGCACACCTGTATCCCGGGGATAAATGCCTAGTAGTGCAATTGCTGGGTCGTAGGGTAGTTCTATTTTTAGTTTTTTGAGGAACCTCTGTACTGTTTTCCAGAGTGGCTGCATTCCCACTGACACAGTATTTGAAAGACTGGTATAAAGGGAAATGATCAAGTATTCAGCCTGCCGTTCCCATACAAACTGTACCTTGTCAACCAAAAAGTTGATAAAGGAAAATTTTTCTTTATTTTTTTAAATGTTTTTAATTATTTATTTTGAGAGAGAGAGAGAGAGAATGAGTGGGGAGGGGCAGAAAGAGAGAGAACTCCAAGCAGGCTCCGCACTTGCCAGCACAGAGCGCAATGTGGGGCTTGAACTCAGAAACCATGAGATCATGACCTGAGCCAAAACCAAGAGCCGGACACTAAACCGACTGAGCCACCCAGGTGCCCCGGAAAATTTTTCTTTATAAAAGTATTCCAGCTAATACGTTAAGAGAGAACACCATCATTTCCCAATATTCAGTGAATTAATGGTCTGAACAATAATTATTAGTGACAGCTAACATCACAAAAGTGCAACAGATATCTGGATATTCTGTGCCTCCTGGTGAGAGTGCAGAGCACCACCTGTGACTTCTTGCCAAAACAGCAGGTCCTAAAACTGATGAAGCCTCCAGATCCAACCAGCAGTTTATGGGAAGTACAGGGGACAAAGGAACACATTCGGTGACTCCAAAAGATGTCATGAGCAAAATCCAAACCGTGGGATATTCCACAGAACAAATGACACACCTCATAGACAAAACAACAACCAACCAACCAACAACAAAATCCTGTAAGAACAACGACAAAAGAAGGAGGGGAACTCACTGTTACCATTAGAAAACTTAGAAACGTCAACCAATTACGATGTGTGGGTCTTATTTGGGTCCTAATTTATAAGGCAATTGGAGAGGCACCTGGGTTGGTTAAGCATCTGACTTCAACTCAGATCATGATGTCACAGTTCGTGAGTTCAAGCCCTGCATCGGGTTCTGTGCTGACAGCTCAGAGCCTGGAGCCTGCTTTGGATGCTGTGTCTCCCTCTCTCTCTCCCCCACCCAGGTTCTCTCTCTCTTTCTCTCTCTCTCTTTCTCTCTCGAAAATAAACATTTAAAAAAAAAATATATATAAGGCAATTGGGGAAATGTGAACAATAATAGCATACCCAATATGAAACAATTGTTGGGGGGCTTTAGATTATACAGCACTGTTTTTAAAAATTAGTCATTTAGGAGTGCCTGGGTGTCTCAGTTGGCTAAGCATCTGACTTCCGCTCAGGTCATGATCTTGCTGTTCATGAATTCGAGCCCCACATAGGGCTCTGTGCTGACAGCTCGGAGCCTGGAGCCAGCTTCAGATTCTGTGTCCCCTTCTCTCTCTGCCCCTCCCCTGCTCTCTCTCAAAAATAAATAAACTTTTAAAAAAAGAATTCAAATTAAATAAAATATGAAATTAAAAAATAAATAACATCAAATAAAATTATTCTTTTACAGGTATACACTGAAGTATTTGCAGATTAAATGATATGATATCTGGACGTGCATCAACATAGCCTAGGGGTAGGACTGGGAGTGGGAGGGGGAACAGAGCAAACAAGATTGGCCATAAGCAGGAAACTGTTGAAGCAAGATGAGGTATATACAGAGGTTTCTTTATACTGTTCTCTCTCTCTCTTTTTATTTTTTTTTTAAAGATAAAGTGGGTATTTATTTGTACTTAAATCTATCATAAACCACCAGCCAAACTGGTCCTATCATCACAACACATTAAAATATAAAAACAGCTTTCTACAAATCCTGGAATAACGAACACATCAGGAGTTGTAGTTAAACCAGCACAGGGGGCAGAGGAAATCAACGACGCACATTATAACTTAACCCTCCACCGTTAACAACTGAGGTTGTTAAGCCTCACTGTCTCAGAAAATACAAATAATCCTTCATCACATCTTTGTATTTTTACTTCCTATTCTTGTGGTTAAATTCTGGAGCCTAAAGATATACAAATTAGTATTATATCTAGTTATCTAGAGCCAGAAACGTATTTCCGCATGTTGTTCAAAGCAGCCAAAGCTACGGAATCCTCTTTGATGAGACTCCTGCCGTTCCCCCTTGATGGACAGAATAAACATAATTAAAAACAGAATATCAAGGCAGAGATACAGGACCCTAACAAACAAATCCTAGAAGTAATACAGCCATCGCCCAAATGGAGACGGATTAATACACTGATGGTCACATGACTTCAGGCTGTATGTTCAGAGTAGTTTGGAAATAAATCCATTATTTGCTGGGCACTAAAATACTTAGCCGTTTGCTGTATTACACTGTGGCTTTCCCCAGTCATTTCTAAGATGGACTGCAAATCGCTGACAGAATTTTGCTGTAACTGTATCTGGGGCTGCGGGGATTCCTCTCCACAGTCGTGCAGCTGACTGTTCCAGGCCAGGCCATTCCAGGCTTGGGGGCACCAGGTCTGACTGTTCCAGGTCTGGTTGCTCCACGACTGACTGTTCCAGGTCTGGTTGCTACACGACTGGCTGTTCCAGGTCTGGTTGCTCCATATTGGTTTCCAGAAGTGTTCATCAGGTATCCCTGGTGATAGGAATAGAAGCCTGGGTATTCTGGATTTGCAGAGCTGTTCTGAGTCACAGTGTTGTTATTCTTTGGCCAGTTGTTTTTTTGCCACCTCTTACATTTCATTCTATGGTTCTGGAACCAGGTCTTAACCTGCTTATAGCTAAGGTTCAGAATGTTGGAAAGTTCTTGCATCTGCTGGAGACCGAGGTATTTCTGTCTCTGAAATCTATCATTGAGTACATATAGCTGGGTCTGAGAGAGGACGGTTCTGATCTTCTGTTTCTTGCCCTGAGCTGGATCGTCCTTCTTCGCGGTGATCTCCTCTGCAGAAGTGGGCAGCACTTTTACTCTGGGACTGGTGGAAGAATCGGGGCTGTCCTGAACAAGTAGATCCATTGGAGGAAGGAAGAGGAGAGATGGTCTCCGTGTGGGGGGTCTCAGCAGATGACATTTGCAAGGATGCATAATTTTCTTCAGGCCCATCAATCTCAGGCACTGGAGAAGAGTCCCTAGAATCCGGCGCTTCGGGGCAAGGCAGGCAGTGGAGCTGAGCTGGATCCGTAGTCACGATGCAAGGCCATTGTCATGCAAAAGGTAGCTGCTGGGTAGTCCAGAATGGGTGGGGAACGGGAAAACCGGGGCCACAGGACCTGTTTGCAGGAGAACTTCTTCGTGATGAAAGTAAGAACTCCGATTCACGGGATGGTGTACTCACTGAAAAGTGCATTAAAGATGAAAATACTGTTGGGCACCTGGGTGAAGTCGGTTAAGGTCCGACGTCAGCTCAGGTCATGATCTCACGGTTCGTGGGTTCATGTTTCTCTTCGGGCTCTGTGCTGATGTCTCAGAGCCTGGAGCCTGCTTCAGATTCTGTGCCTCCCTCTCTGCCTCTCCCTCTCTCTCTCTTTTTAAAAATATGGGAAAATAACCTGGGATCTATAGTCAGATTGCTTGGGTCAAATCCATCTATTGTATAACTTATAGGATTATCAGGAGATTTGAATGAGAACTTATTTTTGTGGTTAAATACACACAACATAAAATTTACCCTTTAATTATTTTTAAACGATTGAGTGACACTAAGCACATTCACAGTATTGTGTGGTCATCACCATTACCTGTTTCCAAAACTATTTTATTGTTCCAAACAGAAACCTCTCCCCCAGCCCCTGGCAACCTCTATTCTACTTCCTGTCTCTGTGAATTTGCCTGTTCCAGGAAACTCACATAAATGGAATCATTCGATCATTTATCCTTTTGTGTCTGCTTATGTCACTTAGCATAGTGTTTTCAGGGTCCATATATGTTATAGCATGTGTCAGAATTTCTTTCCTTTTTAAGGCTGAGTAATATTCCATTGTCTGTATACGCCACAGTTTATTATTCGTTCATCTGTTGAGAGAATATTTTTAAAGTATTTTAAAATGTATTTGGCATACAACATGAGCTTGCTAAATGTCACCTAGTAATTTTTTAAGTTTGCTTATTTATTTTGAGAGAGAGAGCAAGCACATGAGCAGGGAGGGGCAGAGAGAGAGAATTTCAGGTACTGTCCACACAACCCCATGGCTTGAACCAATGAACCGTGAGATCATGACCTGCCTGAGCCAAAATCAAGAGTCAGACAACCGACTGAGCCACCCAGGCTCTCTCGTAATTGTTTTTAAGATTTTATTTTTAAGTAACCTCCACACTCAATGTGGGGCTTGAACTCTCAAACCCCGAGATCAAGAATCATATGTTCTACAGACTGAGCCAGCCAGGCGCCCCTACCTAGTAATTATTGTTACAGGAAAAATATTAAAAGAAAATACACCAACATTTTAACCATATTTGTTTTAGCGTGGAGGGATTCTGTTTTCTTCTCTTTTTTTTCTATATATTTTGCATTTCTTGGTAATGTGGTTTGATCATTGAAGATTGTGGTAAATATACATATGTACATTTTAGCTACTTTTTATTCTCTCTCCATCTTTTTACTAAACTATTTTTAAAAGGTGTATACATGTTGCCTCAACCTCTTTCTTTAATGGTCTTTCTTAAAAGCATAGACTATTGTTCAGTTTGGTCTGAGAAAGTGCTGCATTACATTCTTTGCCCAGCTGGTGGCAGTATCAACACTTGATCCTTCCTGCCACCTGTATCCTCCTAACCATAGCCCGGATTAACATACGCTCCGATTTGTTACAATCTTAGAAATGTAGGCTGTAGTTATCTACTTTTTACAGACAGTATTCTATACTGCCAACATCAAAGACTCCAGCGCCAGATTACATCTGTGCCTGTGAATTTGCACCTTTCCTGGCTCTCTCCTCAGTTGTCTCCCCGGCCTCCCAGCCCTGTCACCCATGGAGTTGCCAGAGTCATCCTGGCGCCTGGAAAAGAGGGAAGCAGAAAGTATGGGCAAGGAAAGAGAGAAGATGATTTTTCCTTTCTTTCTTCACCTAGGGTAGAGGAAAGTCTTTAATATTAAAATTAAATTTAGCATTATGGCTAATATATGAGATGAAATTTTTGGTTGGTTGTTTGGTTTTTGTTTTAATTAAGTAGGCCCCATGCCCAACGTGGGGCTTGGGCTTATGACCCATAGATCAAGAGTCACATGCTCTACCAACTGAGCCAGCCAGGCACCCCTATATGAGATAAAATTTTAATCAAGGACTTGGCATTGGACATGACTAGTTGATTTTTTTATTACTTAAGAATAAGGCTGAATCCAAGCCAATCTACACCAGTAGGGCTGAACCAATCATCAAAATATGTAAGTAGTCCTATACCAGAAGGTAAATGTTCCAGCCTATTCTCCCTGAGGTGTGTGTGCGCATGCACACACACACACACACACACACACACACACACAGAAAACATGACCCTTCTGGGACCTTCCATCAGCTGCAAGATGCAGAAATTAAAGAAGTCTCACCTGGCCCAACAGAGGGGCTTCCAGAAGCCTGCTCCTGCACTTGGGCCAGCCTGAGTTTTGATATTTGGAGCCAAACCCAAACAACTGTTAAGGACTTTTACTATTGAAGGGTTTGTAAAAACTGAAGACTGAGCTGAGAAATCATGAGACCTACCACAGATTTTGTCCAGAGGCAGAAAGAAAGAGTGATTTAACAGGTAGTGGGAGAAAGAATAAAGTCGTTTTCTGATTGTGCTTGTTTTCAGCTAATGTACCTGTTACACAACTATTTGTATACTTAAGCAAGTCAACAAACACAATGACAAAATGAAGGAAATGAAAATTAGTGAGAGTTGCAGAATATAAGAGAAAACCACGTAAGTCAATTGCATTGCTACACGAAGAAATGCAAATTATAAAATTTATAAAAATTCCACTCATAACAGAAGGGAAAAAACCTTAATAACTGACACAGGAGATTTTGTCAAGGAAGTACTTTTAAAATTTTGGTAGTGATAGAAAAATAAAAGCAAGAGCCATCATTGTGAATAAGTTTATGTCCTGTTTAAGGAAACACAATATAGTAAGATGATAGTACGCGCTAGGCTCTGGTTCTCAAAGTGTGTTCCTCGGACCAGCCACTCCACCAAGAACTTGAATATGGTATCACTTTCACTCCTCCGTAGCTGGGTAGCATCTCCCATATTTTCTAATGAGGAACAGAGGTTAGAGGGGTAAAGTGTTCCCCTCTGGAGGTCCCAGAGTTGCTGAGTAGGAGCCCCAGAGTTAAAATACAGCTGTGCTTTGCTCGAAAACATGTGTTCCCCACCAAGCTGCCTGCAAATTAATAGGATGCTGGTAAAAATTATTTAACATATGTACGGCCAAAGCAAGCACACACACAAAGAACAACAATGTTGTAAATAGTGCAGAGCTACATAATAACAACCTGATGATGAAGTAGGGTATGACTTGCTCCTCTGCTTCTGAATGCCAGGAAGTCCTAGAGACTCACATGTTCTATTAGCATAACCTGACATCACAGTATTTTTGGAGCAGGTAAATGGGCTGATTTGCCTGCATTTGAGCAGTAAATGCAGAATGAATAGCTACCCCATGGCCAGTTGGATGGCTGTCACTGGAAAAAGGGAGAAAACCAAGATGCATCCCTGGATGTCCTGGACCTGAGGAGGAAGACAAGCCTAATAAGTAACTCAGAGGAGGCTTCTGTGTGAGTTCACATGCTGGCTCCATGCAGACAAGCCCTTTCACGCATAGCTCCTGCCACGGCCCTAACACGGGTATCTCCCGCTGTTGGAAGTGCACGCGACACCACTTTTACGAAAGAGCTACAGAAGTACGGGTTTTCGCTAACCGAAAGTAATCTCAAGAGGATTTTTGCTTTTAGGAAAAAAGGGTGAAAGTGAAAATAGTATTTGGCATTGGTTTTGCAGTGAGGCTTGTAGAGGCAGTGAGAGTGACCCCACCAAACTCCTTCTCTGGGAGCTACATTTCAGCAGCAAGCCGCCTGGCTTTGAACTGTGTCCAGTGAGTATCTGTGCTTTATCTTGATTTATGCTGTGCATCTGTTAGCAAGATGCGTCCTAAGGTATTAGAGAAACCTAAGAGAGGTTCTGGTTTTGGTCTGGGGATGCTCAATAAAGTTTCCATATAGATTAATGGTAATTGCTTCAATTTATGCCATTCCCGCTTTCGGAAGTTTTCGTAAGAACACTCCAATTTCAGATAACTGGGGAAAACCACTCCAATTTCAGATAACTGGGGAAAACTACTCTTATTGGGTCTTCTCTGCCCCTGGTGAAGCACAGAGGTAGTACAAGTTTCTCTGGTGGCTACACTTGGTGATAGTAAGCATTTAATCCCCTGGGGAAAATCCTGGAGACCAATGTGGCCAGTTCACTGACAACACTGAATACCTCACCCTTGAATTTTTCTCATTGATCAGGCATTAATCAGCATGATGTGGACCAGTGACATGTGGCTCTGGTAATTTCCAGAATAAAAGTTCATGCCTACCAATATATATATGTATTTTAAGGGGAATTTTCTCTTACATTATAACATTTATTTTTAAAAATTACCTTATGTAGAACCCTATGAGTTTAGCAGCTAATGTATGACATTCTGTATTTCAACTCTCTAAATTCCTGTGTCTTTTGCAAAATTTATCAAGATTTGCCACAGTTAGGGCGCCTACATGGCTCAGTTGGTCAAGCATCCAACTCGATCTCAGCTCAGGTTGACTCTTGATCTCAGCTCAGGTCTTGATCTCATGGTCGTGAGTTGAAGCCCCGCATTGGGCTCCACGCTGGGTGTGAAGCCTATTTTAAAAAAAAAGAAAAAAAGATTTGCCACTCTTGCCTTTGTTCAGGACTGATATTCCCCAAAGCCCCTGTTTTCACTACCACTAATTATAAATAGGCTTTTGATGATTCTGCTCTTCCCCATGGAGTGAAGACAGAAAGGGCTTCCAGGGAGAAAGCACATCTTCTCAGATTATTCATCCTTTTATCCTTTGTCTTCTCTCTCAAATGTTTTTGCCTGACATCTCAAGAGTTGGAGACTGATAACCAGTAGTAAAAGTAACACCCACCACCAGACTAACGATTCAGAACCACCCACTGAGTGAATCATAGGATTCCTAGCAGTTTTGCTCAATAGGGTCTCACCTCTGGCTTTAGCTAATAGCTGGAAGGGAGTCCAGGAACAGAATGAAGAAAGGAAAGGAAGTCTTCCTTGCAAGAACTGTCAAGCAGGTTAAATGCATCCTTAAAATTCCACGTTTAAAAATTACACGAGAAAAATGTCTGATTCTTCCCCTTCTTTACAATTCTGAAATTTTTAGTCTACGCTTTTTATTCTTTTCCATTTAGATCCACGAAAAACCACACATTTATCCAGAGAAGCCTGGGACACGGGTCAAAGGCTGATGGCCCACTTTGGGGATACAAAATAGCAGCTCACGGTCAGATATGTCATCAGCAAGAGCAGCTTAAGCTTAAGTGAGAGGCGCATCTTCCAAATCAGAACTTCCCTAGGGCCCATAAGAAACCAAGGGTAAAGATAGTCCATGTCTCAGGGCCTCTTTCTGAGCACATTAGAAATGTTGAAAATGGGGACAGGCTCTGATTTTATTAGATTTAAGGCCCGGGTGCCATCTCTGGTCTCCAGGAGATCCTTAAAAATAGGCCATTAGCGGAGAGCACTTGCAAGGCTCCAGGGGAAAAGGCACTCCAAGTAAAAAGGATTATGATACTTAACAGGCACATTTTGCACATTCCAAGAGGCTGGGGGTGAGGAGGGAGCATTGCTGAGTGCATCGGTTGCGTATATTATAGCATATAAATGTCATTGTAGTCGGGTTTCAGCCAGCAAAGCCTGAATTAGACCCACAAGCATCAGCCATTGGAAATGTCTGGAGTCTCTTCACAGAAAATGAAGTGCTGCCTGTGCATATGGATGTTGGAAATGGTGATGGGTGAAATCCATCAAAGCTAGGGAGTTGGTGGGTGCAAAGGGTCCTTGAACACTGTGGCAGGTAGTTAGGCTACAGGGCCCACTTGGGAGGTTGTGTTATATCACCCCGTGAAAGGTAAGGGCTGACTATTGTATTTATAATCAACTCTAGGATCTCTTCCCTTCCTATTGCTGCAATTTTCTGTACATGGTGTCTGGAGCTAGACTGCCTGTGTTTGAACGGAGATTTCATTATGACAGCTTTTCTATCTCTGATAATGGAACAATCTCGCTTCTTCGTGTTGGTTTTGATAGTGTGCTGCTTGAACTTGTTCTGGACTCATTCAGAAGCTTGCTTGCTGTCCTCTAGAAGCACACTGAAATGCAACATTCAACTTAATAGCTTTGCCAAAGACTTGATCAAAAAGACACAATGCTCTGTGAACTTGGCAAGTCTTCTGGCCTGTATAAGAACCGTATTCATAATACTGTGATTATTGTGAGAATACAACACGACTGTATTTTTTTAAGCTAGAAAAAAAATGTCTTCTAAAAGTTCCTGGAAGTCTACTGTCTAGAAGGAGAAGAGCCGTCAATTCACCTTTGGAGGAGATTCCCTTTGTTTGGAGAAAAACACCAGAATGGACAACTTGAGTAATAAAAGGTAAGTATCCAGTATAAATGCATATAAACATTACATATACCAATGCATTTAATCTTCCTAACATTTGGAATGTAAGTTCTATTCAACAAATATTTATATGGCACTTACTATGTACCAGGTATCGATCTACATGCTTTGCAAATATTAACCCATTTCAAACTGTAACTACTCAGGACAGGCATACACTAAAATTACTCGCTCAAAGTCATGCAGCTAATAAAGAGTAGAGCAAGGATTCATAGTCAGGTAGTCTGGCATCACAGTCTGTGCGCTTAATCCCTATGCCAGGCCCCAGACCCTGAGTGTGGCATCTGCACCATAGCCTAGCATCTAGGAAAGTGCCTGGACCACAGCAGGCACTCAGATATACCAAAAGGATGGATGGATATGAGCCTGATTGCCTGCACCATTCTAAAATGCTATGCATCATTACAAACTCAATCCTCGCAACAACTCAGTGATATATAGGTACTATTATTATAGTGAGCATATAATTTACTCCCAACACCAGGACATTGTTACTAATTATAGCCAAATAACAAACATAAGGGAACTGTCCCAGACAAACCAGGACATGCACTGACCTGAATTATTATTATTATTATTATTGTTATTATTATTACACAGGTGGTGAAACTGAAGCACGGGGAAATTAATTAATTTGCCCAAGATCACACATGAGTAAGTGATGGCATCAGGACTGGAAGCCCAATACTCACACTCGAGTTCCATAGTGACTCTGCTATAGGGAAGCGAGACAGAGGTAGAGTGTTTTTCCTGATGTCACACAATTAGCCCCAGACGCCATGCTATTTCTATTAATATACTCCCTCTTCTAACGTGTTTGTACCAGAGATTAGTCCTGAATCTTATTTGTCCTCTAAACCACCTTTGAAGAAAGAAGTTCTCTCCAGGGAACAAACACTCTCATACATGGGGATTTGCTTTGCTAAAACTTTGGGAAAACATTCAGCCGATATTTATTAAATTTTAATTTACAGATATTTGGACTCCCAGACATCTTTCTGTTATTGATTTCTAGTTTAATTCCATGTTGCTCAGAGACCACACTTTGTATGATTTCAACTGTTTTAAAAGTTTATGTATTTATTTATTTATTTTGAGAGGGCAGGGAGGGACAGAGAGAGGGAAAGAGAGAATCCCAAGCAGGCTCCACACATCAGTGCAGACGCCAACACTGGGCTTGATCTCACAAACCGTGAGATCACGACCTGAGCTGAAATCAAGAGTTGGAAGCTTAACCTACTGAGCCACCCAGGTGCCCCCACAGTTTTTTCAGAGTAGGGCTGCTAGAGACAAATTCCATTCATTCTCCTCTTTCAAGAATGTCTTTTATTTCATCTTCATTCTGGAAGGTAATTTTGTCAGGCTATGCAATTCTAGGTTGACAATTCTTTTCTGTTATTACTTTAAATATGTTCCCCTATTATTGTCTGTGGTTTCTGATGAGAAAAACTTTGTGGTTTCTGATGAGAATTCCATAGTGATCCCCGAACCACACTGCCCCCCCATCCCCGTAAATAATGTATACTTTTTCTCTAGCTGCTCTTAAGATTTTTTTTTTTTCTTTTTTTGTGGCAATTTGACTATGAAGTGTCCAGGAATGGTCCTGTTTGGGGATGGCTGAACTTGTTGCACTTCTAAATTTATGTCTTTCACCAATTCTGAGAAGTTTTCAGCCATGTTTTTACTTAAAATTTTTGTCTAATCCCAATTTTTTACCTCTTCTTCTGGGACTTCAATGAAATATATTGTTCAACCTTTTGACAGGTTTCTGAACCTGTTTTTTTTTTTCCCCATCTTTTTTTTCTTTGCTCTGTAGAGTAGATAATTTCTATTGATGTACTTTCAAGTTCACTGGTTCTTTTCTCAATGCTGACATTAAACATATCCAGTAAATTTTTCATTTCAGATACTATATTTTTTTAGTTCTAAAGTTTATATAGCTTATATATCTTTGCTGAGGACTTTTACCATTCCATTCATTTCAAATGTGTTTACCTTTACCTCATGTTTATGCTTATGGAGCATAGTTATAATAGCTGTGTTAGCCCAGTCAGATTGATACATAAAATTAACCATCACAGATATATAAACCTTTGTCTCATTTAAGTTTCTGTACTTTGTAATTCGTTTGATATAATAAGTTAACTTATATGCAAATATATCCGTTGACCTGAAGAGATATATATGAAATATTATTATTAAGTAAAAAAACAAATTGCTGAACAACATGTACACTATAATCCAATATTTGTAAATATCAAACCATGAAGTCACCTATACTTGTTTGTGGGTATTTATAAGGCTATTCATAAGCTATTAACTTCAGTTACCTCAGATATGAAGAATGGAGAAAAGTTGGAGAGGATTTATATGTGTTTTTATACATTTGGCTTGTGCACTTTTTTTTAAAGCTATTTTTTTAATTTTATTTTAAAAAAATTTTTAATTTAATTTTTTTTAAATTTACATCCAAATTAGTTAGCATATAGTGCAACAATGATTTCAGTAGATTCCTTAGTGCCCCTTACCCATTTAGCCCATCCCCCCTTCCCACAACGCCTCCTGTAACCCTCAGTTTGTTCTCCATATTTATGAGTCTCTTCTGTTTTGTCCCCCTCCCTGTTTTTATATTATTTTTGTTTCCCTTCCCTTATGTTCATCTGTTTTGTCTCTTAAATTCCTCATATGAGTTGAAGTCATATGATTTTTGTCTTTCTCTGACTGACTCATTTCACTTAGCATAATACCCTCCAGTTCCATCCACGTAGTTGCAAATGGCAAGATTTCATTCTTTTTGATTGCCAAGTAATACTCCATTATTACTCTTCTTTATCCATTCATCCATCAATGGACATTTGGGCTCTTTCCATACTTTGGCTATTGTTGATAATGCTGCTACAAACATGGGGGTGCATGTATGCCTTCAAAACAGCACACTGTATCCCTTGGATAAATACCTAGTAGTGTAATTGCTGGGTCATAGGGTAGTTGTATTTTTAGTTTTTTGAGGAACCTCCATATTGTTTTCCAGAGTGGCTACACCAGTTTGCATTCCCACCAACAATGCCAAAGAGATCCTCTTTCTTCATATCCTCGCCAACATCTCTTGTTGCCTGAGTTCTTAATGTTAGCGATTCTGACAGGTGTCAGGTGGTATCTCATTGTGGTTTTGATTTCCCTGATGAGGAGTGATGTTGAGCATTTTTTCATGTGTCAGTTGGTCATCTGGATGTCTTCTTTGGAGAAGTGTCTATTCATGTCTTTTGCCCACTTCTTCACTGGATTATTTGTTTTTTGGATGTTGAGTTTGGTAAGTTCTTTATAGATTTTGGATACTAACCCTTTACCTGATATGTCATTTGCAAATGTCTTCTCCCATTCTGTAAGTTGCCTTTTAGTCTCATTGATTATTTACTTCTCTGTGCAGAAGCTATTTATTCTGATGAAGGTTCAGTAGTTCACTTTTATTTTGTTTCCCTTGCTTCCAGAGACATGTTGAGTAAGGAGTTGCTGTGGCCAAGATCAAAGAGGTTTTTGCCTGCTTTCTCATTGAGGATTTTGATGGCTTCCTGTCTTACATTTAGGTCTTTCATCCATTTTGACTTTATTTTTGTTTATGGTGTAAGAAAGTGGGCAAGGGTCATTCTTCTGCATGTCGCTGTCCAGTTTTCCCAGTACCACTTGCTGAAGAGACTGTCTTTATTCCATTGGAATAAATCTTTGTCAAAGATGAGTTGCCCATACGTTTGTGGGTCCATTTCTGGGTTCTCTATTCTGTTGCATTGATCTGAGTGTCTGCTCTTGTGCCAGTACCATACTGTCCTGATGATTACAGCTTTGTAGTATAGCTTGAAGACCAGGACTGTGATGCCTCCTGCTTTGATTTTCTTTTTCAAGATTGCTTTGGCTATTCGGGGTCTTTTCTGGTTCCATAAAAATTTTAGGATTATTTGTTCTAGCTCTGTGAAGAATACTGGTGTTATGTTGATAGGGATTGCATTGCATATGTAGATTGCTTTGGGTAGTATTGACATTTTCACAATATTTGTTCTTCCTATCCAGGAGCATGGAATCTTTTTCTATTTTTTTTTTGTGTGTGTGTGTGTGTGTCTTCTTCAATTTATGTCATAAGCTTTCTATAGTTTTCAGTGGATAGATTTTTCACCTTTTTGGTTAGATTTATTCCTAGGTATTTTATGGTTTTTGGTGCAATTGTAAAAGGGGTTGATTCCTTGATTTTTCTTTCTGTCGCTTCATTGTTGGTGTATAGGAACGCAACTGATTTCTGTGCATTGATTTTATATCCTCCCACTTTGCTGAATTCATGAATCAGTTCTAGCAGTTTTTTGGTGGAATCTTTAGGGTTTTCCATATAGAGTATTATGTCATCTGCGAAGAGTGAAAGTTTGACCTCCTTCTGGCCGATTTGAATGCCTTTTATTTCTTTGTGTTGTCTGATTGCAAAGGCTAAGACTTCCAATACTATGTTGCATAACAGTGGCGACAGTAGACATCCTGTCTTGTTCCTGACCTTAGGGGGAAGGTCTCAGTTTTTCCCCATTGAGGATTATATTAACATTGGATCATTCATATATGGCTTTTATGATCTTGAGGTATGATCCTTCTATCCCTACTTTCTTGAGGGTTTTTATCAAGAAAGGATGCTGTCTTTTGTCAAATGCTTTCTCTGCATCTATTGAGAGGATCATATGGTTCTTATCCTTTTATTGATGTGATGAATCATGTTAATTGTTTTGCATATATTGGACCAGCCCTGCATCCCAGGTATAAATCTCACCTGGTCGTGGTGAATAATTTTTTTAATGTATTGTTGGAGCCGGTTGGCTAATATCTTGTTGAGGACTTTTGCATCCATGTTCATCAGGGAAACTGGTCCATAGTTCTCCTTTTTAGTGGGGTCTCTGTCTGGTTTTGGAATCAAGGTAATGCTGGGTTCATAGAATGAGTTTGGAAGTTTTCCTTCCATTTCTATTTTTTGGTTCAGCTTCAAGAAATAGGTGTTAACTCTTCCTTGAATGTTTGGTAGAATTCCCTGGAAAGCCATCCAGCCCTGGAATCTTGTTTTTTTTGGGAGATTTTTGATTACTAATTCGATTTCCTTACTGGTTATGGGTGTGTTCAAATTTTCTATTTCTTCCTGTTTCAGTTTTGGTAGTGTATATGTTTCTAGGAATTTGTCCATTTCTTCCAGACCGCCCATTTTATTGTCATATAATTGCTTATAATATTCTCTTATTATTATTTTTATTTCTGCTGTGTTGGTTGTCATCTCTCCTCTTTCATTCTTGATTTTATTTATTTGGGTCCTTTCCTTTTTCTTTTTGATCAAACTGGCTAGTGGTTTATCAATTTTGTTAATTCTTTCAAAGAACCAGCTTCTGGTTTCATTGATCTGTTCTACTGGTTTTTGTTTGTTTGTTTGTTTGTTTGTTGTTTTTGTTTTGATAGCATTAATTTCTGCTCTAATCTTTATTATTTCCTGTCTTCTGCTGGTTTTGGGTTTTATTTGCTGTTCTTTTTCCAGCTCCTTAAGGTATAAGGTTAGGTTGTGTATCTGAGATCTTTCTTCCTTCTTTAGGAAGGCCTGGATTGCTATATACTTTCCTCTTATGACCGCTTTTGCTGCATCCCAAAGGTTTTGGGTTGTGGTGTTATCATTTTCATTGGCTCCCATATACTTTTTCATTTCCTCTTTAACTTCTTGGTTAGCCCATTCATTCTTTAGTAGGATGTTCTTCAGTCTCCAAGTATTTGTTACCTTTCCAAATTTTTTCTTGTTGATTTCGAGTTTCATAGCATTGTGGTCTGAAAATATGCACGGTATGATCTCGATCTTTTTGTACTTGCTAAGGGTTGATTTGTGTCCCAGTGTGTGGTCTATTCTGGAGAATGTTCCCTGTGCACTGGAGAAGAATGTATGTTCTGCTGCTTTAGAATGAAATGTTCTGAATGTATCTGTTAAATCCATCCGGTCCAGCGTGTCATTTAAAGCCATTGTTTCCTTGTTGATTTTTTGATTACATGATCTGTCCATTGCTGTGAGTGGAGTGTTGAAGTCTCCTACTATTATGGTATTACTATCGATGAGTTTCTTCATGTTTGTGATTAATTGATTTATATATTTGGGTGCTTTCACATTTGGCACATAAATGTTTACAATTGTTAGGTCTTCTTGGTGGATAGACCCCTTGATTATGATATAATGCCCTTCTGCATCTCTTGATACAGTCTTTATTTTAAAGTCTAGATTGTCTGATATAAGTATGGCTACTCTGGCTTTCTTTCGTTGGCCATTAGCATGATCGATGGTTTTCCATCCCCTTACTTTCAATCTGAAGGTGTCTTTAGGTCTAAAGTGGGTCTCTTGTAAATAGCATATAGATGGATTTTGGCTTCTTATCCATTCTGTTACCCTATGTCTTTTGACTGGAGCACTGAGTCCATTGACATTTAGAGTGAGTACTGAAAGATATGAATTTATTGCCATTATGTTGCTTGTAGAGTTGGAGTTTCTCGTGGTGTTCTCTGGTCCCTTCTAATCTTTGTTGCTTTTTGTCCTTATTTATTTATTTGTTTATTTATTTATATTTTCATCTTTTCTCCCCTCAGAGAGTCCCCCTTAAAATTTCTTGCAGGGCTGGTTTAGTGGTCACAAACTCCTTTAATTTTTGTTTGGGAAACTTTTTATCTCTCCTTCTATTTTTTTTTTTTTTAAAGAGGATTTTTTAAAAAATGTTTATTTATTTTTGAAGGAGAGAGAGACCGAGTGTGAGTGGGGGAGGGGCAGAGAGAGAGGGAGACACAGAATCCAAAGCAGGCTCCAGGCTCAGAGTTGTCAGTACAGAGCCCGATGCAGGGCTCAAACCCACGAGCTGTGAGATTACGACCTGAGCCAAAGTCAGACGCTTAACCAAATGTGCCACTCAGGCGCCCCTCTCTCCTTCTATTTTGAATGACAGACTTGCGGGATAAAGAATTCTTGGCTGCATATTTTTCTGATTCAGCACATTGGCTATATCCTGCCACTACTTTCTGGCCCGCCAAGGTTCTATGGATAGGTCTGCTGCAAACCTGATCTGTCTTCCCTTGTAGGTTAAGGACTTTTTTCCCCTTGCTGCTTTCATGATTCTCTCCTGAGTATTTTGTGAATTTGACTGTGATATACCTTGTTGAAGGTCAGTTTTTGTGGAATCTAATGGGTTCCTCTATGCTTCCTGGATTTTGATGTCTGTGTCTTTCCCTAGGTTAGGAAAATTGTCTGCTATGATTTGCTCACAAAACCCTTCTACCCTTATTTCTCTCTCTTCCTATTCTGGGACCCCTATGATTCTGATGTTCTTTTTTAATGAGTCACTGATTTCTCTAATTCTTAAATCATGCTCTTTTGCTTTAATCTCCCTCTTTTTTTCTGCCTCATTATTCTCCATAAGTTTGTCCTCTATGTCACTGATTCTCTGTTCTGCTTCATCTATTCTTGCCACTGCGGCATCCATTCGTGATTGCAGCTCAGTTATAGCATTTTTTTTATTTCATCCTGACTAGTTTTTACTTCTTTTATCTCCACAGAAAGGGATTCTAATCTATTTTCGACTCCAGCTAGTATTCTTATTATCGTGATTCTAAATTCTGGTTCAGACATCTTGCTTGTATCTGTGTTGGTTAAATCCCTGGCTGTCATTTCTTCCTGCTCTTTCTTTTGAGGTGAATTCCTCCATTTCATCGTTTTGAAGGGAGAAAAGGAATTAATGAGGTAGAAAAAATTAAAATTAAAAAATATTAAAATTAAAAAATTATTAAAATTAAAAAATTAAACACACACACACAAATCGAATAAGTGATGCTAGATCCTAGGTGTGTTTGGTCTGGGTTGTGAAAGTGGCTTGATAGAATAGAGAAAAAAGGGGTGGGGGAAGAGAATAGTTTGAAAATTTGAAAAAATGAATACACTTAAGGAGACTATAATGAAATGATGGAAGTAAAATAGAATTTGTTAAAGTGTACACAAAAGTAAAGAATATAGTAAAAAAATTTAAAGAAAAATATTTTTAATAAAAATGGAAAATAAAAATTAATTTTTTCTTTCTGTATTCAAGAAAAAGAAAACAAATGAACAAGAGAAAGAAGGACAAAAAGGAAATCATTTGAAAATTTGAAAAAGTGAATACACTGAAGTAGACTAAAATAAGATGATGGAAGTAAAATAGAATTTGAAAAAATTTACTTTTTTTTTAATGTTTATTTATGCCATACAGAGAGACAGAGCATGAGTCGGGGAGGGGCAGAGAGAGAGGGATACACAGAATCAGAAGTGGGCTCCAGGCTCTGAGCCGTCAGCACAGAGCCTGACGCGGGGCTCGAACTCACAAACCATGAGATCATGACCTGAGCCGATGTCGGTCGCTCAACCGACTGAGCCACCCAGGCACTCCTGAAAAAATTTACTTTTACAAAAGTAAAAAATGTGGTTAAAAAAAATTAAATAAAAATATTTTTAATAAAAATTGAAAATAAAAATGACTTTTTTTTTCTGTATTCAAGAAAAAGAAAAGAAATGAAAAAGAGAAAAAAAGAAAATTGAATAGATGGACCTGCTAACAGCCTGTAATACTACTGAAATTACTTCGTTTTCCCCTAGAAGTCAGAATATGAAGCACTTTATAGTCCATAAACTAATCAGGTGGTGAGACGTCTGTTCTTGAAGAGCAAGGTTGGCCCAGTTGGGTGGGACTCAGTGTAACAGCTCTGTTCTCCACTGGATGGTGCTGCTAGCCTCCTGGGGTGGAGTGTTGCCCTCGTAGGTGGGTATGCACATGCGCGGGAGCGGTGAAAATGGCGTCACCCAGCTACCCAGTCTCTGGTATCGGAACTCTGTTCTCCCTGATCAGCAATTGCACACTTGTCCTCTGTCTTCAGCTCTCATCCACTCCCTGCTTCTTCATTGTCCGTGACCAGGCCCCAGGCAGTACCTCTCTCCCGAGTTTTGTCTCTGATACAACTCGGCTGTTTTCCCCGGCCCCTTACTTCTGAGGGACTGCGGCTTTGACCCGATCCGCCCCTCTGCAGAGGCTCTCATTGAGCAATGGCCGGGTGCTGCACCCAGGAAAGTTCATGGGACTGTGCTGCTGCCGGTGCCCCAAGACTGCGACCAGGTACCAGCCCACCGCAGATAAAGTTCACGAGACAGTGTAGCAACAGCGTTTCAGGGATTGTGGAAAATCACAACACATGTGGCACCAGGCTTCACCCTTAATGACCTTGTTCCAGCACCAGCGAATGTCGCCATTCTCTTGGATCTGCTGGGCCCAGGTTGCCTCACAGCCTCTTACAAATGTCCTTCCAACAGTGGACCTGCCTCTCTCCATGTGACCTGAAGAACCCCGGACTCCACTCTGTTCCTGGAAATTTGGCCTTCCTACCAGAGCACTGCCAGGTATCGAGCTGCGGAGTTGCAGACTCTGCACTCCCCCTGTTTACAGTCTTAATGGAATTTAAACTGTCTCCTTTCTCCTTTCTCCCTTTTTTAGTTTAGTCCCTGTGGCTGTTTCCAATTTTCCACTTTCTCTCCAGCTGATTTGGGGGGGAGGGGTGCTTTTCCTGAAACCTACCCCCCCACCCCGTCTCCATCCTCTCTCTGCATGTAAAAGTGGCTCCTGCCCTCCGCGCCTTCTCTCTCCCCAAGTTCATCTCTCCACACCGTGTACCTGCTGAATTCTGTGGTTCAGGTTGTGCAGATTGTTGTGTTAATCCTCAGATTAGTTTCCTAGGTGTGCAGGATGGTTTAGTGTTGGTCTGGCTGTATTTCACGGATGCAAGACACACAAAAAACTTCCATGCTGTTCCGCCATCTTGGCTCCCTCTCGGCTTGTGCACTTTTAATGAGCAAATATTAGTTTTTATAACTAAATTACACTTTGCTATTTCGTATTCAATTACAAATTAGTAATTAGCAATGATTCTTTATTATTTATTACTACTTACTAATTTTTTAATAATTAAAACATATTAAAAATTCTTTTTTTTAAGTCTTGATATGCTCTAGAAGTGAGGCCCTCAGTGGAGAAGGTCATGGATAGTAAAGAGATAATGAGTAGATTCTCTAAAGGGCCTGGTAGCATGAGAAAGGCTGTAGCAGTTCTTGGAGTCACTAGTTCAGGTCCTCAAGCCCCGCCCCAAAGAGGTCAGCAGGAAATGCTAGTCACACTCTTCTCAATCTGTATTTTCCCAGTGTCAGAACCATCCTGGGCACTGAGTCCACCTTAGTGATATGGGGAATCATCCTTAGTAGAAAGCAATAAAGCTGGATAATGGAAAGCCACATGCTAGTACTTTGGAAGAAGAGAGGAGAGGATATGGTATATTATTTTTCAATATACAGTATGTTTTCAAAATAATTTTAATCATACTCCATTTATAATTTTATATCCTTTTCACTTGTTTTATAATAAAAATTTCTATGACATTATATATAATTGTAAACTTTTCTAATAAGATTTTAGTATTTTCTTGGATAGGCAAATGCTACTTTTTATTTAGGCTACATTAATTTTTCTTTCATTAATATGGATGGTGACAGAGAGATCACCTTAGTGCATACACTTTCTCATTTTTTAAAATTATTTCTTTGGGATAGAATTCTTATCCTACAGTGATAAAACTGAGCCACTAAAAAATATCATATTGGCCATGTTACAGAGCCTGCTCAGCTCGGCCCCTATTTCAAGAAAGGAAACCCAAAATCACAAATAATGCTTTATAGAAGTGATTTATGTACGAAAAATGAAAGTATACAAATACATTATGTACATATTGTTTTATAATAGGTCAAATGAGAAGTTTCTTCAGTATTACCTATTTTTCTCAAGGGAAGTATAATCAACATCTGTGTGTACCTTCCCAAAACACAGAGTATGACTTTGTTCTTCAGAAGGGTATTTGTGATGTTTGCAATTTTCCTATGAAGAACATCTCTATAAAAATATTATGCTGGTTATTTAAAAAGTATTTCCATTAAGGAAAAAATTTTTCATCCATCATTGTCTCTGAGAGTTATGACTGTCTCTTCTAGTTTACATTTTATGTCACAAAGAAAGAAAAGAAAGCCTTCAGAACACCTCTTTTTGGAACAGTCTCCTGCTCACC
This sequence comes from Herpailurus yagouaroundi, assembly GCF_014898765.1. Taxonomy (NCBI): domain Eukaryota; kingdom Metazoa; phylum Chordata; class Mammalia; order Carnivora; family Felidae; genus Herpailurus; species Herpailurus yagouaroundi. The sequence goes on from NW_024412391.1 coordinate 45,935,103, forward strand.
TTGGCAGAGATTCAATGGCCTGGGGTGGGGACAGCCACATCCCTGCATGACCCACCCCATTTTCCGGGGTCCTGGTGCTCTGGACTATTTGGATAGTTAAGACATGCTCCTTCAGGCAGAGGTGCAATAACAGTGCAGATGAGCTCAGGGCAATAACGTCTGGTCTCGTATTTCATCAAGGACAAGAGGGATAGTAGCATCCTTTTGTCCATCCTGTGTCTTCAGTTTCTTCATCAATAATAATGCCAATGATGACAACAATGATGAAAGGTCTGTCCCAGGCAATGAAAGCACCTTCAATTTTGACAGATCATAAAATGGAGTCTTTTCTAAAACCACTAAGACATTTTTTTCTGTCTTGAGCTATACAGATGATTAAAAACCCTGGCCAATTGCAAACTAGTCCTTCCCTCATTTTTTCCAACTTCCTGAAGCAAAACCAACAGTCAGCATATATCACAAGTGTCCTGAATGAAGCTGAGTACTCTGATTGCTTTTTCCCTGCCTAACTATTGCCACAGGAAGCATGGTCATTACAAGAAACTTCATAGCTGAATTTTGTCTTCAAAAACTTATTTAAATCAAGCATTTGTGGTTTCCAACAGTGACAGTAGGAAGTGGGGTAACCCACGCTCTGTCTACCCAACCACAACATGTTATTAATGCCCTTTGTTCTAAATCATGAAAATGGACTGGTGGAGCACCCCAATGGCAGATTGGGGGGGGGGTCAAATTTTGAACTTGGGACATGGCTAAGACATCGCTGTTTCCTGGATTAATTGTATATTCTCGGGGAACTCTCATACCCTCCTTTTTTTTTAAAGCATATGACTTAAGGGGTGCCTGAGTGGCTCGGTTGGTTAAGCAGCTCTTAGTTTCCAAGCAGGTCATGATCTCATGATCTTGAGATCAAACCCTGCCCCCAGGCTCTGCACTATGCATGGAGGCTGCTTAAGATTCTCTCTCCTCTCCCTCTGCCCCTCCCCAGCGCTCGCTGGCTCTCTCTCTCAAAAGCATATGGCTTAAAAGATGATTAAAATGGTAAATTGTATGTTATACATATATTTTACCACAACAAAAGAAAAGTTGTATCAGAAAAAAAAGGTTTACTCTGAACTTCCTGTTCCCAGATGAATAGACTATCAAAGAAGGAACTTTAGAGATCACCTAAACATTTTGATTGTCAAGTGCTTACTCTTTATTCATTTATACCCCAACTTATTTCAGAAAGGATTTAAGGCAACTTAAAAACTATATAAAATATAGTAAGGCAATAGAAAATCAAAGTAACATAAGATTTTTTTAGAAAAAGATAGAAACAATGACAATTTTCAAAAATATTGTTTTCAAAATAATTTCATAACTTCAGAAGTGATCATTTCAAAATATAATTTTCAAAATAAGGCAGAACCATGACATAAAATATAGATATACAGTGAAAATGTGTTGAAAGATTTTTTTCATGAAACTGGTAAGGGTCTTACAATGAGTTTAAGGAAGAAGTTAAAAAAAATTAAATATTTAGGAATGTCTTGGTGGCTCAGTCAGTTAAGTGTTGGACTTTGGCTTGGGTCATGATCTCACAGTTTGTGAGTTCGAGACCCATGTCAGGCTCTGCTTCAGATTCTGTGTCTCCCTCTCTCTCTGCCCCTCCCCTGCTCATGCTCTATCTCTGTCTCTCTCTGAAAAATAAATAAACATTAAAAATATTTTTTTAATGAAATATTTAAAGAGCAGAAATATTGAATGTACAAATAGAGGCAAAACTGACCCCTTTCACTGTAGGAGTAGGAAGTCCATTGAGCCTCTCCTAGACAGGATTTGCATGTCTATTCACAAGAATTATTCTGCATCCCTCCTGCATTATTACTATCAATAATCTACAGTTTGCAAAGTTACAAAATGGCTTCCATGTCATCAGAATCCTGTAACAGCCAGAGGGGTATCCTCTAGAGTATAAACAGCATACAATTTCCAACGAAACACAAATTTTTCCCTACATATTAAAAGTGCCAAGAATGAAGCTAATATAAAAATACACACCAGGCTGGAATAGAATGGGAAGCAACCTGTTTTCACAAAGTACTTGAAAACCAAACTACTGCAAATCTAGAGAGTTACCAGCACTTTGCCTTGTGTTTTTCTTTTGCCTCAGAATCCAAATGAGAAGTTGATTTCCAAGCTCAACCCGTGAATTTTATTCATCTCCTAATCCCTGTAATACTCCCATATGTGTCATGATCTTTTATGGTATTATTATGGTAAATACTTCAGGGTAGAAACATTTTTTCAGCTGTGTGAGTCTCTTCCTTTATCATTTTGGATGTTTTCATTTATTTGCACAATTTATTCGTTTCATTATTTAAAATAAAGACTCAGAATATGATGTGCCTGTGACGCTAATAAAATTGCAGGAGCTCTCGCATCTGGGGAATCGTAGATTGTTGAGGACATTCTGCAGCATCAAGCAAATGGCAAAAAAGATGAAATTTAACCCTGCCTTTAAAATTGTGGTGCTTCTCTATGTTCTTGAGCGAAGCTGTAAATGAAGAGCCAACCAAAATTCATCGGAAACGAACACCTGCTATGCCCCTACTCCATAGTTCGAAGTCGTAAGGTGAGACCTTCTGTAGACCAGTCTATTCCAACCCTCCGCTCAGTTTATTTAGCATACGAATTGTAGGTAACAGCCCAAATTATTTCTCAGAAAATTCAGGTCAGGGGAGAACCTAACCCCCCAAATTACTCAAAGAGCATTTAAGCTCAGAAGAATTTTTTCCTATTACTCAAATTAAATTATGACTCTCAACCGCACGCCACCGCCGCCCCGCACCCCCGCCCCGGTCCTATCCACCAAGTAAGTGGCTTTTTCCCTTCTCTGGGGACTTCCCTCCTCAGACGACTTCAAGAAACTTTATGGATGTTTATTCAATACAAAGGGTCGGTCTCAGTTACTATTGCCTGAGGAAGAAAAAAATGGAAAATTGGCTCAGTCAGGAATTCAATTCTTTTCAGCTAGAGGTACTTACTACCACTAGGTGTCGCTATTGAAACCTGAGTTATCCGCCCTACAAGGGTCCAATTAACTCTTTTTCTTGTTTTAAGAGATTTTTTTTTTAAAGGAACAGATTGAAGAATGTAAACATAAATGTATAATCCTGTTGTTAAATGTCAAGATATAATAAGATTATAATTTACAAGAGAAATTTGAACATTTGAGTACATGTGTTACCTATGATTACCATCTACCTGCTCTAGATCTGGGACCCTTACCAATTTATACTCTTGATGTTAGTGAAGCAGGTGGGGAAGGAAGGGAGCATACATCCTGGGATCCAAAAGCTTTGAGTAACTGGGTTATTTGTTTTGGGATTCATTTGGACTCTTGCGTCATCACATTTTTTCTGTTTTACTGAATCATTCCAACCAGCCAACAAACATGCTACAATGTCTCCCATTTTTAAAAAAGTTCTCCCCTGGCCCCACACCACCTCCAGTTTCTGTCTGATTTCTCTGCTCCGATTCAGAGGAAAATTCAAGAGTTTATTACACTCAGGGTGTCTACTTCCTCTTCTCCCATTTTCTTCCCCCATCAGGTTTTATGCCCACTATGTACCCTGAAAACCCCTCTTTTCTCTCTGTTGCCCAATCCAATGGTCAGTTGACTCATAGTCCTCATCGATCGTGATTGTAATTGTCAGGGTTGATCACATTCCAGTTCCTGCTGAAACCCTCTCATCTCCAGGTTGCACTCTCCTGACTTGCCTATGACTTCCCTGGCTTCTCCTTCTTAGTCTTGGCTAACTCCCCCTCACCTTCATGATCCTTCACTGAGGAGTGCTGGGCCATGAACATCTTCACTAGCTGTGCCTCTCCCTGGGTGATCTCATCCAGCCCAGCGACTTTGGATATCATCTATACTCTATAATTCCCAAATTAATATGTTATTCCTGACCTCTCCCTCTGCCCCAGCCTCCGTATCTAGCTGCCTGTTTGACATCTCCACTTTGTCACTGAACAGGTGTTGCAAGCTTAGCCTATCAATAACTAACTCTTACCTTTCCCTTCAAAGCCTGTTCTTCCTCAAGTCTTACCCATTTCAGTGAAGAGCATCTCTATTTACCCAGGTGCTCAGGTCAAACGGTGGAGTCATCCTATGCTCTTTTCTCTCAGATTCCATCATCCAATCCAATCCAACCCAACAGGAACTCCTATGGCTTCAGCTTCAAAACAGATCACTTCTCACCATCTCCACTATCACACCTCCACAAGACACGTCACCACTGTCTTACAACTAGGACTGGCCCAGCTGTCCTGAACTTACCCACCACCTACAAGCCAATTTTTGCATGGCAAACAGGGAACATCTTCCCGAAAACTGATTTAACAAAGTAAATTTGATCAGGTCGCTCCCCTGATCAAAATGTTCCAGTGGCTTCCATTCCACTGAAGACGACATCCAAATGTCTTACCAGGGCCTGCCTAGGTCTACCTGACCTCACTCCTGGTTCTCTCTTCCACTGTAGCTCCTAGGGCTCTTTCATGTACTCACCTCCCTCATGTCACGGGAGTTTTCTGACAGCCTCAGGAGCCATTAGGGGCCTTTCACTGGCCACGTATGTTCAAAGTCCTCTTCCCCCTTCAGGACCTGGCTCCCAGGTGGCCTCATGAGGGAGGCCTCCCCTTATCATGCTATCTAAGATGACATGCCCCTCCCCACTGCCCTGCTTTATTTCTTGTCAGAGCACCCATCACCTCCTGACATTAGGTTATATGTTAACATATTTGTTTATTGTTTGTTTTCTTCTGCTACAAATGGAAGGTACATGAGGTCAGGACTTTGCTGAGTGCTCTCTCTCCAGCACCCAGACTAATAGCTGAGCTAGAAAGGCCAATCAGTAGATATTTACTACAACAATGGACGGAAGGGAAGCCGGCTATAAGTGGGGGCAGTCTGCTGGAATTGGCTCCACCAGGATATATTGATCTGGGGCGTTAACCAGAACATTACCTGGTGCTGACCTGTATTGTGCCTGGGCCTCAGAAGCCAGCCAGTCAAATTATGTATTCCCCACATACTCGCAGTGCCACACATAAATGCTTCCAACTATTTATTTGTTTGTTTGTTTGTTTGTTTGTTTGTTTTTAATGTTTGTTTTTTTTAAGTAATCTCTATACCCAACACGGAGCTCAAACTCACAATCCCTAAATCAAGAGTCACATGCTCTACCTACTGAGCCTGCCAGGCACCCCTAATGCTTCCAACATTTAAATCCTCTCACACGCTGACACTTCCAACAGCCAATCAGCCATCCACAATTCTGACATCATCTTAGCAAACATCCTCATAAAATCAATGAAATTTATTGCATTTAAATATTTAGTTATTGTTAATAGTCAATAGAAAACAATTGTAATTGATTTTCTTATAAATTCACAACCGTTTTTGGTATGATTTACAAACTCACTAATAATATCCCTAAACTGTCACTGCAAACATTTTCAAAGCGTCCTGTCCAGGGTAAAAATGATCCCTATAAATGAGCCAGCCGGGGATGCCTGGGTGGCTCAGCTGGGTAAGCGTCAACTTTGGCTCAGGTCATGATCTCACAGTTTATGAGTCCAAGCCCCACATCGGCCATCAGGCTCTGTGCTGACAGCTCAGAGCCTGGAGCCTGCTTCAGATTCTGTGTCTCCCTCTCTCTGCCCCTCTCCCACTCACGCTCTGTCTCTCTCTCTTCTCAAAAATAAATGAAGATTTAAAAAAGTAAAAAAATAAACGGGGCCAGCCAGTCACCTGATACCCTCTTTCCAGTCACCGTGTGATCATCTGTGGTGATTTAGGCAGATTTCACCACCGATACCTGTTGATAGTATAGTCTGATATGATCCCTGTTCACCCAAGTGAAGGCTTTGATGAGTTAGAACCACTGATGAGCTCATGATTGCTGGTCTACCATCATGCCTCTGAGTCCTGGGTCACTATGGGTGCTTCAGGCCAACACTATAGCCCTTTAATGACATATCTCTTTAGGTGTAAACACACACATTTTTCCCCAGAGACATCCCATCAGCACCAAGGTGGCTGGGTCCACAGAAGGTTACTGACTGCAGCCCCAGAATGTCCTGGGGAATCCCCTCTACCCTGACCTGTGCATCTTGGGGCCCACAGTCGGAGGAATCTTTTCTCTCTTTTCATCCTCAAGCCTCAGACCATTTCATATATGTAACATTCCTGGGGGGTAAGGGAATTTGCCCATTATTATGTAATCATCAGTGGTTTTCAGGCAAATATCAAATAAGCCAAAAAAGCAAAATGACAAAAAGTACAAACTACCTTTACTTGTTTAAAGACAGGGGGTCATCACTAACCTGCAAATGTGTAACTTTGAAGTAAGGTAGTATTACCTCAGAGCCAGAAGGCAAGCAACAAAAATTAACTATTATACCTGGCTTGTTCTTTTGGAAAACAAGTAAATCAAAATGTAGGTGGTTCTTAACCTTTTAGATTATATGCTAATTACACCGTTGTTAAAAGGGTAATGGAAAAAAATATCTCCTGGGTAACGTTTCCTACCAGGGGGTGAGATGGTCTGAGGTGGGGTGGGGGTGGGTCCCCCCAGGAGAAGCATGACTCTGTGTATTGGCTAAAAGGTCAAGGAAAAAAAAAAGTCATAAAATGACTTTGTGAAGGGGTTGGTGCAATTAAATGTTAATCTTGCACTCTGTTCCTGGCTAAGGAGCCTGTTTGAAGCCATCCTATCCACTTGCTTTGAAACCTTTGCTCTCCTCCTTTTGGTTTAGCACAGCAACATTTTTAAAAGACAGAAGGACAATTTAAAAGGGGGACTGCTGTTAACAGATTTTATGGTGGCTTATTTATGGTGAAAGCCCCTAACATGGCCTAAGGCTCCTTTCCCCTTCGGGATGAAATGCACTCGCCCCCAAAAAGCACAATCTCCAGAACTGTAGCTTGACATTATGGCTTCAAATCAGAACATCTGAGTTCTTCAACCTTTTTTTTTTCTCAAAGTTGTTTTTTTGTTTTTCTAGATCCTGTGCAGTTTCATATAACTTTTGGAATCAATTTGTAGATTTTGCTTGGGATTCAATTGAAACTCTTGATTGATGCATAGATAAATGGTATGTTAGGGTTGATGAGTATTCCAGGGCACAGATATGACATCTTCATTTATTTAGCTTTTATCAGTTTATCTTAACAATATTATAATTTCGGAGTGTAAGTCTTGCACGTAATTTGTGAGATTTACACCTAAGCATTTCATGGTATTTTTTTAAATGTAAAAAGTATTGTTAAAAAAAATACTACTGGGATGAAGGACAGATATTTAATTATTTACAAAGTACTTTGCAACACTTTTATTTACTTTTCTTCACAGCACCCTAATACTGATAGCTTCAGATAGGGTAATGCATAGGAAAGATTTTAAAGTAGAGTCAGATGATATTATTATATCATTATTACTACTATTATACTTCATTATATCCCTGTTAGAACTATTCATCTTTCCAGAAAGCAGTGGTTGGAAAGCGGCAGCTAGCTGAGACTTGCTCCATTTCAGAGAAGAAGCTCGGAAATGGAGAACACAGCTATCTTCCTAAAACTGCTCTCTGACCACAGTGTAGACGACATAAGGAGACTGAAGAATCCCTCCCCCCCCAACCCTCACCTTCACTGAGCATGCGCATGCATGTGCATTGTGTGCACATGTGCCCCTTCATCCACTCCTAGTCTTGGGAAGAAAGGATGAAGAGGGTCTGGAAAGTTTTTCCATTGTAGAAATCTCTTTGCTGATGTTTGCTGACTTGCCACTCATGGCCAGTTCATCATTAATTTCACCCTTAACTTCATCACTAATTTCTTTATCAGTCACTAACCAGCTCGTTCCCCACACAGACTGGGTCCTTCGCAGAAATCATCTTCCTCTGGTGTCACCTGTTCCACCAACCCACGCAACCACTAATTGACATAATGGGCAACTGACAACTTGTTTTCTCTGTGGTGACAGTCTGCTTGGCCCTGGTCACCTAAGCCTCAGTGTCTGCGACTTCCTGCCACCCCACGCAGCGCAGCCCTGCTTCCTGGGGCAGTGACTGGCATTTAAACTATCAGAGTGCTCTGGGCTGAACTGTTTAATATTTCACACCCTCTGCTCAGTGTGACTCATTCTATCCAAACAGACAGCCTGAGCTTTCTCACGCCTCTGGTTTCACTCTGAGCACATTCAAGACCACCTAAGGGACCCTTGAATGTCACTCTTTAAGACGTGTACAGGCACCCCCTTATTTGCAATGCCTTATGGAGTCACAGAGCAGGAAAGGAGAAACTTTTGCTACCCAGGCAAAGGAAACCAACCCGCCACCCCCCCCCCCCCCCCCACCATACATCTGAGAGGTAGCACCTGCAGCAGCTGGGGGCAGGGCAGAAAGGGAGAGTACTAGGCTTCATCCTGCCCACATTTCAGACAGAGGCCTTCTTCTCCAGGGACAGAAAGTGGTTGAAGGTCCTTGGCGGGCAGCACAGCAGGGGCACTCCTCTCCTTTAACCTGGGTGGGAGGGCATGCTGGGCACTTTCATGCTTAGTGATGCTAGCACTTGCTCTCCCAATCCTTTGGGCTGATATCAGCAGTTGAAAGCACAGGATCCACAGGGCTGAATCTGCCTCACATGTTTCAGGAGGGGGATAGTAAGCTCTCGAAGCCCCTCTGTGTCAGGGACACTGCGGCTAGTCCTTTCGGTACCTTTTTGTGAAATAGAAAGGATGTCCCTAGTTGATGGTATTGTGATAGAGCTGTATGGTGATAGATGGTAGCTACACTCGTAAGTATAGAGTGATGTATAAAGTTGAGTGAGTACCGGGGCGCCTGGGTGGCTCAGTTGGTTAAGCGTCCGACTTCGCTCAGGTCATGATCTCGCAGTCTGTGGGTTTGAGCCCCGCGTCGGGCTCTGTGCTGACCACTCAGAGCCTGGAACCTGCTTCAGATTCTGTGTCTCCCTCTCTCTCTGACCCTCCCCTGTTCATGCTCTGTCTCTCTCTGTCTCAAAAATAAATAAACATTAAAAAAAATTTTTAAAGTTGAGTCAGTATGTTGTACCCCTGCACTATACTCAAAAACAAAAAGCGTCCCTTCCTGAAGGCTCCAGACTACCATCTGTTGGAGTGTTTTTATAATTGACATGCACATGTACAGCCTCGGGCGTGTGAATGGTGCTGTAGAGATTTACAATGTGTGGTCAGAGGAGTGGGTGAGGGGACGGTAATGAGGCCTGGCTTCGGGGACCTCATTGGACACCAGGCCTGGGTGGGCACACAGTCCTGCCGAACTGGCCTGTGGGTGGTAACAGCAACAGTGTAAACCCTGTCATGGGGCCCCCACCAGGTAACAGGTGGAGACCTGGAGAAGGTAGGTGTTCATGGGTCTGGCTGTGACTTGGCTCAGGACGTGGCCCTAATCTCATCAGTTTCGCTGAGGCTGCCGGCACATCAGCAGAGGACGGAGGGGGGTGCTGCATACAAGGGAGCACAGGCAGGGTCCACTGCTAGGGAGTAGTGGTTAGAAATGTAATCTGCAAAAGGGATAGCTTGTGTACTTCCCCATGTCTCCATTGGGACTGAAAGGCTCTTGTGGGGATGGGAGCGTAGTTTGGAGGTCCTATAATTCTGCAGGCCGGGGCTTCCCCAGAAAAACGCCCTTTGGTTGCTATTATGGTAGCCAGTTTTGCTCCCAGGACCCTGACCTGGGAAAACACATGTTAAGCCATGAGTGAAAATGGAAGAGGCCACCAGCCAAGGAGTGCAGGCAGCCTCTAGAAGCTGGAAAAGGCAAGGAGACACAGGGGGATGGCAGCCCTGCTGCCATCTTGATTTTAACTCAGTGAGACCCACTCGCGACTTCCGCCCTCCAGATACGTACATTTGTTTAAGCCACCACATTTGTGTAAGTTGTTAGAGCATCAGTAAAAAACTAATATGGTAGGTATTCTTGTCTCCATTTTACAGGTGAGAAAAACAAAACCTGAGTCAGGATCAAAATCTAGTTCTCTATGACTTCAAAGGCCACACGTTCCCTATACTCCTCTGATGCCTTCTTAAATTTTTGTAACTAATTTCCTTACTGAAATCATCAAATATTTAATTGCTAGAACAACCACTTTAGAAAGAATCACTAATGGCATACCCCTGAATATATCTGCTTGCTACAAATAATTTGTTCGACAGCAAAGAAATTGTCAGTTGAATCTTGCCTGGAGAGTTCATGCGAAGAAAACCAGAATATCCACACTTTACTGCGGAAGCCCTTAAGTCTAAGGATACTAACAAAATTATCACTCTTTAGCTTGTTTGTTCATTTGGTTGGATTTATAAATTATTCTGTATATGCTTAATAGTACATTGGTCATAATAAGATGAATTTTATTAATCATCAGCTAAATAGAAATTAAAACTGTAATAAGAGAGCACTATACAGTCGCTAGATTGGTTAAAATTTAGAATACCGAGCGTACAAGTGTTGGTGAGGATGTGGAGAAGCTGGAGCTCTCAAAATTATGTATCTACCTATTACCCATTATTTGACTCCAAGATACAACTTTTAAGGTGATTTTATTTGTCAAGATTCATCAATCTATTTGCTTAAAACCTCTGTGTATAATTTATATCTCAAGATTCGAAAAAAGAACCAGAAATTGAAACAAGAACCCCACCCCCACCCCCACCCCTCACACAGGGATTTTTCGAATAATCAGTGTGGCAAAATTAGGACTTTTAAAAGGGAGACCGCTAAGTGGAGTGGTAGAAAGAGCACCAGGTAAGAACCAGAAGCTTCCTTCTGGTCTCAGTCCCTTCCCTGACTTAGATATATACTTGACCTTGTGGGGTTCATTTTGCCTCTCTGGGTCTCAGGGTCCTTATCTGCAAAATAAATGAACTGCGTTAGATGACCTCACAGTTCCTTCTAACTCTAAAATTCTATTATTTACCACTTTAAGCGGTAAATCAGATAGCTTTAGAAGTTTCTACTTGATATAAAACACTGCTTTTCCAACACACTCTGATTCTAATCTGTGATTCAGTTGATACTGGGTCATTGGCAACGTAATTCTCAGAGATTACATTTTTCTACGGGAAACTTGGATCGGCTTTATCAGATAGTTTCCAGGAATATATCTTTGAGCAAAGCAACCATGGGCAACATACATTCAGATCATGGGCATTTTCCATATTTAGATATAGCACATACGTGTATATTAATAGAGATATGGGGATTACTAAAGAACATGTTTTTTTTTAAAGCTTTAAGCAAAAGGGTAATGTGACCACAGTAATGATAACACTGGACTGAAAGGCTCTGTGGCCTCAGACAAGCCATTTTCATGTTCAGAGGACATGTCGATATCTGCACTGTCTGCTTCCCCAGGGTTGTTTAAAGATGAAGTGACGCTTTGTCAGATAGGTAAAGCACGTTTTAACTTGCAAAATGTTGTGCAGTTATAAAGTGACTTGTTCTTATAGAGAATGAGGAGAGGGCAGGAAAAAGTGTCCAGGAGAGACCACTCTATTAACAAGCTGAGGTCTGGTCAGTACCAATCACTGCTCTGATGTGATGCAGGAGATAATGAGAACATTTTCCTAATGTTTATTCATTGCTGAGAAGGGGGTGAGGGGCAGAGAGAGAGGGAGACAGAGGGTCCAAAGCAGGCTCTGCACTGACAACGGTGAGCCTGATGCAGGGCTCAAACTGACGAACAGTAAGATCATGACCTGAGCCGAAGTTGGCTCCTCAGCCGACTGAGCTACCCAGGCACCCAGAGAGAGGCGGACTTTTTAAGGACACAGAGATAAAGGTATTTTAGGTAGTTTAGGATTCCCTTGGTTTCATGAACGCATGGTGATTTCAGCTGCTTCCTGCAGTCTCTCAGTTCATCCCTCAGATTGTGTCTGAAGAAGACCCAGCCTTGCGTCATCTGCAAGATGACCAGTCTTTGGTTTGCCAGGCTAGATTGGGAAGACTCACGAGAGCCGAGTGACCATAGCTGGAGGTAGGGGAAGGAAAATAGAGCGTCTTGGGGAAACTGACTGCATAAGCCCTCTGAGGCTCTGCCCAGGGTGGAGTGAGGATGGAGGCGGAAAGGTTGGATAGGAGGGTGGATTGGTGGAGGGATGACCCAAAGAAAGCACAGTGGGGAGGTTGTAAGGAAGAGGGAAGAGAAGGGAGGGATGGCGAATAACTCTCCCACAGAGCACAAACTCTCCCAACAAACTGTTGATATTTGATGGTGTTATTTCCCTCCTGCTGTAGTCCCAAGACCTAAAACAGTGTTAGCCATGCAGGAAGTGCTTAATAAATACCGGTTGAATGGGTTGAATGGATGCACAGTGAAAGAGGATCAGAAGGCAGCACTAGGCAGTGCCCCATCACCTCTCCTGTGCCTGGAGAATGACAGTCCTGGCTCATCTCTCTGGTCTTGGAGGCAGGCAAAAAGAAGAATTCAGAGGGATAATACAGCCAGATATCAAAACATGCACCATTAATACCCTTTGTCTGACTATCCAAACCCAGGAGGCCTATTTGATTCTTTCCTTTCCTACACATCCAGTCAAGGAGCCCCATCAGCAGCACCCCCAAAATGTTTTTCGAATCTTCCGGTCTTCACCGTGGCTCTTTCCCACACCCCATCATCTCCCACTGGGACTGCTACAGTGGCCTCCTAACTGGTCTCCCTGCTTCCTCTCTGCCCTCTCATCTGTTGTCCACCCAGCTGCCCTACAGTCGTTTATAAAGTTAGTCCTCTGCCTGAAGTCATCTAGTTGCTTCCAACGGCACAAAGAACAGTGCTCTAACTCCTCATCGTAGCCCTTGAAGCCCTGTGAGGACTGACCTCCACTTTCCTTCTCTCCTTGGTCACCCACCACTCTGCCCCTCGCTCACTTTCCTATAGCCACACTGGCCTTCCCTCTGTTCCTCAAATTTGCCAACTCTGTCTGCGTCAGGACCTTTGCACCTATTTCCCTGGCCCCAGCTCATGTGGCTGGCTTTTTCTTGTCATACTTTCCCAACTAACACGCCTTCCCCTCGACACCCAGTACACCTTATCTCCTCATCTTGTTTTATTTTCTTTATAGGACTTATCTCTATCTGGAGATAGTTTTAATTGTTGTTTGCTTGTTTCTTGGCTCCTCATCCTTAGGAATGTGCCCCCTCCATGGCAGGGATTTGTAAATATTGTTGCCGGTTGTAACCTCTGTTCCCAAAGGTTTCTAGTACCCCTAATAGGCACTAAGTAAATTTTTCAGAATGAATGCTTGCTCACCAAGTGACCTTCTGACTCCAGTATTGTTTTCCAAATAGACTGCTTATAGAGAATGTGCCAGCCAGAGGACACGAATATCTCCTGTTCCCTGCATTTTTCATATAAATACAGGCATGCTTGTGTTTGTGTACTTTAGCTTCTGTGAGTTTAGTTAATGTGAACCTGTCCCTAAAAGATGGATTCTCTTTTGAGGAACTAACAAATCAGGTATCTGAGCTTGTGGACCTGAGAGCAGTGTTCCACAGTGAGAGAGGCATTAACAGGAAAGGCACACTGCCTGAATGAGCCCTGACCTTCCACTCATGACCTTTATGGCCTTACCATGAGTGTTCCCTGGGCTTCTTTTTGGAACTCCTCTAGGAACAAGAGAAGAGCTCCTGATAGAGAAAAATCTCCAAAAAGGAAAGGAAGGCTGTATAGATATTCAACAGGTCTTCATGTCGAGTGTTTGTATTTGTGAAATCTTTCAACTCTATCCCACAGGCCACTACCACATCGTGCCCTCTCCTGTTTTCCAACAGCATAACTGAGACAAGCCTACACATCTGAAGAACAAGAAAGAGGATAAACTAATAATATTGAGTGCTGTACTATGTATCAGGCACAAGGATTTTACAAATATCTCACCTAAAGCGATATTTCTAAAAAAATAAGGGAAATAAAGAAAATATAAACTATGTATAAGACTTGGATATTCAAGATAAGATAGCACAAAGGGTCAGATTGTCAAATCAGACTCACAGGAGATACGATCTTGCCCAGTAATAAGAGTTACTAATAATTTCAAGAGTAAAGGTAATTATGGGGTACAGGTGAATTCTGGAAACCCTGGGTCTGTGAAAACTGCCCTGTGGGTCCTTTCTTGCTATGTTAGAATTTGCTCTGGCCCAGATTTAACATAGGAGATCTTCAAGTGATACATGTTGTCATTACTAAAGCAAAAAGAACCACACGGGTCATGAAATACCTCAGTGTTATACTCACATAGTTACATAGTTTCCATGTCATTTTCCAGAGAGCTCTGCCCTATAAATCCTTAGATTCCAGGCGTGTTTATCATAAACCACCCTAGATTGACCAGGTACATCCTGCTAAAAAGTTTTCATAGATAAGGGCTCTCTCATTAATAAGTACCTATTAGTTTCCTTTCTAGGAAGCATATCATTAGAATTTCACAAGGAGATTTGATAGTCAACTGCCTTTACTTTCCTTCTTTCCTTTGTTTCTTTCCAGTGGCTTCTCAAGGAAAAAGGGAATAGCCAGCTGCTAATCCTTTCCTTCCCCCAAGGAATAGATTTCTGATCCTAAGAATTCTGTTGAAAGCAGCGCAGTGATTATTTTCCTATGCCCCTAAAGCCTTTCACCCCAAATTAACTCTGTCCCCGTCTTCTTAACCAGCCTCTTGTCCTCTGTGGCTTCCAGACCTTTGCTGCTGCAGGGTTTCTATGTCTCATCACTAACTATATTTCTACCACTAAGTTCACATTTGGTTATTTTTCCACATAGTTATTAGTTTTTTGTTGTTTTTTGGTTTTTGGTTTTTTTTGTTTTGTTTTGTTTTGTTTTTAAGTAAGGCTTCATCTCATGCGGAGCCAACAGCACGGCTTGGACTCATGACCCTGAGATCAAGACTTGAGCTGCAATCAAGAGTCAGACACTTCACTGACTGAGCCACCCAGGCGCCCCTAAAGAGCTCTTAATAGTAATGTTTTGTTTCTGTTGTTCCACTGACAGACATATACCACCACTAACCAGTAGGACCGGGGTGATGGAAGCAGTGTTAGCACGCTGAGTCCAAGTTCTAGTAAAATGTTACCGAAAGCTCACCACGTGCCTACTAGCGGATAAGAAAGACGCGATCTCTGTCTTCGGGAAACTAACAGTCCCCTGGGAAATGAAAATACGTCTATCCCCAAAGCTTGCAATGTTGTGGAGTCACCTTACTTTTAATATCTAAGTAAAAATGGCTTGTGCCCTCAAAGAGGACACAAAGACAATTCTGTCCCCAATGGTATTATGAAACCAATTTAAAGCAAACATTTGTTCTTTAAAAAAAAATTTTTTTTTCAACGTTTATTTATTTTTGGGACAGAGAGAGACAGAGCATGAACGGGGGAGGGGCAGAGAGAGAGGGAGACACAGAATCGGAAACAGGCTCCAGGCTCTGAGCCATCAGCCCAGAGCCCGACGCGGGGCTCGAACTCCCGGACCGCGAGATCGTGACCTGGCTGAAGTCGGACGCTTAACCGACTGCGCCACCCAGGCGCCCCACAAACATTTGTTCTTAATACACCGATAAATAAATAGTAGCAATGGAGTGTGTTTGGAAGGAGGAAGCAAATAGTAAATCCTAATTGGAGATGTAAAAGAAGGCTCAGAGAGGTGATGGTTCAGCTGGGGCGGATGAATGACTAGGAATTTATCAAGTGGGGGAAGAGCCTTCCAAGCAGCAGGCTTACCATATACACCAGACAGAGGTATGAAAAGGAGAAGAATATTTGGGACCTTCCGAGGGTTTAGTAGGACGAAAGCATTCTGTAAAAGAGGAGACTGAAGAGTGGCAAGGATGGTGTCATAGACAAAAGATAGCTTGCTGTCCTCAGGTAAACCTAAAAGCAAGTTGGCGATAGTATCTTAAACAATCCAGGAGTATCCCAGCCAGGGCCAGGGCTAGGGTAAGGCAGGTGAGGGTGAGGCAGAATTTAAGGGGGTGCCAAAGCCTCAGTCATCAAGATAATATTTTAACACAAAATTTTTAAAATAAAGATAAGATCAGAGTTACTGAGTTTTCCTTTTGCCTCAGGCTCTAATATGGCTCAGCAAGGCACTTCTTTATTTAAAACTTTGGCATTTGCTCATCATTTCGCACTGATTTTTATTTTTAAAAGATATTGCATTAGGAGCACCTGGGTGGCTCAGTCAGTTAAGTGTCTGACTTTGGCTCAGGTCAGGATCTCATGGTTCCTGGGTTCAGGCACCCGTCGTGTTCCCCCCATCGGGTTCTGTGCTGACAGCTCAGAGCCTGGAGCCTGCTTCAGATCCTATGTCTCCCTCTCTCTCTCTCTGCCCCTCCCTCCCCTCACAGTCTGTCTCTCTCTCTCTCAAAAATAAGTAAACATTAAAAACAGTAAAAGAATTGCTGAATCACTGTGTCGCATACCCGAAACTAACATAGCCATTATATGTCAACTATACTTCAGTAAAAAATTAAAAACAGGGGCGCCTGGGTGGCGCAGTCGGTTAAGCGTCCGACTTCAGCCAGGTCACGATCTTGCGGTCCGGGAGTTCGAGCCCCGCGTCGGGCTCTGGGCGGATGGCTCAGAGCCTAGAGCCTGTTTCCGATTCTGTGTCTCCCTCTCTCTCTGCCCCTCCCCTGTTCATGCTCTGCCTCTCTCTGTCCCAAAAATAAATAAAAAACGTTGAAAAAAAATTTAAAAAAAATTAAAAACAAAAACAAAAACACCTTAGCACTCAGATCTCAGTTTCTCGATAATGATTTTCCAGGAATCAAGGTTTCTTGGAGAAGTGGTTGATTCCAGAGTTTTGGTAGGAAAAATTCAAAATGAGCTTGGAACATTTTATGGTACCAAAAAATAAAGAAGTGCCTGAAAAAGTTTGGGGGCTTCTCAAAAAAACTACAAAACCAACTGAAAGTGGGCTCCCAGAGGGCAACGATGGAACAATTTAACCAACAAAGTAAATGATGCCACATTGATTATAATCCATAAAATAAAATGAATCCGTGATTTTAATTAATTAACATTTAAAAGGAAAAGAAGGGATGAATCTTTCTTATAGAAAAATTCTCATTTAAAAATGTTGAACAGGGGCGCCTGGGTGGCGCAGTCGGTTAAGCGTCCGACTTCAGCCAGGTCACGATCTCGCGGTCCGTGAGTTCGAGCCCCGCGTCGGGCTCTGGGCTGATGGCTCAGAGCCTGGAGCCTGTTTCCGATTCTGTGTCTCCCTCTCTCTCTGCCCCTCCCCCGTTCATGCTCTGTCTCTCTCTGTCCCCAAAAAATAAATAAACGTTAAAAAAAAATTAAAAAAAAAATGTTGAACAAAGGAAGAAAAGAGCAAATCACCATTGCAGGAAAGATCAACCTGGATGTTAAAATCAGTGGGTGAAAGCTTGAAAAAAACAGTATGTAAGCACAGTCTCAAAGCCTCTCCTCTAGGATATGAGGTAACTTTACAGTAAAAAAAAAAAAAAAAAAAAAAAAAAAAATCCAGCAGACTTCGCCTTAACCAAGCAATCAAAGGTTTAATATCACTAGTCGCGAGACATCTGGACATCATGTGCCCCCGATACTATGCACTCAGAAAGTCCCAACATCATTTCTGGGGGATTCCTCCCCCAAGTGTAGGATCTCAATCTATTAAACATCAGACAAACCCCAAATGAGGACCATTCCACAAAATCACTGACCAGTACTCTTCAAAAGTGTAAAGGTCATGAAAGTCTCTGGAATGATCACAGATCAGAGGAAAGTCAGGAAACATGACAACTAAATATGACGTGGATCATGGATTGGGTCCTGGGACAGAAAGAAGACATTAGGGAGGAAATGGGTGGAATTCAAACACTGTGCTAATTTAATTAGCAGTACTCTACTAATGATAATTTCCTGATTTTTATACAAGTACTAAGGTTATGTTAGATGGTAACATTGGGGGAAGCGGTTTGAATGCTATACGTGAACTCTGTACTTTTGGGAGCATCTTTGAATTTTTTTTTCTTAACGTTTATTTCTGAGAGAGTGAGAGAGCATGAGCAGGGGAGGGGCAGAGAGAGAGGGAGACACAGAATCTGAAACAGGCTCCAGGCCCTGAGCTGTCAGCACAGAGCCCAACATGGGGCTCAAACCCACAAACCGTGGGATCATGACCTGAGCCAAAGTCAGACCCTTAAACCGACTGAGCCACCCAGGTGCCCCCTTGTTGAGCAACTTTGTGTGTTTAAAGTTATTCAAGAAAAAGTGTTTTTTCTTTTTTTCTTTTTTTTAAGTTTACTTATTTTGAAAGAGAGTGAGCAGGGAAGAGGGAGAGAGAGATAGGGAAACAGAATTCCAAGCAGACTCCACGCTGTCAGCACAGAGCCTGACATAGAACTCCAACTCACAAACCGTGAGATCACAGCCTAAGCCAAAACCAAGAGTCAGGGCCATTAACTGACTGAGCCACCCAGGTCCTCCTCAAAAGAAAAAAGTTTTTAAAATTCGTAATGGACATAACTTTATGAGGGAAACCTCCACAATACATTTCGTTATTTTATGAATTAACTACAAATGCTCTTCTGATATTTTGCTAAAGACACATTTCTCAATATATAGTTATAGCCAATGTTTACATACTGGTGTGGTTTTTTTTCTTCCCTTAAATACATTTCACACATTCTTTAAATAATTTGACTAAACAGTGGTATTTTCTCACTATAAGTGGCCCTGTGCTAGGCACTGAGAACATAAGGATGCTCTTGGAAAATGTACAGAATAGTGGGGATGATAAACATGAAAAGAAGAGAACTCGGTATCATATGTTAAGCTTTATAAAGGGTAGATAAGCAACAGACCATGAGATATAGAGAAGCTACTGTCTTTCCCTTTTTAAAAAGAATTCAGAGTTGAGGCACCTGGCTGCCTCAGTTGGAAGAGCATGTGACTCTTAATCCCGAGGTCGTGAGTCTGAGCCCCATGCTGGGAGTAGAGATTACTTCAAAAATAAAATCTTTAAAAAAAAAAAATTCAGGGTCTAACATGTTGATAGCATCTGCATAATTATGTGTGAAGAACATATAATCGTCTGCAATGTAATATACTGACGTTGGCAGAGCTGTTCTTTCCTGGGAACAGAAGTGTTGGGGATCTGGTTCTCTTCCCACTGTTTGAAGAAAGAGAACATCACCACAGGCCGTCCTTGGGATCAGAGGGTAGAGGAGGTAGAAAGACTGTCTTCTGCAGCGGGGAGAGGGTTCCCCACCTCCCAGCTCTGTACTTAAGGGCTGTGCCTATGCTATTGAGAGCCATCAACTGCAACCGAAATCAATTTTCCTAAAAGGAGACAAGGGATGGCCAGAGTTCCGCTAAATGAAGGGAGAGGTCAGTGAGATTCTCATCAAGGAGCTCAGCTAATGTATCTCAGTTTTGAATTACAGCTTCCCTTGAGCTGCCTCTTGCAGGTACCAACTATCATGCCAATTTTTATAAGTGCAAGTAATTGAATAATTGGCACAATTCATTTCTGTGAGAAGACTTTCCCACCAATTCTGTCCCTAGAAGCCTGTAAGGACCTGAGGCATCACTGAGGATTGCTGCTCTCAGTCTCCCATCCAGCAGACGCCCCGTGAGTCCCCTCGCTCCTGTGTCTGCAGCATCCTCCTCTTTTCTGGTTCCTCTCCTCCTACTGGAAACATGCTGTCTCTATCTCCCAGCTGTCAGGCACCCATCTGAGTTTGACTGCACTCTCCTTGGACAAAAGGCAGGTGGCTGGGAGCAGAAAGGAAATACAGGAAAACCTTGGTTTGCGAGCATAATTCATTCTGGAAACATGCTTGTAATCCAAAGCACTTGCATATCAAAGCAAATTTCCCCGTAAGAGATAATGGAAACCCAGATGATTCGTTCCACAACCCAAAAATATTCATATAAAAATGAATATAATATGAAATAAAGAAAATACAAAATGTAAAGAAAAATAAATTAACCTGCACTTACCTTTGAAAACCTTCGTGGCTGGTGTGAGGGAGACAAGAAAGAGGAGAATTATTGTGTAGGATGATTTCACTATCACTAACGGAATCACTGCAATCTTTTAGCTCAATGGAATCTTTTTCTGAATGGGGGCCATTGGATATGCTCACACAGATGTTGACTACAATACAGTATTCATAAACTTTTGTTATTTACTGTATGTAATGTAACTGGCAATAAGGCAGCAGAGAAAAATGGTCTATATCTGCAGGCAGCCTGACGTAGAAGGAAGCAAAGCATTCCTAAGCTTACTCTTGTGTGGAAAAGCAAAGGACCGTCCATAGGTGCTTTGAAGTGACAAAAAATACACTAGTGCCAGCTGTGGGCACCTTCCAACATTCTGAAACATCACTGATTTCTGCTAAACACCATGGCCTGAGACCGAGCATCCGAGTATGGGAGATGATCACCCACAATCCCACAGGGAGAGATAAAGGAGAGAGACAGAGAAGAACCATGGGCTCAGTTGTGATCACATGACGTTTGGCATCACAAACTACGTGTATTGCAAGACATTGCTCATTTATCAAGTTAGAATTTATTAGAAATGCTTGTTCATCTTGTGGGACACTCGCAGAACAAGTTACTTACAATCCATGGTTTTACTGTATCTTGCTCCACTCGAGTAAATAAATAAAGGTAGCAAATAAATGTACAAATATAAAAATCCCTTCCTTGATCCTTTACCCATCTATAGCCACTCCCCTATCTCCTTCCCATCTCATAGGTAGCATTTGGTGCCTCTAAGTCATTGGGTCAAACACTGAATCTGTGGTTTATCTCCACGTTGGCAAACAATCTCACCAAACTGCTCTGCCCTGGCTTCACCAGGCTTTTGGTTGCAGGACTCAACATGCCTTTCTCTCCCTTGAGAACTATGCCCATGAGGGTCTTCTACCCAGAACGTTCACCCTGTCCCTGCTGCCCTCTGTGCCCTGTTGCCTCCTGCTTGCTCTTTGGGTTATAGCTTAAATCCTTGATCCTTCAGGGGATCTTTCCTGGCTCTTCAGGCTTTCAGTGCCCCCCGACTGCACTTCTGTGCCACATTGAACTCATCCGTGAGGATTTGTTCAATATCCGGCATCCCCTCTAAATAGTATGCTTCATGAGGATGGGGCTGTGACTGGCTGTTCACTGCTATCTCCCCACCACTTAGCCCAGTGCCTGGTATGGGAAGGGATTAACAAATATTTGTTTAATACTTGTTTGTTAAAACCCACCTAAGGATTTTAAGTAGGTTTAAGAGAGATGATCTTATGTAGGATTTTTTTTTTTAATTTTTTTTTTTAACGTTCTTATTTATTTTTGGGACAGAGAGAGACAGAGCATGAACGAGGGAGGGGCAGAGAGAGAGGGAGACACAGAATCGGAAACAGGCTCCAGGCTCCGAGCCATCAGCCCGGAGCCTGACGCGGGGCTCGAACTCATGGACCGCGAGATCGTGACCTGGCTGAAGTCGGACGCTTAACCGACTGCGCCACCCAGGCGCCCCATTATGTAGGATTTTTAACAGAGGTTCTCAACGCTGATGTCCGAACATGTCTGGGGGCATTTCCTTTCTCACAGTGACTGAGGGGTGCCTCTGCTAACAGTGGTCCAAGGCCAGGCCTGCCAGACATCCTCGATGCTCAGGACAGCTCCCTGGAGAAACACTGTTTACAAAAATCACTCTACCTGTGCCGGGGAAACATGTCAAGTGTGGAGGGAGAGGAAGTAGAGGAAGTCAGAGCGACTGGTAGGAACACTATTGCAATCATCCCAAATCAGGAGCTGGCCAGGTGGCTGGGGAGGAAGCCTGAACTGACTTGAAAGGAGACAGGTGGAGAGGTAACTGAAAAATAGAAACAACAAACTCTGTCATCAGTGGGATGAATCACCCTTCAAGGAACGAGAAGGGATGTAAACACAAAGGAAGGTAGACAGATAGATAGGAATTGTGTGACCTTGGGCAAGTGACTTAATCTCTCTGTGTCTAATTTCCTCATCTGTAAAATGGAGACAAAAACAATGCATCACAGGGTCACCTGGGTGGCTCAGTTGGCTAAGCAACCGACTCCTGATGTCGGCTCAGGTCATGATCTCATGGTTTGTGAGTTCAAGCCCTGCATCAGGCTCTGCGCTGACAGCGCAAAGCCTGCTTAGAAATGTCTGTCTGTCTGTCTGTCTCTCTCTCTCTGCCCTTCCCCAACTCATTCTCTCTCAAAATAAGTAAATTTATAAAAAAAAAACAATACATCACAGGGATGTGAAGATTACAGGAACTGAGTTCATTCACATAAAGTGCACTGCCTGACATAGGGGAAGCACTAGGTGAGGATTTGACATTTTATAGCTGTAGATACATGAATAAATAGATACATAGAAATATTAGCAGATAAGTGGTGAGAAGGATAGGTGGGTGGATAAATGAAGGGATGGAAGGATGGACAGTTGGACAGATGGATGGGTGGATGGATGGATGTTGAAGAGACTGATAAATGATTTTTGGATGTGGAGGATGAAGGGGAGAGCATAATCCCCACAATTTTTTCCAAAAGCAGCTTTGAGCACAGATCTGAGTGATTCTACCGACCGAGAGTCTCTCTCGTCTTCTTCCTTTATGTCCAGTGATCAGGATACCAAGGCGTCTTTGGTTTACAGAACAGCCATGACGACTGACCTACATGGACCACTGGAAGCATACATTAGGCAAAGGGCTGATGGACAGGAATGTGCCACAGGAGTCTGCTACACAGAAGAGCGAAGTCAGAGAGTTCTTGCCACTTTGGCTCAGGGTACTCACAGGGGCTCCTAAACAGCCTCGCCCTTCTCAGCTCTTTGAACATTTTGTCACTCACCCACTTTCTCTATTCTGTTGTTTATAACATTCACCACTGCACGATACATTTAGGAATCAACACATAATACCTAGAAGGACACTGACCTGGGAGTCGGAAGATCTGTGCTCTAGCATGGACATGGAAGCTAGTTTTTTGGTCTTGACCTGGTCAATGTCACCTCTCTGGCTTCAGTTTTTGGATATGTAAGATAAATGGATTGCGCTAGAACTGGTCCAAACTTTCTTGTAGCTCTAACACACACACACCTGCAACCTGACCAGCCTCTTCTCTCGTTGTCCTTGCCCCTCAACTCAACTCTCTAGCTCGACCCTCTCATCTGTATCTTTGCCATTTCCTTGGTGAGCAATGCTGTCCTTTTCTTGCGCTTCTGCTAACCTCCTCCGTGTTTCAGATTTCAATGCTGCCTTCAGTGAATCATTCCTTTGCACCTTCAAGTTTAGATATTTGCGTTCAGGGTGCTCTGTATGCACCTGAATTACAGCAACATCCTCAGGGACGTGTTCACATGCCTCTCTTCCCAAAAGGCTGCAATGCCTTTAATGCAGAAATTACATTTCTATCAGTCAGGGCTCAATTTCAGAGAACAGAATCCACTCCAACCAGTTCAAGCAGGAAAGGATTTACTTCGGATATATTACGTGGCTTATCAAGTCATTGGGAGGGGAAAAGTAAGCTCAAGACTAGGCTTTCAGGAACCACTCACAAAGCCACACTGCAGATAATAAGCCACTGAGAGAATTGCTACCTCTCTTGGCATCAGGAAATCTCCACCTTCACAACAGTACTACCACTAGAACAATCGGAAACTAAATTCTCTCCACATATATCTCATAGTCAAATTCTCAAAAAGAGTGAGAGGCCGCGGAGCCATCGCCATCCCTGTTTAGACAATGTTTGTTGCACCAGGGCCGACCCTGAACTTCTGACCAACTTGGACACTGATTACAAGGGGGTCAAGTGATGCATGTGGTCCAAAGAACTGCAGCCAAAGGAAGTTATGTTCATCTGGCACAAACATGGTGAAGGGGTCTGCAGGGGATGAGGGTGTGGCCGCTACGTTTCCTCTTTCCTTTGAGGAGAGCAATTTTCCTGCTGCCAATAGTGGTGATGGATGGCGAGTGAATCACCTGGCAAGATATCAATTAAATATAAATCTGCTCTTAACTCTAGGAATCTGTTCAGCTTGTGCCTTCTACAGAAAACAAGCTGTGTTAACAAAATAGGGCAGGATCACAGAATCTTGGGAATAGGAAGAGGTTCAGGGGTCATAAAATCCGGTAGTTACCAAACAGCTTTGTAGCAAAAGGAGAAAAATCAGACAACATAGTGTTATTTTATCTAAATGTATTCAATCTAAAGGCCTGGCCTTATTCTAAGATTTTTCTTATCTTACTTTTTTTTAGTGATATACAGTATTTGTAGTTCATAGGTTGTTTGTTTGTTTGTTTGTTTGTTTGTTTGTTTAGGCTTTTCTTGGCCAAATAACAATTAGGATATCACTGTTAGTCCTCCCTTTGAGTTGCCTGCCAATTTTTAATCATTCTGATCACATCCCTAGAGGTCTATACCCCAACTTCATCATGACCTCTTGTGTTACTGTCGCTTTGCCCATTTCATCCTTTATTTCTGATCATTTATCAGGATATAAAGTCCAGAGTCTCCAGATACTGAACATGTGCCTGGACATGCAGTTAAGACTTCAAGATAGAGAATCATACCTTCTATGATTCTTTGTCACTGGCCCCAATCACGTCATAACGCAGGGAATTACTTTGACACTCTACTGTTATGAATAAGGCCCAGCTCATTTGTGAGAAAGTAAACCGTAGTGTGTAGTTTGCCTTGGCTTGTTTTCTCTGTTTCAGCCAGGGTTATTCCCCTCTCTGTCTCTTATTACTTACAAATATGTATTCTACTTTCATCTATCTGAACTCTAGCTTTTATTCCACATATATTTGTTACATTTCCGGGACCTCTTTTCCTGGAGTGCTTCTGATGATCTCGTTTCTCTTAAATCTAAACTCTTTGTAAGAAGGGACAGGCATCTATGACCTCACCTACCCATTTGCAAGCAATTTACTTATCAAAATACATATTGTTTCACTCTAGGTTGCTTTCCTGGGCCTGTGAGCCCTCAGAGCCACTTCTTGCCCTCCCTGAGGACTCTGTGTCCCTGGCAGTGGGAAGACCCTGCAGGCTGGCCTCCTCAGATTCCTGTGTCCGTCCATTTCCAGGGGACTTGTCCGGTGGGAGGTAAGAATGGGAGAGGGTGGAGGGGTCTTGGGCTCCTGCACTGAGTCTTTCTCTCCTCAGTGGTCCCACCACTGCCCGGCAGGTGCATTGAGGTCCTCGCTTCCATCAGGTGACTCTAGACCCTGGTCCTCTCACCTACTTCCTCTCCGGCTAGGGAGCTGGAGAGGCTTCTTGATGGTGCTCCTCTCTGGACAGCCCTGATGTAACCACTCAGAGAGATTGCTCTTTTTAAGGTTAGACCCCCACTGATGGAAGGATAAATTCTCAGAAGTGGAATTGCTGGGTAGAAGACTAGGATTTTTAGAGTGAAGTTTAGGGGGCCTGGGTGGTTCGGTCGGTTGATCATCTAACTCTTGATCTCTGTTCAGGTCATGATCCCAGGATTGTGGGATCGAGCCCCATATTGGGCTCTGCTCTGAGCATGAAGCCTGCTTAAGATCCTCTCTCCTTTCTCCTTCTCTCTAAACTAAAAAAAAAAAAAAAAAGAAAAAAGAAAAACATTGAAAAAAATAAAGGCAAAGTGTAAGGACATTTATTCCTGCTGTCTTTCTTTCGTGTAAGTCCTGTCTCCCACCTGTAGATCTCCATATACAGTCAGGGCCCTTCTCCTTCTGCCATCCCAATCTGTTTACATGTCTCAGCCTCTGGGCACTGGAACTATCC
The DNA here is from genome assembly GCF_014898765.1 of Herpailurus yagouaroundi. NCBI lineage: Eukaryota > Metazoa > Chordata > Mammalia > Carnivora > Felidae > Herpailurus > Herpailurus yagouaroundi. The sequence goes on from NW_024412391.1 coordinate 45,960,938, forward strand.
GTCTGATCACATTACACTTTTAAAAAAATGATAAAACAAAGACGTAAGGGGGAAAACCACTTCCTGGTGGTAATTGATATCTATGCTTTTAGAACATGCTCAGGCAAGTGGAAAGAATAAGCAATTATCTGGATAGTTCAAACAAACATTGACTCCCCTTTGTCTGGCATGAGTGAGTGGTGGAAGGGAGGGAAAATTGGAATTAATTATTAACATCTTTACAGTTGCTGGAATTAGGTAGAGAGTTACTGAATTCACCACTTTATTTTCTATGAGGAGTCTGGTAAAAGAAAGACATCTGCTCGGCCATTCCAACGCCAGGTTTTTAATTTTGGTAGGAGTCAGTTAAGGAGCGAAGTGTCCTTTGCTATCTGTGGAACTGAACCAGTTGGTGACTTTGACTCCGGCTGCTAGTTAGGAAGTCTCCAGGCACTGCATCCGGGGCAGTGGTGATGGGTGCTGTAAATCTTTTCATTGCATCAGTCTCAGCTCTCAGGAGAAATGAGTCTATCACCCAAACTTGGGGAAATGTCTGCTTTGTGTTGTAATTTACCAAATAAAAGCTACCAAGTGTCTTTTACAGGCTGTTGATTTATCTTTAGCTTTCCCTGAATTTGTGGCCCTCAAAGATTCTGCATATTTAGCAACACAACATAGTTATGAAAAATAATTATTATAGCAAAACCATCCTTTGAATGTAAAGATAGAGAGTCAGGTGCAGTGGGAAGAGCCCTGATCTTGGAGCCTAGAGGTCTGAGTTTGAATTCTGGCCTTGCCACACTAACTAGCTGAAGAACCCAATCCAGCCATTTATTTCATCATGGTGACTTTCTTACTTACTAGGTGCTGTGAAAGTGAAGACATTAGGGTCATTAAAAGTAATGTGCAGGCATGAACTAATCAATAGATGAAACAACACATGTGTAGGGTAACAAGTTAGGAGCCATCATTAACATTGGTATATGCATTAGGGGTGGGGGACAGGATCTACAAGCCATAACCAAAGTTACTCCCTGTTTGATAGTGTGGTTTCAGAATGACACAGTGAAAGAGCCTGGAGAGGCTCCGATGAGAGCATGGGCTATTTTGTCTGCCTCCTCCCTCAGCTTCCAACTGAGTCTCCAGGAGGTTTCCTCCTGGAGGGACAGGGTACCCTCAGCAAGCCAGAACCTGCCTCAGGCTGACACGTGAGCTCAGGGACAGTGAGAATGACAAACGTGAGCATCCTTATGGAACGGACCCAGAAAATAATATTAACCCAAGAGCAAAGTAGATGTCGTTTGCAATTTAACGTGTGGCACCATGGGAACAAGAGTACTTTTACTGTCATTGGAGCTCTGTTTGCCCAGGCCAGGGAACTAACTAGGAGACAACAGCTAGAGATGAATTTACCAACTTTCAGTTCGGTTCATATAATGGCTGGGCCACAGCATGCTGCCTCAACTTCCCTCATGCCTTCAGTCCCTGCGAATAGCCAGCACGTCCCTTTGTGAAGATGAGCCAACTTTCCCCATGCCTTTCAGACATGAATTTCATCCTTAATCCAGTGGTTCTAGAATTGTATCATGCACTGTGAGACCATGAAAATAGCATGGAAGTCAGAAGCAGATCAGAGTTGTTGTTGTTTTTTTTCAATGTTTATTTATTTATTTTTGAGAGAGAGAGTGGGGTGGGGGAGGGGCAGAGAGAGAGAGAGAGACAGAGAGACAGAGAATCCCAAGCAGGCTCCACACTGTCAGCGCAGAGCCCAACATGGGGCTTGATCCCATGAACCGTGAGGTCATGACCTTAGCTGAAATCAAGAGTTGGACACTTAACTGATACCCAGGTGCCCCAAACAGATTGGACTTTAATGAAGTGGTTAAACAAATATCTGTTGGGTGCCTTCTGTAAGTCAAATACTATTCCAGCCAGCATACTGAAAATATGACGATGAACAAGAGTTGATCCCAGCCCCCAAGGAGCTTATATTCTGGTGGGAGCAGATAGAGAAATAACTATGTAACATAAATTCAGGTAGTGATAAGCGTTGGGGAAAAAAATCATAATAAAACAGAAAGAGGCTGGAGAGTGACTATTTTAGGTGAGGTTGTTAGGGTAGGTATCTCTGAATGACAATTGAATTGAGACCTAAATGCGATGAAGGAATGGCCTTTAAGCCTGTTCTGGGCAGGGGGAAGGGACCCCACTAGGCTGGGCATTAGCTTGTGTTTGTGGGATAAACAGTCTGGCCAGTGTCACTCAGCAGAGCATGAGGGGGAGAGTGCACCAGGGTCTGAACCCCATCTCCTACCACTAAGTAGCCACAGAACTTTTCTCAACCAATTTAATCTCTAGCAACCGTAGATTCCTTGTAATTATGAAGATTTTCAGCCACAACCCAACTTTGAGCTAGGCTGAACTAAAAAAGAGAATTTATAGTAAGTACACAGTACGTCATCCAGAAAGCAAGGGCAGGAAAGAACGTGAACCAAGACCTGGGAATAACAAAACACCACCCACAAAACAAGACTTTTACTCTGTTACTCACCTTTTTTTCTCTTTTCATGTCAGATTTCCTCGCTCTCTGTTATCCAGCTTTACCCATTCCCTCTCCACATGGACCTTCCACAGCCCCTGAGTTTACCCACTCAGCCCAAATAATGCAGGTTGTCCCCATATTCACTCCCTGTTCTTGTCCCACCCCTGACACCTGACTCAGCACCACTCTGGAAACAACCTGCTCTCTGGAGTCTCTCATGAGCAACTCAGCCACTTGTACTGTGGAGTTCAAGGGAAGGACAGAGAAGGGGTCACCCTGCACACTGCCCAGGGTATTTTCCAAATCTCTCCAGTGTTCCCAAAGTTTCCCAGCAACACGCCAATCAAGGGCTCCTCTCTTTTGTCCCTACACATCATCAAGTTTGCCCCGGAGTTTCCCCTTCCCCACCCACTTCACCTCCACCAGGTTTATCCATCTCTCACCCTTTGTAAGCAGGGGCATGAACTTCTCCCAGCCTCTAGAGTTGACTGAATTCTCAACACACGACCCGACCCACCATGGCAATCCTCCAACAACGATTCTCCAGACATCAGGACCCACTCTCGGAGAGGGTTAATTGTCTTACAAGTTCTGGTTCCCTCTCTGAATTGCAATTCCAAATTTCTGCGAGAGAATATCTGATTGGCCCACTTTGTGTCACATGCTCACACCTCTGGTCCAGTCAGAGCTGGTCAGAGAAGCCAGTCCCTTTGTGGACCAGGAATTTGACAGGACAATCCCTGGAGAACGCAGGGCTCCTTAGGAGATGGATGGACAGATACACCAAAAGTGTCTGTTACATTTCTCACATATAAAATGTTCTTCTCAGGGTTGTTGTGCCAGTTGAACAAAATCACATGTGAATGGGTCATTCCACAGTATCTTACACTCAATACATGTCACTTTCTTCCTCTTCTTAAGAAACAAACAGACCACAAAAAACCTCTCCCTTGATTTTCCAAAATAATCTGAGCTTCAATATGTTGCCCTGTTGTCAACTGTGCATATAAATTGTTCATCTGAAAAATATAGTCATGGTAGGTTTAGTTAACATGCACAAAAAATATATTAAGCAGAACTATCTAGATTTTGTCCCATCTCTCATGCCTTCTCCCCTCCTGCTAGGTTTATTTTGGTGTTGTCTGATGGGATTGTGCCCTTCCTTGTCTGCCTCCTACTCCATGGTTCCAAAGAATGCATCGGGGACAATTCATTGGGAAGAACAGAGAAGCGGGGATGGGGATTGGCTTTGGAAAGGGAGACACTAGAGAGAGCTACAGGAAGAAAGGCATTTAGCCAGACTTTTGAGAAAGATAGGTAATGCAGATGACTAGGGAAAGAGCATTTGGAGAACTGTCACCATAGGCTATGATTTGGATCCACTTTAATGATATTTGAGAGATGCCAGTAAGATTGGAATTACTCCTAATTACTCTTGACTGCTGGAATCAGTCTGCAACTCCCTGTTGAGACAGAGCCATGTGGGTGCCTGGGTTTTATTTTGTCTACATAGAGATTCAAGAATCCTTTTCTCCAAGAAATTACCATATTTGGGGGATTCAGGGCTTAAATATTTAAATGAAATGATTGGAATATATAATATAAGACAGTATGCAGAAATGTATGGAACTGAGTATAATCAAAGATTTAAGCTATATCTAGAATGACAGAGGCAATTGTGAATCACAAAATATTCAACCAACTGTTTTCTGGGCATGAGAAATATTTACAAAAATTATAGAGAGTCCTTTGACATTTAGACAAATAATCCATTCTGTGCAAAAAGCAAGTTTCCTCAAGGGAGTTTCTAAATAATAATTTGGCTTTTCCACTGTGCAAACAGGAGTCTTTCTTGATGTAGCATTCAGTATAAGAATGCCTTCCAGATCACTGATGCACCCTTTCACAAACCATCTTTGATGAAAAATTAAACAGGGACTAAAAGACTTCCTGCTTCATACCTAATGAGCTATGTGAGACAAGAACACATTCTGGAAACTTGAATCAAATTGAAAATTTGCATCTAAACTCCTTTAAAATAAAATATGTGCTTTCCAAAATCTTGATTATAAAAATAATGGGTACTATGGAATGCTAAGTGGAAAAGAATGAGGCAGATATACTGATATGCAAACATATTTATTATTTGGTGTTTTGTGGGGGGGTTTTGTGTTTTTTTTTAATTTTACAAAGCAATATGTTAAAGAGATGAGCGTGACAAAGACAAAAACCTAGGTAGGTCAGGCACGTATTAAAACTGTGAAGGGCCCGGTACATGACAACATGTGCCAAGCTGTTTATGTTGTAGAAGAGTACTATTTGTGTAGCTATGCAACCTTTTAAATCATTATGTCTGTCAAACAAAACACTATACTGGGAGTAGCCAGTTTCCTGAAGGCTGTTCGTAAGTAATAATTTAAAAAACACTAACTAAAGAGGTAAAAGATCTATACTCTGAAAACTGTAGAGCACTTACAAAAGAAATTGAAAAGCATTCCATGCTCCTGGATTGAAAGCACACATTTTGTTAAAACGTCCATACTGTCCAAAGCAATTTACACATTTTATGCAATCCCTATCAAAATAGCACCAGAATTTTTCACAGAGCTAGAACAAACAATCCTGAAATTTGTGTGGAACCACAAAAGACCCCAAAGAGCCAAAGCAATCCTGAAAAAGAAAAACCAAACTGGAGGCATCACCATTCTGGATTTCAAGCTATATTACAAAGCTGTAATGATCAAGACAGCATGGTACTGTGCAAAAACAGACACGGAGATTGATGGAACAGAATAGAAAATCCAGAAATGGACCCACAACTATATGGTCAACCAATCTTCAACGAAGCAGGAGAGAATAGCCAACGGGAAAAAGACAGTCTTCAACAAATGGCGTTGGGAAAACTGGACAGCAACATGCAGAAGAATGAAGCTGGACCACTTTCTTACACTACACAAAAATGAATTCAATATGAATCAAAGACCTAAACGTGAGACAGGAAACCACCAAAATCCTAGAGGAGAACACAGGCAGAAACCTCTTTGACCTTGGCTGCCTCAAGTTCTTACTAACCACATTGCTGAAGGCAAGGGAAACAAAAGCAAAAATGAACTAATGGGACCTCATTAAGATAAAAAGCTTCTGCACAGAGAAGTAAATAATCAACGAGACTAAAAGGCAGCCTACAGACTGGGAGAAGATATTTGCAAATGACGTATCTGATAAAGGGTTAGTATCCAAAATCTATAAAGGACTTCTCAAACTCAACACCCAAAAAACAACCCAGTTAAGAAATGGGCAGAAGGCAGGAATAGACACATTTCTAAAGAAGACATCCAGATGGCTAAAAGACACATGAAAAGATGCGCAACATCACTCATCAGCAGGGAAATACAAATCAAAACCACGATGAGATACTACCTCACACCTGTCAGAATGGCTAAAATTAATAACTCAGGAAACAACACATGTTGGTGAGGATGCAGAGAAAGGGGAACCCTCTTGCACTGCTGGTGGGAATGCAGACTGGTACAGCCACTCTGGAAAACAATATGGAGGTTCCTCAAAAAACTAAAAATAGAATTACCCTGTGATCCAGCAATTGCATGACTGGGTATTTATCCAAAGGATACAAAAATGCAGATTCGAAGGGGTACATGCATCCCGCTGTTTATAGCAGCATTATCAACAATAGCCAAACTATGGAGATAGCCCAAATGTCCATTGACTGATGAATGGATAAAGATGGGGTATGTATACACACACATACACACACACACTTTGGAATATTACTTAGCCATCAAAAAGAATGAAATCTTGCTATTTGCAATGACACGGATGGAGCTAGAATGTATTATGCTAAGCGAAATAAATCAGGGAAAGACAATTACCATACGATTTCACTCATATGTGGAATTTAAGAGAACAAAATCGATGAATATATGCTAAGTAGAGGGAAAACAAGAAGAGAGGGCAACAAACCACAGAGACTCTTGACAGAGAACAAACTGAAAGTTGATGGAGGGAGGGAGGTGGGTGAGAGTTGGCTAGATGGCTGATGGGTATCAAAGAGGGCACTTGTGATGAGCACTGGGTGTTGCATGTGAGTGATGAATCACTGAATTCTACTCCCATATGCTAACTAAAATTTAAATAAAAGTAAATAAATAAAATAAAAAACTCTGATATGCATATTTACTTATATATGTATGCATGTTTACAAATACAAAATAAAATACCTGGAAAGATACATATAAATTTTTCTTGGTCCTTATCTTTAAGAAACCAAACTTGGGGAAGGGGGATTGGTGAGAATATGTTAAAGGGGACTTATTATGTTTTACTTTATCTTTCTCTTGTTTGACTTGTGCAATGGGGTTTAGTCACTCATGTGTGAATGAATAATTATGCTTTATAGAAATAAAAACTTAGGGGCGCCTGGCTGGCTCAGTCAGTGGAGCATGTGACTCTTGATCTCAGGGTTCTGAGTTTGAGCCCCACTTAAATGTATAGATTACTTAAATAAAGAAATATATCTTAAAAATAAATTAATAAGTAATTCATAAAGATTGTAGAAATTTTGAAAAAAATGAAAAGAATAGATTAAAAAAAATTATTCATAATCTCATAAACCCAAATCTGACTATTGATCACTGCCTTAATTTGCTCTGTTAATTTGGCTGTAATAGCAAAATACCATAGACTGGAGTGGCTCCAGCAACAAATATTTATTTCTCACCATTCTAGAAGCCAGGGGGTCCAAGATCAGGGTGCCCGCATGGTCTGGTTCTGGTGAGATCTCTCTTCTTGGCTTGTCGATGGCTGTTTTCTTACTGTATCCTCACATGATGGAGAGAGCGAGAGAGAGAGAGAGAGAGAGAGCGAGTGAGCGAGTGAGAGAGAGAATGAGCGAGTGAACAAGCTCACACATCTCCTCTTCTTAAAAGGGTACTCTTGGGGCACTTGGGTGGCTCAGTCAATTAAGCATCTGACTTCAGCTCAGGTCATGATCTTATGGTTTGTGGGTTCAGGCCTTGCTTTGGGTCCTCTGTGCCCCTCTTTCTCTGCCCCTCCTTTGTTCATTCTCTCTCTCTCAAAATAAATAAACTTTAAAAAAAGGGGGGGTATTACTTTCATCATGAGAGCCTCACCCTCATGATCTCATCTAAACCTAAATACCTCCCAAAGGCCCCACCTCCAAATACCATGACATTGGGGATTAGGATTTGACACATGAATGTGTGTGTGCAGGTGGGGGACACAAACATTCAACACATAACAATCGTATTTGGGCATGGTTCCTTCCAGTGTTTTCTTTTTGTTCTAAATGTATTTAAAATAGTTGGGATTGTGTTGTGTGTACGTCGTTTTAGGCATAGTTTTACATCCTGTCATAAATCTTTTTCCTTGTCAGTTTTTTGAGTGGATAATCACCTTAAGATAGATTCATGTAGATGGAATTAATCGGTCAAAGAGCATAGACTTTAGAAAAATTTATGCATATTTTTAATGTGTTTTCCAGGAAGGTAGAATCAATTTGTAGTTCTGCCAACAGTATATGAAAGTACCCATTTTCTGTTCCCTTGCCAACCTTGAGAACTATCAATTTAGAAATAACAAAAAATGCTATTTGATTATTATTTTTAACCCTTTTATTGAAGCATATAGAAAAGTGTCTGATTATCACAAGGCAAACACACCTAAGTAATCAGCATCCACAACACTCACCATCTTCAGAAGCCCCCTCATCCCCCAATCCTGTTATTACTGACAAAGGGATAACCGCCATTCTGATTTCTAACAACAGATTAGTCCCATTTGGTTTCTCATTCATGTGCAGCGTTCCATTTTATAACTACAGTCTATCACAATGTACATAACTGTTCTGCTGTTAATGGACATCTGGGAGTTTTCAGTTTGGGATTAAGAACAATTCTGTACATTTCCTTTGGTGACTATATGTATGCATTTTTGATAGGCATGACCCGGGGAGTAGAATTCCTGGGCCATAGATTATGCCTATATTCTGTTTCAATACATACCACCAGAAAGCAATTTCCAGAATGGTTGTGTCAGTTTATATTTCTACCAGGAGTATATAAGAGCTCTAGCTTCTCCAAATTTTGGTTAACACTCAATACTATTAATCTTGGGGCACCTGGGTGGCTCAGTGGGTTAAGTGACCGACTGGATTTTGGCTCAGGTCATGATCTCACAGTCATGAGATTGAGCCCCATGCAGGCTGGGAGTGGAGCCTGCTTGGGATCCCCTCTCTCTATCAAAATAAGTAAATAAATTTTAAAAAAAGAAACAGTATCAGTTTCTGACTGCTGTATCTGACTGACACAGCATCTGACTCTTGATCTTGGCTCATGATCTTATGGTTCCTGGGTTTGAGCCCCATATCGGGCTCTGTGCTGACACTGGAGCCTGCTTGGGATTCTCTCTCTCTCTCTCTCTCTCTCTCTCTCTACCCCTCCCCTGCTTGCACACATTCTCTCTCTCTCAAATAAACATTTTAAAAGTAGTATCAGTCTTTTTTCACTTTAGCTTCTTGGCTGGGCTATGTAGGGGTTTATCATTGTGGCTTTAATTTGCATTTCTTGGTGATTTGTAAAGTTGAACTATTTTTCATGTGTTTAGTGACCATTTGGAAATACCCTCTTTTGTAAATAGTCTATTTGAGTATTTTGTCCTTTTAAAAAAAATGTTTTTTTTTAAGTAGCCTTCATGCCCAGTGTGGAGCTCAATGGCTCAACTCAGAACACTGAGATCAACACCTGAGTGAGATCTAGGGCCAGATGCTCAACTGGCTGAGCGACCCAGGTGCCACCCAGGAGCCCTTATTTTGCCCATTTTTAAATTAAATTGTCTGTTTCATTGACTTGTATAAGCAATTTTAATATTTTATTTATTTTAAATGTTCATTTATTTTTCAGAGAGAGAGAGAGAGCATGACCTGGGGAGGGGAAGAGAGAGGGGGAGACAGGATCTGAAGCAGGCTCTGCACTGAGAGAGGAGAGCCTGATGTGGAGCTCGAACTCATGAACTGTGAGATCATGACCTGAGCAGAAGTCAAACACTTAACTGACTGACCCACCCCACAATATTAATATTTTAGATTAAAATCCTTTGTAAGGTATCAAGTATCTTCTACCTTTTGGGTTGCTGCCTTCTTCTTTGAGTGGTATTTTGATGAACAAAAGATACGCTTTTTTTTCTTTTTTTTAATTAAAATTTTTTTCCTTTTCTGAGATTGGGCAGCAGCATGTATTCAGTGTTGTTTTTTTAATTCCAATATAGGTAACATATAACATAATTCGGGTGCACAAACAGTGATTCAACAGTTCTATACATCATTACTTAGTGCCCATCATGGTAAGTGTACTCTTAATCCCCTCGATTTATTTCACCCTGTCCCTCACCCACCTCCCCTCTGTTCTCTACAGTTAAGAGTCTGGTTTTGGTTACTTTTTTTTTTTTTCCTCTGTCAATTTTTTCTTTTTTTAATTGAAATATATTTGACATATGAAATTATGTGAATTTAAGCTGTGCAATATATTGATTTGAAACATTTATATATTGTACTATGATTGCCATTGTAGTGATAATTAGCACCCCTATAGTGTCACATAATTATCCTTTCTATCCATATCTATCCTTAATGGTTGGAATAAGTATGGTCTAGTTTCTTAACATGTTTGATGATTACAATACAGTATTGTTATCTATATTCACTATACTTTGCATTAGCAAAAGATGCCCATTTCAATAGACTCGTTTATCCATGTTTTCCCTTTATAGTTAATACTTGTGTCCTTTTAAAGAAAATTTGTACACCTCAAGGTCCTGAACATATTCTCCTCGTATTAAATTTGCATCCTCTGATGCTCAATGAGACTGAACTTTTTTTTTTTATTTTTAAAGAATGTTTCTTTTTGACAGAGAGACAGAGCATGAGTGGGGAGGGGCAGAGAGAGAGGGAGACACAGAATCTGAAACAGGCTCCACCCTCTGAGCTGTCAGCACAGGGCCCTACGTGGAGCTCGAACTCACGGACCGCGAGATCATGACCTGAGCTGAAGTCGGACGCTTAACCGACTGAGCCACCCAGGCGCCCCTGCCTGGTAATTATTTTTAAAAGATTTTAATATAATTATATCATTTCTTCTTTTGTAACTATTTTCCATTTATTTTAGGTTTAAAAAGTCTTAGGAGGGGCACCTGGGTGGCTCAGTTGGTTAGGCATCCGACTTCAGCTCAGATCACGATCTCATGGTTCTTGTGTTTGAGCCCCACGTTGGGCTCTGTGCTGACAGCTCCGAGCCTGGAGCCTGCTTCTGATTCTGTGTCTCCCTCTCTCTCCGTTTCTCCCCTGTTCTCACTCTGTCTCTCTCTCTCTCAAAAATAAATAAAATTAAAAACAAAAAAAATTTTTTTAAAAATAAAAAGTCTTAGGACAAATATTTTTCCTCTAATTTTGTGGTGATTTTTTTTAATCTTATTATTTATTTATTTATTTATTTAGCTCTTAGACTCATGCAGGATTTATTTGGATGATATTGTGAGGTGAGAATCCAAATAGATTTATTTCCCACTAATACCTAAGTCAATTTCCCTTTTATTAATGGCATGATTCTTCTTTTTCTAATTGATTTATAAGGCTTCCTTTATAATAAATTGAGTCATTTTGTATACTTTGGTTTGGTTTTTAGCTATCTATCCTGATCTACTGGTTTGTATGCCAGTTCTAGTATATATAGATATAAATTAAAATTAAAATTATGTATATAAATGTATATATATTTAAATTTTAAAAAATGTGTGGGCTTTTTGTGGGCAGGGCTAGGTATGTTTTCCAATCATTTTCATCTTTTTCACACACGATTTTGACTATACTAGTCTGTTTACCCTTATGAATAAACTTTGGAATCTTCTTTCTCTTTTGAGTTCCAAAACAGTCTTTTGAGATTCTAGATTCTAATACTTTAAAATTATAAGTTAACTTGTGAAGAGCTGTTTCTTTTTTGAAACATACCTTTTTTGAAGCATACCTTCAACATTTAGTCTTCTAAATACATAATTTGAGAAGTTGGTAAAATTATTATTTAAAAAAATTTTTAATATTTATTTGAGAGAGAGAGAGAGAGAACGCATGAGCAGAGGAAGGTAGAGAGAGAGAGGGAGACACAGAATCCAAAGCAGGCTCCAGACTCCCAGCTGATAGCACAGAGCCTGATGAGGGGCTCAAACTCAGGAACTGTGAAATCATGACCTGAGCCAAAGTTAGTCGCTTAACTAACTGAGCCACCCAGGCACCCTGAAGTTGGTAAAATTATTAAAGAGACTGCATCTACAAAATGTAATAAAGGGTCTGCAGGCAAAGTTAAGGTGCACAGAGATAGTGCATACCTCATGGCTAGAAACAGTGGAGGTCATTTCCACCCCTACGTGTAAGAAGAGAGGATCAGTTACCAGAACACAGAGGAAGCACATCTTGTAGAGGCCAACCCGACAGGAGCTACACCTTTTGTGGAAACTGATGGGACCGTACGGGTGAGCAGCTGGGGAAACAAGTAACCTATGCTCAGACACCTCCTCCCTCTCACCTGCCACACGTGCTTCCTGGTTGATGAACCTAACCTGAATCCAGAGGGCAAGAGGACCTTCTGATGAAGTCTAGTGGTTCGGGCACTTGAGCCAGCATCAGAATCACCTGCAGGTCTTGCTGAAAAACAAACTTTGATTCAATGGGGGCAGATGGGGGATAGATTTTACAGTTCTAACATGTTCCCAGGTGATGCTGATCCAGCTCATCAGGGAATCACACTTGGAGAACCATTGATGATGTCCGGGTGCAAAGGTGGAGAACGGTAAGGAGTGGCTCTGAAGGCATAAGCAGAATATGCCAGGCATAATTTTGCTAGTGTCGCTGGTGGATTAAGGAGGATGTGTGTTTAGAGTGCTTGTCATGCTGTAGGTGATCAGTAAATATCCCCTTCCCCTGACTTTGCGTCCCAAAACTGGGTCCAGATTGCTCTTAGACTTCTCCTGACCCTTTTGTCTTCTACCAACTACTTTGCTCAGATCTCCAAGAACTGAAATAGAGGTTCACCAGGAACCTGACTCTGGAGTTAGCCTCACCATCTAGTTTCTGCAACTTCTTTCAAGCTCAGACCCCTCTTGTGCCTGCCTCAAGTTTGCTCAAATTCTGACCCTGGGACATGCTCTTCTCTGCAAGTATCACTCTGGGCCCAATGTGCCAACACTCTCGTCAGTGTCTGAGTTTGATGCTAACTCTCTCTTTGGTTGTGTGAAAATGAGTAGGGGAAACCTTGTTTAAAATAGAAATGGGACGGGGCGCCTGGGTGGCGCAGTCGGTTAAGCGTCCGACTTCAGCCAGGTCACGATCTCGCGGTCCGTGAGTTCGAGCCCCGCGTCTGGCTCTGGGCTGATGGCTCAGAGCCTGGAGCCTGTTTCCGATTCTGTGTCTCCCTCTCTCTCTGCCCCTCCCCCGTTCATGCTCTGTCTCTCTCTGTCCCCAAAATAAATAAACGTTGAAAAAAAATTAAAAAAAATAAACAAATAAATAAATAAAATAGAAATGGTAGGGGCGCCTGGGTGGCTCAGTTAGTTAAGTTAGTTAAGACTTTGACTCATGACTGCAATTGGTGAGTTCCAGTTGCTATTTCGCAACTCTTTGTAAATTGTAGGTAACCAGTATTATGTAAATTCCATCTTGTCAGGTAGTGATTGTAACTGACTTCCTCTCCTCTGTGGAAAAACTAGTTTGTCTTTATTTGCAATTGTTATGTGAGATAATAAGTGTTTCTTATTATGTAAAGTGGGTTTTCCATTACTTGCTGCTGAAGTTCTCCTGACAGGTGCCTCCTAAATTGGGGTCAGTAATACTTCCTGCCTGTCCCAAGAGATTGTTCTTTGAAAGCACTTTGAAAGGTGTTTGACGATACATGTTCTAAAGGATGATATACGGTAGGTGGGAGGTATGACACATAGACCCTGAGGGTTCTGGATGCTTAAATATCCACTTCTCTGCTTCGAAAGATTAGAAAAGAAATTTGTTCACACGTACTCCCTCTGGGCTTTAACATAGCTGCAGTGCTTGCTTTTGATAATAAACTACAAAACCAGATCCCACGTATTTGCAATAAATTGGAAAGTCCTGTTGGAATTCAAGGACAAATGGTCAAGTAGGAAGGCCACCATGAGAACCACAGTGATCAATATTCAAGATTTAATTAGCTGCCACTGCCTTTCATTACCAGTGTGTCATCTGTGTTTGATCATTTGTCTCAGTCCTGCAGGTGGTTGAGTTTCTAGCTCATTGTAGAACTGAGTGCTGGTTCCTAGCAAAATATGTAAGACTCTTCTGTCATCTCTCAAGGGTGTTAGTTTAGGCAAGTTTTAGCACATAAACAAGTGACTGTTTATGAAATCCCCTTCAATGGTTAGAGTTACTACAGAACTCCTCTCCACTGTTCCCTCCCTCCAAAATAGTTGCAAGCATTTGGACATTAGAGTCTAAATTTTTTTTTCTGTTTGGCTCAGCATATTCGGAAAATTGGGTCAGAGTTAGGGTTTATGAACATTTGGTCTTCAGACTACAAAGCCCTTCATCCCCAATGTCCTCAGTCTTCCAGCAGCATCCATTGAATGGACAGCGAGGAGGAGACACCATCAAGAACATTTTTTTTTTTTCTACAGGGTTTGAAATCTTGTGATCAAAGTCACAAAGTCTTGTGATTGTTAGAGTCAGTAGGGGCCAGGCTTAGGCTAGCTCATCTTTGCTATGGTTTGGAATTTAATATTAAATCATTTTAAAAAGCCATTGCAGACTCCTCATATCTTCTATTTCTAAGCACAAAACTCTGGCCAACCAACCCACATATCTGTGAATCTATTGTGTTGTGTTTTTTTAAAGTCTGCTTTAAAAGGGTGTGTGTGTATGTGTGCATTCACTAGTTCTGATTTTCAGATAATGTACGTATGTTTGCTATTGATAAGAAGTTCTCATTTCCTCTTCCTCTTCCACTGCTGTGTATTTTAAAGCCGGTAGTGATTCTCAACCCTGACTGCACACCAGAGTCAGAAATATAATCAAAAATATAATCAGTATAAAAATTATTCACGGCGTATTTTACTTTTTTTTTCATACTAAGTCTTCGAAATCCAGTGTGTATTTTATACTCAAAGTGCATCTCAATTCAGACAAGCCACATTTTAAGTGCTCAATAGCCCCATGTGTCTAGGGTGACCATATGGGACAGCACACATCTAGACCTAAGAGTGTAAATGACTTTAAGAAAATAAAGAAGTAGATGGGGAGTGAAAGCATCCTAAGAGCCTTGTCTTATTCTCGGGATTAGGTAGGTAGTAAGATACAGATCCTGACAAAAAGATCAGTCAACACGAATACCATGTATAAGTTCCAAAACACTGGAGAAAAAAGTAGAACCAATCAAACAAAAAGCAGGATGTGAAAAGAAAATTCAAGAAAATAAACAAGAAATCATGGCTAATAGTTAAGAAATTATAGTCTGTCCAAAGTTTGGAATACTGTGTTATAACTTAAAGGAATAAGGTAGGCAGTCTCTGGTGGCCCCCCAAATCCCTGCCTACTAGCATTCATGTCCCTGTGTCATCCCTTCTTCCTGAGTGTGGCTGGACTTATTGATTCTCTCCTAATGAACAGAATAGGACAGACGTGATGAGATGTCACTTCCAAGATTAGGTTATAAACAGGATTTGGTTTCTGTCTTGAACACACTGTCTCTCACTCTCTTAGATCACTCACTCACCCTGGGGAAAGCCAGCTGCCATGTCCTGAGGCAACCTTGTAGAGAGGCCCGTGTGGCAAAGGACTGAGGTCTGCAAGCATACGCGTGAGTCTGAGGCTCGAGAAAGTTTTGTGATGTAGTGTATCAGAGATCCCAGAGGAGCTTGAAAAGTATAGGATGTGCTGTGAATTATAGTATGTGCCCTGAAGTGCTTTAGGGCAACTTGAAGGCTTTTCATGAGGTGGGTGCAAGGATCGGAAATGCTTCTTAATTAATATTTTGTGGATGAACTACATTCCTTTGAAACCAACACTATTCAGAGACTGGACTATGTGGAAAACAGACTCATCACATTGTCCAGCATCAACCCAAGGAGGTAATTTGGGCATTTGTAAACACTTCCATTATAAAGGTTACTGAGGGGAGAAGAATTAAGGGACTTACTCAAAATCAAACAGTGACCTTTTCCCCTCCCTCTCTCCCTCTCTTCATTCCTACCTAACAAATGTTTATTGAGCACTTACTATGTGCCAGGCTCTATACTAGGTTCAGGGAATAAGAAAGTTAAAAAACCCTGGCCTTCAGGGGCACCTGGATGGCTCAGTCGGTTAAGCGTCTGACTCTTGATTTTGGCTCAAGTCATGATCTCACGGTTTGTGGGTTCGAGTCTTGAATCAGGCTTCCCACTGGTGGTGCAGAGCCTGCTTGGGATTCTCTCTCTGTTTCTCTTTCTGCCCCTCCTGCATACTCTCTCTCTCTCAGGATAAATAAATAAACTTTGAAAACAAATCCAAAAAACCCAGGCCTTCAAATTTCTTGGAGCATGTAGGGGAGAAATTCCATATAATTACACAAATAAATATAAAATTATAATTTTGGTACAGTTACAAAGGAAAACTATATCACTATGAGATTATGTCACTTCATTAAGTGGGATTTAAGTCTAGTTCGACTCCAAATTCCCTACTTCTCCTACTAACCACCCTTTGCCTTTTGCAAAGTAGACAAAATCCCATCCTAAAGACATATGACTAATCCTACTTTTGGAATTTCCATTTCTTCTTTGAGGCTGTCATGGTAGGTCACTGTGCTTGCATCATCCTTGTCATTGCTGGGGTGTCCAGCATGATGTCAGGTTTCAGATTCAGAGAGCCCCAGTTTTAAATGCTGAGTTTGTCATTTCCTGTGACATGGGGCAAGCCATTGTCAGGAAACAGCCTCAGTTTCCTCAACTGTAAAATGGGAATCATAGTACATGTCAAGCACGTGGGATATGATATACATGCAATAATTGGCTGTTATTATTACTTACAACTGAGAATGTATTTTCTTTAAATCTGGACTTCTAAACCCAGGAAAATTGGGTAATATGTCCAGAGTTAGAGCCATATCTAATATCTACATTAGAATTTTGTAAGCTATATTCACAAAATCTTTCTCAGGATAAAAAATAAAGGTTGCAGGTTTGAAGACAGAAAAGCAATGGAAATATATACCCACAAAAGGAAAAAGACAAGACCTTTATTACTTATGTTTATGGAGCCATCATTGTCTGTTAAAGAAACCCATTTGAGCAAGAAGCTTCTAGCTAAAGCACTTTAGCTGTTGGTTTGGCAGCAGTAAAGGGCATAGTGTTGGAAATTTTTTTTTTTTTAATATATGAAATTTATTGTCAAATTGGTTTCCATACAACACCCAGTGCTCATCCCAAAAGGTGCCCTCCTCAATACCCATCACCCACCCTCTCCTCCCTCCCACCCCCCATCAACCCTCAGTTTGTTCTCAGTTTTTAACAGTCTCTTATGCTTTGGCTCTCTCCCACTCTAACCTCTTTTTTTTTTTTTTTTTTTTCCTTCCCCTCCCCCATGAGTTCCTGTTAAGTTTCTAAATACCCTAAGATTCTGAAAAGCTAGAGTCAGGGGTTTTTTTTTCCTGAAAAAGTGACGTTAGATTGTCCATTTACATTCAGCAAGACTATTATTCACTGATTGCAATGCATCACCACCCTCTGGAGATACTCGGAGGTCAGTTCTGTTCCATTCTTGGCTTCTGGCTACAACTTTTTGTTTTGTTTTGTTTTGACACCTCAGCTTTTCCAGATGAACAAATTGTTGCCAATGGACGTACAACATTGTGATTGGAGCTCAGGGAGGAGGCCAGCCGTGCAACTGGAGCTGGTCACCAACCTCTCTGAACGTCAGCTTCTATGTCTTGGTTTCCTGTGTCTGGCCCATAGTAAGCTCTTCTTAAGAGTTTTAGGTATTACTCCTGTGTCATAGGTTTTATTTGCCTGATTTTTCATAGGGGAAGATGGAGTGAGGTTCAGCGGGGTTAAGCTCAAGGCCATGATAGTGCTTAAACCAGGGTTTCTCAACCTCAGTACTACTGACCAAATAATTTTGGACCAGATAATTCTCTGCTGTAGAAGTTGTCCTATGCATTTTGGATATTGAAGCAGCATTTCCGGAAGTCAATTTAAGGCTAATTGTGAAGTCAGAACATCTTGTCCTAAATTCCCCCCTTTTGCTCTTTGGCCTTTTATCTATTAGTGTTCCGCCTTTGACTTCAGTCTACTCCCTCCTCAGGTGCCCACTGATTTCATGGTCTTCTTTTCTCCATCAGAATCGTCTTTCTACCTTCAGATGGCTTAAACCTTTAGCTATTAAAAAGTTTGTTTGGGGGGGCGCCTGGGTGGCCCAGTCGGTAAAGCATCTGACTTCGGCTCAGGTCATGATCTTGTGACTCACAAGTTTGGGCGTTCGAGCCCCGCGTGGGGCTCTGTGCTGACAGCTCAGAGCCTGGAGCCTGCTTCGGATTCTGTGTCTCCCTCTCTCTCTATGCCCCTCCCCCGCTCACACTCTGTCTCTCAAAAATAAATAAACATTAAAAAAAATTTGGGGGCGCCTGGGTGGCTCGGTCAGCTAAGCGTCCAGCTTTGGCTCAGGCCATGATCTCACGGTCCGTGAGTTCAAGCCCCGCGTCGGGCTCTGTGCTGACAGCTCAGAGCCTGGAGCCTGTTTCAGATTCTGTGTCTCCGTCTCTCTCTGCCCCTCCCCTGTTCATGCTCTGTCTCTCTCTCAAAAATAAATAAACGTTAAAAAAATATATATTAAAAATTTTTTTTAAAAACACAAAGTTTGTTTGGTAGTTGTTTAGATTTGCCTTTTGGTTTTTAAGGTGGAGTCCAACATTTTGAATTAAAAGCATGGATGCCCCACTAGCAGTTCTCAGTAGAGGTTGTTCATTCAAATCACCTGGGGCATGTTTAGAGCTCATTCCCTAGACCACTGATGGGGGCTCTGCTTCAGGTGGACAGGGGAGGTTGGGAGTTTTAAAAGCTACTCAGTTGATTCTAAAGGGATAAGTGCAGGAAAGTTCTCCAAAGGTAGCAGAGTTCATTTCCTGCATTACTAGTGCCGGTCAAGGGGCTCCTGGCTGGCTCAGTCGGTGGAGCATGGGACTCTTGATCTTGGGGTTGTAGGTTTGAGCTCCATGTTGGGTGTTGAGACTATTATTTTTCTTAATGTTAAAAAAAAAAAAAAACAACCAGTGCCTGTCAATCAGAGGCACCAGGAGACTTTGTGTTAACAAACAAACAAACAAACAAAGATTTCTCAGGAGCAGGGATTAAGTAATTCAATAATTCTGGGATTGGGTCCCAAACTCTTTATCCTCTCAAGTGACTAGAATGATCCTGATGTGGCGGGCCACTGACCAAATGCCTTGAAACACTGTCCGGAGTTGAGTGTGTTGGAGCCATACTGGGTTCTGTCACATGAGAAATGTGTAATCTGGGATAAGAGGTGAAGCTTCTGAACCCCAGTTTCCTAGTCTGAGAAATGAGGATAAATTGAGAGCCATCTTGCAGAGTTTGTGTGAGATTAAATGAGATGTTACATAGGTGTAAAGCCTCAAGAAGGGTTTGTGGTCATCAATATTATTAATGGATTAGAACCTTAAGCAATCTTTTTTTTTAAAATTTTTTTTTAAGGTTTATTTATTTTTGAGACAGAGAGAGACAGAGCATGAACAGGGGAGGGGCAGAGAGAGAGGGAGATACAGAATCGGAAGCAGGCTCCAGGCTCTGAGCCATCAGCCCAGAGCCCGACGCGGGGCTTGAACTCATGGACCACGAGGTCATGACCTGAGCCGAAGTCAGACGCTTAACCGACTGAGCCACCCAGGCGCCCCAAGCAATCTTGATTATTACTAAGTTTTTTTTTGTTTTTTGTTTCTTATTATTTTAGTTAAACCTAACAGGATAAACTATTTATAGATACTTTTTGGGGAGAAAGGGATCCTCCTGAAAAACAGACAAAACAAAGTTGGGAGTTCGCAGGAGTGCCCGGCAGCCCGCAGTGTGTCCGCCTGGGTGTCTGTCTGTCTCTCCCCCTCCCCCTGCAGTGTGCCACAGCGTGTTTTCACCCCCATGGCACCTAATTGTCTTCTCTGCCCTTTCTGGGCTCTGTTGACTTTTGTTGAATTGAATGACTCATCCTGTTAGTTTGCTAGAGCTGGTGTAACAAAGGACCACGAACACAGTGGCTTGAACAACAGAAACGTGGTTCTCGTGGTTCTGCAGACCGGAAGTCTGAGAACAATTTGTCAGTAGGATTGGTCCTGCTGGAACTGGTGAAGAAGAACCTGCTTCACGTCTTTCTCCACCTTTTGGTGGTTTGCTGGCAATCACTGCCATTCCTTGGCTTGTAGACATGCCATCCCAATCTCTGCCTCGCTTTCCACATTGTGTTCTCCCTGTGTGTGTATCTGTGTTTGGATTTCCCCTTTTTACGAGAACACTGGTAATGCTGAACCAGGACCAATCACAATTACCTCAATTTACCTTGGTAAAGATCCTATCTCCAAACAAGGCCACAGTCTGAGGTACTGGGGGTTAGGACTTAAACACACGAATTTTGGGGGACATGATTCAATCCATAGCAATGGTCCACTCAGTTGCAAATTAAAGGCACTGTGAAAAGCCAAGATACCGATTTTTCACTGCAGAATGAAGAACATTCTATTTTTGCCACTCCCAACCTACAGCTTGAGCAACACAAATCCATCATCATACTTGGGAAAATAAACCAAACCCGCAACTACTTTGAAGGAAAGGCTCCATAGGATTGCTGGTGATCATCCTCTTCCTAAACCAGGGGCAACACCTGCTGCACAGACTCGGCTATTATGTCCCTACCATGACACTGTGGGATGTCCCTGGCATGTTGGCTGACATTATGAGGCCTTCGTTTCTCTGTTATGAGCATTATTTGAAAATGTGACTTCCCTTCCATTAGTGACGGCAACGATGGACTTATTTTCTTGCTCATTATTAAAATAAGGGCAGGTGCTTAGAAACAATAACTACTTGGTTTGTATCTCATGATGACCAATGACACTGATGGCAGACAAGAGAACGGACAAGATGGATGTGAAGATAATATATGCCACTGAAGAGTAAGGGCCTTTAAAAAAATGATAGTGAATACACGGACTCATTATTTTCTCATGTGGCCAAGGCCTCACTGAAATGCCTTGGCTGTTCTGTGAACAGCCCTAGAAGGGCTTCCACACTAGCTCCCACAGTCTAACTTTACACATTTCCCAGGAAAACGTTGCTTCATTTCACTGAAAGCAGTTGTGGGTCCTGCCGTGAACACACAGCCAAGACAGAAAAGAGGTCCTTGAAAATGCACCTGCTCCGCCCACTCTTGAGAAGCAAAGAAAGTTCATGATCTTAAGGAAGTTTGTGGGTAGGTAAGACACGCTTCAAGTGTAGAGAAGATGTGCGGAAAAGAGTTAATGACAGGCCTCACACTACTATCCTGTGAAAGGCTTGCTTCGAGGTTGACTGTTGGCTGGCATCGGGAACTTAGATGTGGGGAAAGTTCCCACAATTCCCTAACTGCAGAGTGGCTCACTGTGCCTGAAGTATTGGTAGAGACCATGCGGCTTATGCTCAATACCTGCTCTCCTTCTGGGCGTCTGGAGTTGTGGCATATGCTAGGCAGGGGGTACCTATGGGACCAGCCCCCAGTAAAAACCCTGACACTTAGATTTCCTTGTTGGTGGCCCTTCACTGGCTTGTCACAACACTCATTGCTGGAGAAATTAAGCATGTCCTGTCCCGTGTGACTCTATGGGGCGAGGATTCTTAGTTGTGCCTTGTGGCTGGTTTCCTCCAGACTTCACCCCATGTGCCTTTTCTTTTTGCTGGCTTTGCTTTGCATCCTTTTGCTGGAATAAATCATAGCCATGAGTATGGCTGGGTGCTGGGTCCTGTGCATCCTCATAACGAATCCTCCAACGTGGAGGTGGTCTCAGGGCTCCTTGACACAGAGAAGCAGTTGTTAGCAGAAATAAAAGACTCTTTAAGCCCAATGCTTACAAAACTGGTTGCTTGACCTCATTGGAACTTTTACATCATTCAAGTGATAGTACTCCCATTGAGGTAACTATAGAATATAGTCTACTATACAAAAAATAATTTTCTGGGTTACAAGCAGGAAAAGTCAATCAAACAAATGGGAGACTATTTTTACCTTTCGTGGAAAACACACTAAGAAAACCATGAGGGTGCTGGAAAACAGGGACTGGCCAGTTGGCATTAATTAAGCCAGTTTTGTTTTCTCCTTAACTGTTAAGTGGCACCCGATCTCAGGTCATAACTCATTTGGAAAATTCAATTTTTTTCGTAGATTTAGGCCAAGCTTTGTTTTTACTAAAGTGATAGATACTGTAGAAATATATACAAACGTTACCCAAAGCTTGAAGAGAACGAAACTTCAGAGGCGTGACATTTTAGAGAATGACCTAAAGCTCTTTAAGAAAGGGAAACAAAAATGAATAATGAACAAGGAGTATACAGGAAGCTGAGGTTGACTGTCCTCAGGGAGTTATTGGCTGAAGCTTGGACTTCTCTTATGTGCTTCTCAGAGATTTCTTTGAAGTGAGTCTCTCATCCAGACTAGGTGTTTCAGAAGCTGGAACTCTGTGCCACACCCTGGAATTTCTCAGTGCACTTTTTTACCAGTTGGATCATTCTCAGGGTGCTCAGGACAGATTCAGGAACCAAATGGTCTGGGGTCAGATATGCTAATGAACAGTCCATGATTCACCCATTTCCCCTCATCTATGGTGGAGCCCACATGGCCCAGAACCTGGCAGCCCCAGGCATCGAGGGCAATTTTCTGCTGTCCAACTTTGGGAATGACAACTCCAGAATGCTTCTGGCTTTTGTGTGACTCATTTGTTTTGACTAAGGAATGGGCAGAGAGGTGACTGCAGCTGTGTTAGCCAGGAGGGCAGATCCAGCTACAATAAACAGACATGCATTGCTGATAGCCTTTGGTATACATAGCATGGTCTGAGGAAGCAGGGAGCAGTAGAGGTAGAGAAACCATTCTTGGCCTTCAAACTGTGTACAATTGAAATGTATGTAGAATAAATGTAGCCAGAAGAGAGAAGTGTGTTTTGAAGGATTGATTATCTAGTAATCCCAGCTTTCTGAAACCCAGAAAAAACTGAAAAATTAAAAACAAAGGTCCCTGTACAGTCCCTGTATGCTTCCCTCATGGCCTAGAGTACATTTATTTTACATATATATATATATATATATATATATATATATATATATATATCTATATCTGTCTTTAACCTCTAAAACTGCTCTCAATAGACATCAAAGCCTTCCTTGGGAAAGTAACACTCCTTATTTGTTTCTCTAGGCAGCATTTTTTTAAATGTTGACTCTTTCCCTGTCCCCTGACTTTTTAAAAATTACTTTATTGAGGTGAAATTCACATAACATAAAACTAACCATTTTAAGGTGAGTAGTTCAGTGGCATTTAGAATATTCACAGTGTTGTGCAACTACTACCCCTATCTACTAGTAAAACATTCCTATCACTCCGAAGTCATACCTCATACTCATTAAACAGTGACTCCCCATTCTCCCCTCCCCCTAGTCCCTGATAACCACAAATCTGCATTCCATGGATTTCTATGGATTTATGTATTCTGGGTATTCCATATCAATGGAATTTTACAATTCTTTTGGTGGTCTTTTGTAAAAGGCTCCATTCCCTCAGCATAAGTTTTCCTCAAATTTGAACCACATTAGACATATTATCAGTACTGCACTCTATTTCATGGTTAAATAATATTCCATTGGATAGATATTCCAAATTTTGCTTGTCTATTCATCAGTGTAAAGATGTTTGGGTCATCTTTACTTTTTGACTATTATGAATAATGCTGCTAGAAACATTCATGTGTTCCCTGACTTGCCACTCTCTACAATGGTGGTGAGAATAGTACCTATCTTTTGGGACTCTTACGATTAAATGAGAATTAACCATTTAGAATAGTGCCTGGAACATGGTCAGAGTTCAACAAATTCTTATTATTGTTTTATTATTTTTTTTAATATATAATAACTCAAAAAGCACCAGGAATCAGTGTGCATCAGGGTGGATAACCTTATATATCCCAGTAATTCTCGAAGCCATCATTGTATCACTTCAACAATCCATGTAAGAAATAGAGACTCTGAATCATAAGTGAAAGTTTAACAGTGAAACTATGGTCAGTATTTTCTGGGTAAAAAGGCAGGGATGATTATGATACCACATTGATGCATTTCCATCAAAACTTAGTATTAGGTATGGGAAATAAACATGGCTTTACAGAGACCTGCAACAGAATGTCTTTATTATTATCATTATTTTAGAGACAGAGAGTGAGTGTGTGAGTGGGGGAGAGGGGCAGAAGGAGAGAGAATCTTTTGTGTGTGTGTGTGTGTGTGTGTGTGTGTGTGTGTGTGAGAGAGAGAGAGAGAGAGAGAGAGATTGAGAGAGCGCCAGCAAGCACGAGGTGGGGGGCCAGGACCTGGGGGTGGGGTGGGGGAGGGCGCGGAGGCGGGAGGCAGAGAGACAGAATCTTAAGCAGGTTCCATGTTCAGCACAGAGCCCGGCATGGAGCTCGATCCCATGACCCTGGGACCATGACCTGAGCTGAAATCAAGAGTCGGATGCTCAACTGGTTGAGCCACCCAGGTGCCTTTGAGGGCTATTTCTTGAGAAGTAGAATTGTGTGTGGGGAGAAAACTGTAAATGAAGAAGAGCGTGCCAACATTTCTGAGCCCAGTGGATTTGAGTGTAAGCAGGAAGACCAGAATGGATATTTGTGCAGGAATTGCGGAGTTATCCTTGACAGGTGGCTGGGCTTAGAAGCAGCAATGTGCCTGTGAGTCACCTTTATGACAAATTGACAGCAAATGGGAAGAGACTGGCAAGAGAAGGGAAAATTCAGAACAAGTGCCGTGAACTCCGGTGAAGGGAAGGGCGGTAATGCCGTGACTGGTGACTGGAGAGTTGGGAAAGCACAACTAAGGCAGCTGCTGTGGGCAAGGGACTGCTTTGTGTCATGTCACTTCTATGTTCATACAGGTGATACTTTCTATTAGGAATGAAAGGAAACACAGCAACCTCTGGGTTGCATTTCAATGTCTAGCTCCCACTTTTTCCTGCTATCACAGTAGGAAGGGGTTAAGATATGCTACAGTAACAATTCCAAAATTTCAACGATGTAACAACAAAAGTTTATTTCTCATTTGTGCTGAGAGAGCATTTCAGTCCAGTTGGGTCCGACTCCTGCCACTTTATCTTGCCAGGCAGATGGAGGCCCTCACTGGAATAGGGCTGGTGCCTATGGTAAGGGGACGTTTGCATAGCAAAGCAAGGACTGGCTCTTAAAGCTTCTGCTGTCATTTTATTGGCCGAAGTGGGTCATGTGGCCAAGACTGAGCCTTCTTCAGTGGGTGGTAGGGATGGGGTTGTGGGTGGGAGGAAGGGGATCATAATTCTGTCTTAGTGAAAGAGGATATTGGTGAAATGTAACACCATTCTACAACATTTGCTAATTGAACTCCAGTTTTTTGTTTTGTTTCATTGTTCTGGTATGAGCCTGTGGTCTAAATCAATCATGGCTGACACTTGGCCAGTGACTGCTTTAAGTGTGAATGGGCGTGTGCCCCAATTCTGGCCAATGAAACATGAAGATCACCTGGCTGGGGGACTTGTAGCAGAGGCTTCTTATAGAATGTGACTCAAGGAAGGGATCTTCTTTCTGCCTCTGAACATGATGTTGGTAACTGCTGCATCTGCTTCACATCCAGCCTGAGGAAGAAGCCCTCAGGGCGAACCTGGCAGAGCAGAAAGACAGAAAGAACCTGGGTCTATTGCTGACATGTTTGAGCTACTGAATAAACCGATACTGAAGTCACTATGTGTACAGACTTCCTGTTATGGGAGGTAAAACATCTCCTTCTTGTTTAAGTGATTTTGAATTGGTTTTCTCTTGAAAAAAGAGAACTTTCTATTGAAGCCAAAGTGTTCTAGCAGACAAAAGGAATATAATTTTACTACCTTGCTAAGTGAATTTAGATTATAGTATTGAGGAAAATAGGTCTATACAATTGTTCAATAAACAATTGTTAACACATCTTTTGTGGGAGGAACACTGTGCTATGAGAAGGGAATACATCCTGGAAGAACAACAACAAAAAAAGGGTTTATAACCCAGAGGGGAATATAAGATGCGCACCCAATGAAATATAGGCAAGAAATGATGGTGGTTTGGACAACAGTGGTGTTGCTGGTGGAGACAGAGATGGATATTTAGGGGGATTGGTAAAGGAGTAGGCCTTCTGGGTTACTCTGTAACAACTGAAACACATCAAAGAAGGTATAACATGTAAATCTTTTTTCTGCCAACACTCTTGGAGTTTTGAAGGAAAAGACACGGTGGATGCTGTGGTTTGGTTCACTCCAAGTCTTACCCAACTTCTTCCTGACGTGCCTTACTGCAGAGGCCGGAAAGCCAAAAATCCCATTTCCCAGCCTTCCTTGCAGCTACTTTTGTGACTGGGATTTGGAGTGTACCAACCAGCTACCTTTATGCAAGGCATGAACTGGGAAATGAGGTAACAAAGGAGAAGCAGGATTCGAGGCACGGGGGTTGCTGGTGTGGCTTGTAGCGGGAGGGGTGTGGTTCCAACAGTTCTGCCAAGACTTTCTGGTTTGACAGGCGGCCTCCTGGCGGTGGCAGGAGTGACAGTCATCTTAGCAGCTTAACTGCAGCAATGGCTGCCACATAAATGCTTAATACGCGTGGGCTGTTATTATACTTAGTATTTACCAAAAAATACTTACTGTTGGATGTCTGTGTGCTATGAAGATAGTACCTAGTGGATAATGGAACGCTCAGCCTGACTTCCGAGGTAATTCAGTCCTGAAGGAAATACTGTTCCACGGCTTAACGTATATGACGTTGATGTCCCTTCACTCCTTTTATGTTCCTTTTTACAAGTAGCCTATGCTCCCAAGGTATCAGGTGTCGAAAAACTGGTTCTGTCAGATGCTTGGGAGAAAGCTCGACTGTTGTCATTAAAGATGAGCAGTCTTCCTCTAGAACATCCCAGAAATTTTAAACATCTGATGACAAATGCTATGAGAGTCAGAAGGAACTGTGCCTTTCAGTTGCACTGATAGGATCCACTTAAACTAAGCAGAAACTGTGTCTAAACCAGGAAGCCTAACAACATCGCAACTTCCTCTACAGGGGATAACTCGGCTGTAATACATAAGAATTTTTGGTCAAAAAGTTAAAAATGTCAACAAAGACATGCAGGAAGTGACTCTTTGCTCCCAATTCCCAAAATAATTTCTTCCTTCTCTAAACATATTTTTGGTACCTCTCTCAGGACATTTTCTATTTTTCAGCCTGTATCAGAGCTATATATATCCATTTCTGATCTGTCCAATAGACAAAACTATAAAAACATGGAGGGCAGGTCACCCACTGACTCATCTTTGGATCTCTTAAAGTGCCTGCTAAGAATGGATCCTTTTACAAAGGAAGCTGTCAATCTATAGTTAATGGAGGAATTGGTGAATTCTTGTGCCTTAGTCATGAGGACTAACACTTTTGAAAGAATGCTTAGAATGTGTTGTAACTATTCCACTAAATACTTTGATTCATACTCCAGATTAAAGTGAAGGAGAAGAAAAAATGGGTACAGGATGGGGAGGGTTGCCATACTGCTTCGGACTAGTGTTTCTTCCACCTCCCATTGACAGGGACAGTAGTAAAAAGAGGACAGACACTTTAAGAGGGTAGGGACCCAACCTCTAACCACTCACGGGCTGTATGATTTTAGTCAAGATGCTGAAACTCTTCCTCTCCCTCATAAAAGGGATTGATGAGGTGATGGCCTATCATTCCTTCTCATCACATTGGTCTCGTAGAGTCACCATTCTAGAAGATCGAAGCTCTCATCTTATGATGATTTAAGATCTTAATCTTAAAAAACTTAAAGATCATACGACCCCAGCATGATAAATCTGCATCACCTACATGCTGACACTGATCTATCAGTCGTAGCTTCTGAAAGCACAGTGTTGAGAATGATTCTGAGGCCCTTTTTGAACTCAGTGGGAAAGACAGCCTTGACTCAATAGTGATGTCTGGCTTGAGGCATGGACAGGAGTGGCAGCAAACAAGCCAAAATATGTCACCCCTGATCTAGTCCAATGCCTTTATTTCACAGGAAGAAAATGAGAAAATGAAGAAAGGTGCTCTCAGAGTCAGGAAGTTGCCATGCAGGACAGGAACCCAGGTAGTCTTGATTCGGTCTTGATTCGGTTCCCCACCATGAGCCTCTATTATCACCAGCTTCCTTTACCATCAAAATATGTATGCTCAAGACATGTCTGCTTACCTATTAGGAATTTCAGAAGCTTAGAACATTCAGCCAGCTCTGCAAAATTCCTGCCGTGGTGGGTATGTCTCCAAAGATAACAAGTATTTGTTCAACAGTTCAAAGGAGAAGGTCTTTAGAAGCTCTTACTATGGCACCATTAATCTCTACCAGAGTAGACATTCAGGTCCTTGCTTTAAAATAAAACTCTGAGGAGAAAGCTAATTTAGGACATTAATGAGCTTTTTCAAGAATAATTAGCTCTGCATGGTATTCAACTTCAATTTTTTTTTTTTCCTTTTGTGTTTTAGGAGCTGGTAAGCCTGGAAGCTTGTTTAGGAGAAGAGGAAATGAAACCATGAAAAGGCACAGTACTATTCCTTTTTTTTTCTTGGAGGCAGGGGACAATATGAATATGAATAATTCTCTCATCCTGTCCAATTAACTGCCTCAAGTACGGATAGAAAAAAACAAATAGACACACTTGGTGAATTTGGAAGAAATTGAAGAGAAAGCCAAGAACAGTGAGCTGGTTTCAACAATGACGCCCTATGCAAATCACTTCCTTTAGGATTTAAGGCTTCTCTCCCGCAGGGAAAAAAACAATGCTAATGAAACAGGGCGAAGAGTGGGAGGTGGAGAGAGGAAATGAAAAAAGAAAAAAAAAAAAAAGAAAAAAGAAAAAAAAAAAAGAGAGCTTCTCTGTTGGAGAGGAATCACCGAAAAATGGAGGAAGGACTGGGAAAACAAAGTCTGGGCTTCTCAGACATTCCGGGAGGGGCGTGGGCCTGGTGCCTCCTTGAATTCGGAATGAATGGTCCGGGTACCTGCCAGACAAGTTCATCCACCTGGCGTTCCTCGGGTGCCGGTGGGGGAGGGGGGTGACTTAAGAATTCCCGAGTCACTAAGATTTGAGATCTCCGCTAAGGTTCTCCGTGTGTCCGACGAGTGCAGCAGCACAGTCAGTTCGTTCTGCCGCGTGTCCGGCCTCCCAACCTCGCTCGCCGCCTGCCACATCGAAAACTGACAGTCCCAGACATTCCGCGACGGGGACGGTTCCAGAGAGCGGAAAAACCGAGAGCTACGAATGACATGTGAATAGTGTGGCTCCGGCAAGAGACTTAAACATCTCAGTTTGGGGTAGTTGGGAGACTGGGAAATACGTCGAGCGCCACAGGTCATGTGTGGCGCTGGAATTTAACATTTTGGAGCCTGTAGTCTGTGCCAAGCACAGAGCCTAGCGAGCCACACTCCTTGTTCAGCTGGGTCCGGTAGGTTAGCTACATGGGTCTTCAGGGAAGTTAAAACAGCTTACGTTTTCCATTTCCTTTGCCTGGAACGCTCTTCCCGGAGACTGGGGTGTGGCACCTCTTACCCGGAAAAAAAAAAAAAAAAGCCACCTCCTCCAAGAGGCCCTCAGGGCATTTCACAGCTCCCTGTCTCATCAACACTTTAGGAAAACTCTGCTTAGCAATTGCGTCAGTGTTCATAGTTCATCAGTACTTTCCCGTTTGTTTATATTTGTACATGTTCTTGGTTTATGGTATGTCTCCCCACCAAGACGTAAGCTCCTTGAGAGCAGGAACCTGGTGTGCCGCTATCCCTGAAGCAAGGCCACATCTGCTTCAGGCGCACATAGTCAGGCACCCCGTAACTGGTCATTCCTTTTCCACCCCGCCACCTGCGGCACTCGCACATCTTGCAGGCTCCAAACTGACCCCAGGTGAGCAGTTGCCGCATTCACGCTAGGATCAAAGGAGGCCGAGGAACGACTGGGCAGTTAAGCCGGGTGGACTTCCATGTCTACCAAGGGGCTCTGGCATTTTAATTGTAACGATGATGCTCTCTCTTCCTTCCCCTTTGCACAGGAACAGCATAAAATAGAACTACACTCCCCTCAGGTCTTCTCTTGGGGCCCCGGCACCAATCTGCGCCACTGCCTCTGGATGTTAGGGTCACTGTCTTGGGCGGGGTCCCACACCGATTCTCTGCTCTTCGTCGTCCAATGCCTGCAAGCCTCCCTTCACCACGTTTTTTCTCCGTTCTCAATCCCTTTGCCTCTGACTTCCTCAAGAGATGGAGTCCTCTTTGCCTGTTCGCACGTGTATCCCCAGGAACATTCTCCTTAAGCCCCTCCCACACCGCCCTCTCTTCTCCCTCCTTCCCTGTCCTGGAAATGCCACTCGACCAACATTTATTGAGCTCCTACAGCACGCAGGTTGCGCGCTGAGCTGCCAGTAGCCCCTCTTCGACGCTGCGGCAGCTCTCCCCTCCTTCCGCCCTTCCCACCTGCGGAAAACCAGGGGTCCCACCTGCCCCGACTGCGTCACGGAAACCGCTCGCTTTTTACGAGACCATCGCCCCACCTCCTTCCTCTGGTCGACTCCCGATTGGTGGGAGTGTGATCACTTTGCCACGCCTCCCGCGGCCCTCCTCTGTGTGGCTCCGCCCCCACAGGCTCCTCCTCGTCCCGCCCCTGGCTGTGCTCCTCCCGCTAATCTACTGGCGGCGCGGAGAAGTTCTGGGCAAAGTACTGGGAACCGGCTGCGCGTCCGCAAAGCCGGCAATCCTGGCATCGCCGGGGACCCCAGCGCACCGCGGCCAGTACGCGGCGCGAACTCCGGCCCCGCTGTCCATCCACTAGTGGCCGTCCCCGCCGCCGTCTATTGCTGCTGGCACGGGAACTGTCAGCTGCGCGTTGCAGGAGGACCGGAGAAGCCGGCTTTGCCTCCTCCCGGGTCTGCGGGCGAAGCCGGGAGACGGGCACCGGAGAACTAGGCGGAGTCCCCGACGGCGGAGCGTGCAGGTAAGCGCCGGGACGCTCGCTAGAAGGGTTCTGGGGTGGTGAGGGCCAGAGGCGGTGCTGGCTCGCAAGGACCCCGGTTTGAGGGGCGCCAACAGTCTCGGTAGGACCAGAGTCTGCCTCCTGTCGCTCCTGGCTAGTGGGGCAGCCTCGAGCAGGAGAGATTGCTGTCGGGGCCGGCGCCAGCCTCCGGGGAGGTAGGGCCGGGGTGCTGCCCACCCTAGAGCTCCGTCCTGGGAGGGACGGTTTGGCCGGGATCGACGGCGAGAAGGCTCGGAGCGCCGGGGCCTGGGTCCGGGCGCCGGAGGGTTCGGCACAGAGAGGCTGTCCTGGGCAGCCGAGAGGCGCGGCGCCGGGGCGAGAGGCACAGGAAACCTGTTTAAGTGGGCCGAGCGCGCGGCCTTACCACATCCGCGGGATGGGGCGTGCTGGGGGGACGCGGGCGACGCTGGCCTTGCAGCGCCCGGCTCGCCTGGGTCCTCTGGCTCGGCCCGCCCCACTCCCGGTTTTCCCGGCTGAGGGCATCCGCCCCTTCGGGCCTTCCAGCGTCCTGGGAAGCGTTTGCAGCCTCTAGAGTCATCGGAGGGCATAATGGTAGATTGTTCAGATACTTCTTAACCGGGTTAATGAACTTGCCAGCCACCTTCTGCACACTTGTACTCTTCCTCCCCCGTTTCACAGACTACCAGGCTCAGTCGGAACCCCTTAGCCGAGGGGTCTGTAAAGTTTGTGCATCTGAAGGGGTCTGTGCTGAAGTGCATCCGAAGCCTCCCCCGCCTCCCCCCTCCCCCGCCGATGTTGCACTGAGCCTCAGATTTTGAGAACTGGGTTGAGTCGTTTAGAAATATTTTAAGCTGCAGCTGCAAAAGAGATCCTCACACAGACAGGAAAAAATGTAGGTCT
>NW_024412391.1:45992821-46064007 GCF_014898765.1 Herpailurus yagouaroundi
CTCTGAAACGATCGCCTTGGGCTGTTTACTGTCTGGCTTCCCCTACTAGAATGGAAGTTCCAGGAAAGCAAAGACTTTGTCATGTTCATCGCTGCATCCCCAAAGTCAACAACAGTGCCTGCAAGAAAAATTTATGAAATAAACGAATAAAAACTTCTCTGTAAAATATGAAGAATGGTGATTACATAGCTGGTTTTGATTTTCATGCTTTTTTATCCTTTTTTTTTTTTTCTATTCAGAAAATTAACAAATACCAGTAACTACTATTGTTTGAGTACCTACTAAGAACTGGATATGTGCTGGCAACTTATATTGATTACCTCATTAAACATTACTGTAATGTTATTATTAGGTATTTCTAAGCAGATGGGACGTTAGGCTCTAGCAGGTTAACCAATTTCCCCAGGATTATCCTGGCAGAACTAGAATTCCATTCCGTTTTCTGTTGTGCTGGACCACTTCCAAGAAGTTAAAATGTATTTTTCACCATTAAAACCAATAGATGTTTAGCTTTATTTGTTTTTTTAAATTTTTTCTTTTAAAAAAAAATTTTTTTTTCAACGTTTATTTATTTTTTTGGGGACAGAGAGAGACAGAGCATGAACGGGGGAGGGGCAGAGAGAGAGGGAGACACAGAATCGGAAACAGGCTCCAGGCTCCGAGCCATCAGCCCAGAGCCTGACGCGGGGCTCGAACTCACGGACCGCGAGATCGTGACCTGGCTGAAGTCGGACGCTCAACCGACTGCGCCACCCAGGCGCCCCTAAATTTTTTCATTAAATTTTTTTTTACATTTATTCATTTTTGAGAGACAGAGTGAGACAAAGTGAGAGTGGGGGAGGGACAGAGAGAGAGGGAGACACAGAATCCGAAGCAGGCTCCAGGGTCTGAGCTGTCAGCACAGAACCCGACGCCGCGGTTGAACCCACAAACTGTGAGATCATGACCTGATCCGGAGTCAGACGCTCAATGGACTGAGCCACCCAGGTGCCTCTGTTTAACTTTATTTGTGACAAAACTGTATTGCTTAGCCAAAAGAATATTTGTTGCTTTATCATTGAGATAACAGTTTCAATAATAGCTAATAGTTATGTTGTAGGGCAGATACTACCAGGCTGCAGTAGGTTGTATGATCTCATTTAATTTTTACCATCTTATAGGCAATGTTGTGAGGTTGTCTCCGTTTTTTCAGATCAAAAAACCGCAGCCTAGGTTCAGGAACGTGCCCAGGGTCAATAGTAAATTGCTGAGCTCGGTTTTGTCAATGGTTTTTCTGACTCTAAATCTTTAGATCATTCAACTACATAGAAATCTCTTCTGTTCCCACTGTTTAATTAGTTGTTAACTTATGATAGGGTCCAATGATACAATATATTAAAACCATGTGAGGTTGGGCTATAAAGTTATCACTGACGATATCAAGTGTCTAGTTGTACTATTTTCTGAATTGTTGAGACTCTTACTGCCATTGATTTTTGTGGTTGAGTTTATGGTTTTGTGGGCTTGGTAATGGGGGACTTTTAATAATATAAAAGGGAAGGAGATTCTTCTTCCACCTAAATCTAAATTGAACCTTTCACTTAAATCTGAAGAGAAATCTGATGGGTTTTATTCACTGTGGTAAATGAACTGTGAACGCAGTAATGCTTTATGCTTCTTAAGGAAAGTGCTGGAAAGACAGCTAGTTCCTCTGTTCCCATATGTAGAACAGAGGAGAGTCAGAAATCACTACTAATTCTAAAAGCTTCTGCAGCAACCTTTTAGTAAAATAACTACATTTCAGCTCTGTACTCTTGTAATAAAACTGAGGGCAAGGAGAAGTTAGATAAGAGTTTTAAGGTTACCATGCCTAAAGGGCTAATGGCAAAATAGGGTGGAAAGGAATTTGCGATCATTTGTTTTTCTTCTTCCATTCCCATTTTAGGGGGTAATATAACATTTTTCCCTGCATGAGAGTCTGGATAATCCAGTTTTATAATGTGCCTCTTGGCAGTACTATATTTTCTTAATGGTTAATTCCATTTTAGGAGTACTCCAGCGAGGGTTGGGGAACCCTCTAACCCAGAATGTCCACAGAAGTGATGGGGTGGGGGAGGCGTGCACAGGAAGATAGAGCCTTCCAGGCATAATTGAGAGCTGTCTAGTTCTCTGTGAATTTCTTTTCTGTCTACATCTTACTCATCCGCTTTTTAACCCCTTTCTTCTGGAAAATTCCCTCTTGACTTTCTAGTCACTACTGTTCAGGCCACGTTTAAGCTCACCCCAACTCTCGTCCCTCTCTTCCTCAGCATCTTTCACACGGATCCATTCCCATTGCCCCTGCACCATCTCAGTTCGGGGTCTTAGGGACTGTTGCACTGTCCTACCATTACTTACAGGCAGATTTTCCTCCTACAGTGTCTCCTTCATATCACATTCAGGTCAATGCTTTAAGTGCTGTCCTTATGTTGCTAAAACTTCCTGAGTGGCTTCTATAGTTAATAGTAATAACATTAATAACAGCAGCAGTAGTTGCCAAACGTCTTGTGCCCTATTGTCATGCGTGCCGTATATGAGTTACTACCTTTAATCCTCAGAGCAACACCAGAGCAGGCACTGTTATTATAATTCCGGGTCAGGGTTGGAAAAGTTGTGCTCCAGATGAGGCTGCTTCACAGCTAATACAGGTGGATCTGAGCCTGAAACGCCAAGTCCTTTCTCTTCCCATTTAAGTGTAGAGTCCCCAGCCTATAGTCAGGATTCTGCAGCCTGGGCTCAGGGCCCGCCTTCCCCCTTCATTCCCCAACTCTGTGCACCGGCAGCATCTGAGCACTTTATTCAGCAACTGAGCATTTTGCCTTGGCCCATACACTCTCGTTGCCTAGAAAGCTCTTTCATTGTCTCTGGCTGTGAAAAACCAACTCTTTAAAGGCTGAACTCATAAGCCACTTCTGCCACAATAATGTCTTTGAACTTAATCTCTCACAGCATTTGAAAACAAAAATGAGCCCTCAGTTTAGTTTCTGACCACTGAATATGTTGGCTTCTTTCCTTTAGTACTTTGTTCCTTTCCTACCTCCGCCCACCCAAGCAATCCCCCTACCCCTCTGCCTCCTGGCCTAGTTATTTATTCAAATGTATTGCTTCCCTTACTAGATTGTAAATGCCTTAAAAGCACAGCTAGTACACTTTCCTCATATTTCTGTTCCTCAGATCACTAAGTGTGGTATCCTGTCCACAGCAGGTGCTCAATTAAAAAGAGAATATGAAAGGATTGTATTTGGTTATATTCTGTTAGAATATTCTGTGAAAAATGTAATTGGAATGTGGCATTTTGTTTCCTACTTTTTGATCCACAGTATTGTAATGCCTTCATCAACTTATGATGAAGTAAAAGAAATCCTAGTTATTTAAATCCCTGGGGAAGTACCTATTCTGATTGTTTTCACCTTGGAGATATTGTAAGGAGATCTCAGACCCATTCACAAATAAACATTGTAGAATAAATGCCCTTTATATGCACTATTTTTTCATATATATGGTGGTGTTATTAAAAATGAATTAAAACTGTTATGGAATTTGAACTATATTTTGGTCAATTTTTTATTGACAAATGAGCATTTCACATTTGTAACCTGATTTACCAGAACCTTTGTGAATCACCTCTGGCTCACAGTTCATCATTCATCACTTTGCTCTGTGGTTTCCAGTCACATTGAACTAAATGCAGCACCCTGCCTGTATCCCCAGGGCTATGCATAATGTGCTCTGGCCTCCCCATTTTGCACAAACTTCCGTCTTCTTTGTAATCTCTTCTTTCTCACCCATATTCACCTGGTTAATTCCCACTCGTCCATCACATTTCAGCATGGATGTCACTTGCAAGAAGTCTTCCTCTCCCACCTCCAAGTTAAAGTTGGAGAACACTCTTGCCACTCTGCCTACCCATTTTATGGAGTGCCATTATCATACCGTTTTGTAACTGTTGATCACTTGACTGAATCTTCCTTGAAACCGCTGACTCTTGTTTGACTTACATTAGAATCCCTTAGGGATCTTTAAAAATATTTTCCCTACCCCGGCCCCACTCCCTAAGCTTCTGGATCAGGTGGCTGAGGGTAAGGAGGGTTGGTCACTGGAATTATTTTGTTTTAAAGGACTATTCTCATTCTGTATTATAGCTGGGTAGTATTCCAGCTGTACTGGAATAGCTGTTTAAATCACAGCTTTATGGAGATATTCATATTTTATACAATTCACCCACTTAAAGTATACAAATCAGTGATTTTTTAGTATATTCACAGGTGTGTAACTATCACCATAATTAATTTTAAAACATTTCGTCACCCCCCAAAGAAATCCGCCCCTATCTGCAGTCTCTTCTTTCACCCTGAAACCACTAACCTACTTTATGTCTGTGTGGATTCGCCTATCCAGGACATTTCATGTAATTGGAATCACACTCTGTGGTCTTGTGTGTAGCTTCTATCAGCAAACATATTGTATTCAAAGTTCATCTCTGTTACAGCATG
Source organism: Herpailurus yagouaroundi (assembly GCF_014898765.1). Lineage (NCBI taxonomy): Eukaryota > Metazoa > Chordata > Mammalia > Carnivora > Felidae > Herpailurus > Herpailurus yagouaroundi. The sequence goes on from NW_024412391.1 coordinate 45,997,333, forward strand.
AATCAGTACTTGATTCGGTTTTATTGCCTAATAACGCCCCCATTGTATGTAATACCATGTTTTATTTATCCATTTGCCCATTGATGGGACTGTTATTGTTTATTAAAGCTGCCTTGAGTGGTCCTATTGTGCAGGCAGGAACTAAGCCACAAGTTCCTTTGAGTCTTGTTCGTGGTTGTGTCTTGGGACTAGACCAGTGTTTGATGCAAGATAGATGTGGAATAAACATCTGAATGAAGGAAGCGTTTTTCTAAAAGTACAACTCCTGTTCTGTTGGTGTCATCAAAAATGTCATTAAAAAGAGATCCTCATAGTTGATTGTTTAGATTCCAATTTGAACAAATGTACAACTGTTAAAAAAAAAGATGAAGGAAATTTGAACATGGATGAAATGCTATGATTTTTAGCATTTGCTTCAAAATAATCTGAGGTTGGGGAGAGAGTTTAGAGGAAACAAAGCTGTCTATGAGTTAATGATTATGGAAGTTGGGTGATGAATTCATGGGATTTAAAAAAAATATTAATTAATTAATTAATTAATTTACATCCTAGTTAGTTATCATATAGTGCAACAGTGATTTCAGGAGTAGATTCCAGTGATTTATCCTCTATGTATAACACCCGGTGCTCATCCCAACAAGTGTCTTCCTAATGCCCCTTACCCGTTTAGCCCACCCCCCTTCCCAAACTCCTCCAGTAACCCTCTGTTTGTTCTCTATATTTAAGAGCCTCTTATTTTTTGTCCCCCTCCTTGTTTTTATATTATTTTTGCTTCCCTTCCCTTATGTTCATCTATTTTGTATCTTAAATTCCTCATATGAGTGAAGTCATATGATTGTCTTTCTCTGACTAATTTGTCTTGGCAGAATACCCTCTAGTTCCATCCATGTAGTTGCAAATGGCAAGATTTCATTCTTTTTTTGATTGCCAAGTAATACTCCATTGTATATGTATACCACATCTTCTTTATCCATTCATCCATCGATGGACGTTTGGACTCTTTCCATACTTTGGCTATTGTCAATAGCGCTGCTATAAACATGGGGTTGCATGTGCCCCTTTGAAACAGCACACCTGTATCCCTTGGATAAATACCTAGTAGTGCAATTGCTGGGTCGTAGGGTAGTTGTATTTTTAATTTTTTTGAGGAACCTCCATACTGTTTTCCAGAGTGGCTGCACCAGCTTGCATTCCCACCAACAATGCAAAAGAGATCCTCTTTCTCCACATCCTCGCCAACATCTCTTGTTGCCTGAGTCGGTAATGTTAGCCATTCTAAATTTTTTTTATTTTTTTCAACGTTTATTTATTTTTGGGACAGAGAGAGACAGAGCATGAATGGGCGAGGGGCAGAGAGAGAGGGAGACACAGAATCGGAAACAGGCTCCAGGCTCTGAGCCATCAGCCCAGAGCCCGACGCGGGGCTCGAACTCACGGACCGCGAGATCGTGACCTGGCTGAAGTCGGACGCTTAACCGACTGCGCCACCCAGGCGCCCCGGTAATGTTAGCCATTCTGACTGGTGTGAGGTGGTATCTCATTGTGGTTTTAATTTGTATTTCCCTGATGATGACTGATGTCAAGAATTTTTTCATGTGTCTGTTAGCTGTTTGGGGAATTCATGAGATTTTTAGTACTATTGTCTATATTAGCTGTTTACTAGGGCAGCCACGGGCCACAAATGGCTGTTGAGCGCTTGAAATGTGGCTAATCCTTATTGAGATATACAGTATGGGTAATATACAAAGAGTGCAAAAAAGAATAAGATTATCTCAATATTTTTTGTTTATATGTTCAAATGATAATATTTTGGATATATTATGATAATATATAATTAAAACAAATTTTACTTTTCTTTTACTTTTTTAAACTGGTTTCTTAAAAATTAGAATTCATATATGGGTCATATTACATTTCTTTTGAGACAGTGTTGGTCTATACTTTTGCATATGTTGGAGATTTTTCGTAAGTTAAAATCAAAGACATTTGAATTTTTTTTAAAGTCTGTAGTAGGGGCGCCTGGGTGGCTCAGTTGGTTAAGCATCTGACTTTAGCTCAGGTCATGATCTCACGGTTCGTGGGTTCGAGCCCTGCGTCGGGCTCTGTGCTGACAGCCCAGAGCCTGGAGCCTGCTTCAGATTCTGTGTCTCCCTCTCTCTCTGCTCCTCCCCCACTCAGGTTCTGTTTCTCTGTCTCTCAAAACTAAATAAACATTAAAAAAAAAATTAAAAAAAAAGTCTGAAGTAAAATATTTTTCAGAAATGATTCCTCTTATATGAAAATATTGATAAATATGGATTTATTCAAAGATCATTCTTTGTAGAAGCTTACAACAGGCAGACTATAGCCTTGTACAGCCCTTCCTGGGCTGCTTGTATGTGAAAATTTAAAAATTCTTTTATAATAGATGGAATAGCAACATAAGGGAGTTGTTCCTTTAGTTATTTATCTGATTCTTTTGTTTTAAAGTTGATTAAATATTTCCTTCATCTTGGAGAAATACAGAAAATGCGATGGTAACGTCATTGTTCTTAGTCATAGTGTTTATGGCCTGAAGTTGAATTTTTCTGGACTTGATTTATAGTCACTCCGCCTAAATTTGTTTGTTTGTGAGTCAGAATGCGATTGTTTCTAGGCTCCCCAAGACCCCTGAAATATGAGTGGAATATGATTCTTAAATAGCAATACATGGATTTACAGCTGAGAAACACATTGCCTTCATATAAAATTTTTTAGACGATTATCATGTTGCTCTCTGAATGTCTGTGTTTGCTCCTGGAGAGTGGACCTGAATTGAAAAATAGCTTTACTGTAAGCAGAACAGAATTAAATCACCATGAACAGCCCAAGAGATCATCAAGGGATCTGTGACTGTCAGTATAAAATCAAGTTTATTATTTTGTTTACTCTCTACAGTTAACATATTAAAACCTGACTTTTCAAAAATGTGTGGGTCACTTTTCTCAATATAACATTTCTCCACATATGTATTAAAATATAGTGCCATTAAAGATTTCCACACTTATTTTCTTTCTTGGTATCAAATGTTATAATACAGGAAATGTAAAGTTACAGTGTAAGTCTAATGAAACAAATTTCTTTCCCCAAATCATTTGTGAGTGGGCAGTGATCTTACATGTTTTGAAGCAAGAGTTATTTTTTAAATCTCACTAAATAATATTATGTTTTTAGTCTCACAGACATTATTAAACTTGAAGTAAATGCCTCCCTGGAATGAAAACATGGAATATGATTTCTGCTCAGACACGTAAGAACTATTTATTGAGGACACACGCTGTGTCGGGTACCACATTGTGTACATAGGATATGGTGATGAACTGTCCAAACGTGGAACCTCCCCTCGAGGAGCTTACAGTTTCAAAGGGGACAGAGATATTAAACAATCACAGAGAATTTGTTTGTTACAGTGGGGATAGGTGGCTCATAGGGAATGAGTCTGGATTTTAATTGGGGCCCTGGGGAGGAAAGTTCTATTTTTCTGTAGGTCATGATTCAGGCTGCTGATTGTCTGAAGAAGGAGGAGGGGAGAGAATGGGGTTCGGGATCCTCCGAGGATGATGGTCCAAGCAAAATCTTACCCTTTTTGTGTCTTTGTACTGCTTGCCGGAGGCCAGGTGGAACTGACTAGAAGGAGGGGTTTAATGCCTGTCCTGAGCTTTTGAATTGCTTTCTTTGTTGCTCCATAAGGTTTGTTTATTTGCTGCTGGGAATTGAATCCAAAGTTGAGTTTTTACCACCTTTGTAACTGAAACTGAATGAGATATAACAATCTGTTCTCTAGCATAGCCATGAAAGTAGCTTAAAATCATTTGCTGGCTCAAATTCTAGAGTTGCTCCGTTGTCTAGCATCTGGGATGCAGTGAGTGTGGGGTATTTGAAAGCCTCAAAGAATATGGGGAAGACCCACGTGGGTTTTTTCCTCACAGGTTCAGGACTGCTTCAAGCAGATTTCTGCTGTCTATAGAATTAACTGAGGTGTCCTTTGGAGTCATTGGGGAATTTGGAGCCATGCTGCCTTTAAAGGCATATAATTACAAAGAATAATGAAAATAGCAATGGCACCTAGTAACTGTGAAGCACTTAACCACGTGCCAGCCCAAGTGATTTGCTTATACTGTCTTGTTAGATTTTCAATAACTTGTAAGGTGGCTATCATCATCTTAGTTTACCAGTGACTGAACAGAGGCTCAGGAGCGATTACTTGCTCTTTAGTAGTCCAACATCCACTTGCCCTTCCTGATTTCCATTTGAGGAATCACTTCTTTGCCTATAGTTTGCTGAGTCCAGAACCAGGGCTCCATTCTCCTTGGCCATGGGTGGCCCTGTGAGCCAGGCCAGTCACATGCCTCTTGCTGGACTCTGGGTGAGTGCCAAGGGCCATGGAGTTTCTGCTGCTGAGGGTGTGTCCTGACAAGTCCATTCCTGTCTGTACCACATTGTTGTGGCTTCCATTCCCAGGAAGCTATGCCAGTGCTGGCCTCTCCAGCCTCCTCTTAAATTCCTTAAACTGGTTGTAGAGAGCAAAATGGAGTCTCACATGTCAAGCAGGGGCCTCAGTCAAGCAATGACGCAAAGAGTTAAAGGTACTGCAGCTATGAGGTATCTCCGGGACCAGCATCAGCTGACACCCCAGAACTGATAACAAACAGAAACAGAGGAGGTCTGCAGGGGCCTATGACCGATTCAATCCCTTTAAAAAGGGGAGGATTTTTGCAGCAAACGTCAGATCCTTGAGTCCTAACCCCTTAAAAAAAGACAACTGCTGCTGAAAAGAACCGAGATCCTTCCTGCTTGAACATAATAAGCAGTTAGTGCCCAGAGCTGACCTGGGCCTGCCCAAGGCCTTATCTCAACTACATGCTCGCAGATTGACTTCACATTTGGTTCGTTAACTTCCTACACCCTTCTGTTGTCTCTTGTGTGGTTTGTCTTAGGTTCTGCTCTGTGTGCTGCGTAAGAAGGCAGGTTTAATCACATGGTGAAATGTCATTGAGTTTGGAATCCTGAACCTGCTTTATAATTATGATTAACTTTGCTTTAGGATTGAATAAAACTGACATCGTGGAAAGACACAAGTTGTATGTGCGCCTGCATAGCATGCTCATGACACTGGTAGTTTTCCAAGATACTGTGTTTGGTTTCATTTGCCAGGCTGGTTTCTTTTGCTTCCACTCAACCCCTGACTGTCACAGGCCTAGAGTGGCTTAAGTAGTTTACTCACAGTCACTAAGGGAACAGTCTGGTCATTCTGCTTCTAATGCCAGGCCCTTGACCAGAGGGCCCCTCAATGCGGGGAGAGCACTGGACTGGGAGCCAGAGAATGGATCTAATCATAGCAGTGTCTCTACCTTGGTGGTCATGGGCCATTCACTACCTTTTTAGGATGAACTGGATGGACAAGAAAAAATCTACCCATATCTAAATGACACCCAGCCTGAGAAGATTTCCTTCTCCATGGGATTTTTGGACATACTGTGTCCTAGTTTCTAAAGGCTTTCAATTTGAGGTTTGTGATGTGGTTTGAGGCAGTGGTTTTCAAAGTGGGTTCTAGCAGTTGCTGTATCAGCATCACCCAGGAGCTTGTTAGAAATGTGGATTCTTGTGCCTCCCCCCAACACCTACTGAATCAGAAGTTCTGCAGGTGGGCCCAGCAATCTGTGTTTTTACAAGCCCCTCGGGTGATTCTGATATGCACTAAAGGCATTTTCATTTCATTAAAAACAATTTCTTGGGGCGCCTGGGTGGCGCAGTCGGTTAAGCGTCCGACTTCAACCAGGTCACGATCTCACGGTCCGTGAGTTCGAGCCCCACGTCGGGCTCTGGGCTGATGGCTCAGAGCCTGGAGCCTGTTTCCGATTCTGTGTCTCCCTCTCTCTCTGCCCCTCGCCCGTTTATGCTCTGTCTCTCTCTGTCCCAAAAATAAATAAACGTTGAAAAAAAAAATTTAAAAACAATTTCTTGTGCATGAGGTGCTACGTAGAAGCAGGGAGCATGAAAAAATTAATTGGTCACAGCCACTGCTCTTAAGGAACATTGTGAGAGACAAGGAGGGGTGGTCCTTGCTGTGAACAAGGTATTGCCATGCTAGAGAAGCGCAGAAAGAGCAATGTGAGGTGCTTTTGCAGAGAAGTGGGCATTTGAGCCAGGCTTCAAAGGACACATAGTATTGGGACAAAGGAAGGGAACAGAGGACTATGTAGAAAGCACATCCTGCCGAGAATGCTGGATGAGTCAGGGTGTAGCATTTTTAAGGAGTGAGGAACCTTCTAGTATGATGATAAGGACTGTTTTAAGGAAAAGTGGACTGTTTTTTATGGGAAAAGTGACAGGATATGAGAATGGAGAGGTAGGTTGGGGCCCAACTGGAGTGGATCCTGGTCTCATTCTGTAGACAGTGAACAAGGAGGTGACATGGTGGGAGCTATCTTTGAGGAAGTATTCTATAGCTGGTGGAGAACGTCAGAGGCTAGGAGTGCTGGCACGGTGAGCCCGAACTGGGGTGGTAACAATGGAGAAGAAACGAAAGATCACTCAGAAACGCTGGAAGGTTAGGATGACGGCCCCTTGGAACTCCAGGGATCTGAGGGATGGCGTTGAGGGAGAAGGCAAATAGGATCCAATGGGAGATCATAAGCAGAGTTGGTACAATCAGGTAAAAATGTTAGAGCCTTACATCGTAACTTCCACTAAAATAAATTCCACATGAATGCAAACCTTAACATTGAAATAACTTGGAAAAAAACCGAAAATGTCATTTTAATGATAATGGAGTTAAAAAATTCTTTCAAGATATGACACAAAATCTAGACCTTATAAAACAAAAGATTGAATCATTTGACTACGTATAATGTTTGCAGGGCCAGATTTTTTTTTTTTTTTTTTTTTAACTATGTCAAGAGGTGCCTGGGTGGCTCAGTTGGTTTAGTGTCTGATTTTTGATTTTGGCTCAAGTCATGATCTCATGGTTCATGAGATTGAGCCCTGTGTCCAGCTCCACACTGGACAGCATAGAACCTGCTTGGGATTCTCTCTCCCTCTCTCTTTGCCCCTCCCCACCCCTCAAAATAAATAAAGTAAACTTAAAAAAAAAAAAAAAACAAAAAAACAGAACAAACAACTACGCCCAAAGGCATACATGATACACTATGTAGAAAACCTGAAAGACTCCACCAAAAAAATTACTAGAATTGATACACGAATTCAGCCAAGTTGGAGGTTATAAAATCAATGTACCGATATTGATTGCATTTCTGTTTAATTAATTAATTTATTTGGAGAGAGAGACACACACAGAGATGCAGAGAGAGAGAGAGAGAGAGAGAGAGAGAGAGAGAGAGAGAAAATCTTAAGTAGGCTCCATGTGCAGCGTGGAGCCAGTCGGGGGCTCAATCTGATGACCCTGAGATGATCACTGGAGCTGAAATCAAGAGTTGGTCGCTTAACTGACTGAACCACCCAGGCACCCCAAGAAATCTATTACATTTCTACACACCAATAATGAAGCAGCAGAAAGAGAAATCAAGAAATCAGTCCCATTTACAATTGCACCAAAACCGTAAGATACCTAGGAATAAACCCAACCAAAGAGGTAAAAGATATATACTCTGAAAACTATAGAACACTTATGAAAGAAACCGAAGAAGACCCAAAGGAAAGGAAAAACATTCCATGCTCATGGATTGGAAGAACAAATATTGTTAAAAGGTCTATACTACCCTAAGCAATCTACACATTTAATGCAATCCCTGTCAAAATACCACCAGCATTTTTCACAGAGCTAGAACAAACAATCCTAAAATTTGTATGAAACCACAAAAGACTCTGAATAGGCAAAGCAATCTTGAAAAAGTAAAGCAAGGCTGGAGGCATCACAATTTTTGACTTCAAGCTGTATTGCAAAGTTGTAGTAATCAAGATAGTATGGAACTGGCACGAAAACAGACACTTATATCAATGGAACAGAATAGAAAATCCAGAAATGGATCCACAACTATATGGTCAATTAATCTTTGACAAAGCAGGAAAGAATATCCAATGGAAAAAAGACCATCACTTCAACAAATGATGCTGGGAAAACTGGACAGCTACATGCAGAAGAAAGAAACTGGACCACTTTCTTACATCATACACAAAAATAAATTCAAAGTGGATGAAAGACCTAAATGTGAAACAAGAAAGAATCAAAATCCTAGAGGCAAACACAGGCAGCAGCCTCTTTGACCTCGGCTGCGTCAACTTCTTACTGGTCTCTGGCAGTAAAGAAAACAAAAGCAAAAATTAATTATTGGGACTTCATCAAGATAAAAAGCTTCTGCACATAGAAGGAAACAATCAACAAAACTAAAAGGCAGCCAACGGAATTTGCAAATGACATATCTGATAAAGGGTTACTATCCAAGACCTATAAAGAACTTCTCAAACTCAACACCCAAAAAACAAACAAGCTGGTTAAGAATGGATAGAAGGCATGAATAGACACTTTTCTAAAGAAGACATGCAGATGGCTAACAGACACATGAAAAGATGCTCAAAATCACTCTTCATCAAGGAAACACAAATCAAAACTACAATGAGATATCGTCTCAACACCAGTCAGAATGGCTAAAATTAACAACACAAGAAACAACAGGTGTTGGTGAGGATGTGAAGAGAAGGGAACCCTCTTGTGCTGCTGGTGAGAATACGGACTGGTGCAGCCACTCTAGAGAAGAGTATGGAGGTTCCTCAAAAAACTAAAAATAGAGCTACCATACCATCCAGCAATTGCACTACTAGGTATTTACCCAAAAGATACAAAAATACACATTCAGAGCAGTACCTGCACCCCGATGTTTATAACAGCATTTTCAACAATAGCTAAACTATGGAAAGAGCCCAAATGTCCATTGACTGATGAATGGATAAAGAAGATGTGATATTTATATACAATGGAATATTGCTTCACCATCACAAAGAGTGAAATCTTGCCATTTGCAATGACACGGGTGGAGCTAGAGTGTATTATGCCAAGTGAAATAAATCAGAGAAAGACAAATACCATATGATTTCACTTGTATGTGGAATTTAAGAAACAAAAGAGATGAACATAGGGGAAGGGGAAAAAAAAGAGGGAAGCAAACCATAAGAGACTCTTAACTATAAAGAACAAACTGAGAATTGATGGAGAGAGGTGGGCAGGGGATGGGCTAAATGGGTGATGTGTGTTCAGGAGGGCACTTGTGATTAGCACTGGGTGTTATGTAGGTGATGAATCACTAACTTCTACACCTGAAACCGGTATTACCATATATGTTAACTAACCTGAATTTAAATAAAATCTTGAAGTGAAAAAAAGAAAACTATGTCAAAGGCAATCAATAAACTTAGAAATATAATTTCAATACATGTCACAAAGATGTAATTTCATCAGGATATAGAGAACTACAGGGGTATCTGGGTGGCTCAGTTTAAGTGTCCTGCTTGATCTTGGCTCGGGTCATGATCTCAAGGTTTGTGGGTTTGAGAGTTGTGTCGGACTCTGCTGATGGTGAGGAGCCTGCTTGGGATCCTGTCTCTCCCTCTCTTTGCCCTTCCCTGGTGTGCACGCATGCACGCTTTCTCTCTCAAAGTAAGTAAATAAAAAAAAATTTTTTTTAAGTATATAGAGAATTACAACAAATCAGTAAGAGAAAGAACAGTTACTATAGAGACAAAGAATATGGACAGTTTACAAAAGAGCACACAATTACTCTTAAACATATGAGAACCTTAACCTCATAAATAAAAAGAGAAATGCCAATTAAAACTTTCATAAGATGCTGTTTCCAACCTATCAGTTTGACAAATATAATGAGATGTGTTAACACTGTTGGCAGTAACCTATTTGACGACTCACTATTTAGGGTGGATGGAAGTGAAAATGGCCCTGTGTAGCGCTGTTGGCAGGATCTATCAAAATTGCAAATGCATGCACCCTTTGAACCCGCCATAACAATTCTATGAATTTTATCCTACAGATATGTGTATGTGCACAATGACCTATGTGGAAAGTTACTTATTGCAGCATTGTCCAAATAAATAAAAAATTGCAAATAATCTAATTGTCCATCAGTAGGGACTGGTTAATAAATGATGGAGCAGTTAAAAAAGTGGCAGCTCTACAGCTGCTGATTAGGAACAATCTCTCAGAATATATTTTGTATCTATCTATACATAGACATGTACATATTTATGCTTTTGTACACACAGTCCTAAACTGGTGGGCTGAAGTCAGCTTTTACCAGCTTGTGAGAACCAATTGTGTGCATCTCTTTTTAATTCCTTGGTCAATGACTTTGCATTGGTTGTTTGACATTGGCCATGGTGGGAGTCTTTACACCATGGAAATCAGCAAAGGAAATAAATCAGGGCTTTTGTTTTTGTTTTTCCAGAGAACTGGTTGGTAAGCAGGTATTCTGATACACATACCGGCTGTGTATCAGAAATATAAACTATCTTTTGAAGGATCCGCAAGAGGTTGGTAACATCAGATTCCCCAAGAAAAGGAGAATAGGTGGCAAAGGACAAGTGTGAGACTGAAATTGTATCTCTCAAATTTGGTTCCACATGAATGTATTATTCTGCAGTAAATATTAAAGCAAACAAAAAAAGTAACTCTAGAATTTCAGGCCTATATGACTATTTTATTTAAGGTGCCATGAACACTATAAGGGAAAATAGAAAGATGAATAGATTTTAGGGAAAAAGAATGCTTTTGGTTTTGAACAGACTAAGCTTGAAGTATATGGGTGACATCAGTGGAGATATCCAGAAGGTAACTCAGAAGAGAGGGTAAAGCTGGCCGTCACCTCTGTGAGCCTGTGGTTTTAGTTGAAATTATGGCAGTTGAGGTTTCCAAGGGAGGCCCCAGCTGTACAACCTTTTGGGCAGGTGTCCGGAGAGAATGGGGGATGGATGCATGTGGTCCCTTGGGGAAAGCCAGCTAAGCGGTAGGTAGGTTGGGGAAGGGTAACTAGTCATAAGGTAGGAGGACCATATAATGATAATAACAGTAGCTTTCTTTAATGGATTATCTACAAAAAGTGAGACACTATTCTCAATACTTTTTGAAAAAATGTTACCTGATTTAATTCCTGGAACCACTCAATGGCGGGGGAGGGGAGTGTTACTTCCATGATTGCCAGTGAAGGCAGGAGATTAATTCCAAAGAGTAAACTTGGAGAGAGCTCCTGGGGGGGATGTTAATAGAGCAGGTGGTAAGATTTTAAAGGTCAAGACATTTCAGGCAGAGGGAGTATTGAGCAATGGCCGAAGGAGATGCTGTGTGATGTAGCTGGAGGATAGAGATGCAGGGAAGCTTGAGGGCAGTGCACGGCTACCCCGTTTTCTGCATTCGGAGAGCCACAGAGTGTTTCTGAGCTAGGGAATATGCTTTCACTAGTCTGGCTGGTATTCAGATGCTGTGTTACTGTGTGTTCATTGGTGGGGAGGAAGGATGGTGGGAAACAGGAGAAGCTAGATCATGTAGATGGCCTATGAATACAGGTATTCCGAGTATCTGCAGGCAGGAGTTGTGATGGTTCACTCGGGGCGAATTTACCTATGAGATAGGGATGTCGTTTATCTTGTTTCTTTTCATCTGTCACTAAATTATGGGATGCAGTCTCTATCTTCCAGAAGACTGTCAATGAGGAATAAGGAAAGTGGAGGTGAATGAAGGAATGATTATTGGGTGACATATATGTTTAAGCATATGTTTTCTTTGTGAGTTGTGCTGAGACATAATATTTCTGTCTCCAGACACAAGCAAGTCCTGTGTCTGTTCTTCTGAGAGACACTGTTCGTGCCAGCAGCTCTCCTACCTTGTAAATATACCTGTGCACAAGCAGCGTGAAATTCACCCTAATTAGGTGTTTAACTCCATCTTTTTCTAGCCCAGTATTGTCTTAACGTTTATTGTATGTGTATCCTTGGGAATAATATCAATAATGAGTTAACAAGGAAAAGGGTAATAGCTGTGGCCTAAACGTGGTTCCGGAAAGGATTGCATGGACTTCATGCAAACCTGCTAACATGGGGCTCTCTTGACTGGTAATTCCTGTTTTTCTAGTAGTATTCTAGTTTGTTTATTACTTTTCATTCTGCATTTTTTGTGCCTTGCTTAAGGGCCTGGAAGTCTCTTTTGTTTTCTGGCATTTAAAGGTTTTGTTTTCATAGGTGCATATAGATAGGGTGGATGGATGTTTATCTACCTTTCCTGATCCACAGATTAAGACACCTTGTTTGACAAATTTGCCTGGGACCAAAAGGACAGAATGTTGGAATTTGGGTGTTTGTAAACTGGTGTATGGTCCCGAGAGGTGCCCTGATTTTCCTTTATCACTAAGAATTTCACAGATTACTTGGGAAAAATAACCATGTACTTGTGTCTTGCTCTAGCTAGTTAACTCACACTGAGGTTTAGCATATCACGGACTTCCCTACATCCCTGTGGATAATACTGTTTCTCCTCCACTCTCTCAGGAGTTATGAGAATTAGCCAAGTGTTAGTAGATGTGAGGGGGTTTCTGGAGAGTCACATGGTTGCTAGTTGGGCAGGAAGCCAGCTAGAGGAATGTGGCCCATGTGAATGGGCCTCACAGTTATCACGATTATCTGTCATTTTCTCTGGGGAGGTGGGTCCAAGCTTCAGCAGCTCCAAAATGACCTTCAGGGCCTGTCAAAACACAGGTTACTGGCCACCACCCCCAGAGTTTCTGATTCAGTGGATCTGTGGTGGGGCCCGAGATACTGTGTTTCCAAGTTCTCAGGTGATACTACTGCTGTTGGTCTGGAGACCCCTTTGAAAACCCAAATACTGGTTCAGTAGGCAGAAGACTGAGTTTCAGTAACCCTGAGTCTACTCTGATTTGGGAAGGGACCAGAGAATTCTGGTTAACATCATGGTTAGGTTATCATAACCCCCATATCTTATATGGTATTTCCACATTTGTAACTCACATATGTACTTTGCTTCTCACAACAAAACAACCCTGTGAGGTAGGCTGGACAGGTATTAAACCCTGTTACATAGTTGGGGAAAATCAGACTGAGCACCTTGGTAAGTTGAGTGCAAATTGCAGAGCTGAGACTGCGTCTAGATTTTCTCACTGTAGCTTTAGAGTTCCTTCTAGTTTCACTAGCCTTTAAAGCCACTGAAAAGCTTAGAGATTAGCTGCTCTGATAATGCTCAGAGTTTGTTTTAGTCACCCTCCAACTCCAAAATAGCTTTTTATTTTTAGAACAGTTTCAGATCTCCAGAAAAGTTGTGAGTTCCCTTATGCCTCACACTCAATTTCCTCTGTCAATTCTGTTGGACATTTTGAAAGGTCCATTTGTCACAGTGAATGAACTAACACTAATACATTATTCTTAACCCAAGTCTCTACTTGGTCCATATTTCCTTGGTTTTTACCTGCTATCCTATTTCTGTTCCAGGATTCCTTGTTTTTTATGCTCTTGACAGTTTTGAGGCAGGCTGGCCAAGCATTTGATAGAAGGTCCCTCACTTGGGATTTGTCTCTTGGTTTTCTCATGATTAGATTAGTGTTAATGGGTTTCTGGGAGAAAGATTACAGAGGTGAGGTGCCATTCTTCCCGCATCATATTGAGGGTACATACTGTCAACATGGTTTATCGCTGTTCGTGTTGACCTTGATCACCTGGTTGAGGTAGTGTTTGCCAGGTTTCTCCACTGTCCTGTCACTCGTTCCCCAACCCACTATGTGCAGTCCACACAGAAGGAGTCGGGGGTTATGTTCACCTCCTTGAAGGTGGAATATCTACATACATTGTTTGGTATTTTCTGCATGTGAGGTTTGTCTGTCTTCCATTTATTGATTTATTCAGTTAAGCAGTATTTATATCCGTGTGGATTCATGGATATTCATTTTGCACTTTGGGCTATAATCCAATAGTGCTTTATTTATTTTGTCACTCTAATTGTACCAGCTTTGACTAGTAGGTGCACTTCCAGTTGGCTCTTGTGGTTTTTTTTTTTTTGAACATTATTATTTTTTTAATTTTTAGAAAGTGAGAGAGTGGAGGAGGGGGCAGAGTGAGAGAGAGAGAAAAAGAGAGAGAATGAATCTTGAGCAGGCTCCAGGCTAAGCATGGGAACTCGACACAAGTCTCAATCCCCGGACACTGGGATCATGACCTGGGTCGAAATCAAGAGTTAGATAGATGCTCAATCGCCTGAGCTACCCAGCCACCCTTCCTGTGTTCTTTGACATAAACCCATCGTTGTCTTTTTTTTTTTAAACATGTTCTTACTTTTTGGAACTACAAGATGCTCTAGACTCATCTTGTGTGATTCCTGCCTCAGCCCTAGAATAGTGTTTTTAATGTTGGTCTTGATCCACTAAATTGATTTCATCATCTGCTACCTGAGTCACCATCCGCAGTGAAAACACTGATCCATTTCTACCCATCACATGTGAAAAGTAAGGAAATCAGCATCTTAAACAGTGAAATGGCTTATCCAGGGTCATGCATAGTTGGAAGCAAAGCTGGTGCCAGGACCAGGTCCAGGTCCTCTAGACTTCCAGTCCTGGGTCTTTTCTATCATTTTATGTTGGCAGATTTTCCACTCAGAACCTAGTTCAGCACAGTCCCACCTCACCCACATTGTGCGTAGTCAGATGTGAACTCAACCGGATGTCCTGCTGTCTACTCACAAGAGATATAAGAGAGTACTGGCCAGATTCTTTGTGGAAACTGCCATGGCAAGTGTGTGTTTTCCAATTAGAATGGGACTTTGTAATGGTGGACAACTTACAAACCAGTAGTATGTTACTGCTGACATTAGCACTTAGCAACTGAGGTTCAATCATACGACTGGCTTCTGTTCTCTGGGGAAGTGGAGACAGAAGGGAGGTTCGTAGAATTCATGCACTCTTCAGTGGAGTTCTCCCCTTTCAATGGAGGGGGCAGAAAGAATTGAATTCAAGCAGCAAAAACCTTCAAATTTTACTTCATCCTGTGAACTCCTGGGATGCACAAAGACAGAGCTGAACAAAAAGGTTTTTGGTGTTCTAAAGGCCCAAACAACCTGTTATTAGGAGCTGGTGTGAATAATCAATTACCCTGAGAAGCTTATTTTCCTCTGTGGGAGGAAATAATCCAGTCACCAAAAGGTTCCTAAAATGTAGGGAATAATAAGGGACAAACTTATTTCATACCCATTTCTCAGAATGTTTCATTTCAAAAGGTATTTTTAAAAAATTTACTAATTGAGGGGCGCCTGGGTGGCTCAGTCAGTTAAGTGTCCGATTCAGCTCAGGTCATGATCTTGTGATCTGTGAGTTTAAGCCCCACGTCGGGCTCTGTGCTGACAGCTCGGAGCCTGGAGCCTGATTCGGATTCTGTGTCTCCCTCTCTCTGACCCTCCCTCGTTCATGCTCTGTCTCTCTCTTTCTCAAAAATAAATAAACGTTAAAAAAAAAAATGAAAAAAAATTTAATAATTGAGGGTGAGTTCTCTGGCTGAAAAATTATTCCTACAAAGGGGTTTAAAGGACGAGGGCAGTAGTGATACATTAGGGCATTTTGTTTGTAAGTAATGAAACCCATTGAGCTTAAAGACAATTTAAAAGAAAATGTGCTGGCTTATGTTGCAAAAAGTCCAAGAGTAGGTCTACCTTCAGGCATGGCTGGATCTAGGGGCTCAAACCATGTCATCAGGGCCCTGTTTCTTGCCAACTTCCACCCTGTTCTTATCTGGCCTCATTCTCAGGCAGAATTTTTGCACCTGAGTAGCTCTTAACAGCTACTGGCTTATTTCCTACATGCCAAGCAACTGTATTCTGCAGACGTTTATTGCCCCCGATTGCCCCTGCCTTTCATCATGCTCCTAGTTCTGAGCCAGTGACTGGAACCAGAGTTATCAGGGCTGTCATTGGCCAGGTGCGTCTCTGGTGTTTCCTGTGGAAGAGGGAAGGGGAAATTTAGGTGCTGGTACCAGACAGATGAATTGGCTGGACAAGCAAGCAAAAATAATGGATGTCCATTCTTCATAGTGTCGTTAACCCTACAGTAAATGCTTGGTGGGTGAGTAAACGCCCAGCTCTCATGCTCTCTATACATTTGTTGATTTAGTCCCTTCTCAAGCTACTCATTTATTTTGTGGACTTGTGAGTTCTTTTAGAGAGACTGCCTAGTCATTCCTTGATTAATGTACTAACTTGATTGCCAGCCCTCGTTAGGCCTTCAGCAAATACTCTTCTTGCTGTTTTTGCTCATTTCAAGGCCAGTTTCAGTTGGTCTTGGCTAGATGATGGTGATCCTCTCTTTGAACCTATGCCAAAGCTAAACAATTTATGATTGGTTTTGGCAGAATAGTCAGCATAGATGCCTGTAATAAATCTGCTTTGCTATTGGGGGAAGGGAGGTAACGTCTGATCTTTTTTTCCTTACTGCTATTTCTAGCTCAGATCAATGTAGTTACTTCTAGTCCTTCTTTCTATAAAGGGAGACCAGTTTTTATTTTTTATCATTACATGAGCCAAGAATTATAATAAAAAAATTTTTTTTAATGTTTATTTACTTTTGAGAGAGAGAGACAGACAGACAGACAGACCGAGCACGAGTGGGGGAGGGCAGAGAGAGAGGGAGACACAGAATCCTAAGCAGGCTCCAGGCTCCGAGCTGTCAGCACAGAGCCCCACGAACTGCTAGATCATGACCTGAGCTGAAGTCGGACGCTTAACTGACTGAGCCACCCAGGCGCCCCTACATGAGCCAAGAATTATTAGTTCCAGGTTTAAGAAAAAACTTACTTGAAAGTTTGATTATGCAAATCTCTCGCTCGTTTTCCTTGTTGCTACCTGCCTTCTGCAAATTTCACTGCTTATTAGCACCTTTGCCTGAAGGTAGATAAGATAAGATCAAGGAATCTATGTAATTAAAACTTTGACAGCATCCCATCTTTTTTCTTTTCTTTTTTCCTGGAGGGCTACCTCCTTGGCGATGTTTCTGTGCAAAACCAGTTTGTACATTGACCAACATGAACTGTGACGGACTATGTGAATTCTACTTAATCATCTTTCTCATGTCTAGTTGTACAACAGGAGTTTGAATGTTGGCTGCAAAGTCACCTCCCTCTACTAGTTGCCTGGACTTCAGCTCTTTCTCTTTGCTTTCTTGAGTCCTGTTGAGGTCAAGTTAAACATGAAGTAATGTCAAGTTCAGAAGAGGGTAAGTGTTTGTGTCTGTTCCTCAGTCTTGGAGTGTGTGTTATTTTTATATTTCACAGCCAAATAGAAAAGATTTTTCTTTTAAATTTTATTTATTTTTGAGAGAGACAGAAACAGCGCAAGTTGGGGAGAGGCAGAGAGAGAGGGGGAAAGAGAGAATCCCAAGTAGGCTCCACGCTGCCAGCACAGAGCCCAGTGCAGGACTCGAACTCATGAACTGTGAGATCATGACCTGAGTTGAAACCAAGAGTCAGATGCTTAGTCGACTGAGCCACCCAGGCACCTCCAAATAAAAAAGATTTTTAAAAATCTGCCTTCAGGGGCGCCTGGGTGGCGCAGTCGGTTAAGCGTCTGACTTCAGCCAGGTCACGATCTCGTGGTCCGTGAGTTCGAGCCCCGTGTCAGGCTCTGGGCTGATGGCTCAGAGCCTGGAGCCTGTTTCCGATTCTGTGTCTCCCTCTCTCTCTGCCCCTCCCCCGTTCATGCTCTGTCTCTCTCTGTCCCAAAAATAAATAAACGTTGAAAAAAAAAATTAAAAAAAAAAATCTGCCTTCATTAGCACAGACAATTGAGTTTACATTTATTTTGTCTATTTCTGTGTTTACTTGAAGCACTGCTTGACTGGTTCAGTGCCATTAATTTTTTAATTTCCATTTTGAATCTCTAAAGTATTTGTATCTGGGCTATGGTCGAGATTCACAAAAACCATTTTGATTAGGTTTCTCATTCATGTATATATACTACATATGCAGGGCATGCCTTTGTATTACGAGAATATTTTTAGAACACTAATGAAGTGGAAGGGTTTGTGTTTCATTTCCCTTGGTTTTCCTCTACTCAGACACCTGCATTTGCCATTAATTACTACTCCCATGGCACTCTCTCTTTCTTTGTCTGTTGTGCAGTGTTTTAAAATAATACTGGGACAGAAGCAGGGTTCTGAGGCACATATCTGCATTGGAATAAATAGTTGGTTTTTTCTTAGTAGCTCAACAGAAGTCTCATTTAGGAGTAATTGCTATTTTTGTGCATTTTAAGGAGCTTCTGTTTCTTTTCATCTTTTCTGCAATCTTTGCTCATTCCCTATAGCTGATCTCCTTTGGTCATCTGATTTTTTTTTTTCCTTAATCAAACAATTCTGAATACCATTTGCAGCTCCTGCCTTGTTTCAGAAATAGAAAATTGCTTTTTCTGGGATCTCTTCTTAGCAGTAGGCTCTTGGGTCAAACCAATGCACATCATGTGGGTTTCCAAGTGGCTGGTAATCACCATGACATTAAAAAGAACCCATTTATTCATGAAAGATATTTTGGGAGAAATATATTCTCTTTTGGAGGGTTAGCCTATTGCTTGTATTTTAGGTAAACTTTTTACCGAGGTAGAATACATGTGCAGAAAAGTATACAAAGCACCAATGTATAGTTTAATGAGTTTTCATAAGGTAAACACATCTGTGTAACCAGCATCCAGATCTGGAAAACCAGAATATTATTTGCTCCTCAAAAGCTCCCTCATATATCTCCCAGTCCCTATGCCTACTCCAAAGGGCTTTCTTGATTTGTAGCACCATCAGATTAGCTTTGCCTATTTCTGTAATTTATATAAATAGGATCGTATAGACTCTGAGTGTGTGAGGTTCACTCATATTCTGGTGTGAAATTGTGGTTTGTTCATTTCCATTGCTGTTAGAATTCCATTGTATGAACGTACCGAAATTTATCAATTCTATTGATAGAATTTGGGTTTTTCCCATTTTAGACTGTTATGATGAATGCTGCTGTACAGCTTTTGGTGAGCAGCATGTGTGCTTTTGTGGAGTATATACCTAGAGTAGAATTTCTGGGCTACAGGGCTGGCATATATGTAGCTTAAATTGATTTCCCCCAACAGTTTTCTAAAATGGCTGTACTCATTTGCATTTCCTCTAGTGGTATATGAGAGTTCTAGTTGATCTATATTCACACTTGACATTTTTTGTCTTTTTCATTCCAGCCATTCTGTTCGTTGTTTAATGGTATCTTGTGATTTTTAGTTTGCATTTCCTTGATTAATAAAGAAGTCAATTCCCTTTCCTTGGGCTTATTGGGAATTAATATATTGCTTTACAAAAATACTTTGATCTTACTTATGTTCTTTAGTCATTTAAGTCACAGCCAGGATTTTGGTGTTCAAACAAACAAACATTAAACAAAAAACTTAGAAGAAGGCTTTACTAGCATTTATTAAGTTGTGATGTGATGTTCTAGGCCAAAGAACAAGTCTCTAGATCTTTATTTTATTATCCTCATCATTAGATTTACAATATTGTTTTGGAAGGTTAAGGATACACATACAGTTAGAAATTCATGGTTTCTATTTCTTTCTTTTTTTTTTCTTTAAGTTTGTTTATTTAAGTAATCTCTGTACCCAACATGGAGCTTGAACTCATGACCCTGAGATCAAGAGTCGCATGCCCCTCGGCCCAAGCCAGTCAGGCACTCCCACGGTTTCTATTTCTAATTCAATCTTTCATCTCACATTAGTTGAGCAAATGTGTTGGACATCATAGGGGATGCTAAGGTGGAGAATTTGGGTTTAAACTTTAAGAAGCTCCTATATGTACATAGCAGAGTGAAATGATGCTATATAAAGTTCTAACACTGCGCCCTGGGCTCCCTAAGGAAGGAGGAATTAAGTCCTGTGGGAGGAATAAACAACGAAATGCCTTTAAATTTGACTGTCAAAACATTTTGTGAGTGGAACTGGAAGGAATGGGCATTTCCCAAAATGTGGCCCATTTAGGGGTAGCAAGCAGCACAAAGTGCCTGAGTCTTAGAATGTGCAGAGGGATATCGAGGAGGAAAGTTAAATAAATTTTCTTAATATTCATAGAGCGACTATCAATCAATAAAGGACCAAAACAACTCATTAGAAAAAGCAAATTAAAACACACAGAGAGGGGCGCCTAGGTGGCGCAGTCGGTTAAGCGTCTGACTTCAGCCAGGTCACGATCTCGCGGTCCGGGAGTTCGAGCCCCGCGTCAGGCTCTGGGCTGATGGCTCAGAGCCTGGAGCCTGTTTCCGATTCTGTGTCTCCCTCTTTCTCTGCCCCTCCCCCGTTCATGCTCTGTCTCTCTCTGTCCCAAAAATAAATAAACGTTGAAAAAAAATTTTTTTTAAAACACACAGAGATACCATTTTTTACTCTCCTATTGGCTGAGACTTAACAACAGTATTCAACAAGAGATTGTATTGACAAGTATGTGGAGAAATTGTTTCCATTTATGGCTGGAAGGAGAATAAATTGCTATGAGCTCTTATGGAAGGCAATCTGGCAGTCTTTTTCAAAGTTGAAAATGTGTATACATTTTGACCCAGCAATTCCCTTTTGGAAATGTATCTTACAAATATGTTTATATATGAGCAAAAGGCTGTAACAGTAAAAGATTGGAAATAACCTAAATGTGGGAGACGGGGAAGTAAGTCATGGTTCCTCCACTCAATGGCTTCTTGTGCAGCCAGTGAAAAGAATGGCTGTCTCTCTCTCTCAATGGATATATGGAAACGAAACAATTCCCAACATGTATTGTTAAGTTGGAAGAAAGGTGTGAAATGGTGAATAGTACAATAGCCTTTATTTAAAAATTGAGGGAAAATGCCCATGTATCTGAAAAAATAAATAAGAAGTTGATTACATTAGTTGCTCCCTGATAGGAGAATTAGGTGGGAGACTTTTTGCTATACACCCTTTGGCAACTTTTAAATTTTGAACCGAGCGAATGTATTGCTCATTCAAAATAAGAAAAATTATCCCCTGCCCCCCCAATAGGAAATGAGATCACAAAGTACTTTGAAGTGTGGTCTCAAAACTATGCTTATGTGTATTCTGTTAGGGTTTATAAACTTCTTTCCCCTGTGTTCCCTCTTTTAATCTTTACAATAGCCAAGTGAAGAAGCAGAATTTATTTTTGTTTTACAAATGAGCAACCTGAGACTTAGATCTTTAAGCGATTTGCACAAAATCTTTCGGTGGCTGATATTAGATTTGAGGCCATCAAGTATATTATTTAAGAAATGACTTCTTTTACTAGAATTTTAATAAAAGGGCAAAAGGTGAAATGTGAAGGTAGTTTTAGGCAGAAAGAATATGTTCTGAATAATAGTAGTTGAAGCTGCGATTTGAGAAGTTTTTTTTAGCAATTTTTATCTGCATCCACTGTTAGTGCTGTGATCAGATCTCAGCTGTTCAATTTGGATTAGAGCTGGGTTTCAAACTATCTCTGGGTGAAAAAGTTGAAATTCATTAAGAAGGAGGTGGTTGAAGGCTTGATAACACTTTGCTTAATGCAACCTGTGGATTTGTTTGTTTTGGGGGTCTGGAAGTATAGTATTGTTGTATCGATGGGAAGCATTTGTTTCTCACAAATCTTAGTTGATGAGGGTGAATTTTGTGTGTGTGTGTCTGTTCTGCCATGATCTCAACAAAGACCACATGAGCGAATTATGCTGCTTCAGTAGGATTGGACCCCTTCCTTTCAGAGTGTTAAATTACTCTTTTGTCAGAAGCAAAGGGCCTATTCAAGTATAAAGACAAACTTTCTAGAATGGTTTGAGAAACCATTCCTATCCAGTTGGTCTTATTTGACCAAGTGCCAGGTGCCAGGTGAGACAAATAGGACATGATTTATTCCAGTTACACTGATATGCAGTTAGAACATTCTGTTGAGTATTTAACATTGGAGCTTTGGATTGGGGGAGGCATTGATGAGGAGGAAAAAAAAATGTGAAAGGACATGCCCAAGATCTCACTACTTCAGTTGGTGGAGCCAGCCATGAACCCAGGAACTAGAAATTCAGTAGAGCAGAGGGAATCTATTGTAAAAAGAAATTTCAATACCAGAGAAACTCCATGAGAAGAGAGTAATAGCTGAGAGTAAAAGAGTTTTTAAAAAGTAGAGGAACAAAACAGTATGTACTCACTGAAAAATAAAATTTGATTATTAAAATGAAATTACGCAGGTAGCCTAAAAACAGTTGGGAAAACCAAAAAATTTAGAAAAAGGGCCAGATTCACAAGGAAGAATATACAAAATCCTGAAGTTTTAAGTAGAACAATAAGACCAGCTTTATAAACAAAAACACCTTCTGTGAGAAAAACATGCATCCTGTGCACAAGACGAAGACCAAAGAAGATGCTGATTTGGTAGTTAAGAGAAGGAAGACAGGAAGAAGGCAACAGATATTCTAGTCTTTGCTCTTCAGTTCTTCATAACAAGTACATGGAATAGGCAGGTGGGCAATAAAGCCAGAGTAGAGAAAAGCTCCCAGCACATTGCAAGTGCTCAGTGTATCTTTGTTGCAGGGATAAATGAATCCCTGAATGACCTGGTGGCACCCAGTCTTACGGGAAAGGTTTAAGTGTTTTTTGCCTTGTTATTGGGGAGCTAATTGGTAAATTCATGTGCTGTTGTCTTTAAGCAAATTCACTGTAACAATGTATTAATTCAGAAGTAGTTTTTTTGGGGAGCCTCTTATGGGCCCGACACTGTTCAAGTGCTGGCGTTATGTATAGCAGTAAACAAAATAAAATCCCTATTCTCATGAAACTTCTGGTGATCAGAGGATATCATGGGTCTTTGAAGTCCTGGTTATGGAGGGCATAATAACATTTTCCTTATTTGCCCAATTGCTTTATCCTTGACTCCATCCCCTTTAGTACCATTGGCAAGAACCCTTGGCCAGAGTGACCACTTACCAGACTCAGTATGATATTTCTTATGCTTAAAAAAAAAAATCCTTTCGATGTGTCTTCTACCCTTACTATTTCTAGGTAACATGGTCTGGCCACCATAGTCCTGCCAAAAATTTTTCTAGGTTTGAATGCAAAGAGAATGTGTCAGGAGGTGGGGTGAGAAGGATTGTAGGACTTCCCTTTTTGCAGATCCCCTCCTCTCCTTTTCCTGATCTGTATGAGAAAATTGTCCAGGCAGCACTGAATGATATGGTTGGAATGGTGAGAGTGCTGTTTGTCTAAATACTGTCTTTGGAGTGGAAATGCTCAGGTTAAATGGGTCTCCAGGGAATGTGTTTATATGAATTCAAGTGGTGTAACATGATTCTTGGCATAAGAGTAGCTGTAACAACATTTATAATTGTATGGGACTTTTTTTTTTTAATTATATGGGACTTTTATTATTTTTTTTATTTTATTTTTTTTTTAAATTTTTTTTTTTCAACGTTTATTTATTTTTGGGACAGAGAGAGACAAAGCATGAACGGGCGAGGGGCAGAGAGAGAGGGAGACACAGAATCGGAACCAGGTTCCAGGCTCTGAGCCATCAGCCCAGAGCCTGACGCGGGGCTCGAACTCACGGACCGTGAGATCGTGACCTGGCTGAAGTCGGACGCTTAACCGACTGCGCCACCCAGGCGCCCCAATTATATGGGACTTTTAAAGCCATTTTGGTTTGAGGCCTTACCTTGAGGCTGAAAGATTTTGACATCCATATGGAGAAAGGATTAAAAAATAACGGCCTGTCTTGGTACAGAGAATAAATAATAAATTCATAAAAATAGAACAATCCAAAATGTTTGACTTGAAAGACTTTTTGTAACTTAATAAAGCAGCTAGTTTATTCCTGGGATTCAGGACAGTGTTTTGGCTTGAGTGACTGTATATTTGGAGCTCATAGCTCCTTTGTTTGCCTACACGAAAACTGTAATTTTGGGGGAAGGTAGTAGAGCGGGATACAATGAAAGAGGAAGAATGGTCTTGAGTGGAAAAAAGCATCATGTGATTTAGTTGGGGCTGTTCTCCCCGGTGTTACCCAGACCCTTTCTCTGAGTGTGTTTCTAAAGCCTGTCCCAACGATAGAGGATGTGTTTCAGACTGTCTATCACTGTTGCCACGTTGATTAGCATGAAGATTATTTTCTTTGTGAACTGTTGTATCTAACAGTTTAGCAAGAGGTATCCTGGGCTACATGCAGCATCCTTCTAATTCATGCCATTGAGCATGTAATGCAGTGCCAGATGGCGTTGACCGTCTATAAAACGGAGCCTCAGCTGTGACTTGGTGTGAAGTGATGTGGGGTTTTATCTTCATTCATTCATGCAGCATTTACTGAGGATCTGTTGTGCCAGGTCCTGAAATGGGAAGTGGATATAAATCTGCAGCTTCTGTGTAAAGCTAGCTTCTGGCCATGGCCACAAAGTACTTAATCAGTGATACCATCTGACTGTTTTTTAATTCACTAAATCCTTTTTCTGTTAATCTATTTGGCTGTCATACTGAGAATAATAACAGGTGCTCAGTTAATAAACTCCTATTTAAGGTGATGATTGAAAATTTGGTTGTAAATCAGCAGGCAGGCTATACTTCAATAAGGGGCAGTAAAACTCAAGCTCTGAGCAACCTTTCCTTCAGGGATGGGAAATTAGAACTTGCTGGTATAATTCTCCCTGAAAAAACAAAAACAAAAACAAAACAGAAAAAAAAAAAACAACCCGGGGAAGAGTTGCCTGCTTTGGAGAGATACGGACTGATTCCCTGGCAAAGCTGACAAATGGTTGGGTATTGGGAATCGAGCTGTTGATGGGTCACCAGAACAGTTAGATTGATGAAACCACACTACTCAAGTGAGTTAAGGTTTTCACCTTTTAGGGTGGTATTGCGTTTGAAAAAGCACAGACTTATTTTGGGTGAGATGGAGGAGGGGAAAGGGAATTTGTTGGGGGGATGTTTAGATCTGGGAACTCTGACGGTATTCTTTTTTTTTTTTTTTTTTTAATTTATATATGAAATTTATTGTCAAATTGGTTTCCATACAACACCCAGTGCTCATCCCAAAAGGTGCCCTCCTCAATACCCATCACCCACCCTCTCCTCCCTCCCACCCCCCATCAACCCTTAGTTTGTTGTCAGTTCTCAACAGTCTCTTATGCTTTGGCTCTCTCCCACTCTAACCTCTTTTTTTTTTTTTTTTTTCCTTCCCCTCCCCCATGGGTTCCTGTTAAGTTTCTCAGGATCCACATAAGAGTGAAACCATATGGTATCTGTCTTTCTCTGTATGGCTTATTTCACTTAGCATCACACTCTCCAGTTCCATCCACGTTGCTACAAAAGGCCATATTTCATTTTTTCTCATTGCCACGTAGTATTCCATTGTGTATATAAACCACAATTTCTTTATCCATTCATCAGTTGATGGACGTTTAGGCTCTTTCCATAATTTGGCTATTGTTGAGAGTGCTGCTGTGAACATTGGGGTACAAGTGCCCCTATGCATCAGTACTCCTGTGTCCCTTGGATAAATTCCTAACAGTGCTATTGCTGGGTCATAGGGTAGGTCTATTTTTAATTTTCTGAGGAACCTCCACACTGCTTTCCAGAGCGGCTGCACCAATTTGCATTCCCACCAACAGTGCAAGAGGGTTCCCGTTTCTCCACATCCTCTCCAGCATCTATAGTCTCCTGATTTGTTCATTTTGGCCACTCTGACTGGCGTGAGGTGATACCTGAGTGTGGTTTTGATTTGTATTTCCCTGATAAGGAGCGACGCTGAACATCTTTTCATGTGCCTGCTGGCCATCCGGATGTCTTCTTTAGAAAAGTGTCTATTCATGTTTTCTGCCCATTTCTTCACTGGGTTATTTGCTTTTCGGGTGTGGAGTTTGGTGAGCTCTTTATAGATTTTGGATACTAGCCCTTTGTCCGATATGTCATTTGCAAATATCTTTTCCCATTCCGTTGGTTGCCTTTTAGTTTTGTTGGTTGTTTCCTTTGCTGTGCAGAAGCTTTTTATCTTCATAAGGTCCCAGTAATTCACTTTTGCTTTTAATTCCCTTGCCTTTGGGGATGTGTCGAGTAAGAGATTGCTACGGCTGAGGTCAGAGAGGTCTTTTCCTGCTTTCTCCTCTAAGGTTTTGATGGTTTCCTGTCTCACATTCAGGTCCTTTATCCATTTTGAGTTTATTTTTGTGAATGGTGTGAGAAAGTGTCTGACGGTATTCTTAATGGTACTCTTATTTATAGATGTAGATGGTGGTTTGCAGATTGTTAGGGTGGGGGAATCCTGGAAATTACCTAAGCATAATCTCTTTAGGGTTGAATTAAGAATAGAATTAAAGAACATAGAAGTAAGAATGTTGTAAAATTTTGTCTATAAATATATGTCTGCCTGGCATGAATTACATTGAACTAGGTGAAAAATTTTAACACCTAGTCGCTTGAGATGGCTCAGGGAGGCTTTCCTTAATTAGTAGAACGACACCAAAAATGTCACCCAATTGTATGTACTGTTTAAGGATGTTAAAAACAGGGGCACCTGGCTGGCTCAGTTGGTAGAACATGCGACTCTTGTTCTCAGGGTTGTGAGTTCAAGTCCCACTTTGGGCCTAGAACTTGCTTAAAACAAACAAACAAACAAACAAACAAACAAACAAACAAACAAAAACAGCAACAAAAACCAAAAAACAAAAACCACACACAAAGTGAAAAGATGTTAAAAATAATTTTTCAGACAGGGAACATTAGAGTTTATCTTCTGAGGTTTCTATCTGCTGTAGTGCATCGTACTGACTGTCAAAGCAGTCACAAGATAGACCTAGATAAGCAGCTAGATGGTTGCTGTCAGATCTGTCTATGGGCCTCAGTTTCCCTGCCCCTAAAATAAAAGGCAGACCTACTTATGTTTTAATTAGCTTCTTAAATTCTTTTCCTTAATTTTGTTTAGATTATTGATCCTAACCCAATCAAATACTAGCCTTATTCATAGAATTTTGTGTGTCATTTTGGTACCTGGGTAGTTCAAGTGCCTCTTGACTGTTGCATTCTAAAGCTACCCATGCCTGAGCTCTGTATTCAAAGAATGGCTGGGAGGAGGCCCCTCCACATTCACTAATGTTCTTCCTTTTAGTTATTCGGAGATATAATCCAGTTAATAGTATCTCCAAGAATTGCTGCTATCAACAATATAAAAGCTCTCTACAGTCTCATTCATGCTTAACTAACATGACTCCCTTTTATGTTTTAAGAAAATGAAAACATTTGAGGTCTTGCGGGAAGTGTTTATTCATTCAAGCTGAAAGATGTACTGTGGGTGTTATGTCTGATTTCTGAGAGCTTTTGCAGCAGGTAGTGTCTAGAGTGTTTTGTCTCTGTTTACTTGTATTTGTTTAGACAGAAATTAATAAAGAGCTTTTCTTGCAAACCATGAGGATGATTAATACAGGTTTCTCCCCTGTGGTGTTTTTTGTCAGCCCTTACATGGGAGAAAAAAGTGAAAGAATATTGTTTCTTTAAGCTCAACTCTTACGTCTTTACCAGTAAACTAGGGAACTTGGGGGAAAAGAAAAAAAAAAAAACAGAACATGTACAATAATAAGGTTTAGGTCATAAGCACTAATAATCTTCTGGCTTTTGTAATCAAATTTTTTTTCCTGCCTCTGGGAGTGTTTTTTGTTTTGGTGTCCACATTTTTAGCCATGGGCTGTATATATATAGTTAATATCACTTTGTGATGGTTTTGGTTTGCATTTACCTTTCATTTTTCTCTTCTTTTGACTGGAAGGGATATGAAATTACATACAAATCCTCTGTGCACAATTGAAAAAATAATTATGGTTTACTTTTTACTTGATCAAGGAGTTGTTTTCCTTTAAAAGCATTTTTATTTTTAAGAAACTTGAAAAAAGATCACCTAAGGATCCACTTATGTTAGGGCATTAAAAAAGATTTTTACATAAGATTATGAGTAATTTATTTGACAGTCAATTTCCACAATCCCAGATTTCTTCATTTTTCTCCTATCCACTTTCTATTCCCTGATGCCCCAGTTATCAGTTAATTGGTGTTAGGAAAGTCAGTCTCCCTCCCTCCTCCTCTTCCTTCCTAGAACTTTTAAGGTTTACTCTCTTAGCAACTTTTAAATATACAATACAGTATTATGAACTGTAGTCACCATGCTGTATGTTACATCCCCAGGACTTATTTATTTCATTACTGGAGGATTTTATCTTTTGATCACCTTTACTCATTTTGCCCACCCCCCAATCCCCACCTCTGACAACCACCGATCTGTTCTCTGTACCTATGAGTTCATTTTGTCTTCCTTCCTTCCTTCCTTCCTTCCTTCCTTCCTTCCTTCCTTTCTTCTTTTTAGATTTCACCTGTAAGTGAGATCATATAGTGTTTGTCTTTCTTTGTCTGACTTATTTCACTCAGGTCCATCTATGTTGTTATCACAAATGTCAAGATTTCCTTCTTTTATGGCTGAATGATATTCCATTGTATATAAATACCACAACTTTTTTAATCCATTCATCCAACAATGGACACTTGGGTTGTTTCCATATCTTGGCTATTGTAAATAATGCAGCAATCACCATGCAGGTAAAGATAGCGTTTTGAGGTTATGTTTTCATTTTCTTCGGATAAATCCCAGAAGTGGAATTGCTGGATCATGTGGTAGTTCTATTTGTAATTTTTTGAGGAGCCTCCACACTACTATCCACAGTGGCACCAATTGACATTCCCACCACCAGTGCACAAGGTTCCCTTTTTTCCATATCCTTGCTAGTATTTGTTTCTTGTCGTTTTGATGATAGCCATTCTTACAGGGATGAGGTGCTATCTCATAGTGGTTTTGATTTGCATTTCCCTGATGATTAGTGACATTGAGTATCTTTTCATGTACCTGTTGGCCATCTGGATGTTTTCTTTGGAAAAATGTCTATTCAGTTCCTCTGCCCATTTTTAATCAGATTGGTGTTTTTGCTGTTGAGTTGCATGAGTTCTTACTATATTTTGGATATTGACTCCTTGTGAGATATGTGATTTGCAAGTATCAGGAGAGTCTTTTTATGAGGGTGGGTGGTGGTGGTTGGTGGTTGATTTAAATGTTAAGTGAACAAATATTATTTGTATGGTTTTTATAGAATTTCATATAGATGCAATTTTGATCTATTAAGATTTAAGGCTTAACCTTATATAAATATGAAACTGGTTTTTTTTTTTAACTCAGATTTGGTCTCTTGTGATTTTTGTAACTTGGTTTTCAGCTGTTGGGCATTGACTTTAAACAGTCCTTTGTGGTGATCTGAGTTCCATATTATATAACCACTTTAATTCTGAGCACACTTGTTCTGAATGGCCCTTTTTCTTTCCTTTTACTCTTATCTTTGGCCAAGAAGTTTTACATGTTTTATTGAACTTAATTGTCTCTGTTTTCACCTTTGAGAGCTCTGGTGAGAGTAAGGTTTTTTTTCTTGATTTACCTTCACTTCAACACCGATTATAAGGACTTAAATGAACGTGGTATAGGCATTTTGATTCTTGAGAAATCATCTTTCACCAGAATGTGTGTTTGTAGTCTTTGTGTTGGGGTGGGGTGAATATTTGTTCTGGGAGTCTTGGTTGCTAACTAAATACTTTCTGTGGTTAAGAAATGAAGCATGGTAGAACTATGTGTTTCCTTAGGAACTTTTTTGCTGGTGCTTTTGCAGAATAAATACTTTCAATGACTTGGCTTGGGAGCCTAATCATTTATAGCATTTCTGCGGGAAAAGTAAATTGCAAATGCTGAGCAGTTGATTTACAAACATACTTTTGAAACATAAAACATTGGAAAATTGGAGGCTGTTTAAATAGTCAGTAAGGTCAGCTTTCCTGTTAGGCTTATATTTCTCTGTGTTAATGATTTGTCGAGTGAGTTCGTTAATGGGATTATCACCATTTTGAAGCAGATCACTCATCAACTATGGCATCTAAGAGTGGTTCATGCTTCCTCTTTGTCCTACTTCAAAGGCCTGTTCCTATATTTACCAAAAAGTTTCATGATTAAGTTTCGGAATATCAGAGCTTATTGGTGTGATGACGGGTTACCAAGCTTCAGGAGAAAGTACGAAGCAGTTTGCTCCTGGGTTGAAGAGGTCACCCTCATTACGATATAAAGAAGGAGATCCCTTAGAGTCTAAGAATGTGAGAGTTGGAAGGGATTTTAGTTCCATTTTCTCATTTTATAGATAAAGAAACAGACCTAGAGATAACCGAAATGACCGCTGCCTTAGTTTTGATTTCCCCCAAAACACTGCCTAAGGAAGAAGTTGTGTGCATGGTAGTTTATTTGGGAGACAATCTCAAGAAGCAGTATTGAGGGAACAGGGGAAGGGGTAGGGTGGGAGGAAAAGCCAAAATTAGAATGTGTAATGATGCTGATACTATAGGCAATTGGGGCTTGATCCTACCCCCTGATTCCTCCTTTGGAAAGGAAGGAGGCTAGTGCATTTACACAGCTCCCCTGCAGCCTCCTGGTTGAGGTTGTAATCTAGGCTATGAATGCCTTCATACTTCTGTCGTCAGACTTAGTTGGTGTTTAGCTTCAGAGATGGCCCTGGAAAACAAAGGAGGTCCTTGTATTGCCTGTGGTGGGAGTTGTCAGCCTGTATCTACCCCACTTGGAATTCCCTACCATGGCTATGGCCAAAATCAGAACTGGGCTGGGGGAATGTGACAAGGGGCATCAAGAGTATCTGTTGTCAACACCAACACCAAAAGTAGATTGGTTATGTAAAGTACATTTGAAGTACAGCTGACTATATCATTGAATCAAAGGCTGTTAATACTAAGATCCACCATTAATTTATGTGCCACTAAGAAAGAAAATGTACCACTAAAGAAGAAAAATATGCTGCCAAGTAAACTATGGTGGCCATTAAATGTGAGGCACACCTAATATCAGAGATATTAAAATGTAGGAAAAAGCATTTCCTAAAATTGGTGAAACACAGTATATAATGAATACTATGAAGCTATGCTTTGGTCTGTATGTATCATGGAAGGATACCCAGAATGTATTGTTAAATGAAATCTGCAGTATACATTACATACAACAATATGTAAAACATGATTCCATTAATGTAAATAAATAGATCCGTAAATTCTAGGTGGATTCCCACCGAGCTGCTAACATTAATTCTTCCCGGTGTGGTGAGATTGCCTAATGATATTTCACAGTGAGAATGTATATGGTGCCAAGAAATTGACAAGGAAGAAATGGAGCCCCAGAGAAATCATGACTGTGGTGTCTTTCAGTAACTCAATGGCAGATCATGACAGTCACGTCTAAAACTTTCTCCTGAATATTGTTCAGTTAATTACTGCTCTGTTGACTAAGTGGCGATACTGCCACTAAGAACAACTGGTTTCCTTTGCTGAATCATATGCAACCGTATACTCTCCATACACATCTTAGAAAAGCTGTTTTCCAGAGAGTTCCCCCCATGCCCTCCCAACTAAGATGCTTTATTCAGAGTTTCCTAGCCATCTTTTTCTCTATTTTTAATACATTTTTGGAAGGATAGTGAAGTTAATTTGTAACACTTTTATCGGAATTCAATTTTGCTTTTATTTTATAAATCCTATATTATGGAGTTATGGAGCTCTTGCTCAGAAAGGCCCTTGAGAGTCTTTGAGTCCAATCTCCCTGTGGTGTTTTACTCCTCTTTACACACCTTGACTTGACCATTGTCAGCAATGGGCAACTCCCCATCTTTGCTTTAGACAGCTCTAAGCCTCTCTAGAACTCAGTAGTCCAGCCTCTGTCATCCAGATTGTCTTCTTTGTTTCAGTTATTTAAAGGTATGAATGGGGCAAGAATAATGAACACTAAGACTTTGAACACAGGTGAAAGAGCAGACCTTTTTTGGGTGGCTGCTAGATGCTGTGGGGTAGAAAGAATTCAGATAGTTCTTATTCTTACAAAACTAATCACAAAGATGGAGTCTCTTCTCTGTCTCTCTCTCACTGCCTCTGCTCCCACCTGCTTCTGTAGCTCATCAATTCCAAGTACATGATGAGAAGTGAAGGGAGCAGAGAAGAGGAGGGAGAAATCATTGCTACTTGGAGCGGGTAAGGTGGGCCTGGAGCCTGTCCTTAAGAAGTCCTTAAGAGCAGGACTTCCGTGCTCTTGTGGCCTTTTGTTGCTTAGGAGTACCAAAGTTTGAAAGCTGTTCTGTGACTCTCTTGTTAGCAAATCAATTGGGTAAGCTTAACTCACTTAACAAAAGAAGACATTTGGACTGAGCAAAGTAACAGATAATATTTCCCTCATAATGACTCATATCTAGAATGCAGTATTTTACCTAGCCACATTTTAAAAATAATTGAAACTTATCCCTTAAGAACTGTGGCGGTTTTTAAAAAGTGGCCAGGATTCTCCTGACATTGATAGGTGGGGCCTGTGTACCCTTCTTCTTAAATATGAGTTGGCTTGTGGCTGCTTCAACCAATAGAATATGGCAGAAATGACACTATTTGACTTATAATACTAGGTCATAAAAGGCCATCAAACTTCTGCCTACTTCTATTGGGATATTAGTTCTGGGGAAGCTAAGTGTGGTATAGAAATAGGACTACTCTGAGGTTTCCGTGCTGGAAAAGCCATGTGAAGGAGCTCCCAGCCAACAGCCAGCATTAGTTCCCAGCCTTGTGAGGGAGCCATCTTGACATCCACCCAATTGGGCCTTCAGATGACATCTGCCCCATCTAGCGTCTGAGACCCTGAACTAGAACTGTCCAGCCAAGCCTTTCCTAAGTTCTTGACCCTTCTGAATTATGAGCCATATAACATAGTTGTTCAAAGTTGCTAATGTAAATAGCAATAGTAATTGGAACAAGTACAAAGAAATAAAATTTTTCAAATCATCTGTGTCTTGCAACTCTCTAAAATGTATTATCTTCACTTTTGAACAGAGTGCAGACATAATTTGAACCTCTTATGAACCATGAACATCTTATATCTTACACTGTGACTAACGTAGTTATGTCCTTGAGCTATACAATGAGTTGCAAAGAAAGTCTAGACAGCTAAGCTTTTCAAAGTCTTGTACCTACTACTAGTTTTTTCTTTTCCCTAGCTGTCAGTAATCATGTCACTATAACACATATAAAAGTATGCCACTTTTAACACAAACTTTACATTTGGAATCATCGTGTTCAAATGCAGGTACTACATTTCATGAGAGATATTTTTTTTAAATTTTTTTTAACGTTTATTTATTTTTGAGACAGAGAGAGACAGAGCATGAACAGGGGAGGTACAGAGAGAGGGAGACAGAATCTGAAACAGGCTCTAGGCTCTGAGCTGTCAGCACAGAGCCCGACGCGGGGCTTGAACTCACGGACCACGAGATCACGACCTGAGCCAAAGTCGGACGCTTAACTGACTGAGCCACCCAGGCGCCCCTCATGAGAGATATTTTTAAAAATAATTCGTGAGTGCTTACTTTGTGTCAAGCATTGTTCTAGGTGCTCCATGAGATGCTAAGCTTGGAGAGGGCAGTGACTTTGCCAGGGGTGTATCCCCCATTCCTAGAGTAACACTTGATGCTCACTAAGCGTTTGTTGAGTGAGTAGATACAGGACAGCATGTCAGGTGGTAAGAACATGTATTCACAACAGATTCTGTCCTTAGGGGAGTGGCAGGGATGGAGAAGAGACAGGAAACTGTTGTGGGAAATGAGTGAATGAAATGGAGATGCTCAGCCTGGAAAAAGAAGACTTGCTTGAAGGGAGGAAAGCTTGTCATGTGGAAGAGAAATGGTGCTTGATTTGAAATAAAGTAGATTTTCTTTTGTCTCTTTATTATCAAATAGTGCCTTCAGTGGAATTTATCAAGTAACTTGGTGGTGGCTGTTTTGGCTTATGGATGTTT
Source organism: Herpailurus yagouaroundi (assembly GCF_014898765.1). Taxonomy (NCBI): domain Eukaryota; kingdom Metazoa; phylum Chordata; class Mammalia; order Carnivora; family Felidae; genus Herpailurus; species Herpailurus yagouaroundi. Next base: position 46,031,256 of record NW_024412391.1, read on the forward strand.
CTTGCTCAAATATAAGAAATAAGCTAACCATGGAATACTTCGGGGAAAAAAAATTAGATGTTGACTCACTGGGCCAGAGTTATTGCTGGTTATTTGTAGTTTCTAAAGTATTTTTGATGACAGTGTAGATGTAGGTTGCTCATTAATTTATATGTCACTGTTAAATAAGAATGGCCTCACAGAGGAGTTACGTACCTTGCCCAGATGAGAAAAATACAAATACCATTTTGTGGTACAAACCTTTGGATAAAATAGAGCCTACAGAAGAGTCCTTGGCATTCCTTGTCTTTTAGGAGGGAGAGAGGGGTCAGGTTTATTGAGACTTTTAATTCTTTTTTTTATATTAAAAAGGTGTTTATTTATTTTGAGAGAGAGAGAATGCGAAAGAATGCCTGTGTGCAAGTGGGAGAGGGGCAGAGAGAGAAGGAGAGAGAGAATCCCAATCTCATGAACCCTGAGATCATGACCTGAGCCAAAATCAAGACTCAGATGCTCAACCGACTGAGCCAACCAGGTGCCTTGAGATTTTTGATTCTTAAAGACATTTTTAACACATGAAATTTCTTCTTCTTAGCATCACCATTGTAATCTAAGTAACTGAGTCAGGTAAGTTTAATGCAAATAAGAAAATAAAAGCTCTTGCTCAAAGTTTCATCAAAAGTGTAAGTAAGATGTTACAGCCACATTTGTAACCAGAAAGTGGTATTTTAGAATATAAAGAATGTGATCACCCCATTATCCCTCCAAGTCAAATAGCTTTTTAATCTTTGGTTTCTCACTAATAAAATTATTTTTATTTATTTATTTATTTATTTATTTATTTATTTATTTATAACGTTTATTCATTTTTGAGACAGAGAGAGACAGAGCATGAATGGGGGAAGGTCAGAGAGAGAGGGAGACACAGAATCCGAAACAGGTTCCAGGCTCTGGGCTGTCAGCACATAGCCTGCCGCGGGGCTCGAACTCACGGACTGCGAGATCATGACCTGAGCCGAAGTCAGCCGCCCAACCGACTGAGCCACCCAGGCGCCCCAAAATTATTTTCTTGAATTATTCTTGACTTCAGATTGACAAACTTTAATTTCTTCATTTTTTTTTTTTTTTGCATTATCAAGGAAATTATTGACTACTTATAGTTTTGTATTCGTGTGGGGAAGACTGGTTGAGTAAAGGATTCTTAATTTGACTGTTATTGCCTCTTCTAGTTTGTGCTTAACCTGAAACACAAGGTAAGCATCAGACATGGATTACCCCAGAGTACAATGATGAGTGTCAAGGAAGATTCAGAATGGACCAGCCAAAGTCATATCTGTTTACAATACTGACTCTGGTTAGTGACATTTTCAGTAGTTCATCCCAATTTAGTTGTGTCATAGTGAGGATACAGTCAGCATCAGGGAACATGAAAGCTCTTCTTAGAGTCACATTTCCATTTTATTAAATTCTACTTGCCTGGTTTCTTTCAAAATTGAATCTGTTTCTTAGCATGGCTCTAATATTAGATGGGTTTCCTTGGAGATATGCATAGATATAGATTTATGGTGTTAACCCTGATCTTCTTTAATGGCCTTCTTAGAAAAGTATGTTCTTATTTAGGTCATTAAAATGTCTAGAAAAGCAAATATAGAAGCTATGAAGATGAGATTTGAGGTGCTACATTTCTCATTGTGAGTTTGGTATTTTGTTGTAGGGGTGATTTTGAAGGTGGAGATATGGATGGGGGGAAATAATGGCATTTTTAGGTGTCACTACAGATAGGTCTTCCAAAAGGAGCAGATAATGTGGATCCATGTATCTGGCAAATCCCAAGCCCCATCCCAGCAACTGATGCAATTCATAGGACTGTTGAAAGAGAGTGAGCATTTCCTATTTATTGATATGAGAAAAAGGATTCTCCTTTCTCAGTTGTAAGCTTTGAAGACTTTAGAGAAATATAGAGAATATAGAGAAATATAGGTTTTGGTTTTGGTTTTAATATTGGGCTATGTTTCCTCCAATCTATGTCAAATACAGGTGTGCCTTTATGCTGAAACCTAATCTGTGGAAATGCAAACTGACATCACACATAAATAATGAGACAAATTGACATAAACGCTTTTATTTACATCCCTGGGTATGCATGGGCCCATTTTTTTCTGGCTCATTTTTGTTTATTTCCTGTTTAAACTTTATGCTGATGAACTTGCTGATTACTAAATACCAGGAAGCTGGGTCCTAGAAAGTTGTAAATGGGCGTGTCCTCATGCTCAATAATCTTTGGTGGAGAGGGGCCAGTTGAGAAGCTAGAGTCCTTTTTTGTGATTTTTGTTTTGGAATGAAATGACTGAATGAATGAACAGACTGAATTATTTCCTCTCTGTTCCTTGAACTTGTAGGAGTAACAAGCAGATATGTAAAGCTGCCTCTGTGACATAAGCATTCTTGCGTGGCTCACTGTGTCATGACCTGCTATGATCTGAACCAGAGCACTGTGGAATGAGTCAGATTCTTGGGTGTGAATATTGCCATACAGCACTGTGCCTAGTGCAATTATGAAAGTGGCATAAATCGGTTAAATCCTAAAACCCTGCACTGCCACGGTCAGGATACGTATTAGTGATATATAGTGCTTAAAATAACTAATAAATTGAGGAAATTTGTAAGTTATGGGGGGGAGCCCTCTGAGCATCCATCTGACCTGGAAATTTCTTGTGGTCCCTGAATCTGAGTTCTCTTCTGAGCCACAGAGGATGGCCTTTCCAGGCAGGCATTGCCATAACAGCCTGGTGTCTTTGCAGAAGGGACAATAGCAATGGTCACCTCCTTAAGCTCAGCATTGCACAGTTAGTTATAGCTCGGTCTCTTCCCACAATTGTGAATCTGGATAGCAACAGGTTTTGATTTTGTTTTATTTTGTTTTGTTTTGTTTTGTTTTGTTTTATAGCTCATTTGATGGCCAAGTCTGGCCTGAAGCTATTTATGTATGGTCTTTGTTCCAGTTAATAGGAGCGTTCACACATTTTGCTATAAAAATATTAATGTGTTGGACCATGAGATGCCACTCCAGGTCCTGCTGGAGCTGTTCTTATATGGCATACATGCCATATTACCTTTCTAAAATTAAAAACAAAACCAATTCTATATATTTCTGGCCTCAAAGATTTCAGCAAAGGGACTGAAGACTTGCACCCGACAGGAAGAAGAATGGCCACGATCCTAGAAGCACAGAAACATTTGTATTTCGCATTTGTCCTAATTTCCCATTTCGGGACTTTGAATTTTCTCTCGCTGAGTAAATGAGACCTGATACCAGGACGTTCCTATTCCGATGACCAGCAGCATGGCATATGTGGATTGTCATGCGGCAGAGTAGAGGCCTGTGAAGGATCTAAATCCAGGGAACAAGGCAGCAAAGTGTCTGGATAGGAGCTGGGCGGTCATGAGTTTAGTCACCCACGGCTTCTAGTGAACTTAATGCTGTGTCAGGAGGGGCGGCTCTTCTCTTTATTTTGATCTCTGCACTCATTATTATCGTGGTATATGAGAACGTCTATACTTATCCGGACTATTTAATAAATTTGGCATAGAGTATTCCATACTCTGCAAGTTCTGTTCTTTTCAGGTAATCCATTATTTTCTTTCTAAAGTTTCATAAAATAAATTCCTGAGATTTTTAAGGTAAGGTTACTTGAGTCAGGTGGACTAAACATTCATTTATGGTTGTGGCCAAAGTATGTGAAGCAGATAAGCAGCGGGCCTGCAGAGCAAAGCTTCTTCCTTCCTGTTGTGTTCTATGTGACATAGAGAAGTGTGAGCAATACGCAGCTTGTGTCCTTAGGGAGATCAGCGTGGATATAAATAACTAGGAAGCCGGTCCAGCTTGCTTCGCATTTAGGGTAAGTGGACTAAAGTGTGAGAGATAAGATTGGAAAGGGAGGTTGGTTGGGTCAGAACTGGGGAGGGCCTCAAATACCACCTGTACATAGATAGACTTTATTTTGTGTATCATTTGTTTGAAAGATTTGCACACAGAAGAATTCTATGAAATGATGTACTCATGCTTCAAGGAACTAAATCCATTACGTTACATTAGGTATCTCTTCTATTAGACGGTAATGCGGACAAGAGGGAGTTGGTGAAAAAGAGAGAAACTTAAAATGGAGGAAAAGTATCTGTTACATCTATTATTTTTTTTCTTCTTGCAGTTTGAGAAAAGATTGCCTCATTTGATTTCCATGGTAGGAGCACGTGGAACCCTCTCAGGGAATGTAGTGGCTGTAAGAGCTCAACCTTGAAAGTCAGCGCCCTGGGCCATGATGAGTCACTGCAGATATTTGCAGGGAGGAGAGATGTGATCACAGAGCTACTCTAAGAGGACTGGTTCGGTTTGAGCGAGGAGTGCCCAGCGGTTGGCAAGCTAGGCAGGTGCTTATTATAGTCATCTAGGCAAGGATCAGTAATTTGTACCTGAGCCTGTCAGGTGGCAGTGGGAAAAGAAAAAAGGGAAATGCTGGAAGCAGAAACTTTAAGAAACGTCTTAAATGCAGTTTTCTCATTTCATTCCTCAAGGGCATTTTAAATTGGTAGGAAGGAAGACCCAATTAGGAGGACTTATCTGGTAATAGACTGGATTTTCTAGGATTTACCTAGGGTTCATGGTCACATTTTGTATACATCTGTAAAAAGCTACCTGCCTGAAACCGTTGCCTAGGCTAGAAGAGTTCTTCTTAAAAGAATCTTTGGATTTCGTAAGTGTCCAGAAATGAGAAGAAACATGAGAAGAATTGTTTGGGGTGGGTATCAGCTCTCTGTAACTGTCTCCTGATTTCCTTTGGGCTCCTGGCCTGGGCTGCACTGTGTTTTTTCTTTTTTTTTCAAGGTTTATTTATTTTTGGGACAGAGAGAGACAGAGCATGAACGGGGGAGGGGCAGAGAGAGAGGGAGACACAGAATCGGAAACAGGCTCCAGGCTCTGAGCCATCAGCCCAGAGCCTGACGCGGGGCTCGAACTCATGGACCGCGAGATTGTGACCTGGCTGAAGTCGGACGCTTAACCGACTGCGCCACCCAGGCGCCCCAGGGCTACACTGTTTTGGGGACTAATCTGATGTCCTCATTCACTGTGCCCCGTCTCCTTGGTGTCAGTGACCTTCCTCTCCACATCACCTCGACAACCCACTCAGTGGCCTAGGACTCTCGCTTCTGAGATACCTTTCCCTCCATCAGAGCCTCTACCTTTCCTGTCTGCGTTCTCCCACTAAACCTGTTCTTCAGACTGTCTGTGTATTTATTCCCTTGATCCCCACCCTGTTTTCTGTGTTTGGCCTTTACTTTCCCCACTCCTTCACTTTTTCCCTGGTGTACCTGGACGGCATAGTCAATAGTTTTGATTATCTGTCACTGGCAGATGACTGTCACTCTGTCAACAGCAGTTTCTTCACGATTGGCCTTCTATAGAAGTACTCCCTTCTCTTTCCATCTCTGAATTGAAACCACAGACTCTTCTAACTCTGAACTCACTCTATAACTGGCCGCTGGCTTCCTTACTCCAGTGTATGATTTTAAGGTTAACAGAAGTTAAGAGATTACTTGGAAATCTTTTTGCTGGTCCAAAGTTGCACCCCTTCCCATTTTCTGTAGCAGCTGTTCTAAACCTTTATTATTTTCTTTAAGGATGCAACTTTTGGGGTGCCTGGGTGGGTCAGTCAGTTAAGGGGCCCACTTCAGCTCAGGTCATGATGTCACTGTTCCTGGGTTTGAGCCCTGCCTCAGGCCCCACGTAGGGCTCCGCACTCACGGAGCCTGCTTGGGATTCTCTCTCTCTCTCTTTCTCTCTCTGTCCCTCCCCCACTTGCATGCATTCTCTCTCTCTCTCTCAAAATAAATAGACTTAAAAAAAGAAAAGATGCAACTTTCTTCCACCTCGTTCTCAGCATTTGAGCTTACCCTCATTTTATCTAGAAATAGGTCACTAAGGAGCATTTTTCCCAACTTTATATGCAGCCCCCAGAGTCATTGATACTTTCCCCCCTCAGTGACAGAACTGTGTTATTCCATTCTAAATCCCATGTCCCAGGGCCTCCCAATGACATCTTGCCCGTCTATAAGTTTGATACTGTTGACTATTCCATCATTTGGAATGATTTTGGCCTAAATTACAGGAAACCCAAACACAAGAGGCATAAATTAGAGGCTACATAAAAGAAATCTAGAAGTAGGGCAGTTTCAGATTAGCTTATTGTAATGGTTTGACAGCATCATTAGGATCCCATTTCTTTAGTCTTTCCTCCTTGCCATTCATAGCATGGTAGATGTATTTCCTCTTCAAACTGGCCCTGGGCTCCCATTGACCAGAATTGTATCACGTGCCCTTGCCTAAGCCAGTCAATGGAAGGGGAATGGGACTCACGAACTGCGAGATCATGATCTGAGCCAAAGTCGGAGGCTTAATCGACTGAGCCACCCAGGCACCCATCCCATGACTTTATTCTTGCTGGTGGTATAGAACTTGGCTTATTGAATTGCAATTTTGACCTTGTTAAGAGCAGGATATTTGTCTTCTGCATTTTGAGGTCCGTGGAACCCTTTTGTATAAGTTAGCCCATGGTCTGTGATCATTGAAGTTTGTATCTAAAGAATGTAGTGGTTTTGTTTTGTATTTGTAAATTGTGAGAGGAAAAGTTAGCCCTAAATACAGTCTGTATTTAGTGTGTCAGGTTCCTTTGAAAAATCACGACATATTCTAACACACTGAGCTTCAGGAGGAAGGCCTTTTCAAGTTCATCTTTTACTAGAACTGATAGCCTGAGGCCCATTCATTGTAAAGTTGACTGACATTGCATTTTAGAGGAGTGATAAAAAGGATTGTATTGGAGGTATAAAAGTTAACTTTTCAACCAGGAGAAACCTAATAATGAATTAGGTGGTGATAAAAAAAAAAAAAAAAAAAGATTCCCTCCTTGAAAATATATGCATTTTGGGGGGGGGTCTTTCCCTCTGTTTTATTAAAGTAATTCTTATACATTACAAAATAAATATTCAGAAACATAAAATATAATTTTTAGAAGATAATTAAATTTTAGCGTTTTGGGATTTCTTTTTCTGGGTACATAGAGACATATAATTATACGAAAACGGGATCCTCTCATAAAGACTGTTTTGTAACTTGTTTTAACCTAATCAGAAATATTTGTCCATGTCAATCAATAAAGCTTTATCATCATTCTTAAAAAAATTTTTTTTAATGTTTATTTTTGAGAGTGACAGAGAAAGCATGAGCAGGGGAAGGGGTAGAGAGAGAGGGAGACATAGAATCTGAAGCAGGCTCCAGGCTCTGAGCTGTCAGCACAGAGCCCGATGCAGGACTTGAACCCACAAACTGTTGAGATCGTGACCTGAGCCGAAGTCAGGCGCTTAACCAACTGAGCCACCCAGGCACCCCATCATCATTCTTTTTAAATTCAGCCAACTTACATTCTAAAACACATAAATGTTAAGCATCACCCATATCACCAGATGGTGTTAACCATCACCCAGATTAAGACATGTTAACACTTAGTTGTACTTCAAAAGGCTCTCTGTTTTAGTTCCTTTGTGGTGATGGAACAATTCTGTAGGTTAGTTGTGATGGGTACATGAATATACACGTGATAAAATTTTATAGAAAACCGTGTACATGCGTACAAAATAAGTGCATGTAAAAACTGGTGAAATCAAAGTAGTCTCTAGTCTAGCTAATTGTGTTGTACCAATGTTAATTTCCTGATTTTGACTAGTTATACATAACTAGTCCCATTGATGGGAGCTGGGTGAAGGGTACACTGAACACTGCATTGTTTTGGCAACTTCTTGTGATCCTATAATAATTTTTTTTTAAGTTAAAGAAATCTTCCTCATTCTTGTTTTACTATTTTAATGGGTGTCTTACAGGTTACTGTATGGATATACAATAGTTTATGTAACCAATTCTCCATTCATTTTCTGGAGGTTTTATTCGTACAAATAACTTTGTGATGAGCGAACTTGTACGTATTTTTCGAAAGGGATCTTATCTCAAAAAAGAAAAAGCTACTACTATGTTCTTAAAAATCACTTTTCAATGACTACAATTTTCAAGATCATGCATTACATAAAGTGAGTCAGCCCTGTGCGGTGGGGACGATTAACTCTCTCAGGAAGAAGGCCTTTCAGCAAAATTGTAACTTCTGTTTTTTCCATCTGCCCAAAGCCCAGGGATATTGAACTCTGCACCAAGGAATAGAAGATATAAATGAAAGTGCATCCTGTCTAAAACATAGGTCATTACATTGCTTCTCAAGGGTGAAATTTTTCTAGAAGATTCACTCAAAGGTGAGCTGCATGGCAAACTCAGTTTTATAGTCTTTAAAGGATAAAACCATCTGAGTAGTTATACTAAGTTTTTCTGGTGGTGTTCATCCTGATTTTTTAAAAAGTAAGCTCTACCCACCCTATCGTGAGGCTTGAACTCATGACCCCAAGATCAAGAGTGGCATACTGTACCAACTGAGCCAACCAGGCACCTCTGTTCATCCTGATTTTTAATCTGATTTTAAGAAGACCAGCCTGGACACAGGTTTCTGGAAAACATAATGTACTTCTTACTCCTCAGTGCTTAGGGGGAACAAAGATATATTTTTTGGCAAAGTACCTGTTAAATGAGGGTTGTTTTCCATTTTGGCTCAGCAGGTACCTTGTACTCTAATATTTGCTGTAGGTATTTTTTTCTTGTTATTGTCTTTTGACAGTTGTTTTCATTTTACTTCTATTACTGGGCAATTTTGTCTTTGATCTCAGGAACTCAGTCATTTGTCATTAAAGCTTCCAACTCAGATACAGGAGAGGAATATAATGAAAAGATTATTGCTTCTCACATGTCCAACAAAGAAGACTTCTACTTGTCCATGAGATCAGTGTTGAGCATGCTGTGGTTATCTGTTAGCATTTGAATAAAAATGTGTTGAGGTCATGGATGTTGGTGTTTTATACCGGAGGCAGGCAGAAAAACTCATTGAAGTGGTGAGATTTACCTTTTCACATGTAAAAAACTGCTCTCACATGACCTTTTTCCTCCATCACTTCCAGACTCTTTACTTTTGACTCCAGCTGAGAAAATTGACTTTCTCTCAGAGTCCCATTTTAGAGCAATTACACATATGGCCTGCTTTTTCTCATCCGCTTCATCACATTCTGTCTCTTCCTTCTTTTAAACTTTGCTTTTCTCGTCTTATCCATGCTGCTATTTCTAGATTAAACCACTGTAATGCCAATGCATTTTAGTGTTTATTCTTTTACCCTTTCCATTTGTGCTGTATGTAACTCTTATATGTTATCTTTGCATAGGTATGTTTGACTCTCTTTGGCTGAAGTACCAAATTCTGATAGCAAAAGCAGATAGTGATTAATTTTGTGAATTACCCATCTGTGTACTTGTCTAATAGCTAATTATGTAAACATTGACTTCAGATCAGAACTGGAAGCATATGCAAATACTTGCCTCAACTGGAATTTAAGATAGATTAATTATCGAAAAGCCAATTTTCTTTCTTTCTTTTCTTCCTTCCTTCCTTTCTTCCTTTTTCTTTTTTCTTTTTTTTCTTTTTTTTTTCCTTTTTGCATAGCATGATTAAACTTTTGCTCAACTGTTAGTTTTCTTTGGGAACAGAAGTATAATCAGAAATATCATTAATGACCTAAGTGTTCTGTATTGGGACATTATTCAAGTTTGGTTTTTAGACTGGCCTATGATTGTTGGTATCTTTATAATATTCTGAGTAGTTTTGTTCTCCTTTACATCTTCTGTTTCTTTTCAACTATTCATAAACATAAGATAACTTTTGAGACTAAATCAGAGAGCCTTTGAGAGAGAAGACATGCTAAAGGCTTTTGTTTGCATGGTTGCTTTTGACCTTTATGAGTCTATTGCTTTTAGAATCTAGGACAGCATTGGGGCACCTGGGTGGCTCAGTTGGTTAAGCATCTGACTTCAGCTCAGGTCATGATCTGGCAGTTTGTGAGTTCAAGCCCCACGTTGGACTCTGTGCTGAAAGCGTGGAGCCTGGAGCCTGCTTCGGATTCTGTGTCTCCTTCTCTCTCTGCCATTCTCATGCTCTCTCTCTCTCTCTCTCTCTCTCTCAAAACAAACAAACAAAGCCATTAAACTCTAGGACGGCATTAATAAATTGTCAAGGTGAATTACCTCACATTTGATTTCCTTTTTGGGATTTTGCAGGTGGTACTAATGATCTTTCCCTCCTTGAACAAGTGTAATGAATGTCCTCTTTGTTCTCTGTTGTAACCTTGAGCCATGAACCCCCCTCTCAGCTGGGCCCCAGTTCTGCAGGCATCTGCCTGCTTGGCCTGTTATTACTCCATGAATCATTGCTGGCCTTATTAAACTATTTTGGGCAGCAGCCTTTCCCTTCTCCTCCTGTGAACCGTGAAGACTGGAGTGGCTGCAGCAGTGTAGGCCCAGTGTGGAATTTGAATGTGAAGGAAAGACGTTTCACTGGCTTGTGACATAGCATTTTACCCTATAGAACAGTTGGGTGTCTGCCCTCTGAGGCCACCTTGTGTCTTGAAAGGTTTCTTTTGTTTTAAAAAGTCATCCCAGAAAGTTCATTCTTGAATGTCTGGCATTTAAAATGCTTGGATATGAGGCAGTTTAGTCTTCCACTGCCCTGCAATGTTCTCCAGCATAACCATGCTCCTGGTTTGTGTTGGTGGCCATCAAAGACAGCACAAAACAGTGGATAAGAAGGCGGCTTCCAGTCAAACAGACCTATATCCAGATCCCAAAGATGATGAGCAAATGACATCACTTCTTTCAGGTGAGAACAGGAAATGTGTGGCCAGCCTCACAGGGTGGTAAAAGGATTCAGATAAGACATGTAAGAAGTAGGTAATGTGAAAACTTAGCCGCTGGTTAGAACTAATCAGTAGAGAAAGTCCTCTGGCCTTTGTTAAGGAGACGTTACAATTCGTGTAGTCTGTGTTTCATTTTAAAAGTCAATCACTGAGACCCAGAGTTTGTGCTTGCCTGATGACACATAGCTGCACTTAGAGCGAGGATGAGAATCCATATTTTCTAACTCCTAGTTCAGTGTCTTTCACATAACTTTCTCATGTGTTGCTAGCTCAGAGCCACATCTGAACTATTCTTAGCCTTGTCAATGGAGGTATTTGTTGTTCATCAGAAAATACTTTTTTCATATGCAGTTTCATACTTCCCTTTGCTTCCTTACCATCTAAAAAAAAGGATGGAGAATGTATTAGTTTCCTATTGCTGCTATAACAGAACTAAATTGTTTAGTTTCGTGGCTTCCAACAATACACATTTGTTCCCTTATAGTTCTGGAGGTCAGAAGTCTAAAATCAGTTTGTCAGCAGCGCTGTGTTCTTCTGGAGGCTTTTGTGGAAAATGTACTTCTTTGCTTTCTCCAACTTTTACAGACTACCTGCGTTCTTTGGCTCGTGGCCCCACATCAATCACGTCTCATTTTCCATCCTCACATCTCAATACATTGCTGTCTACTAACTGATCTCTTGCCTTTCTCTTGTAAGGACCCTGTGCTTGCATGGGCCCTGCATGGATAATCCTGAATAATCTCCCCGTCTCCAGGGCCTTACTTTAATCACATCTCTAAAGTCCATTTTGCCATATAAAGTAACATTCACTGGTACCAGAGATTAGACTGTGGACATATTTGGGGGTTGTTATTCCACTTACCACAGACACTTGCCTTATGAGCCAGAATTCTCAAATTATCTTTTTTTTTCACCCAGATTTCTGCATGTCTCAACATTAAATCATATCAGTTTGTTCACATACATTTTTCTAGCCATTTACTCTCCTTCCTCTGTGCCCCATAATGAATTCCTCCTTTTAGAATAAACCTATTCTAGAAACAGAAGGCACTGACATCACCCACTCAAATGACTATGCATACTTGTTGGCTTACTCTGATGTTGGAGGGGCCATGATTGGGGAATGGATGTCCAGGAGCATCCCCAATACTCACTTTCTACCTCTGAACATATACTTCTTGAGAGAATATTCAATACTTTTTGGAATTAACAAAAAAATCTCCAGTTTATACCATGTATATATTGGGGATTTGGATTAGGAGAGGTTTGCTGCCTTCTTTTTGGATATATAGGCTATGTTTGAATGATTGTCAGCAGAAATCACACTGATGAATTTATTTCATCGGGCCCTTCTAAGCCCGGGGTCCTTGAGCCTTTAAGGCTCCACAGAAGGCCTTCATGGTGCTGAACCTCTTGGGGCTATGCAAAGCCATAGGATTGTTTTTCTGGAATGTCTAATTTTCATTAGACTTTTAAAGATGTTAGTGACCCAGGAAAGGTTAATGATCAACTGAATTGATGGCAGGTGGATTATTTTCCTTTTCCCCTTGATAGATAAAAGGCCTTTGGAAGCACACTGCATACACACACACACACACACACACACACACACACACACACACACACATGAGTGAGCAGGGGAGGGGCAGAGAGAGAGGGAGACACAGAATCCGAAGCAGGCCCCAGGCTCTGAGCTGTCAGCACAGAGCCCGATGCGGGGCTTGAACTCACAGACTGCGAGATCATGACCTGAGCTGCAGTCTGACGCTCAACCGACTGAGCCACCCAGGCGCCCTGATACAAATTCTCTTTGATAACTGTGGGACATTATGTAAAAATAATGCATAACTATTTTGAAAGGAATTTGTTGCTTTTGATAAAACTCACTTATGTTCATTTTTATTTAGAGCAAGAATTTAAGACTCATTTGGGCTGACTTAACCATTTTATGGAGAGGGGGAAAAATGAGGTCAGGATGGATGGGTTTTACAGCATTATGCAACTGTTTAGAGACAAAGTTGGTGATAAAATTCAAGACTCCAGAAACTGACCCAGTGATCTTTTATTATACCATATTGCCATGTAAGGTAACATTCAGTTCCAGGACTGAATGCTGAAGGAAACAGGTTTCATACCTTGTAAATCAAACCACAATGAGGTACACCTGTATCCACCAGCATGGCTAAATTGTAAAAGACTGACAATATCAAGTGTTGACTAGGATATAGAGCAACTGGAGAGGTCAGGAGGCATGGCTGGTAGGAGTAGAGGAAGACACAGCTACTTTGGAAGGCAGTTTGGCAGTTTCTAATGTTAAACACACTTTCCCTGTGGCCTAACAGTTCTGCTCCTATGCATTTACCCAAGAGAAAGGCCCATATACGAATATTCAATGCAGCTTTATTATAACAACTAAAAGCTGGAAACAGTTCATATGTTCATCAGCTGGTGAACAGATAACTTGAAGTATATGTTTATACAATGGCTAGTTCGGCAAAGAAGGGGAAGGGATTGCTGATATACCGTAGCTGGAACCCAAAACCGTGTGGAAGAAAGCAGACACAAAAAGCAAATTCTGCATGATTCCATTTATTTATTTATTTTTTTAATTTTTTTTAACGTTTTTATTTATTTTTGGGACAGAGAGAGACAGAGCATGAACGAGGGAGGTGCAGAGAGAGAGGGAGACACAGAATCGGAAACAGGCTCCAGGCTCTGAGCCATCAGCCCAGAGCCCGACGCGGGGCTCGAACTCACGGACCACGAGATCGTGACCTGGCTGAAGTCGGACGCTTAACCGACTGCGCCACCCAGGCGCCCCTGCATGACTCCATTTATATGAAGCTTTAGAACAGACAAAACTAACTGAAAGTGACAGAAATCCGAGGGGTGAGTGAGTGTGGGAGTTGATTGCATAAGGGCACTTTTTGGTGAGAGAGGTGTTCTGTAGTTGGCGTAGGTGTATACCTGTGTCCAAATCATCAAATTATACACTTAACAGGGGTGGATTTTGTTGTATATAAATCATACCTCAATGTAGTTGAATTTTTAAAAAATAAGAAATAGGATCATGAGAAGCCAGGGTGTCAAACAGCAAAGCACACTTGGTATAAAGCATAAAATATTTTGACTATGCCATTGAATTTTCTGTGGTCCCATTTTCTCTCTCAAAATATCTGTGGTCCTTGTGTGATGGTCCCTGTGGCACTTGTCTGAGAACACAGATGTAACTACAAGCAAGCCTACCATGGTGAAAAAAACTGAACAATCCACCCATGTACATTTCTATGAGCAAGTTTCTTCTGTGCTTGAGGATATTTTGCCAACTTAAGCAGTAATCATGGGAATCATTTAGAGCTTCAGTTATTAATTCTTCTTTAGTTACCAAAATTTTACCAGCATAACTACATATGCAAATAAAATAATACCTGGAGAAATGCCAAGTGCTTTTCTGTTCTCTAGGAGGAAGTTTAGAGGATTTGTAGACTGAGTAGGTTGAATTTATAGCCATATTCTCTGCTAAAAAGTCTAAAAATAGAAATGTTGGCATCACAGTCGATGTTCTGAGTCATATTTTAAATTCTGTAAGCCTGTAGCTTAGCAAAATGCTATTCAGAAAAGTCTCAACTGCATATACAATATATCTTTGTCTTGCCAATTCTCCTGCAAGCTTCTTTCAGAGACTTCTTTCAGCAATATCTGAGACTAGAATTGAAGTCATCGGAGTCCCCTTGAAATGAGTTCTAGACATAAGATGAAAGCCGCATTGCTTCTAGCAGAGTCTGAGATTCCCAAGAGCTTTCCCTTTAGTGTGCTTGAGGATTATTAAGTAACTTTTAGAACCCAAGGCACCTTATGGAGAATCTAATTGAATAAAAATGTGATTTTTATTTATTGAAGTTTTCTTTTCCTCAACTGAAACAAAAGAATGCCAACAGGATCCTTTGTTACACTTTTGGTTATGTTACTTTCACAGGCGTGCGTTTATTAGTTCATTCACCAAAAATTGATTGAGTACCTATCATAGGACAGGTATTTTTCCTGACAGCAGGATATCAAGAAGAAAAAGAGTAATGTGGGTTCTCCAGGAGCTCACAGTTCAGTAAGGAGGCATGCAAATAAATACTGCATCGTGACAAATGTGATTGCTAGCATAAGTTATGTGCATGGGCTGTCTGGTTGGTATATGCCAGCCTGGGGATGTTAAGTCCATCTAGTCTAACTTGTCATTTAAGGCCAATGTTTTCTTACTGATTTTCTGTCTGCATGATCTATTCATTGACAGAAGTGGGGCATTAAAACCCCCTGCCATTGTCGTATTGCTACCTATTTCTTCTTTTAGATCTGTTAACCTTTGCTCTATACATCTAGGTGCTCCTATGCTGGGTGCATAATAAATATTTACACACATTACACCTTTTGTTGGATTGACCTCTTTATCATTAAATAATGACCTTCCTTGTCTCTAATTATAGTCTTTGCCTGAAAGTCTATTTTGTCTGGTAGAAGTATAGCTATCCAAGTTTTCATTTCTATTTGCATGGAATATCTTTTTCTAATTCCTTCACTTTCAGTTGATGTGTCTTTACTTCTGTCGGTTTTTTTTTTTTTTTTTTACCCGTTCAGACACTCCATCTTTGATTGGAGAATTTAGTTCATTTACATCTAAGGTGATTTTTGATAGATATGTACTTATTGCCATTTTTGTTAATGATTTTCTGGCTCTTTTGTAATTCCCTTGTTCCTCTATTCTTTTCTTGTTCTCTTCCTTTGTGATCTGATGATTTCTGTAGTGGTATGTTTACATTCCTTTGTATCTTTTGTGTATCTGAAAATGTTAGGGAGGGATGGTCAGAAAGCCTCATTTGAGCTGCAACCTGGATGGTGGCTAATCTTTCATACTCACAATGGGGGCAGGGGTGGCTCCTGCAAAGGCTCAGGGACAGTTTGTGCAGAACTGCACGTGGTTTGGTGTCCTTGGAAGGTGAAGTTGGAGGTGGCTAGTTATGGGAATTGAGGCTTGTGTGTAGCACATAAGGCTTGAGACCTCTTTCTGTAAACCAGTAGCCCTCGATCCAGTGTGTTTTAATCATCTGGAAAACTTGTTTTTAAAATGTTCATACCTAGATCCTGAGACTGTTGAATTAGCATCTTCAGGAAGAGGACTTGAGCATGTTTGGTTTTCTTAAATGTGCACAGATGATTCTGATTTACAGCCAGATTGTCAGTTATTTGTAGGTCATGAGTATCCACTGAAGACGTTTGAACAGGGGCATGACACGTCCTGACATGTTCAAACCAAGTACCGCAGAGCTTTATATGAAGGGTGTCCATCTCGTAATCACTGTTTCCATAGCTACGAATAGTTACTATCATTTCCCTCAACTCAGAACCCTCAGAGGGTCATTGTTCTAGTCGTAAAGATGTAACAGTTTCCAGTGGCCACTCGTCCCAAATGAGAGGGGTCCACCTAGCAATCTTGTCTGCCTCTTCACCACACGGGTGCAACCCTGAAGGCTGACAAGGTTTTACTCTAGAGCTATTTAAGGATCATTTTAATGTACCAGAGTCAATTTTATATCTTAAAACTCTGTCTTAAAAGTGTCACTCTGTCTTAAAAGTGATCCGAAACAGCTGTTCCACTCAACCTTTCTCGTGTCACAGATGCGGGGAAGATCATGGCCGTGGGCTTGTCCATGTCAAACCAGCCAGCTCTCTGGCCTCTAGCCACACTGAAGCATAAAGGAGAAAACCTTACTTAAACACACTGTTAGTAGAACCTGCTCTCTTCCTGCTTTTCTTCTCTTCTGTGCAAACCAGCTATACTGTTTGCCACAAACAGTTGACAGAGAAGGGCAGTGGAACATTCCCATGGGAGTAGGAACTGCTGAATGCATTTGTAGCCCCGAGAAGCTAGCGATTGCTCCTGCAGTGAAGTTTTCCATCCTCAGGAATTGAATCTGAAAGAAAAGCCGTCCTTGTAGAAATCATCTGATACCTTTCGGCACTACTCGCTTCAAGCAGGCCTGCCTCCTGGCCGCTTGGAAGGAAGAAAGTTTTTGTTATTAATTGAGAGGCCCAGCAAGGAGAGGTGTAGGAAATGCCTTGGGCCTTGGAGTATTGGGGTCGGAATTAGGATATTACTTCCAGTCTTGAAAAGGCATCCGGCCACGTTATGACATAGGTAGGCATCCTTTCTAGGGTTCCAAGGCCTAGATGACAAATAAGAAAGTCAGGTAAATACACCGACCTTACTACCTTCCATCTACCCATGCTTCTGGGCTGCATGTTAAAAGGGGTGACCTACCAGGGTGATATGTTTCATCTGTTGGCTCCTTTTGCTCAGACCCCATGCTCACATATGTGGTATTTAAAATCTTGAATTCTGTGGCACTTAGTAATCTTTATTTACTTACTTGTTTTTGCCATTTAGTAATCGTTAATAACACTTTTGAATGTCTATTATATGTATAGGTCTCCTGTGCTCTTACGTTGTAAAGACCCGAAGGCATATGTAAAAACAATAAATTACTATATGCCTCCTCCCTTGTCCCCTTTGCATGTATGCACGTATGTACATAAAAAAGAAATGAAAAAGGGGACACGAGTGACAACTATATGTAGCTACTTTGAATTATCCCTAAAGAAGGGAAAATCAACGACCAGCCTGAGCCAGGACAAGTCTGATTCCCTGGGCAGAACTTTGAGCAGCACAGCTATAAGTCTCAATATCTGGGGGGAGAGGGGACCTTGTGGGACACGGGATAGTCTCCTGACTTCCGGGAGGTTGACAGGCCTTTCCCATAAGCCTCGGGAATGCAGATTAAGCTGGACATCATTGACATCATCAAAACATTTAAAAGTGGAGGGCGCCTGGGTGGCTCAGTCGGTTAAGCGTCCGACTTCAGCTCAGGTCACGATCTCGCGGTCCGTGAGTTCGAGCCCCGCGTCGGGCTCTGGGCTGATGGCTCAGAGCCTGGAGCCTGCTTCGGATTCTGTGTCTCCCTCTCTCTCTGCCCTTCCCCCGTTCATGCTGTGTCTCTCTCTGTCTCAAAAATAAATAAACGTTAAAAAAAAATTAAAAAAACAAAACAACAACAAAAAAAACCATTTAAAAGTGGAATGGCTGCCTCGGAAATTAAGAAGTCGCCCCATCAGTGTATCTGCACAAGTTAAACTCAGTTTCATACAAGGTGGGCAGGCATGTGTACTAAATAAATGTCCACGTAACAGTATTGGCAAGAAGGTTAACTGGGCGACCCCTGTTCTTGGAGTAGCAGTTCTTTGCAGGAATCCATACCGAGACCATAGCAATAGGGGTGAGTCACAGCCTGAGAAAATCAAGTGCAAAAGTGGAAGGGAATAGATTCTCACTATTTCCTCTGCCTCATTTTAAGTGATTAGATATATCATCCTGAATATATATATATATTTTTAATTTTTTTTAAGGTTTATTTATTTTTGAGACAGAGAGAGACAGAGCATGAACGGGGGAAGGGCAGAGAGAGAGGGAGACACAGAATCAGAAACGGGCTCCAGGCTCTGAGCTGTCTGCACAGAGCCCCACGCGAGGCTCGAACTCACGGACCACGAGATCATGACCTGAGTCGAAGTCGGCCACCCAACCGACTGAGCCACCCAGGTGCCCCCTGAATATATTCTTATTAAAATGTTGAAAGTACATTAATAGGAAGGAGAAAGGGAAAAACCCCTTCAGTTTGCCATCCAAATGTAGTCCCCCATTATCTCTTTGAGTGTTAAGTGTATGATCTTTATAACATATATTTTTAGTTTTCTGCACTTTTATATTTAGCATGTTTCTTTTAACGTGAACTATTTACAGATTACATTCCTCACAGATGATTTTAGAGGCAGTATTACTCCTGACTTGAAATAATATATTCTAGTGTTAATTTGCTTAACTTTCCCCCTACTGTTGGGCCTTAAGATTGTATCTACTTTTTTCCCTATTATAAATATTGAGTGAGAGTATTTTATAACATTTTGATAAACAATTGCTCAATAGGTTTCCCAAATATTTTTACTTATTTATACTGCTATCAGTAACAGGTGTCAAAGTTTTCCAGTCCTTCCCATCATTGGGTATTGACATTTTAAATTACTTTTCTAATTTTCCATGTGGAAATAGAACATACAACTGGGTCAGGTAAGGAGGGTTTTGTTGCATGACTGGGGGGGTGATGGGTCATGCCCAGGGCAGGCCATAGGAAGCACAGCTGGAACTTGGCAAGGCCTCAGACATGGCAGCAATCCACCAAAGTCTGCGTTCCCCCGCCAGGCCTCCCACCCCGCTCGGCCTCTCCATCTGATTTGTCTCTTCTGTTCTCTTACTTTGCCCCTGGCTGTGTCTTGTTGCCTGTGTGTGTTGTCTGTCTGTCTTTCTGTGAGCCTCGTTCTGCATTCCTCTGTGTTTCTGGTCGGCCTGTCTCTCTTCGTCTTTCAGTCCCTCTCTGTCTGCCTTCCCTGCCCTGAGATTCTCTCATGTTTGCTTGGTGCCTATTGTAAGATGGTGTATAGTCATCTCTCTCTCTCTCTCTCTTTAATGTTTATTTATTTTTGAGAGAGAGAGAAAGAGAGAGAGAGAGAGAGAGAGAGAGAGAGAGAGAGCACAAGCAGGGGAGGGACATGGAGAAAGGGAGACACAGAATCCTAAGTAGGCTTCAGGCTCTGAGTTGTCAGCACAGAGCCCGACACGGGGCTTGAATTCACAAACCGAAAGATCGTAACCTGAGCTGGTCAGACACTTAACCAACTGAGCCACAGTCACCCCAGACTCTGTATAGTCCTGACACCACCTTCCCCCATTCCCCCCATTGTGATGAGCTCCTCTCTGCAAAGACAACTCAAAAACGTGTCTTGTGTTCTTTGTGGGCCTATCCAAGAAAGATTACTGCACACCCTCTCTTGAAAGGTAATCTATCACAGTTGATGGAAACTATCTCTTAGGATGAGATTTGCTGTCCCTGAAGTGAAGAAGAATTTGCTGGGCTGGCCCATCTTCGACCCCATGTGTGCAGGATGGGCAGATGGGGTATACTGCAGAGTATCTCTGATGGTCCTACTTAAACAGGTTTTCTTTTCTTTTTTTCTTTTTTTCTGCTCCTAGAAGTGTTAACTCATCCCTGCCGTTTCTTTTTTCTTTCCTTTTTTTTTTTTTTCCTCTTTCTGTATTGACCCTAAGGTAATAAGCTCACTTTGTATTCAGAATCGACCCTGTGGCTTTCTATAAGGAGGGCAATTTGTCACTTTTACCCAAGAAGCTCCAGGTTAGTGCACGCATGGCAGGTTGTGGTTAGTGTGGCGGAGACAAAGATCCTTGACCTGAAAACCTGAAGCGGGGCTGGGGGATTAGCCAGGAGGGTGAACGGCAAGGCTGTGAGTCAGAACCAGGTGGTCAGACTCGAATGAGGTCAGACTAAACTGGGGCTGAGCCGGCAGCTCAGGGTACATCAGAGGAGAGCCAGGAGGTGGTGAGAGAAGGGCTTCGGACAGGTGGCCTTGGCTGTTCCACGCTTCCCAGTTCTCATGTGGGGTTGTGGTAACGGTCAGTCTCCTGATGCATCCTGTTTCTTCAGCTGTTCAAGGAGTGGTTCAAATTTGTGAAACCACATTCTGAAGTCACCAAGGGTATCCACTGAAAATTTAATTTCCCTCCCACCTTGGCCACTCAGCCACACAATTCCCTGAGTGAGACTAGTTCTGTGGTTGAGGAACTTGGGGCACAAAGAGGGAGCTCTTTCAAAGTCATGCCGTGGTGAGGTCAAGCCTGCCTTTCTACCACCCAAGTTTGTGCTTCCCCCAGTGTATCTCACTGCTTCCTGTTGGAATTCATTTTTTTTTTTTAATTTTGAGAGAGAGAGAGAGAGAGAGAGAGAGAAAATGTGCATGAGTGAGCAGGGGGAGGGGCAGAGAGAGAGAGAGGGAGAGAGAGAATCCCTAGCAGGCTCCATGCTGTCCATGCAGAGCTCGACATGGAGCTCAGTCTCACAACTGCAAGATCATGACCTGAGCCAAAATCAAGAGTTGGACACTTAACTGACTGAGCCACTCAGGCGCCCCTGGAATTCTTTGTGACACAGTCCAGACACTATAGCATTTGTGGCCAGTTATTATTTTTTAATCATTATTTTCTATTTTTCACCGAAGTGATCTCTCTTCTGAGGCCAGGACAATCCTGTTAGTCCCTGTCACAGTGTACAAACGCTAGGTATTTTAAAAGTAAATGACATGTACAATACTGATGATGTTAAAAGTACAGATTCCATGGGTGTCCTTGCGGTGTTTGCTATGTGCAGCTCTCTACTAGGTGCAGGGTACAGGAGTGATGAAAAGCGGAATCTACAGTGACCGTGGAAACATTGGAGAAGTTGCTGAAATCCACCACTTTTCATGTATCTTCTCTAAAACATGTATTTTTATTTTTATTATTTTTATTTATTTTTAAAAAAATTTTTAACGTTTATTTTTGAGACAGAGAGAGACAGAGCATGAATGGGGGAGGGTCAGAGAGAGGGAGACACAGAATCTGAAACAGGCTCCAGGCTCTGAGCCGTCAGCACAGAGCCCGACGCGGGGCTCAAACTCACGGACCGTGAGATCATGACCTGAGCCGAAGTCAGACGCTCAACCGACAACCACCCAGGTGCCCCTAAAACGTGTATTTTTTTAAAATTCAGCAATATGGGGGCGCCTGGGTGGCGCAGTCGGTTAAGCGTCCGACTTCAGCCAGGTCACGATCTCGCGGTCCGTGAGTTCGAGCCCCGCGTCGGGCTCTGGGCTGATGGCTCGGAGCCTGGAGCCTGTTTCCGATTCTGTGTCCCCCCTCTCTCTGCCCCTCCCCTGTTCATGCTCTGTCTCTCTCTGTCCCAAAAATAAATAGACGTTGAAAAAAAAAATTAAAAAAAAAAAAAAAAGCAAAATTCAGCAATATGACTTGCTATATGAATGTTGAAGTTCAACAAAGGTTGAAAAAAACCTTGCACTGTGAATTCTTTGGTTTGCTTTCGTTTCCGGATAAGCAGACATTTACTGAAATTAGAACTTTGGGAGAGGAGCAAAGAACCACAGACTCTCCCAGCCTTAGAGGTCCTTGTGAAGGACTCTTGTGTCTGCATGGGAGTAAGAAGGGGTTCCCACTGTGGACTATGGCTTGTATTTGTCCACCAGTTTGGAACATCTGGGGAGTGATGGGACCAGAGCATTCCCACCCTATTTCTGGATGCTGCGGTTGGGGTGCTGCTGCTGAACTGCATTCTGGAGTTGAACCTGGAAGGCATTTCCCTCCCTATAAGAAGTGCCGTCGTCTCTCTACTATGAGTGCATTGCATAGGTCTCTCTGGGCTAGCCCGAGTATATGATCACAAGCTAACAGCTTTCTAGGGAAAAATGCTTTGAGTTTCAAACAGCTGAGTTATAACTGCCTTTCAGAACATAACCTCTCAAAAGTTGGAATTACTTGTGCTTGCTCAGTTTTATCCTGCTCTTTTACTGTAGACAATGGGATTCAGGCTTTTCATTAGCTCCGCGTTCTTTTGACTGGTGATGGGTTGGCTCATGTGACTATGTGTGTACCCGTTATCTATTTTAACCTACATGGCGGTATTTCTGAGAATTAAAGTCATAGTAAACTTTTTTTTTTTTTTTTTTTTATGACGTGGGTCTGAGTCATTGCTAAATGTAAAGCAGGCATACAGATCAAAGATCAACCGTTTCAGAGCTTGAAAGTAATACCATATCCAGATTTGGCTTTTAATCATTCGGTGAGGGTTTTCGTTAGACCCCTGATTGCTTGTAAATAGGCCCTTGGTGGGAGAGGCTGGTACTGCCTTCCAGAGAAGAACGGCTTCGAGATCTTGGAGGGAAGACCCTGTGTTTCACTTCTGGGTATGCTTGTCAGCAACCTCTCACTTGAGGAGGCGTGTCCGCGATCTGTTCATGATTCGTAGGATGACTAATGAGGCATGCAGGGTGGGCCACTCTTGTCATTTGTAATGGTGTCTCCATGTGTTGGAGTTGACTTTGACCTTTGACTTAGCTCTTTCATTCTCTCCTTTCCAGTGCATTCACTAGAGCATCTAGATTCAGAGGCCTCATGTAGACTGATCTGAAGTGATAGGCTCCCATGTTGATATTAACATTGCTCATGTGTTTGTAATTGAATATCCTGCTTTACAGCAGTCACGGCAGGGGGTTCGTAAAACTTCCCACCGAAGCATTGTCTCTTTCAGAATACAGAATAGTTCTTTTTTGGGTCTTAGGACTAGATCCCAGTGTCACATATCTGACTCAGCAAAAGTGGATTTACCTCATGCCAGTGATTGTTGTGGAGAGATGGATAACTGAGTGTCTGGTTCTGTTTCATTCAAAGGTTATTTTTAGGAGGGGGGATTATTTTATCGATATACAATTCATATACCAAAAAATTTACCCCTCTAAAGTGTGTAAGTCAGTGTTTTTTTTTTTTGTTTTTTTTTTTTTTTTTTTTTTTTAAGTAAATTCACAAGATTGTGTGACCATCACCATCATCTAATTCTGGTACATTTTTGTCACCCAAAAGAAATTCTGTTCTTCCCCATTTGCCCACCTTCAGACCACTGATCTACTTTCTGTCTCTGTAGATTTGCTTATTCTGACATTTCATGTAAATGGAGTCCTATGATATGTGGCCTTTTTTTTTTTTAATCTCTCTTCCTTCACTTAGCATGTTTTCAAGCTCATCCATGTTGTAGCATGCCTCAATGTTTTATTCCTTTTTATAGCTGAATAATATTCCATTATATGGTATCTTAGTCAGTTTGGGCTCCTCTAACAAATGACTGTAGACTCGTTGGCTTCAATAGCAAGTAGGCATTGCTTTCTTACAGTTTTAGAGTCTGGGAAGTCCAAGGTCAAGGTACCGGCAGATCCAGTGTCTGATGAGAGCCCCCTTCCTGGCTTGTAGATGGTTATGGTCTTCCTATAGTTTTATGTGGCTGAGAGCAGAGAGAAGCAAGGTTTCTTTCTTTTTTTTTTTTTTTTTTTTATAAGGGTACTAATCTCGTTCATGAAGGCCCCACCCTCATGGTCTAATTAGCTTACAATGGCCTCACCTCCAAATAACCATCACATTGGGGATTAGGCTTCAATTTATGAATTTTGGGATGACAACACATTCAACACATAACATATAGATATTCCACTTTTTGTTTATCCATTCAGTAGTTGCTAAGACATAGGATTTTCCGCTTTTTTTAAAGTTTTTTTTTATTTAAAAAAAGTTTTTTAATGTTTATTTATTTTTGAAAGAGAGAGAAACAGCACAAACGGGGAAGGGACAGAGAGAAAGGAAGACAGAATCTGAAGCAGGCTCCAGTCTCTGAGCTGTCAGCACAGAGCCCAATGTGGGGCCTGAACTGACGAACTGTGAGATCATGACCTGAGCTGAAGTCAGACGTTTAACCGACTGAGCCACTCAGGCACCCCGTGGATTTTCTACTTTTTAATGTTTATGAATTAGGCTGCTGTGAACATTCTTGCATAAGTTTTTCTGTGGTCATATGTTTTCAAGTCCCTTGGGTATATACCTGGGCGTGGAATTGCTGCCTCATATGGTAACTGTGTTTAACATTTTGAGGAACCCTCAGACGGTTTCCCAATGTATACATCCCCACCAATTTCTCTACATCCTTGCTGATATGCCTGTGGGCTTGTTGGTTTCTTTATTTATTATCGTAGCCATCCTAAAGGGTGTGAAGTGGTATTTTTTTGTAGCTTTTATTTGCATTTCTCTCATGATTAATGAGGTTGAGTGTTTTTTTCATGTGCTTATTGACCATTTGTGTTGTTTTCTTATGAGAAGTATCTCTTCAGGTCCTTTGCCTGTTTAAAAAAAAATTGGGCTGCTTTTTCACTGTTGAGTTGTAAGAACTCTTTTTTTTTTTTTTTCCAAAGTTTATTTATTTTTGGGACAGAGAGAGACAGAGCATGAACGGGGGAGGGGCAGAGAGAGAGGGAGACACATAAGAACTCTTTATGTTTTCTGGATACTAGACCTGTCTCAGGTATATGATTTGCAAATATTTTCTCCCATTCTTGGATTGTGTCTTCATTCTGTTGATGTTATCCTTTGAAGCTTAAAGGTTTTTAATTTTGATAAAGTCCAACTTACTACTTTTTTCTTTTATTGCTTTTGCTTTAGGTGTCATAGCTAATAGGGCATGACCTAATTTAAGGTCAGGAAAGTTTATCCCGGTGTTTTCTTTAAAAGATTTTAGAGTTTGAGTTTTTACATTTAGGTCTTTAGTTTATTTTGAGTAAATTTTTTTATATGGTATGACATTGTGAATATCCACTTTTACATGAGACTATCCACTTTTTTTCCAGCACCATTTGTAGAAAAGACTGTTCTTTGCCCATTAAGTTGTCTTGTCACCTTTTTCCAAATGAATTGACCACGTTGTGGGTTTAATTTCTGCATTCTCAATCCTATTCCCTACATCTGTATGCCTCCCTTTAAGTCACTGAATACTGGCTTGATTCCTGTAGCTTTGTAGTAAGTTTTAAAATTGGAAACTGTGATTCCTACAGATTTGTGAAGATTGTTTCTTGGTACGATGTTGATGTCCACTCTTTTACATCACACGTTTTGATACATCTTTTCTCTGCCATCTTAAAGTGCTATGAGAAATGTTGCTTTGAAGCAGCCTTGAATTCTGTTTCTGGTTGAGTCTCACTATCCACACATGAAATGTATGGATTTGGAACCGGGCATGTTGCAAAAGTTTGACCACTAGCTTTGTCTCGGTTTCTTAGCTGTAAGGATGAAGCTTAAAGCCTAAGTCAAGGCAGCATTCTGAGAATTAAATATCCTAACATATGTAAAAGCATCTAGCATGGTGTCTGGGAAATAAAAGGTCCAAAATGAGTATGTATTGCCTTTCCCGTCCCCTTGTCATGGATGCCAGAAAATTTTCTTTGTGCCTTATGAGATGGTTTTAAGGTCTTCCTTAAAATCAGCCTTCTTCAGTTTAGAAACTGTTTTCCCCAAGGTTATCATATGGTTAAGTTTTCTAGTCTGGTCTGTAGGATTGTTTGTAGTACAGTGTTTCAGGCTTTGTTTACTGTTTGATCCCCGCCGTCTAGAATTGTCCCTGACCAATAGTAAGTGCTCAGTAAACATTTGTTAAGTAAATACTGAGTGTTGATCCCATTTTCTTCTTTATTTGGGTAAATACAGTGCAGATTACTGGAGATGTGTTTTTGTTTTTGTTTTTGTTTTTTTTAATTTTTTTTTCAATGTTTATTTATTTTTGGGACAGAGAGAGACAGAGCATGAACAGGGGAGGGGCAGAGAGAGGGGGAGACACAGAATCGGAAACAGGCTCCAGGCTCTGAGCCATCAGCCCAGAGCCCGACGCGGGGCTCGAACTCACGGACCGCGAGATCGTGACCTGGCTGAAGTTGGACGCTTAACCGACTGTGCCACCCAGGCGCCCCTGGAGATGTGTTTTTAAGTGAGCCTGCATAACAGTTGCATAAGTGCTTACTTTCTGAGATAATTTCCACAAGATTTCTTTTAGCAATTTGTCCAGTCAATTTACAATACCTTTCTCTGGAGTGCTACTTCTTTTCTCCAAATGATGCCATACTGCCCATTCAGATGTCTCCTCTTCGGGGCAATTTCAGACTGAAGTTGAAAGGACTGAGTCCCGAGTATAAATTTGAGAAAGCAATAGGGGAACGGGAGTTGGGAAGTTGGGTTTGGGGGAAGGTATGTGATAATGAGAGACAAGGGAAGGGCTTTTAGGGGAAGATTGGGTCAAATAGGGAACCGTGTCCTCAGTTCTGAGACTTGCTTTTGTTTTTTATATGATTGTCATGGTTTCTTGTGGTTTCTCTAGACCAAGTCTAGACATGAAATTATAAGCAAAGAATATCTAAATGTTATTTACTGGCTGTTGTGAGCCTGAATTGTAACCAAGAAATGGTGTCTGTGCATGTTAAGCTATTATCTGCATGATGGATAGACCAACCTTTAAAGGTAAAGGTTCAAATCATTTCATGGACTCAGAGGATAACTGAGTTTTAAAGCTAGACAGGATCGCCAGGCTGAGGGAATATCTTAAGTGTCACCTCAAAGAAGACATTCCATGGTCAAATAGGTTTGGAATAGGTTTAACAAAATTGTTTAACAGATTTGGTATTTGTTTTAACTGCAGGACTTCTCAGAGCCTTTAATGTGCCCACATATATTACACTGTGTCTTCAAGAGGGAAGGTAGGAGCAGCAGTTCCTAAGGTGACTGGTGTGGGGGGACTTATTTTTCTCTCCACAGAGAATCCTGTGGGTCTGGTATTTAGCAGAGCACATTTTAAATAATTATGATCCAGGGTAACACCTTAATTTTTTAGACATGAACTCTGATTTTATACTCTTTTTGAATTGCTGTTTCTAGGGAGTCATGACTGTTGGTATACGTAGAAGCTGATTGTGTCTGTTGTGTTACTAAGAGGCCTGTCCAAAAAAGTCAGCCTTTAAACTAGGAGCTCTAATCAAACTCCTGAAACCCATATATATGTACATAAAATTTATAAAATACCTTACCTTCCAGGATCTAAATATTTATTTATTTTTAATCTGTTACATGCATAGCTTGGTTTAGGTAGTGCCTATTAATCCCTGATCTGATGAATTTGTCAAATTTAATTTCTGCAGCTTTTTTGCTCTGATCCATACCCCTTAAGGTAAAGGACAGGAAGATGCAGGGGAAAGAGGACCCTTAGACAACAAGCCCATTGACTTCTATGGCATAAACAAAGCACAGACAGCCACCTTGTTCTGGGTTGTCAGACCCAGCTTGTTACGACTGGATGCCTTCCCGGAGTTCTGGGGTAGAGCAGACTGTATCCAGTCACCAATGTGGATCCAGGCGACTCGGATCCTCCCCTTCTACCTTCCCTCCCTCCACCCAAACACCCACCCTTCCTTCTTGCTTCCAAGTCTGATGGGGGCTGATTTATTTAACTGTCTTTAAAAGAGAGGGGGTGAAGGGGTGGGGAAGAGCGGAGAGAGAGAGGGAGAAAGAGAAAGAGATAGAGGTTAGAAGAGGACTTAGTGGTATAGCTACCTTCACTTCTGGTAAATCCCGTGGGTTGGTATGTCACCCTTGTGGTGGCACAGCAGCCCAGATGAGATTTCCAGTGTCAACGGTTTCCAGTCAGACCTCTAGTGAAAAGACCCAAGCACCACTGTTTTTTCTCATCTGCATTCTTGGGGGTTTCTGCCTTGCCCTCCTTGATGACGGTGGAGGCAGGGTATGGCACAGGCAAGTTCCCTGTCCAGGAGCAGAATGTTTTTCAAACAACAGAGACATAACCAGAAAGAAAGAAGGATCAGAGATGAAGGACTGCTGAGGGTATTCGAGTCCAAATCTGAGGTTGGTGAGTATTGGGGAAATAAGAGAAGCATGGATCCGGTGACTGTTTGGGGAAAATGGACCGTGCAGATCAGAAAAGTAATTGTTGTTTCATTTTTATATCCCCGATATGTGTTCGTTATTTTTAAAAATCAAGCAAAACAAGACAAAAAAAATTCGAAGGAGAAATTAAAACATTACCCAAAAAATCTCAACCAGAAAATAGCCAGTGTTGACGTTGATTTCAGGCTTGCCTCTATGCAGAGAGTGAGAGAGATGGACAGAGGGGGATGGATAGATCAACAATGGGCAGAAATAATTGTATAAGACTGAGGTCCAACTAAACAGTTATACAGGAAAACTATTCTAGTTGATCTTGCTTACATTTAACAAAAGGAAAATAAATTGCCAATCTTCTGAAAAGTTATCCTTTATCTGAAGAGGGTTAGTTCTGTTAGTTCAGAAGAAAGACGAACACCTCCAACAGCTTGGGAGTCCAATGAGTTGCACACACTATGGCAATATAATAAACAATCTGACACTTTTGCCTGGCGTCCCTCCCTGATTTCAGGTGTCTGTCACTTGTTTTATTTTTAATCTTGTTAGGATTTATACTTTTTAAAATATTTCTTTTAATGTTTATTTATTTTTGAGAGAGAGAGAGAGAGAGAGAGAGACAAAGCATGAGCAGGGGAGGGGCAGAGAGAGAGGGAGACACAGAATCCGAAGCAGGCTCCAGGCTCTGAGCCATCAGCACAGAGCCCGATGTGGGGCTTGAACTCATGAACCGTGAGATCATGACCTGAGCCGAAGTCGGACACTTAACTGCCTGAGCTACCCAGGTGCCCCAGGATTTATACTTTTAACACTCACTAGCTTTAATTCCCCTGGTTATTCCCCTGCTTCTTTAATCCTAATCAGTGCACTGTTAACCATTGGTCTTTTCTCCGTGACTTTGTCGTTCTTGGTAATTTAACGTTTGGTGGGCTTCATTGTCATTAAGGTTTGTCTTTTTGGGGGGCGGGGAAAGGGCCTGTGGATGCCATATTTTCTGAGTTGTTTTTGGAAACTGTTGCCTATTGCCTTTATTTTTGAAGGACAGCCTTGCTGTGGCCACATTGTCTTCTGAAGAGGTAGTGCTGATTTACAGTCTCCTTGCAATTTGTGAGAATATGCCTGTCATGAATTGGGAACTTTTAGGAATGTCTGCTTGCCTGAAATGGTGGTGATTATACTGGGCAGTGACTGAAAGAAGTTTAAGTTGGTAAATTCGACATCAGATTATAAAAGCCCTTGACTGTTGGGAGACTGGCTGTTTTCTTGGTGAATTTCCTATTTGCTTGCCACATTTACAGCTTTCCTGCAGGCCAGATGGTAACTACTGGACAGCTTTGTGGAACTGTTTCTAGGACCTCGTCATTTGTGCAGGACCACTCTTAAAAGGCTTCTCACATTCACTCCCCACTCTGTGAAAAGGCACCTGGCTGGTGGAGAGTGGATTTTGATGCCTTCTGAAGATAGTAGCAAGTGGTAAATATTTTTATCTACCAAAAAAATTGGTGTCTGATAATTGTGTGAATTAACTGTTTTTGTTGTTGTTGTTGTTCCAAAATATGATTTTTTCCTATCACCGACTATTGCCTTAAAACTAAGCAGCCGTTATAAGCCATTCCTAAATGACATGTGAACTTTATACAACTTTTTGTAACATTCCTAATGGTTTTCAACTGAAGCTTTATGAGTTGGAAGATCTGATGTTTTTAATGTTTGTTTATTTTTGAGAGAGAGAGAGAGAGAGACAGAGTATGAGTGGGTGAGGGGCAGAGAGAGGGGGAGACACAGAATCCAAAGCAGGCTTCAGGCTCTGAGATGTCAGCACAGAGCCCAACGCAGGGCTCGAACTCATGAACCGCGAGATCATGACCTGAGCCAAAGTCAGATGCTTAACCCACTGAGCCACCCAGGCGCCCTGAGGATCTGATCTTTTTCAACGTTTGTTTTTTTTTTTTTTTTTTTATTTTTGGGACAGAGAGAGACAGAGCATGAACGGGGGAGGGGCAGAGAGAGAGGGAGACACAGAATTGGAAACAGGCTCCAGGCCCTGAGCCATCAGCCCAGAGCCTGATGCGGGGCTCGAACTCACGGACCGCGAGATCGTGACCTGGCTGAAGTCGGACGCTTAACCGACTGCGCCACCCAGGCGCCCCATGGATCTGATCTTTTTAAAGAAGCTCATCTCTGTACTGGCCTAGTTTGAAGTACCTGTTAAAGTTGGGCTTCTTACTAAAATTCCCCACTGATCTTATGTAGAAAACTAATAGCCCATCTCACCTTTTAATTCATTCTCTCCAAACGATGGAGAGGATGGGAAGGAAAATTTCCCAGATGAGTTACAACATTTAAATTTTGGCCATCATCCTTTATGGTGATTCAGCTGTACACCAGCCATTGACTTTTTCTAGTTGGTATGGGTGAGCACACATCTGGAGGATTTCAGGAGCCAGACGTCCCGAGGTGTTCTCTCGTCCTGTGCCAAAGGAAAGTGGAGAGAAAAATCAGCCGC
Source organism: Herpailurus yagouaroundi (assembly GCF_014898765.1). Classification (NCBI taxonomy): domain Eukaryota; kingdom Metazoa; phylum Chordata; class Mammalia; order Carnivora; family Felidae; genus Herpailurus; species Herpailurus yagouaroundi. The sequence goes on from NW_024412391.1 coordinate 46,062,098, forward strand.
TCAGAATGGTGTGGTAAAGCTGTGTTTCTGACATGGCAGCTACCAGCCACATGGGACTATGTGAGTTTAAATGATTTAAAGTTAAATAAAATTTAAAACTCGGTGTCTTAGTTGCACTGGCCACATTTTAAGTGTTCAACCGCCACATGAGGGGAAGAGACTGTGGTATCAGACAGCACCTAAAGTTCTATTGGATAGCTTCGGTTTATATGCCGATCATGATTTCATGATCCTCCGGGGCTCATTATAGCCCTTATGAGTTGGTCTTCTGGGTTTTTTTCCTCCCTCCCTCTGCTTTCAGTCATTCATATGCTCCAGCTCAGATGGTGAGGCGGTGTTCTTACTGCCTCGCTGGTGCCCTCTGGGAACCCTGTGTGTGGCCCAGATTAGATCGTTGCTCCAAAGGGTCAGCTGGACAACTCTCTGGCCAAGGCCCAAGAATTCTGGGTTGTAGTCAGTGTTCTTACCAAAGGATTCAATGGTTCTTGGGATTTTGACTCTCTAATTTAACAATAAAACCGCTCTTTAGAAATATTTAAACGCATCTGCTTAGGACTTTTACTTCACTTTCCTCTTAGTCTCTGGATGTATGCTCTTGATGGAGAGTACAGCCCTGGGTTCTGTCCTAATATGCCCATGCTGACCCTATGACCTCAGTAAGAATTTCTGTGTGGCTCATTTGCAAGCTGAGAGTTTACTCCCAGCCACTCACTGCTTAAGCTGTTGATAAATGCCCAATGGTATGTGAGAAATTTTAAGGTTTGTGCTAAAAGGTATACTTAGGGGGTTTTTAAGGGTTGGTTTGTCTTCTCATCTTTGCGCCTAGCTTTAGATCCCAGTGTCCCATTTATTGTCTCTCACTATCAGGCACATACCCACCTTGATCAGCTAATTGACCCATACACTATACTATGTACTTTGTATAAGTGACTTTCTAGGGGACGTCTGGGTTTGTTGACCAAGGAGCCCTCTTTTTTTTTTTTTTTTTTTTTTAAATTTTTTTTTCCAATGTTTATTTATTTTTGGGACAGAGAGAGACAGAGCATGAACGGGGGAGGGGCAGAGAGAGAGGGAGACACAGAATCGGAAACAGGCTCCAGGCTCTGAGCCATTAGCCCAGAGCCCGACGCGGGGCTCGAACTCACGGACCGCGAGATCGTGACCTGGCTGAAGTCGGACGCTTAACCGACTGCGCCACCCAGGCGCCCCAAGGAGCCCTCTTTTAAGTCCGACCGACACGACAGGAGCAGGATGCTCTGGTAGAAGGAGCCTGCTGGCCTGAGGGTCAGAAGAAGGAGACATAACCACTGAGTGAACTGTCTTTTGACCCCATGTTCTCATGCTTCCCATCTGGAGGGGAGTCTGCCAGGGGTTCCCACCTAGTGTTATAGTCATCTGATGCCATGTGACAAATGACCCCAAGACTTGGTGGGTTAAAACATTGACATTTAGCCCTCAAACCTGCAATATGAACAGGATTTGCGAGGGCGGGAGGGGGGGAGGTTGGATCCCACTCCACTCATTGTCGGTTGGGATGGTGAGAAGGCAGGGGGTAGGAACCTCTGAAGACTCACTCACGTGCCTCAGAGTTAGTGGTGGCTGTTAGCTGCTGTGGGAGTGTGGCCTCACTTCTTTTCAAAATGGACCTCTCCAAGTGTTAGTCTGGGCTTCCTTATGTCATGATGGCTAAGTTGTAGAGTGAGCATCCCAAGAGAGACACAACATCAAGTGGAAGCTGTGTTAACCTTTCTTTCTTTCTTTCTTTCTTTCTTTCTTTCTTTCTTTCTTTCTTTCTTTCTTCTATTTGAGAGAGAGCAAGCAAGTGAGCATGTGCGAGCAGGCAGAGAGGGGCACAGGGAGAGAGAGAGAGAGAGAGAGGGAGAGAATCTTTTTTTTTTTTTTTTTAAACA
>NW_024412391.1:46064107-46109769 GCF_014898765.1 Herpailurus yagouaroundi
GCGAGCAGGCAGAGAGGGGCACAGGGAGAGAGAGAGAGAGAGGGAGAGAATCTTTTTTTTTTTTTTAAACATTTATTCATTTTTGAGAGACAGAGACAGAGCATGAGTAGGGGAGGGGAAGAGAGAGAGGGAAGGCACAGAATCCGAAGTGAGATCCAGGCTCTGAGCTGTCAACACAGAGCCCGATGAGGGGCTCAAACCCATGAACCATGAAACCATGACCTGAGCTAAAGTTGGGCACTTAACCGACTTAGCCTTCCAGGCGCCCAAGAGGGAGAGAATCTTAAGCAGGCTCTATGTTCCTCACAGAGCCTGACATGGGGCTTGATCCCACAACCCTGGGATCATGACCTGGACTGAAATCAAGTGTCAGATGTTGAACCAACTGAACCACCCAGGCGCCCCATGTGTTACCATTTCTAACGTAACCTTGGAAGTCACATAGTGTCACTTCAGCCATAATGACAAGCCCACTGAGGTTCAAGGGAAGGGAACATAGACCCCAGAAATCAATGGAGTGGTGTCAGTGTTACTTTGTAAGGAATCTTTGGAGATGAAATGTATGTTTGTGTTGTCATCTTTGAAAAATATGTCTTCCACACCCAGTAATGATGAATCAGAATTGGCATCAGCTCTCTCTAAGCCATAAATAAGGCTTGAGATCTGACCTGTGTCTAGAAACTGGGGCACTTCTCCTTTTCAGGAGATGATTGTCATTGCTGGGTGCTGGAGCTGCCCTGCCTTTGGTGGGGGATTGCTATTTGCATAGCAGTGGGACTTCTTTGATGAGAGATGCTATCCGAATACAAAGTAGGGTATTGAAACACCTTCAGTGTGCTAACCTCCCTGCACAACCCAAGGGAATTCAGGATGAAGAGCGGGATCCTGGCTGCTGACAATCATTTCTAACATTAATTTAATGGAATTCAGCTAGAGTTTCGATACATTATTTATACCTCACATTCTGACTTAGGTTTTCTTGTAATTTCTATTACGTACTACTCTTTCATAGTGCCTTCATAAGATACAAGCTTCTAAACAGGATCCATTCAGCCTTACATGTGTACGTTATTTTTTTAATTTTTATTAAAAAAGGTTTTTTTTCAAATTTTTTAAAATTTATTTTTGAGAGAGAAAGAGAGAAAGGGAGACACAGAATCCAAAGCAGGCTGCAGACTCTCAGCTGTTGGCACAGAGCCCAACACAGGGCTGAAACCCATGAACCGTGAGATCATGATCTGAATTGAAGTCAGACGCTTAACCGACTGAGCCACCCAGGCACCCCACATTCTTACATTTGATAAATGAGGATACTTGTATCTTTTTCCAGTATTGAGATTAAAATAAATTTCAGTAAAAACCTCCTAGTGGCTAATGTAATGGGGGAGGGGACACACAGGCCATCAGTTTGATAACCTGCCACGTGCCAGGTTCCGTCCAGTTGTAGGCAATTTAGAAGATAAAACCAAAAAAGAATAAGACACTGCCTTCAAATAGCTTCTGGTCTGTGCACTACTGGAGAGAAAAAATAACCGCAGCATGGTCAGCATTAGTTACAGAGGTGCTTTTACGTTTTTCTTCCCTTTTTAGCTCTAGTCTCCTGATATCCACCCCAGTTTTTAAAAATCTGTTCTCTCTGCCTTTTCCATCCAGTTCTCCTTGTAATTTTGTTCAGCTTGCACAATTTAAATGTGTTGCACATTCATTTTCTTGCAACAGTCCTTCCCCTAGGAGTGTGTAAAAATTTCCTATGTCCCTTTTTCTCCCTGCCTGCATTCACTAATTTAGTGATTTCTTGCTTTCTTTCGAGCCTCTTACAAGGCATTGTTTATTTTATTGCAGTTCTGGAAGGACACCCCCAAACTGTATATCGAGAAATTGGTTTCATAGAATTTTTTTTAAAGCTTAGATTCTCCATCCTAGAGTTATTTTTAGTCAGGCCGACAAAGGGACATCAAATGTGCACATCTGATACACCAGCCACTAGGTATTTAGTTTCTTGTCATTTGAGTCGGTTCGGCTAGTGCTTCTGGAGCATTATTCATGTTTACGTTTTAGCTTCATGTTTACATTTCTGAAAAGACAATTAGTAGATTTTTAAAGGAGATAGAGAAGTTTTTAAAATGTGTATTCACATTTCACAGTGACTCAGTTGATCGTCTTTTTAGATAAATACTGAAACGCAACCTGTGGTTGCCAATTGTTAAAACTCTACCCCGCTTCCCCCGGCAGTTGTCAGTTAAGGATGGATAACAACACCCACTGATAAAATTCAAACCACCAGATGTTATTTTAAGTTCTTGGGTGGCGCTCTCTCTTCTTACCCTTCAAACTGCTAAGTCACATCCTGTTTTGCATTTTAATTTGCTATAAATTAGATGCAGTAGACGTAGGTCTGGCGTTAGATACTAAAATGAAATTTAGTGCCAAAATAAAGGAAGGCAGTTCTGTGGAGTAAATCTTTATATCCTTTCTGGATGCAAGATTTAGGGCAGTGGTTCTCCACCCTCACCGTGCATCAGAATCACCTCGGAAGCTTTTCAGACGCCTTCGCCTGGGCCGAGACCTCATCCCAGAGAGCCTGCATGAATTGGTTTGAGTGGGGTGACACTGGTATTTTGTAGAAACTCCCCCGGGTGATTCCATCATGCAGCCGGGCTTGAGCACTATTGCATGAGGTGTCCTCTCCGCCTCCACCTTCCCCTCTACCTGGTCGGGTCCTATTCCCATTTTGCTCCCTGCAGGCCATCTCTTTCAAGCTTTTGCTCACAACTCCAACCCCACTGAGCTGTTCACCAGTGACTGCCCACAACACCGACCTGATATCCCGCCCTGAACTGGGTTCTCATTTGTTTCATCTACACACATCTTATCTCTTTGATCAGAGTGGTTTCCTCCTTGCATTCAGCTGCAGTCACTCAGTTTCCATCATTTCGGGGTTAGCACAGCTGTGGATGTTCAGTATGTACTTTATAGACATGTACTGAGTTGGATTTTCATCAGTGTAGCCATTCTCCTTTGGCTTCTTGCATTTTCACTGTAACTTTATTAGCCCACATGCATCCATAAGTGTTTCTTCTCTTTGAGATGTGGCACGCCAAGTAAGAGTGGCCACACTGTAGGAGGAGGGAGCACAGCCCATTTCTGATTGTGCCATTCAGGCATGGAGGGGTTGACCTGTGGACTCCACCTTCTCCACACAGAACATCTTGTTCTAGAGCGGCTGCTGGGACCTCGTGGGTGGGTGGCACATACAACATGAAGCGGGCTGTCCGGCTGGAGAAAGAAAAAACGCTTGGGGGAATGGATCTCTGCCCGAAAGCCCAAGAATATGGGGTTGTTCCAGGAGAAGATGCCCCTAGAACTGGAAAACAGTAACTTTCTTTACTTTGTCAAACTGTGAGGATTCTCACTGCCGGTGTTTCGGGGGCCCCTGTTTCTGGCCCAGGAAGCTGACCAGGGAATGGCTGGTTGGCACCTTTCTGTTGACAGGTACAGAGGTGACTAAGATTCCTCATTTTTAGGTATGCTACATCATTGACATAATGATGGCATACGTTATTGGCACTAAACCACCGTAACCGAGAGATCCCCAAATTCAGTGGTTTTTGACAAGATGGAAGTTTATTTCTCTCATGTAACCGTCCAGATATGGTTATTCCTGAGCTGGCACAGTGACACTACCATCCTACACCAATGACTTTCATTTTCTGGGTCTAGTTGTCACCGTGTCTCAGCCCTCAGAAATGGGGAAAGGGCAGAGAGTGTGTGCACATCTCTTGTTAGCACAGCTTCCACGGTACCTCATCGGCAGAACTTAGTCATAAGCCCTCACCAAGCTGCAAGGACGGCCGGAAGTGTAGCTTCTATTCAGATGACCTTGTGGCCAAGTACAACTTGAGAGTTCTCTTAGTAAACAAAGAGAGAATGTATACCAGTGAGCAGTAACCCAAGTGATGCATAATAACCTGCCCAAATAGTAGATGTACCAACTATCATCCCTGTTCACTGGTTTGGTTAAAAATACACTAAACTGTCAAAAATGCAAATGAATGTCTAGTACTGTAATGTCATGGTAGGAAACTGAAGGTCTCGAGGGGGCCATGTGGTATTTCTACCTTTCAGAGGAAGGTAGCCTGTGAGTTGGAAGAGGATATAGAAAGTGGACAAATAACCATAGCACAGGTGGTGTTGACAGACAGATTTGGTTTATGGGGAAGCCTCATGGCATCTTTGAGAACGAGCGTGTTTGGCAAGAGATTTGCCATCCTGATCAATAGAGTTCAACTGACATTTAATGACATGGAAAAAACATTAAAACTTGATTGAACGGAGAACAATAGGCATAGCAAAGGGGGAGTGCGGTAACAGAGGAGAACTTTAGCAATTCATAAACACACCTGGGAAACAGGGTGGTTGTGTATTATCGGCCTCTGTGCAGCCTATGAGGACTAAGCAAAATAAACGGGAAACATTAAAATTTGGACATAGATAAGATGGTCTGATTCATCTCATCAAGAAGGTGAGGGTGGTTCTCATGGCTAACCTATGATTCTAGAAGGGAATATTTTGCTTTAAAGAAGTAGACGAATGAAAATCCAGACCTTAAAGGTGAATTTCTGGGTAAGAGAGAAAAAAGCCACAGAAATGTTGTTGTAGTAGGACCAATATTATGGATTACTAGACAAATGATGCTTTCTCTCCAGAGACTGTAAGTCTAGAGGGGCTGCCGAATGTGCTGATAAAAGCACTGAAAGTTTCATTCCACAAATTTCTTTCTAAATTTTTTTTAACGTTTATTTTATTCATTCATTCATTCATTCATTTTATTTCTGAGACAGGGAGAGACAGAGCATGAACAGGGGAGGGTCAGAGAGAGGGAGACACAGAATCTGAAACAGGTTCCAGGCTCTGGGCTGTCAGCACAGAGCCCGACGCGGGGCTCGAACTCACGGACCGTGAGATCACGACCTGAGCCGAAGTCGGCCGCTTAACCGACTGAGCCACCCAGGCGCCCCTCATTCCACTAATTTCTGATAAACTCTTAACTTGTTTTGATGATTGTTTAATTTTTAAGACTGAGAAAATAATGCAAGGGTTGAGGTATTTGGATTTCTGAGAAAATAATGCAAGGGTTGAGGTATTTGGATTTCTGGGAACTCAGCCCAGGTATCAGCATGAAGGATGGATGAGTTTGCTCTCGAAGTAAGCAGTAGGCTTCATGTTCCAGTGACAAATCCAGGGGCCATCCACCAGGCTGTGGTCTGGAGGAGGGTGAAGATAGCAGAGTGGGTAGACAGCTGCCTTACTAAAGTCAGGGGCATGGGTGAGATGATTAAGAACTAAAGCTCACAGAAGGAGGTGGATGAAGGACCAAACTTGAGTCAATTCCTATGTGCCTGGAGAGAAAAACAGGAGCCAGGGAGCCACACTTGAAAGCTAAGAGGAACGAATTAAGAGTGTTACACGAGCATGCTAGAATAAGGTCTGCAGAACTAGTATCAGGAAATAGCTGAGGCTTTCAAAAAGTGGTTAAAAGCTACAAAACGTATATCCAGAGCCAGATGAACAAATAAAAGTAAGCTTCTGAGTGTGGAAACTTGCTCTTTGCAGAACATCATGAGTGAAAAGAATTGTTCCAATTCTACTTTTTTCCCCCACCTCTATTTTCAAAAGGAGAAGTACTATGAAAAGAACTGAATACACATAGAGAAGAGGAAATTGAAAACCAAGACAGGTGAAGGAATAGGAAATAGGTACCTAGCCCTGTGAAACAGGTTCTGGATGCCAGTTCAGACCAAAACCAAAACTGAATTACTTTGGTCTTCTCGAACCTCTGAGAGTAAGCAGTGTCGGAAGAAAAGGATTGCGATAGGTATCAGAAGCCTAAAAATGGGAAGATGCTGTCAAGATCATTAGAAAGAGAGGAAATTTCTGGAAACTCCAGAGCAGTGGTCCTCAATCCTGGCTGCACATTGGAATCTACTGGGGAACTCTTACCAAACCACTGCTGCCCAGGTCCTACCCCTACATTTATGATTAAAGCATGCTAAGGACATGATACCACCCTGTAGGATCTTCCCACAAGCACCCAGGGGTCAGAATCCCAACTGCATACAGATGAGTTCTGTCCATCCACGGCAGAATTCTTTAATGTAGTATTCCTAATCAGGTGAACGTTTTATGTTTAGAAAAGGAGTCAGTTTGGGTTTACTTAAGACAAGTCATCCTGAATTATTCTAGTTTCCCCTTGTGGCTTGGTTACTGGATCATAAAAATGAATCAAAAATTAAAAACCTCACAGATATGATAGATCTTTCTGCCAGTTGATAAGTGGGGATTGGGGGAAGGTCATTCTGAGCTCAGGAACTTGTTCTGGGAGGGTTGGGACGGACTAATACATGTGATCTACCACCTCGGGACCACCTGGGAGGCAAAATAGTGAGAATGTGGTAGCTGGGGAGGAGGACACAGCCTCATGAAATCATGCCAGCAGTAAAAGCCACTCTCCTGATCCCTGTGAATCAGGCAGAAAACTAAGGTCTGAGTCAAAAGCTCCTCTTTTGGGAGGGGATTCATCTAGGTGTAGGGATGGGATTCATCTAGGTTGTAGGACATGGACTTTTCATAATAATCATTTGGCAGGTACCTTTACCTCCTTCCCCATATCTGTGTGCAAGTGCTCTGTCCTAGAAGCCCTGCCAGCTTTGAGTCGTCCATCTGTACACTTTGGAAAGGCTAGCGTGAGCAGCCGTGGCCACCAGGATCTCCCCCAATTGTCCTCTTCCCTTTCTTCACCAGCGGGTACCTTTGATACGCTCCTTTCCAATCCTGTGAGCTGGGGGTTATTGTGTGTCTTTCCCTCCCTCCCCACTCGCTTGTTCCAAGCATCTCGAGGCAATTGGACTGTCAGGCTGAGGCCTGCACCTCCCCCGAAAGACAACACAGAGGCATCCTAGAGAGCTGAGTAGAAAACTGCCCACTATCAGGACATCTTGCCAACAGCAGCTTGTGTAACTTTCTAGCTTAAAATAAAAATTAAATATAAATATTGTCTTATTTCATAAAGTACTTGAAGTGGTTCCCAAGAATACACACACTACCCAGGCAAATAGTGGGAGGTTGAGAGAATTAGAACACAGTGACAATAAGGTAAGCCAGGCACAGAAATGCCCTTCTTGGCCACCGTTGTTCAGCAGCAGCGTGCCACTAACCTGACTCTGTCTGTCCTGCTACCCCAGAAAAAGAGGGGTATGTTCTCGTACATAAGTTCCCAGGGTCCAAAAGCGGAGAACACGCCTGTCATTTAGAAGTAGCACCACGACCTGGAAATTTTCTTGTGAAGGTCCTCTCTCTTCTAGAAAATCACACCACAGCCTCACAAGGGGTGGACCCCGCGGCACTGTTTCTAAGAGCAAAGAGACAACCCGAAGGAAGAGTAAGTTCAACAAGGAGACTCATACCATGAAACCGTGTTACAGGAATGAACTAGAGTGTGTGCAGGTGTAATGACTGTAAGTGAAAATAAGCCAGCTGGAGAAAGAAATTATGCTATGATATTATTAGATAAATTTTTTAAAAGCCAGGAAAATGGTAGATATAAAAATAAAATACTGTATAAATAAGGATGAGGACCTATTAACGTTGGGGGGATAGGAATTTGGATATTTATAAATTTTTAAAAAATGCTTTATTTTTTGAGAGACAGAGACAGAATGTGAGTGGGAGAGGGGCAGAGAGAGAGGGAGACACAGAATCCAAAGGTGGCTCCAGGCTCTGAGCTGTCAGCATGGAGCCAGACGCGGGGCTGGAACCCACGAACTGTGAGATCATGACCTGAACTGAAGTTGAATGTTCAACCGACTGAGCCACCCAGGTGCCCCACAGAATATGGATATTTATAAATATCCTTTTTATTTTTCTGATGCTAAGAGAAAAGCAGCCGCTGTGATGTTGTGCACAAGACTAACAACAACATCGTTCATACACTGGCCGTCACCTTTCATGTGTTTCTGTACACTAAGTTCCTCTAATCACCTCAACAGCCCCTTTGGGGCGACCCTTTCATTATTTCCACTTGTCACATGGAACACTGATGACATAGAGAGGCTCAAAATTTGCCGAAAGCCACTTAATACGGATGGTTGGGGACCCGGGCAGTTTGAATCCAGAGCTTGTGGCTTTAATTATCACACTAGTCCATAAAGCTTCCTAAGATCATAGGGTGGATTGTTCGTTTTTGTATATTTGACCTCTCTCATTGTAGGCCAAGGGCATAGCCCAGAGGGCACTGCTGGCAAAGAAGTTCTCCCAAGATGAGGCAGTGCTGTTTGACCAACTCCTCTATGTGATGATCTGGCATGAGCTATGTGCACACACTGTGTTAGCTTTTTGGATCAGAACTCATGCCTCTCAACTCTGGATCTGCATCAGACACAACCTGTGGAGGTTTTAGGACTTTTAAAGTCTAGCCCCACCATACTAGATCATGGATAGGGCCTGGTCATTAGTATTTTTAAAAGCTCCCCACATAATTCTAATGTGTAGTCAGAGTTGAGATCCACGGCTCTATAGAGTCTGGACAATACAGCATTCGAGGTTATGATATCTGGCAAGAGCCTTGAGCGTAGATATTTTGTGTTGAGGATCAAGGACAAATCAGTATATGGTGACTTTTGTGATCAGATGGCAGTTAGTGTCTCATGAAATGAAGGCTCCTAATTGTGAGAAAAGAATGCAGGGGCCTCCACATACCCCATCATGCCCATGTGGGCCTCAGCAGGATAGGATCTATCTGGCCTATTCTCTTCTTTAAGTTTTTTGAAGAGTTGTTTAAGAAAATTTGCCATGGTGAGTAAGCATGGGAATGGGGACTGGAAGCACATGTATCTGGCATTTGCCATCTCTGGTTTAAAGGAATAGTTAAGCAACAGGACAGAATCTTCCTCAGAGGAGAGCTCAGGGTCCATTCCAGTCTCCTGACAAATAGATACCAGAGGCCTCGAGGATCTATGCCATGGGTAGCAAATTAACCTAGGATAGTGGTTCTTAAACTTGTGTATCAAAATCGCCTAGAAAACTTATTAAGAATGGGTTACTGGGTCCCACCCTTAGCTCCTGACCCTGCAGGTCTTTGATAGGGTGTGAGGATTTGCATTTCTGAGAAGCCCATGTGATGGTGCTGATCTGAGGACCACTTTTTGAAAACCACAGGTCTAGAATAATAAAAGGGATTTTGGGCTTCCTATCCACTCTGCTTATCACAGACACACAAACAGAAAGATTGGCTAGGTAAAATAAGAAGGGTTAAAGACTACTGGCTGTGTCATGCACAGAATCCCATGAGGAATGTGTTACTTATATAGGTTAGCAGGCCTATCCCCAGATATTCTGATTTGATCCATCCAAAGTAGAGCTTCCAAAGTCTGCATTTTAAACGAGAATCCAGGAGACTTAGAAGAAGGTGGATCTGGACACTTTGAGAAATTGGATGTGACCATACCGTTAGGGGGTTAGAGTGGGTTGGCACATTTGAACCCAGAAGTGTGAATTAAGGGATAAATTAACATCAAGCTATGGAGAGGATTTCAATGCCCTTCATGCTCTTCTTCGTAAGTCTTCCAGTATAATTTATGAGATGGAAGACAGAATTCACATGCCTATGCAGTCTGTGAATGCTTCCACAGAGGAAAAGCCGGCCAAATACACTGAATGGCGACTGGTCCCAGAAATGTCTTGACAGACTGGAATCATGGGTCAAAACTAATATAAGGATAGACGATAATAAAAAAGAATAGTCAAGTCCTGAATTTCAGCTAAAGGAAGGAGTCTTGTTCAGAAAGAAAAGCCCAGCTTCTCCACAGTCCCTATCACTTCAGAGTCCTGGAGAACACTGTCCAGGCAGCAAGTGCCAGGAAGAGGTATAGGTATCCCCAAAGCTAAGACAAACTGAGGCATTGGGTCACAGTTGCTGTGTGTACATGGCAAGGGAGGCGAGTGTTCCCCTCTCTCCTACTCTGAGCCAGACCACACCTGGAGCTTGTTGTGAGATCTGAGCACCATTTTTGGGGAAGCACAGACAAACTGAAGTCTAATCAGAATTGGATGTCTGATCATAATGATCTGACATACAAAATGGCGGATGAAAATGTGGCTGTGTGCTCTGGAGAGGAAAAGGTTTGTTGGATAGGATAGGGATGGTGGTGGTTCCAATGCAGGTGTTGATGAAAAAGAAATTATTCATCTCGTCCTCTGTCATGGCAGACGGCAGGTCTAGGAACAATGTGTCCTACTGAGACAGATTTCAACTCTACATGAAAAGCCCTCTAGGACAGACTTCTTTGGAGATGATGTTGTCTCGTGAGCCTCGGTACTCATCCCTCCCCCAGGGATAGTCAGCAGCATCCCAGCATCAGGCCAGCCATCCAGGTAGTCAGATTGGCCGGCATTAAACACAGAGGTCCGGGATCAGCTATTTGAGGGCATTGTGGTTAGAACCCACTTCCAGAAAGTGTTCTGGAAACCCAGAAAGGGTTCTGATCAATTTTTGGATTTTAGAGCCAAATAACCAAAGCCCTACTGTTGATCATGTAACATCTTGAAAATCAAGGTGTTTCAGTGGGCATCATTTCTAAGGATTTGAATAATTTGGATTTGAACACCCAGGATTTGAATAATTTTCTTTTACCAAAGAAGACCAGAAGATCAGAAATGGATATTCCAGTATGTATTTTTCTGGTGTTAATTCCGGAGATAATTTTTCGATATATTTTACCGGGAAATTTTAAGTTAACTAGAACTATATGCCCTCTGGTCTTCATGCGAGTTGTTTTCAAGGATGGAAGCAAAACCTGTTTCTCAGCCAAACATGACCAAGTGTGTGAGTGCAGACCCCAGGCCTAATAGAATAAAAAATAGCTGTGTTATACGCCACTGTTTCAAACCCACTAGTTAATATTAAGTTGGTTTCTTGGAAAGCCAATGATGAATAATGTGGCTTTCTTTCTTTTTTTTTTTAATAATGTGGCTTTTATCTTTTTGCCTTTATGTCTTGTTCAAAGTAAGCATGCTGCTTTGTTGATTTCAAAATCTGGTCACACTTGTGTTACGGATTTGGGGAAATGTTAATATGTTTTAAAATTCCATAGAGTCCTTATTTGTTTGTACTTATTTATTTGGTTGCAAGAAAAGTATAGAATCTAATTTGGTATTGTATATGCCACTTTCAGGGAGCCAGGAGAGGAGGAAACGGAACTAACATCTGTGGAGTATCTATTCTGTCCACACCAGACACCTCGTCCTCATTTTTCATTTAATCCTCACGATGCCCCATTTCCTCCATAAAAACCCTAAATATCAGAGAGGTTACTACATCTGTCAGGGTGCACAGTTTATAATAAGGGAGCACCGATTCAAACCTAGGTCTGGCTGCTTCCAAGGCACATACATCTTGCTGTGTACGTCTCCTTTGCATTTTTTTCCTAAACCATGTATTATTTTTTTATGGGAAAATGGCCAAAATAAATCTTAAAATCAGCCTTGTTGCCATAAGGCATGGCAGTGCCATGATCATTTATTCTTCCCCATTCTTGGTGGAAATCAGAATTCTGTTTTCCCTAATGGAAGCCCCATGCTTGCGTGTCTCATGCCCACTGGACTTTTAGTTGGAACGCCATTTTCACCTGGGCCTGACCCCTCTGCTCCTAAGGTGAGGAGCAATGGTGAGAGAGGACCTAGCTCATCTCAGAAGCACACGAAGGACATTTTTAAAATTGACCTAAGCACATTGAGCTTTTCACACCTGTTGGATTTGGCAACAGGTGGTTTGTTGAAATGAAAGCAGGTCCCAAACTAAAATCTGTAATGCATCACAGTTGTATGAGCAGGCATACAAGCTGTTACTGTAAGTTCGGGAAGTCCCAGCAGTCTCTCCCTGGGGATTAGACAGAAGCCCCAGCTTCCCGTCCCTGGGGCACAGACAGGTACTTGCCAGAGAGGGCAGGTACAAAGCATTCAGCAGGAGGATAGAGCCCCCCCCCCCCCGCCCAACTTGTCAGATCAATGCCCAAGCGATGAAGGAAACTTCTGAGGAGGCTGCAGACATTCTTTTTTTTTAAAGTTTATTTATTTTGAAAGAGAATGCGTGCAAGTGGGAGAGAGAGAGAGAGAATGAGAATCCCAAGCGGGCTCTGCACTGTCAGTATGGAACCCGATGCGGGGACTGGAACTCATGAACCTGGAGATTGTGACCTGAGCTGAAGTTGGACTGAGCCACCCAGGCGCCCCGGCACACGTCCTATTTCTTGATCTGGGTGGTGATTATTTCAGTATTTGCAAATGTAAAATTTCATAGAGCTGTCTGCGTGGTTAAGATTTGTTCACTTTCCTATGTGTAAGTTATGCCTCAGTAAAAAAAAATAAGGGAGGAAATAAATTATTATCCTTCACAGCGTGTTCACAGCGTGTGAGCAGGGAAACTATTATATTTTATACAGACCCCTTCAGGTAGAGGTTTTCCGTGGAAGGGTCATGGAGAGATGGAAGCACCAAAGCTCTTTTGTACCCGCCTCATCATCCATACACCCCTGAATCAGCAGCCCCTGGCCTATATCTGTCGCCCCTAAAGGCTTTGTCCTCCCCATTTTACTAGGTCAGCACCGCGAAGTCAGCTAGTTGGAGTAGAAGACACCAACCTTCAGTGTGACCCCTCTTTGTTAAGGTCCTCTGTATTGGGACTCCCATCAAGGTTTTCCCTCCAATGACCCGGGCCAGCCCTTGGGGTCCCCTAGGGGGACACAATAACGACCTCATTCCCCATGACCACTTTGCTCCTAGGGCACCTTAGTCTCAGGCCTCTGTTGCCCTCACACTTTGACCTACCGTGTTTTAAGTATGTTCTTTCCCCAGAATTTGACCTCTTTTGTCCTTTGAGCCATAAGTGAACTGAATTTTACCTAGTGATCTTAACTGAATTTCTGATGAGGCGAGGCAGGAAGGTTCTGGCTGATGAAACAAGACATTATTTCCCCAGGTGATAATCCCAGGCTCACTCCGGATGGATGTGGGAGGGGCTGGAGTCCCACCCTCTTATTTCTCTGAAGGAGAAAAGGAGGCACCACGAAGGGTTTCTGTACT
Source organism: Herpailurus yagouaroundi (assembly GCF_014898765.1). Classification (NCBI taxonomy): domain Eukaryota; kingdom Metazoa; phylum Chordata; class Mammalia; order Carnivora; family Felidae; genus Herpailurus; species Herpailurus yagouaroundi. The sequence goes on from NW_024412391.1 coordinate 46,077,242, forward strand.
TGAGGAGAAGCCTTACTTCTAAGTACCGACTTAAATGAGTATGGTGGTTGGCTTGCTCACAGCCCTGGCCTTGGTAGCTCTCTCCTCCAAGGGGAAATGCAGCAAAGCTGAGAGATAAAGATGACCCTATATATCATTTGACTCTGGGACAGGGTTATTGTGTTTCTAATTTGGCAGTTTCAGGATTCCTGTGACTCTTTTTTCCCTGAGGATTCCTTTCTGTTCTTGCTGCACCTGTTATACAAGAACCCTCATCCTGCACTCTCCCTGTCAGAACCTCAGCTTTTTAAAACACGAAAAGAATACTGTCACACAAACAGAAACCCTTGGTTGGTATTCCCAATCCATTGTGGAATCAGTTGTCATGGCAATGGCTGCGGGGGCCCCCCCCCCCCCCCCCAACACACAGAGTTCATCGTTTGGGCTTCCCGTCATGGTTTTTTTCCTCTTCTCTTTCTTAAACAGCAACAGCCAACATGCTATTAAACAAACTATTAATATATCTGTACAGCCTTTCTTGGCAGTTTTGAACTCGACTGCACTGGCTTCTGACTTCAATTAGTCGTGCCCCACAAGTAAAGCTAACTTTATGAAGAAGCTGGGGTTGGTTTGGTTTTAGTTTTAGTTACTGTTGGATCTAACAAATAATGAATACAGAGATTTGGGGGGGTTTCTATGAAAGCAACATGGGAATTGAGTTCTACAGCTACAAGTACCTTTATTTTCTGAGATGTTGATATTTCTCATTGTGTTGGTTGTAGTTGATGGCTTTAGCATAATCATTTAAAAAAATTTTTTTTAATGTTTATTTATTTTTGAGAGAGCGACAGAGTGTGAGCGGGGGAGGGGCATAGAGAGAGGGAGACACAGAATCGGAAGCAGTCTCCAGGCTCTGGGCTGTCAGCCCAGAGCCCGAAGATGTGGGGCTCAGACCCGCGAACTGTGAGATCACGACCTGAGCCGAAGTCAGATGCTTAACCAACTGAGCCACCCGGGCACCTGAACATACTCACTTTTTTAAGCTTTTATTTAAATTCCAGTTAGTTAACAGACAGCGTAATAGTGGTTTCAGGTGTAGAATTTAGTGATTCATCACTTCCGTACAACACCAGGTGCTTATTAGTATACTCAGTTTTAAAGAACTTGGTGTTAATGAAAGGCACAGGAGATTATGTACTTAATTAACCAAAGGTTTGATATAATATCTAGCTGATAGACAATTATGTAACATCCTTCTTCTAAAATTAGACTACGTGGGGGTGCCTGGGTAGCTCAGTCGGTTGAGCGTCTGACTTCAGCTCAGGTCATAGTCTCGCAGTTCATAAATTGGAGCCCCACGTCGGGCTCAGTGCGAACAAACAGCTCAGAGCCTGGAGCCTGCTTCGGATTCTGTCTCCCCCCCCCCTCCCCTGCTCATGCTCTGCTCTCTGTCTCTCAAAAATAAATACATGTTAAAAAATTTTTTAAATTAGACTATGTGAACACTAGGAACCAGAGATTGGATGTAATTTTTTTTTTTTTATTGTTGTTAACATACCTGGGAAAATTGTACAGTTTATTTGAACTTAGTGCGTCACATAAAAGGCTGATCTGCTGAAGCCAAAACCAAACATGTCCGTCACCCTTAACTCAGGGCTGTGGATGAAGGGGTTCACCCCTGAAGAGTGGCAGGTGGCAGGTGGCAGGTGGCAACCCAGCTAGCTACTTGTAGGGGTGTCCCTGTGTCTGCCCTGGTCTGTCCCCTTCTCCACCGTAGACACGCTGCCATCTTAGAGATTGGTACTCTGCTGGGGGAAGGGATGGGGCAGTACCTCTGCAAAGCTGGCATATGACATGCTTCCTCCAGAGTCTTTCCCGTCAGCTCCTCAGTTCTGTAGGTCGCAGAGTTGGGCAGTAGCGCGTATCGCCAGACCTGACTATTAAAGCACGCTCACTTCCAACAGCAAGGTTAAAGCCCTGGGGTCTAGCCTGAATTCAGTCTCTTGGCAGCTGCATGACTGGGCAAGTTATGTAACTTCTCAGAGACTCGGTTTCTTTTCTGATAGATGTCTGTGTGCTTAAGATTTGTTCACTTTACTGTGAAACGTGAGATAATCCCCTCCCATCAAACGGTTGATTAAATGAGATCATGTTTATGGGAAACTCTTACTCTAGGATGTGGCCGTTAAGTAGTGTGGACACCACAGATGATTATCGTTTCAATTACTAGCATACTAATAGATGATACGGGAAATTCTGTTTGCCGTTACAGTTGTGTCACACAATGAAATAGTGTTTTGAGAGGATGTCTCAAACCCTTGGCAGAACAAATCCTCCACCCCATCCCCTCAAAAAACAGATTTTTTAAAATTGTAGTAAAATGCACATAAAATCAATTTTTAACCATTTTTAAGTGTATTTTAATTTAGTGACATTTAGTAATTCGCAGTGTTGTGCAACTATCACCATTATCTAGTTCTAGTTAATCACCCTTAAAGGAAACCCCATAGTCATACACTGTTTCCCGATTCCCCCAGCCCTCGGCAACCACTACTTGGCCTTTGGCCTCTAAGGATTTGCCCACGGTGGATATTTCGTATAAACAGAAACATATGTATATGGCCTTTTGTGTCTGGCTTCTTTCACTTAGCATAATGTTTTCAAGGTTCATCCATGTTATATCACGTATTACTACCTCATTCCTTTTAATTCCTGAGTAACATTCTGTTGTATGGATATATAGCCTTAGTCCATTCGGGCTGCTATAACAAAATACTACAGACAGCAACAGAAATTTATTCCCCACAGTTCTGGAAGCTGGGAGCCCAAAACCTCTTCAGGTTGCAGACTTACTGTATCTGCTCGGGAGCTCTGTGTGGTCTCTTTGATAAGGGCATTGATTCCACCCATAAGAGCGGTGTCCTCAGGCCCTAGCTGCCCACCAAAGGCCCCACCTCCTAATGGCATCACATTGGGCTTAGGATTTTTAACATAGGGATTTGGTGGTGGGCAGGGGTGGGGGTGGGGGGACACAAAATTCAGACCATAGTGTATACCATAGGTAGTTTATCCATTCGTCACTTGATGGACGTTGTGTTGTTTCTGCCTTTGGCTATTGCCAATAGCATTGCTATGGACATTTTTGTACAAGTTTTTGTTTAAATACTTGTTTTCAGTTCTTTGGGGGTATGTGCCTAGGAGTAGAATTGATGGATCAGATGATTGTGTTTAACTTAAAAAAAAAAAAACTGCCAAACTGCTTCCAGCCGTGCTGTTGTACCTCTTTATATTCCTACCAACAATGCCCGAGGGTTCCAGTTTCCTCCAGCACTTGTTATTTTCCAGTTAAAAAATGATGCTTAGGTATCTCACAGTGGTTTGGGATGGTTTGTATATACTGATTTTGTGTGGGTCTGGACCCATGTTTTTCTTACTAGTGTTCATAATTCTGTCATACCGCAAAGCTACATGACGAACCACCTATACGTGATTTCCAATAAAAGATGGGTGTGAAACATCTTTTCCTTCACAGCTCCTGACATGGCTAAGCATGGCTCTGTAATGTGTAGTGTAGACAAACCACTTGTAGAGAATCAGTGGCTAATCATAGATGGTGTCTGATTCCTCTGACCTTTCTGTAATCCTTTTCTTTTGCTTTTAGAGATTTCCTCCGGGTCATCCAAAATGCTGTTAAAACATATTGGATAAGAACTGAGCCACCTGCCTGTGTGGGACTTCCATACTCTCCTGTATTGTCTTCGGATGGCATTTTGATTTGCATCGGGGCCAAGTGACCTGCTGTTCAGGATGAGTGATGAGAAGAACCTTGGGGTGTCTCAAAAACTGGTCTCACCTTCAAGGAGCACCAGTAGCTGCTCCTCCAAGCAGGGGAGTCGACAGGTAAAGTTTAACCAATGCAAATTTTAAGATGCAAATATATACCAAGAAATTTGCAGATTAAGATGTGTACATTTACTTGGGAACCTCTACTATTCAGTGTAATAGCATTTGCTTTCAGTCATACCTTAATTATATGAGAAGAGTAAATTTTAGGTAATTTTTAAAAAAATTTGAGAGAGAGAGAGAGAGAGAGAGAGAAAGCGCTTGCATGCATAAGCAGGGGAGGAGCTGAGGGGGGGGTGGTGGGAGAGAGATAATCCCAAGCAGGTTCCATACTGTAGGCTCAGAGCCTGATGCAGGGCTCAATCTCATGAACCATGGAATCGTGACCTGAGCCGAAATCAAGTCAGATGCTTAATCGACTGAGCCACCCAGGTGCCCCAAACTTCAGGTAATTTTAATAATGCAGCTCGAGTGCTCACCAGATGGGAAGGAACTGTATTTGGCTTTTTGCATTATTTCATCCAATCCTTGGAACTGTCCTCTGACACAGATATTAATATCTCTTTTTTTTTCCATGAGGAAGCTGAGTCAGAACCAACTGAGTTATTTGCCCAAGGATACACAGCTAGTAAGTAGCAGAATAAGAAACCACAGCTCAGTCTGACTCCAGAGTCCACACTTTCCTTTGTACCCTACTAACCCAAACAAAAAAAACCCCACAATCACTTTTCCAGTAAGTTTAATATCCTCTTGCCCTCTTTTCCTTCCCTTTATAAGTCATTTACGACCGCTTCCAAGCGCAGATTGCCCTGCTGGTGACTTTGAGTCTCACCTGCTTTATTTCTCCATGGATGAGGGAATCGAATCCACAGAGCAGTGGTCAAAAGGTATTAAGTAGGAAGAAGAAAGAAGTGAAGCAAAGAACTGAATCATTAACTCCTAAATAACTGTCAGCTGTAATTCTATGTCGTTTCTTGGTTTTCTTTCTAATAAATCTGTTGGCAGAACTCGCGGGTTTTAGGTCAGTGGCGGTAAATGCAGATGAATCATTATAATTCTACCACCATAAGTTCAGTAGAGAGAGAAGTTGTGTCAAGAAGTTGTGGCTTCACAATCAAAACGGTCTCTGAGCCTTTTCAGCATCTGCTGGCTGTGTTGGCATTATCTTTCCCTCATGGGAAGTGCTGGCCTAGGAATTGTCCCAGAGAGTTCTTGGTTCCAGATTTGGAAGCACCGATCGGGCGACCTCCCACGGCAGGCACGTCCGCACATTTATGACACATCATCACGGGTCTCTCCGTCTGAACACTGCCTGGGCCATGGAGCTTGCCACCTCATGGTGCTGCTTCATGTCATCAGAATCTGTGATTGTAGACACATTAGATTTTGCCTGAGGCTGGACATTCACGGAGCCCTCCAAGATCTCCTGTGAGGGGTTTAGGAAGAAAAATTTTTTCAGCACAGTAATCACTTCTGTCTCTGATTAAAAAAAAAAAAAAAAAAAAAAAGGCTAAAATTAGTCCTTGGCTAATGCATCATGACTCCTTTTGGAGTTCCAGTTTCGTAAGGGTAGCTGTATGCTCGCCCTCCTTGCCAGCTTTCCATGGGGGTGGAGGGGTAGGGGGGTGGTTCTCTCCCTGGCCAAAATTCTGATTGGGATTAGAGATTGAATATGTGATCTTTCCCTCACCCTTTGCACCTAGTAGCATCCACTGATATCTCCCTCTTGGATAAAAGGAGAAAGAACATGATTTATTCATTTATTTATTTTTTAAAGCTCATTTATTTATTGAGAGAGAGAGAGAGAGAGAAGGAGCAGGGAGGGGCAGAGAGAGAGAGGAGAGAGAGAACCCCAAGCAGGCTCCATGCTGTCAGTGCAGAGCCCAACACAGGGCTCAGTCCAATGAATGTGAGATCATGACCTGAGCCAAAATCAAGAGTCTGATGCTTAACCGACTGAGCCACCCAGGTGCTCCAAGAACATGATTCATTTCAATGGCCAGTGCTTATAACACCAGAGGAATTGGAACAGTGCAGTGACATCCTATGATTGAATACCACAGAAACTTCTTTTACTGTGTTATTTGAATTGATTAATTTTGGTTTTCTTTTTTTTTTTTTTTTAATTTTTTTTCAACGTTTATTTATTTTTGGGACAGAGAGAGACAGAGCATGAACGGGGGACGGGTCAGAGAGAGAGGGAGACACAGAATTGGAAACAGGCTCTGAGCCATCAGCCCAGAGCCTGACACGGGGCTCGAACTCACGGACCGCGAGATCGTGACCTGGCTGAAGTCGGACGCTTAACCGACTGCGCCACCCAGGCGCCCCTAATTTTGGTTTTCAAAAGACTCTTTTGAGCTTATGCCATAAAGACTAAGAGGAGGGGCTCTCTCTCTCTCTCTCTCTCTCTCAAAATAAACAACAAAAAAGAAATTTAATGTGAGCAATGTTGAAATCTGATAATCTGTGCAACAACCTACTTGTTTTTATTTTTTTTATTTTTCCATTTTTTAATTTTTTAAATGTTTATTTATTTTTGAGAGAGAGAAACAGAGACACAGAGCATTAGCGGAGGAGGGGCAGAGAGAGAGTGGGAGACACAGAATCTGAAGCAGGCTCCAGGATCTGAAGCTGTCAGCACAGAGCTCAACTTGGGGCTTGAACTCATGAACCATGAGATCATGACCTGAGCAGAGGTCAGATGCTTAACTGACTGAGCCATCTAGGTGCCCCCAACCTACTTGTTTTTAAAGCCCCAGTTTAAAGTCACTATTAGCTAGTTCTGTTCTTTTCACTTCATGGGGGAGTGGTGCAGAAGTCTGATGTTGACTGTACTGGACCCTCTAAAAGTCTGGTTTTTCTCATATGCTTTGGAATTATGGTTTAGAGTGTCATCTTGAGTTTGCCTCTTCATGTTCTTTCTCTGCTACTCACCTTGCCGTATCTAGGGATCTGCTATTTCCTGCTTCTTACCTCTGGGGACCCCGGTTCAGAGCCAAGTGTTGTATTTGCAGTTTGGGGTTTCTGTTCCACATCGATGATCGAATATCCAAGATCCACCAGCAGCCAGCACACATGGGCCAAGTCTGGTGGTGGTCTGCCTCCTGCCACCTCCCAGGATAAGGAGTTTTCAAGCCCCCTTTCATTGTGGTGTGGCGCTCCCCCTCCTTATTTGCTTATTTCCAGCAGTGAGGCCAGCTCAGGTCCCAGCCTTTTCCTGTGGACATTTTTAGCCCCATTTACCCACAGAAATAGGGCTCCTGGACAGTCTGTCTACAGTATCCTTTGCCTTTCTATTTTGTGTTTGAGCGACAGAGATGTTTAATCTTGTGTTTTTTTTTTAATCTCACACACACACACACACACACACACACACACACACACACACACACCCCACCCCCCCACATACCCTACATGATTGTAACTTTGTATATTTTTGCTGTTTGGAGCCAGGGTGGTAATCGAGAGGGCCACTAACTGCAAACTTACAATACAGACCTAGCTGAAAACCTTGGTTGTCTTAAATTCTCCTTCGTCATCACGGGGGGACATGGAGAGCCTCTATACTCCAGCTACACTGGCTTTCTTTCGGTTGCTTGCATTGGCTTTGCCCTTGTCCTTGTTTCTTGAAGTGAATTTGAACTTGTCCTTCCTGTCCCAGAGCCTCCTCACGTAAGATCTCAAGGAGCTAGGCCTTTATGTGTCTTTCATCTAAATGTCTGTTAGAAGAGTTTGCTTCCTTGAAGGACAGAATGATCGAGACCTGGGCATTAATTGTGATTGGTGTCTTTGCTTTTACATGTGACCTAAGACAGAGTTTACAGCTTGGAACCATGAAAACCCAAGGAGAAGGGTTCTATCATCTTTTAACTTAAATACTAGGGCTTTTTATTTTTTTTTATTTTTTTTAACGTTTTTTATTTATTTTTGAGACAGGGAGAGACAGAGCATGAACAGGGGAGGGTCAGAGAGAGGGAGACACAGAATCTAAACAGGCTCCAGGCTGTCAGCACAGAGCCCGACGCGGGGCTTGAACTCACGGACCACGAGATCATGACCTGAGCCAAAGTTGGCCGCTTAACCGACTGAGCCACCCAGGCGCCCCTAGGGCTTTTGATATTTTACATACGGTATGCCTCATTTTGTCAGTATGGAAACAACCTGCAAATATAATCTTACCCAGATAATTTGGGGAGGAAGGTATGTGCGGTGATTAGAACCTGAACTCCCAAGTCTGGGTTCCACCCATTCATTGGTTCTCTGACCTTTAACACTGAAACTTAAGCCTCCGTTTTCTCATCAGTAAAATTGGAATAATAACAGTTCTTTTTGCATAGGATTATTGTGAAGATTGAAACTAAAGTGTTTGGGGGCACCCAGGTGGCTCAGTCAGTTGAGCGTCTGACTTTGGCTCAGGTCATGATCTCGTGATTCGTGGGTTCAAGCCCTGCGTCAGGCTCTGTGCTCATAGCTCAGAAACTAGAGTCTACTTTGGATTCTGCGTCTCTCTCTCTCTCTGCCTCTCTCTCTCCTGCTTGCCCTCTGTCTCTCTCTCAAAAATAAATAAACATTAAAAAATAAAAAACTAAAAAAAAACTAAGGCATTTAATCCAGGGTCAGACTCAAACTAGGTGCTGAGTTAATATTAACACTTATTTTTGTTATTATAGTTAACATTAATTTGAACTTCATTCTTATTTATGAAAAGATAAGTGCTCATAGCAAATAGGTCTGCTCTTTGCCCCAGAAACTTGTACAGGTGTCATACGTGTGCTTACCCATACCTCTTGAGTATACAAAAGCCCACAGAAGTATACGATGTACATATGAATATATATGCTTAAAATAAAAAGTGCCTTCCTTTATGCACATTAACAAAATGCTTCTAGAGAAGAATGTAATAGAATATTTAACACAGGGGCTGCATTTGATATCGTCAATACCTGGCATAATCCATACCTAAAACAAGTGAAAAGAGTTGGTGAATTCTTAACGCTATTATTCCATTCTACTGAGGCTTGTCCTTTCTGGGTGTAAATGCTTTTTGTCTCTTCCCATGCCAGCAACTGTCCATTGGTCATAGCTGCTTAGAGCATTGTGTTGAGAAGGCTTCTACAGTGGAGTCTGAGTTCAGTGGGAGAGAGTGCCTTGCTTTTAGCTCTGGCTCCCATAGGCAGGGTGAACGGCAGCACAGGTGCCCCATTGGTCACCCCCTAGTGACATCAGAGCGTTGAAATCAAGCCATCTCTGCTATAGTCTCTGGATTCTGCTACTTGCAGGAACTTTAGGCAAGTGAAGTTTGCCTCAGTTCTTGTTGCATAAAATGGAGACAAAGCTCTCCTCCTGCTTCCTATGCAGGGTTGTTGTGAGAGAAAACGGAGTGTTTTTACTGACCAAAAAACAGTTGAAACTCTTGGGAGAAAGATCCTCTATAAATTTAAGAAACTCTTACAATCACAGATCATCTCCCTTTGAACCCAGGCCAGCTCCAGAGCCAGAATGGAAATGGTCTTGTTTCCAGAACCCTGATAGTCTGTGGAAGAAGTGGATGTCTTTGAAGAAGAGCGGAGCATCCTTCAGATATAGTGCCTTTCTTTACCTATATGCTAGGAACCTGTTCTCCTTGAGGAAGTCCCCGGTTGACTGTCGCACTCATACCCTATTTATACAGTGTTCTACGTCAGTCTTTGCTTTGGCATTCCTTCCCTGTCTCGGGCTTTGGTTCAGCTACCCCTTTAGCTAGACTGATCCATGGGAAACTGTTCTGTCCTTTTGAATTTTGTGATTTTTTTTCTGGAAAAGAACCTTCATTTATTGCTGTAACACTTTAAAAATAAGTTTTATAAAAATAATATATGCTCACTCTAGATCACTGCTGAGGCGCATGCAATCTATGTTAAAGTGCAGTACTTTAATTCATTTACTTTTCTTTATTTAAAAAAATTTTTTTTAATGTTTAGTTATTTTCGAGAGAGAGAAAGACAGAGTGCAAGCAGGGGAGGGGGCAGAGAGAGAGGGAGACAAAGAATCTGAAGCAGGCTCCAGGCTTTGAGTTGTCAGCACAGAGCCTGACGCGGGGCTCAAACTCGTATACTATGAGGTCATGACCTGTGCCCAAGTTGGACGCTTAACTGAGTGAGCCACCCAGGGGCCCCTAATTCATTTACTTTTAAATGGCTGCTGATAGATCACATAAACTGAAGCCTGAGAATGACTGTTGGTTGTGGAGGTCATTGGTGGCATTGTCTAGTGGGTGAGGTAGGTGTGAAAGGTGGATTAGAGCTCATTCATGACAGAAGAGGAACAGAGAAAGAGGGCACCCCAACTTTACCGGGCCTCCAGACGGGATTTGAGAGAGGCCTTCACACATGTTCTGTGTGGGAACCTCGAGCCTGACGAATGCCAGGCTACCTACCCACTGCCCTTTTCTCTCCCCACATGGATAACCCTCTTTTGATTAATTCATTGGTTGAAAGAGTGTATAGTTTTCAGAGTCCTGGGTTTCTATTTACACATCTTTTTCGTTCTCACAGCACCCAGCACAAGGCTTTGCACATGGCAGATGCAAATTACTGAATGCCAGCAGCAAATATCCAACAGGGTAGCTTAGAATATATGGCCAGGTATACATGGGGAATGGGAGCAAAGGCCCACAAATTCCTGAGCTCCCCTCCTCCGGTGACATATTGTGAAGATCTTCAAAAATGAACAAAGGCTTTGGCATTGAGTTTCTTCTGCCAAGCGATGAAATCCTTAAATGCTTTTTATACCCGTGGTCTCTGCACAAGCACTCTATTGGAAAGTATGGAACAGAAGCAAAGATTGTCTTTGTCGAAACTGACCTGCATTCCCACTCACTGGCTCTGCTTTTTGCTAGCTGGGTGACCTTGCCATGTTCTATAAAACCTCTGAGTCTCCGTTCTTCAGCTGTGAAATTAGGATCACTGTGCTTACTTTGGAGAACTACATGAAATAATAAATATGAAATACCTAGGCTGGCACATGGTAGACATTAGGTAAGTGTGGATTAATGAATTGAATAAGCATGCAGTTGCTAGGTTGAAAGATGACTGTTTGCAAAGTTCTGTGGATATATTAAGTAGGTTAAGGGATACCTAAGTGGGAGAGAGAATTGCTATTTCCAAACTTGTAAAATATGAGTAATTTCCTCTCGTCTTTTTCCCACTGCCCCCTTACATTTCCTTCCTAGAACTTTCAAAATAACACATTTCAGGAGCCAGACTGAGCTAGATAAAGATGAATGAATAAGTTTTGTCTTTATCGAAAGAGGTCCTACATGCCCAAGTTTTATTTCTTCGGCCAGTATGTATTGAGAAGCTATTATGAAAAGACCCTGGTCAGTGATTTGTGAAGCTACAAAGGACAGGACAGCAGAATAGACCACTATAATTAAGAAATTGCGGGGCGCCTGGGTGGCTCAGTCGGTTAAGCGTCCGACTTCAGCTCAGGTCATGATCTTGCGGTTTGTGAGTTCGAGCCCCGCATCGGGCTCTGTGCCGACAGCTCGGAGCCTGGAGCCTGCTTCAGATTCTGTGTCTCCCTCTCTCTCTGCTCCTCCCCAACTTGTGCTCTGTCTCTCCCTCCATCAAAAATAAATTAAAGACGTAAAAAAAAAGAAAAAAGAAAAAAAAGAAATTGCCTCTGTCGGGAAGACTGCTTTGTAAAGAGAGCATGCTTCCTTTCTTCTTTATGTGTTGTTAGTATTTGCTGTATAATAAGCTGGAAATCAGAAAGTGAATCCTTTTAAAATACTTGGCAAGGGCTTCACTCATGATTCAAGGGGATTTGAAATGGAGAGAGCCATTACTAGGTAAGTCTCCATACAATTATGCAGTTTGCTCTTGCCACAGTCCTGCCCCTGGGCCAATCTGGGTGGTGGTGTAGTTCTCCCAGGGTCACCGGGTGAGAGTTTATTTAGGCAGGCTATTAGATTATGCTGTGCTTCAGGGAGCCCAGGCTGTCTGTGTTTGGTGCCAGAACCCATAAGACAGGGGGCTGAATGGGAGAGGATATGCCAAGGGGTGAAAAGTGAGTTGAAGCTACAATGCTCAGGTGTTTATATTTTCAGCTGTCTGGGCATTGAAAATGCTTAGTCCTACTTCTTCCTTTTAAATAATCATGTCTTTAGAGACGCTGCAATTTGACAGCCGCCTTTTGTAAGTCTCAGCTGTATAAACACCACCAGGAGGGCCAGTCAAGGAGGAGGCACGTGACGATGTCATGATTGTGTCACTTGTTCTGGGATGGTCACAAAAGGTGACAGGCAACAAGCATGAACTTGCTTGGGAGCTGGATGGCCTGAGTTTAAATCTTGGGCCGTCTATAAACAGTTTGACCTTGGACAAGTTACTTAATCCGTCTGTGCCTTGGTGTCTTATAAGACTGTGCAAATTGCTTCGTTAGAAGAAAGCCTGCATTCAGTAGGTGGTGTGAGTGTTGGATACATAAACCATTCACCTTCCTTCCATAAGCAGGAGCCCCTGGAGCCCTCCAGCAATACCACATGGTGACTGCTTCCCTGCTTCCTCCTTTCAGCTATAAGGTGCAGTCAAATGGCTTGGCTGCTTCTGTCTGGGCTGCTCTGAGAGGAAGAGTATTAGCAAGGGACGTTAGAAATGATCAGTTATCTGTTAGCATTTTTACAGTTTGTACTATCCTTTCACACTATCCCTTGGAGTCTCAAAACAACCCAGCGAGATCCATATTATTTTCTACACTTTGGGAAAAAAATATGGCTCAGAGACATTAACTGACTTGTTCATCACACCTCTCCTAAGTGGTAGGGGAGCAGGTAACCATGCATTTGGAGAAAACTGGATTTCTTTAGGTACTAGAAAGCTTCTTTATAAGTTCATTCAAGTTCCAGGTGCCTTATGTACAAATGATTGTTGTTGAAACACACCTCCATGAGCTAACATCTCTGTGAATGCAGGGATAAGAATAACATCCATGAGGGAAGGGGCCTTAGGATCCCTGAGGTGTCTGTCTAGAGCTGTTTCTTTGTTTTTTGTGTTTCTGGTGGGCCCAACAGAGAAAAATAATTAGCTATATGTTTCTGTCTTAGTTTTCCAGGTTTTCGTTTTCTGGGCCTTTTATGTCTTACTGCCTACCTTTTGGTCATACCTAAACAAGTCACACTGGATGTGATACACTGAAAGTAGGGAGGGCAAAGATACAAGGCTCCATTCTCATTACATTTCCACTCGAAGTCTTGGAAGGAAAAAACAAACAAACATTTGATTGAAGAAGAGAGAGGGGAAGACGTCAGCTAAAATGACATATTTGAGTTGTTGGGACCTCTTTGTTACTCTCCATGTCTGCAAACAGTAGACCGTCAGCTACATGCCACACTGAAGAGCAGGAGAAATTGAACTCTTGAAACCCTTCTGGAAGTTGCTGACCTGTTTGTGCTGTTATGCAATCCCAGGATGACAAGCTCAGCAAATATCTGCTGTTGGGTTTGAGAAACACTACTTTAGTAGAAACTACATGGGGTGCCTTAAGAAAGTCAATTTATTTATTTATGGTTGGCATCAGCCATAGTGCAGGATACATGGAAGCTGAATGGTAACCCACAGGTTTTTGTTGAGAACGCAGCTTACTGCTATAGGTTCTAGAAGCTATACATGCAGATATGAACTGAATGGACTCAACAGCCCCTTCCTAGGAAGGAGAGAGTCTAAATTTACCTCAGTGATATGGTGATATTAAAATGCTAAAGGCCCAGAAATGACAGCATAAGAAGTAGGACAGAGGCAAAACAGAAGACTTCTCTAGATAATCTGACATCCTCCTGAAGTCCTCCATATGCTGACTCCACGATCAAACGCAGTTGTGTCTTCCCTTCGCATCTGTACACAATCCCACAGCGCAACTAAAACCCCCTTCTCTCTGTTCCACGCCAGAGGAAGCACATCCCTGGCACAACTCTGGCTTAGCAGTTCCTACTGCCGGGTAGTGGGCTGAATGTTGTCCCCATCTCCTGAATGGTATGTCCAGCCTGTTTCTTGGAACTTGTGAATGTTGCCTTATTTGGCAAGAGAGTCTTGGCAGGTGTAATTAATTAATTTGAGGATCTTGAGATGAGGAGATCATCCTGGATTATCCAGGCTGGCCCTAAATTCAATGACCAGTGTCCTTATATGAAGCACACAGAGGAAAATACAGACACGGAGGAAATGGTGATGTGAACACAGAGTCAGAGATTGGAGTGATGTGGCTACAGGCCAGGGAATGCCAAAAGCCATGAGAAACTGGAAGAGGCAGGTCATGCTATTATGGGCTGCAATGTTTGTGTCTCCCTGCTGGCCCATGCATATGTTGAAGCCTTGACCCTCAACATGATGCTATTGAGAGGTGGGCCTTCAGGAGGTAGTTAGGTGTAGACGAGGTCATGACGGTAGTGCCTTCCTGAAGGGATTAGTGCCCTTAAAGGAGAGGAAAGACACCAGAGCTCACTCTCACACACGACCACGCGAGCACACAGCCAGAGGGCAGTTGTCTACAAGCCAGAGAAAAGATTCTCACCAGGAATCAAATCTACCAGCACCTTGATCTTGGACTTCCCAGCCTCTAACTGAATCTGTGGTATTTTATCATACCAACCTTAGCTAATACAAACGCAATCTCCCCTGGGGCTCTAGAACCTCTGCTGATACCTCAATTTTGGACTTCTGGCTCTGGAACTGTGGGAGACTAAATTGCTTTTGTGCTAAGCCACCCGGTTGTTAAGACAGCCTCGGAAACCCTGCTCCTCACTCTGTGTCCATTTTCCTTTGATTGCCAGCTCAAGCTCTCCGCCTAAGGTGAGTCTGGCTTGTGTGATGGTGCTCAAGAACTCCTACAGCATATTTCTTGGAACCTCCCATTCAGCATTTTCAGGTTTTCAGCTTCGTGGTATCTTTTTATTTTTAATATATGCTAACTTCTTAGGGGCCGGCACTGGTTTTACATCTTTTAATCTCCAGTACCTGGTGCTAAGCTTCAGACCTTTGAGTAGAAGACTGCCCTATTAAATAGAAGGTCAGTGGGGCGCCTGGGTGGCGCAGTCGGTTGAGCGTCCGACTTCAGCCAGGTCACGATCTCGCGGTCCGTGAGTTCGAGCCCCGCGTCAGGCTCTGGGCTGATGGCTCAGAGCCTGGAGCCTGTTTCCGATTCTGAGTCTCCCTCTCTCTCTGACCCTCTCCCGTTCATGCTCTGTCTCTTTCTGTCCCAAAAATAAATAAACGTTGGAAAAAAAAAAACTTTAAAAATAAATAGAAGGTCAGCGATAAACCAGAATATTACTCACTTAACAGCAAAATCTTTCCTTCCTTGAGTCATAAGGCTCTCCAGGATCTTATCCTGTCGCTAGGTTCTCGTTATGAGAACAGTTATTCTTCTACAGACTGAGGGAAAAAAATCACTGATGATTTGGATCAGAACAGGGAGAGTTTATTCTGGCGCCTACTCCTATGATTCTAAATTATATGCGCATTAGTTAGCCAAAATGTGTCTCTACTTTGATTGCAAATTTCAATTAGCTCTGAAAAAACAGTTTTGAGCACACTTGTCAGAGAAAACACTGTTATCAGCTAGCGCCACCCAGCAACGAGGTGGGTTTTCTTCAGGAGTTGGGTGCCCTGTAATTGAGGTGCAAAATGTTATGTCTGAATACAGTCTGTGATTCTCTTCAGGCTCAGACACTCTACGATATGCCAAAGACACTATGATTTGTTTTTAATGAAAAGGTATAAAATATAAAGTATTAAAATGATGCTGGAAGGTATCCAACTCCCCTCCTTTGTGCCTCTGGCCAAGTTCCATTCACCTAGCAATCTGTATGGGAGATTCTCCTGGTCGTCACGTGCACCTGCTCCTGTGTGATGAGTGAGCCCGGGGGCTCCTCCATGAGGCTGTCTGCCACTGAGGCAGGGAGGCAATTCTTAGAAAGGGGCGGTGGGCAGAGCACTAGGTTGGAGTTGGAAGACTGGTCCTGGTCCTCAGAAGTCCTTCACTCATTTTTGTGGCCCTATGCAAACCATTTATCTTAGATTCCTCGTCTCTAAAATGAAAGAGGTGGGTGGGTGACTTCCACATTCTCTTTCCAACTTGGAGGTTTAGAAGAACTGTTCCATGACTCTATGAGGGAACACAAATCATTACTTCTGCACCCTGAAAAAGAAAACGCAAAAGAGACTCTTGAGTCCCTTGAGTAGACAGAGTCTTTCTGTCCTCACTGGCTAATATGCGTGCCTATTCAGTGCAGGAACGTGCTGCCAGAGATAGACCGATTCTGCCAGAGGTAGCAGCGCTGGGGGCGAGGGGCCGGAGTGGCAGGGCAGTAGGTGGCCTTGGATGGACTCTAATGTACTGTAGGTGATCTTATCCAGGGTGGACATTGAACAGAGAGGTCCTGCGTGTGGTCTGCAGCCCACAAATGGGGTCTATCACTTAATAGTTTGTAATGTTGGGTAGACTGCTTTGGAGCTTCATTTTCTTTAAAAAAATTTTTTTAAATATTTATTTATTTTTGAGATAGGAAGAGTGTGAATGGGGGAGGGCAGAGAGAGAGGGAAACCCAGAATCCGAAGAAGACTCTAGGCTTTGATCTGTCCGCACAGAGCTCGATGTGGGACTTGAACTCACGAACCGCAAGATCATGACCTGAGCCGAAGTCAGGTGCTTAACTGACTGAACCACCCAGGCGCCCCTTCATTTTCCTTATTTGTAAAATAAGAGTCATAATACCTCCATTATAAAGTCATTGGGGGCACATAGAAGATTCTCAACAAGTAGTAGTTGTTATTTGTATTACTATCATCACTACTACAGTGACGATAAATCGCCTCACTCTTTTGGTGGGCTGCACGGCCAGAGCACAGTGACATTTATGGGTTGGGTGTCTCCATCTTTAATGGTCACTGTAGCTCTCAAGAGGCCCTCATTGACAGAGCAGAGCATTACAGAGAAAAGAGTGCACAGAAGATGCTGTCCAGAGTCTTGAATGGCTTACATACAATTAGGGGGATATTTAAACAGATATTAATAACCCACAAATCTACTTGAAGATCCTAAAAAACTACCAGTGTAATTGCAGCCGTAACTGCTGAGTGCTCAACAGGGTAGAAATAATATTTATATATATACATTAAAGGTTTTTATTAATACTATTTTAATTATAAATCCATCAGTGGTTAGCACAGATGGATTTTTTCTCTTATTTGGACCTCAGGTGGAGTCAGCAACAGAGCTGACAGCTCACATGTTTTTTTTCTCCACCTTGTCCATGTCATCTGCTGCCAATGACCTTCCTTTTCTTTCCCTTACCTCCTGTGCTATCTCAAAAGTTCACCCCCAAGACTGAGTGCATACGCTCCATTATCTAAGAAATCAAGGCATCAGTGTTTTGGTCTGTGACTACCCAAGTAATTAAGACTTCACACATTTGGGAGACTGAAGTCATCTGGGTGTTCCTCACCTGCCCAGGTGTGGGTTGGTGAGCTATGTCTCTGGGGGTGAAGGGAGAGGAAAGACATGGCCATTGGCAGGTCATGACTCTATTCCCCGCGTAGCCTTCTGAGTCTGAGTGGGCTCTTCCCTGCTCAGCCTTCCCTTTTTCTTCAGCCTTCTCACTTAGATCCTAAGATCAGGGATTATACCTGAGGTTACTAGTTAGAAGCGAATGCTACTGGTTTTTTATTTGCTTTTAGTAGGCTTTATCAGTCAATATTTTTATTTTATTTTATTTCATTTCTATTATATATTTATTATGGTAAGAACACTTAACAAGAGATCTACTATCTTAATAAGTTTTTACACGCACAAGACAATATTGTTAACTGTTGACATAGTGTTGTACAGCCGATTTTTAGAACTTTCATTCTGAATAACTGAGGCTTCGTACCCATTTTATATGACATGAGTTTGCAATACAAGATTAGAAGGGATTTTATGGCTCATTTATTCTGACCTCCTTCCTGGTCTAGGAATCCTTCTGTAGTCCCTCTGCCAGCCTCTGATGGAGGTCTCCAGTGATTAGGGAACTGGATCTTTCATAGAGCTGCCCGTGTCACTTTTGTTATTGTTCATAGTACTAATTATTAGATATCGGATGATCTGTCCTTGATGCAGAGGTGGGATCCAGGGCCTTGTAGTTCTCACCCCAGTCCTGGTTTGGCCCTCATAGCCTATCAAGTGAAACCCCAATTCTTCAAGACAGCCTGGGCTCCTAGAGCGTGGCTACTCTAAGTGGCCTGTGGTCCAGCCGCAGGGGCCTCACCTGTGCTGGTGTAGAAGCTCAGAACTCGCCCCAGACCTACTGACGTGACATCTGCATTTTGACAAGATCTTCAGTGATTGGTATGCACGTTACACTTTGAGAAGCACTGCATTAGATCATCCCACCCCAACTAATTCTTTTTTTAAAAAAATTTTTTTTAAATGTTTATTTATTTTTGATAGCGAGCGAGCGAGAGAGAGTGAGCAAGCGAGAGCATGAGCAGGGGAAGGGCAGAGAGAGGGAGACACAGAATCCGAAGCAGGCTCCAGGCTCCAAGCTGTTAGCACAGAGCCCGTGCAGGGCTCGAACTCACAAACCGCAAGATCATGACCTGAGCTGAAGTCGGACACTTAACCGAATGAGTTGGACCCTTAACCCAGGCACCCCTAATTTGTTCTTTTAATTGCTATTGTTATCAGGCTTGCTGGTGCTCAAAAATTTTTAGTTGAGGAAGAAACAGTTGGACAAGAAGTAACAACCCCAACTCACAGCGATTGAAATATAAGTACAGAATTGATCTGGCATCAGTTAAAGCTGTCATTATATTAACTGGAAATCTATTGACAGGTATTTCCATACGTTCACAGTACAATCCTAAAAGATGATATTGATGATCCCAAGGCTTCACAAAATCGGAAATGCCCTTAGAGTCCTTAAAGACATGTGAAATTATGCTCCATATGATTTAATGCTGGGTACTGCTTTGTGAATTTTAAAAACCGGATAAGCAGATTAAATAAATAATCAGAACAGCCTACTTCCCAGTCATGCCAGATAGAGGCAGCCACCAAACTTCCTTCCGCAGCAGTCTTCAGCTGCAGGAAGAATGGAAGTTTTAAGGCATTTTCTATTTCTGACATCACTACAAGGACAGTGCAGAGAATCCAGCCCTTGAAAGTTTCAGAGGAGACGTACACTGTGGAGACAGCTGTGCTGTGGGGAGGGGTGGCGGGGGAGGGGGAGCGCTTTCAACTCGTGCAGTCAGCAATATGGAAATGAACTGTGCCAGCGCGTGAGCATGGATGAATGCTTAGCTGGCTTTCCAGCCACAAAGCAGCTTTCTATATTTGGCACTTTTTTGACATTCAGTAAAAGAGACTGAATTTAATGCTGGACGACAGTGCCAGACTGTCTTGAGTTAAACTGAAGCAAAAACCTTAAGAAGCCGCCCCCCCCCCCGCCCCCGACCCTGTCACATTTCTCTACCTTGTATTCTTGGTGAGCTTTTAGCCTGACACCCCCAGGGCGGGAGATCGGCTCAGCTGTGTTGGGCTAAGTCAGCAGGACCTTGATCTTCGGGGGCCCAAGTCCACCCTGTGCTGCGTTCAGCTCAAGGTACATATCCTACTCCTGGTCACCAGGTGTGCGGAGCACAAACAGCCACTTCAGGACACCTGGTCCCTTTAGTCCAGAGAAGCCGGCATCTTGGCTTTTTTTCTGCCCTGAGTACCTGCTCACCCCATTCCAGCACACATGATTAAATCCCTCGCCCTGAGGGCTCTGTTGGCCCCTTTTCATACCCGCCTTGTTCTTCAGACCCATTCAATCAATGACTCATGTATTCAGGACCCCTATGTCCCCAGTAGTGAGATCTCTACAAAGAGGACCCTGTCCCTGTCCTCACAGAACCCACATTCTTCTTGCTCAAAGAGAGACTCATTTGAGATTTGCGTAAGTGCTGAGGAGGGAGAGAATTTGTGCCCTAAGGAGAAGGTTTGGGGCAAGTGAGAATTCGCAGGCTAAGAAGTAGATGAAGAAGACGTTCGAAATATAAAATATGCAAAGAATTGGCTGAGTTAAAATGTACAGGCTGATTTCCTGCCCCAGTTTGGTGGGACTATAGGATAGGAAACGTGGTAGCTCTGAGCAGGACCCCAGAACTTGCTTGTCTTCTATCCATAGGGCAAAGCTTCCTAACCTCTTCAAATTGCTTCAGGATCTTGGCCACTGCTTGGCATTTACTCTGGTACATCATCAGAATTTATATATTTAAATTATAGCAGAATATGCAATATATTATAAAACGTAGCAGAATGGTTAAAAATGTAGGTTCTGAAATCAGGTGGCTTTACTATTTGGTAGCTTTATAGCATTGGGGAAGTTATCTGATGCTCTCTTCCTCATTCCAAAAATTTCTGAAAGTTTCCACGTTCCAAAAATAAGGATACTAATCCAACCTCACAGGCTCGTTCAAGGATTAAGTACAATAATGTAAGTATATTACCTGGCAGATAGTACATGCTTAATATATTTAGTTATCGTGTTTCATTTATTTGTTCAACATATTGATTCATATCTATTGTGCCCTATTAGTAGTGAACAAGATAGAAAAGGTTCTTGCTTTCATGGAGCTAGAAAGTGTTCTCCAGTTATTTTATGTTATTATTGTTTATATTGTTGTATTTATGTGTTGTGTTAGTAGACCCGTTTGATAGTATTTCCTGGGGCACTACCCTTTTGTGTTTTAAATGGCAGGCTATAGGGGCGCCTGGGTGGCTCAGTCGGCTGAGCACCCGACTTCAGCTCAGGTCATGATCTCGCGGTCTGTGAGTTCGAGCCCCGCATCAGGCTCTGTGCTGACAGCTCAGAGCCTGGAGCCTGCTTCGGCTTCTGTGTCTCCCTCTTTCTCTGCCCCTCCCCCACTCATGCTCTGTCTCTCTCTGTGTCAAAAATAAACAATAAAAAAAAATTTAATGGCAGGCTATATTAAAGTGTGGATACAACTTAATTCTTCCTTGTTAACCAACTACCTAGTACTGTTTACTTGGCTTGAGAACTTAATCCATTTCCTGGTTTGAAACCCCAACAATTAATAAGCCCAGGAGAATTCTTTTATTTATGCATATTTAGTTCATTGCTGGGGTTTTAAAGAGCAAGTTGAAAAGATGGTCAGGGAGAAACCATTTCAGAAACTTTTATCCTTGGGGATAAAAGTGGAAAAAAATGATGAATTAATTAAACCCTGAGTTATCTATTAGCAGACAGTAATATTGCTACTGTATTTACAGGAGTATACGATTGATGTGTTTTGGATAATGTAGGAAAATTTCAGAAACTGAACTAAAATTTTGAAGCATTTGCATAGGTGGAAAAGATCAAGAGAAGATTCTAGGAGGCTGGAACAATATAAATGTACCACAGAAGTGGAAACGAAGACAAGCGTTACATTATATTCATTTTTATATTGGATGGAGGGTAGGGCATAATGGACCCCATAAATGATTATAGAAGTGGAGAGCCTTGGGAAACCACGTTGGGTGAGGGCCTGGGTCAGGGTGGTGCCTAGGGAACAGAATGGACACAGAAGAGACACAGAAGATAAACATTTTGAGGATAAAACCATTTGTACTTATTTATGAGAAATTAAGCCCTCCCATTTGCAAAGCGATTTCACTATGCCATGTCCTGGCCTGGTGTTTCTTCTCATAGAATTTGTGTCAGGTTTAGCAGTGGTTCTTAATTCCACCAAAACAATGTCCCCTTATTATGACCATTATTTTAATAACCCCTTTGTCCCCTCAAATGAAATTTATTATTAAATTATGTTATTAATTTATTAACATCTGCACACATAATTTTGAAAATATTAATATAATGCTTTATTATAATATAAAGGAAAGCTCAAAGTGGTTCATACTAAAATATTTATTTTAAGGTATGGAAGCCCCCATGTGATTATACCAGAAGATATAATGATGTGGTCAGATATACATGTATATAAAATGTGGCAGCTACTGATGCAGACCCATACAGGTGTGTTGTGCTAATAACTTAAATACCACAAGTGGCATCGCCTTCAGTGACACAATTCTCCAAAATGGCGTGTAATGCTTGTTAAAGTCTCAAACAGAAGGAAATATAGTCTTCCCTCAGTTATCTGGTAGTTGCATCACCAAGAATTCTAAGTGTATAAAAACCATGCAGAAATACTTGGTATGGATGTGAGACAGAGTCAAGTTCTGTGCTCAAGTAATTATAAACTGGTTTCACCAACAAAAATGTCCACTGGCACTTTGGAAAGTCTTGAGTGGGACAGCTTTTTCATTGTCTAAAAGACTGAGGCATTGTGGGACATTTACCATTCCTGGATCTCGGCCATTAGACCAGAGATACCATGATAACTAAAAGTGCCCCCATGATTCCAGCAGCCGCAAGAGGGGAGAGTATTGTCCTCCCCACCCCCGCCCGCTGAGAAGGCTGGCTGCATGTTGGCTCTCAGGTTTCAGCATGACTCAAGGACAGTGACAGACAGGGAAGTTGGGAGGGGAGGAGTTGGATGGCAAGCCCAGAAAAGGAGTTGGCTACAGAGCTTTCTTCCTCAGTCAAGAAGAGTCTTCACTTTCTTAAATACTTTAAATCTGGCTTTTCCAACCTGGTAAGAGTTTTAAGTTCTCAGCCCAGGTAGAAATAAAGTGAGGAAAAAAGATGATACTTGGTTTAGAATAAATGCAAACCCTTTCTGGCTTATTTACTTTAAATGCCAACAAATGCAGTATAATTCCCTGCCCTCCACGTTGGCTGATTGGCAGGAATGTATTATGTCTGAAGAATTTAGGAGAGATCTAGTTCTAACATGAATCCTTGAAACATTTTTGAAATTTAATTCT
Source organism: Herpailurus yagouaroundi (assembly GCF_014898765.1). NCBI lineage: Eukaryota > Metazoa > Chordata > Mammalia > Carnivora > Felidae > Herpailurus > Herpailurus yagouaroundi. Next base: position 46,099,955 of record NW_024412391.1, read on the forward strand.
TGTTTTTCTTTCAACTACAGATATGCTCTCATTCCGGTTTTTTTTTTTTTTCAGTTTTGTAAAGTATGCAATAAATGTCTAATCCCTCTCGGCATTTGCATTCTGCACAACTGAATGTGTTGAGCAGATGCGCGTGATTGTCTAGTATTATCACTGCATGTTGCCTTCTGCTTGGGTATCTTAAAACAAATCGAAAGGACCTAGTCCCCCTTAGAGTACTTTCCAAAAGGTTTTGAGCCATAGATTTTCATTTCACAATGATAACGCACACGTACACCCTCTTTCACAAATGTGAATGTGCTGTATTTAATTTGTAAATAGTCATTTGGCCCAAAGATACTGGGCACATTTCAAATGCATACCAACATTTGATATTCCAAGAACATAAATCTGTGTGCAGTGTTATTCCAAGACCAAGTTTACTTATTTGCCGATCAGAAGCATATTATTCACAGGACAACAGGTCAGGCATTGTGAAGAAATCAGAAGTGAACCAGACATTTGACACACTTTAGGAGTCTGTTGTCTAGTAGGGATGATAAAATTTCACATATACTATCATAAGTAAGCACTGAACCATTGGAAAAGTAAGATGGAATGCTGATGGAGTTTCTAGGATGGAATACTACTTTCCTTTGAAGAAGGCTTCCTAAAGGAGGTAGAATGTTTAACTTAACCTTAAAAATTCATTAGCATTTTTAAATTTTGAGGAATGGCTTTTTAAGCTGAAATACATGTGAACAGAAGTTGTGTGTGTGTGTGTGTGTGTGTGTGTGTGTGTGTGTGTGTGTGTGTGCACCTGCACGTGTGTGCATGTGGCTTCTCAAAACTTAATAATATGAATTCTCCATTTATTGTCTGGATATAACTGACCTTGAATAATTGGTAATGCTATAAAGAAATCTCATTTGACATCACTACCTTTCTGAAAAAGTCCTCTAATTTAAGAACTAAAGATAAGCTTTACTTTTTTCCATTGAAAAATTCCCTTTTACAACTCCAGATCTTGGGATGCCACTACCACATTTCAAAAGTCTGGAATGTACCTTTAACTGTACCTTTTAACTGTAAAGTGCAATCAGATATAAGGCAGATCTGCCAGGATTGTTATATAAAGAGTTCACTGGCTAAAATAGAGGAGCGTTCCTGTTATCAGGTGTTTCCCACGTGTTGAACTTGACAATACAGAAAATGAGCCAGAGCACCCAGGACCCCCTGTGGTTCCCATGCCCTCCCATTAGACTGTTCCCTGAGACTTGAATCATAATACTTCTGCTGCCTGGTTCCGGTCCAGACTTGCTGTTGCATCCCCTGATTCCTCTGGCCTCTACCTGTAATCCTTGCCTACAGTCTGGAGATTTGATGAAGAGCAAGTTAGTCAACATGAAATCTTGGCCAAAAGAACAGGTTTCTTTTTTGAAGAGAGATATTTGCACCCCACGTTCATTACAGCTTTATTCACAGTAGCCAAAACAAGGAAACAACCTAAGTGTCCATCAGTGGATGAATGGATTAAAAAAAAAAAATGAGTTACACAAACAAGAGGGGAATATCATTCAGCCGTTAAAACAAAGGAAATCCTGCCCTTTGCAAAAATATGGGTGGACATTGAGGGCATAATGCTAAGTGAAATAAGTCAGAGAAAGACAAATACTGTGTGTTGCCACTTATATACAGAATCTAAGAAAGCTGAACTCTTGGAAAGAGAGAGTAGAATGGTCTCTCACGGGGGTGGGAAGGGGTGGGACTGGGAAAATGCAAGTCAAATGGTACAGACTCCTGGCCCTAAGACGAATAAATCCTGGGGGATCTAATGTACAGTATGGTGGCTGTAATGAATGATGCCATATTATATACTTGAGAGTTAAGAAAGTAGATCTGGAATGTTATCACTGCTCCCCCTCCCCCCCCCCCAAATGTGGTAGTGATGGGGAGGATGGAGGTGTATCAATTCATCACATTGTATCCTTTCAACTTACGTGTGTTATAGGCCAGTAATATCTGAGAAAAGCTGGAGGGTTTGGGGAAGGACATGTTCGTCCAAACTTATTTATCCTGTGTTGGAAATGTTTCTGACTGATCTGGATGGTAGTTACTGATGGTAGAGGTGTTGAGGGTCATCAGGCTGTACTCTTAATATCTGTACATTTAATGTATGCTAATCCATTAGTAAAATAAAAATCCATTATCTCATCCTCTAAAGTATTGTCAATTTTGGTCTATCTTGGTAGTTTTGCAATAGTTTGTGCATTTTTAAGCATTTAAAAATAAAATTTCAGAATCTTTAGTGTTTTTCTTTAGTGTTTCCCTTTTAAGTCCTTTTTCAGTCAATTAGTTGACACAACCTAGATAGCCAACAACAGAAGATTGGTTGTAATAACTGTTTGTATCTCTTCAAAATTACAAACAGCTCAGTAGAGCAAAAATTGCCCTCCCCCCAAAAGTTTTTGAAACAAAAGAAGGGTGTGGAGGACATTTCTGGGAACAAAGGGTAAAAATGCTTGTTTCATAAACACCTTTTTGATGCTTTACAATTTCCAGTATTTAAATATCTGGAATTTGAAGAGATTAGCTTGCAACTGAATTATCATTTCAACCAAATTGTTGTGTTTACCAACTTGCATTCCATCTCATACTTTTCAGCCAGTTCTTAAGCCAGTTTCCTCATATTCCCACCTGACTTATGTAGCTTTTGGTTAAAATTCAGACTGAAGTCTCGTGGCGAGTAAACAGTAAATGTGTGATGATGTCAAAGGTAACCAAAATAGAATTTAGAGTAAAAGCTTTACCATTAACTGTGTTCAAGCACCAAAAGAGAGAGAAACATTCCCTTCTAGGCAATGTTTTTTTTTTGTTGAAAAAAAAATCAAATTTTATGCCATTAAATTACAGTATTAAATCCATGAAATCTAGGACCTGTATGAAAATTAAATTTTAACTTATTCTCCCCAACAAACCCAGCCAAGCTCACCGTCTTGGATGGATTTCCCACTAGGACACAGTGCTTCTGAACATGGTTATTATTTTTAAAGGTAGCCATTTAAACACGAGCTGTTTTATTGGAACAGGACAGCTGGGAGGTGGTGGAAGGGCTGAGAGGAGAGATGAGTTACACCCAGGAGCCGCCCATGCAGAAAGGATTCTTGCTGAAAAAGAGGAAATGGCCCTTGAAAGGCTGGCACAAGGTAAGACATTGGCCTTGACATTACCTTTATTTGCTCCCACATTGCCCTCATCAGTACTTAGGTGCTGTACTTAGTTGATTCTCAGGTACTTGCCTTTAATTTGAAGTTGAAAATTGGGACCCAGGGAAGGATGGATCTTTAAATGGAACATCTTAGTGAATTTTACTTTCTTCCCCACAGAGATTTTTCTATCTGGACAAAGGAATCTTGAAATATGCCAAGAGCCAAACCGATGTAAGTCTTCTTATTAATCAAATATGTTATAAAAGTACTCTGCAGGGCTAATTGTTGTCACCCCATGGATGAAATCATACACATTTGGGGATGGCCTTTTTCTGAACTGGAAACCATAGGGAGGAATAGTTCTTTCACATGGACCAGAGGTGTGTGCTCCACGGTGTCCCGGCCCTGGGTTTTGGGTGGGCTCAATTTGCCCACCAAGTGAAGGGTGATGGTCTCCTCTCCACACCTAACTGCACATCCAGGGGTCTTTTCTGGTCTTAGGTTTGGGCTGAGGGGTTGTTTGGGTTGGAAAACATGTTTCCCCCTGAGATAACCGGAGCAAAACATACAACAAGTATCACTCCCACTCTTACAGTGACCAAGGGGGTTTGGTGGAGAAGGCCCTTGATGAAGGTGATGTGCATTTCCCCGTTGTGTTAACACTAGGCAGATAGCCCCGGAGGGCTGGAATGACTGTTGGTCCTGCCCTTTGTGCAGGTCCTTCTCTCACCCAGCACTTCTCTCTTCTTTCTCACTTCCCTTAACTCCTCGAGTTCTTGTCTTGTAGGGTTGCTTGTAGAAAATTTGTAGAAAATGCCTCACCCACAGTGGCCTGTCTTAGCTTTCTGCCTTTACTCCTCTTTTTAAATCACTTCCAAATGAATTTAGATACTAGAAACTAATTCTGTGGAAGGCAGTACAGCTAACTGGTGAATCCATTGCTGTGGGAGTCAGTCACTTACTTTCTCGCTTTCTCACTCACTGGCTGTGCAAGCCACTTGTTACCAAACCCCTCAGAGACCAAAACGGATCATGCATGTGCAGCACTTAATTCAGTACTGGTTCACACCAGATGCTTGGTAAGTCATAGTTATTATACTTATATTAGTGGATGTTGAAAGTGAGGCTAGAGGAAAGGAACATCAGGGATGTTACTACTGTTTTTAACACCACAAACCTCAAGTGGCCCTCTCCGCGTCTCGGCAGATAGAGAGAGAGAAGCTTCATGGCTGCATTGACGTTGGGCTCTCAGTGATGTCTGTGAAGAAGTCATCAAAATGCATAGATCTGGATACCGAAGAGCACATCTACCATCTGAAGGTGAGATTGCTTCCCAGATGCTACCTCCTACTGCACAGTTTCTGTGTGTTGCAAAGGGATGTCAGTTATAGTACTGTTGGTGATGGCTTTTGAATATTTCAAATGATCCAACCAACGTGTAGAAGATCTTCACTGTGAGAGTATTTTTAACAGATGCTATTGATCTTAAATGGGACGGTTCTTCATTGTGCAGGACTGTCTCTCACACTGCCAAAGGTTTAGCATCTTTGTCCCCTATCCCCTAGGTATCCCCCCCCACATACATACCATGATTGTGACGACAATCAATAATAAAAAAAATCTTCATGTTTCCAAATAACCCCTCCTTCCCCCAGATTGTACCTACTTTAGTGAAGAACCATTTACCAAAGGTTAACGTATGTTCCCTGAAGCACCATATTGAATATTTAGTCTTACCACTTCAGCCAATTAAAATTCTCATTCTACAGCGGATGTCAGGAACTTTTCTCCTTGAGTATGGGCTTCCAAGTAGGACCTCTGAAAGCTGCTTAACTACCATCTTCTGCCCTGTCCCCTACAGCTGGTGTAGATGGTTCTAAGCATGATATAAGAGCTTCTGAACCAGATCTGGACCTGGCTACTTACTAGCTGTTGGCCTTTGGCACATTTTATAATCCCTGAAAGTCTCCGTTTCCTCACCACCCTTCCCCAGAATGGGAATTATTATAGTGCCCATGTAGAAAAGGCTGCATGTAGGAAACTTGGCATAATGCCCAGCCTTCAGTAAGCTCAATAGGTTCAGTTTTTGTGTATAATTATTAGGTGGTACCCGAATGTTAGGAATTAATTGAGAAGATATTAAGACTCTTTTGTTACTTGTGCAAATTACTTGGAATATTGGGAATTAGAGCTGGGGGATGGAAAAATGAAAGCATGAGATGATGAGTTCCACGTCTTAAGATGCCCCATACTCTTCCCATAGCATATATGTGGTGCTTATGCCAACATATGCATAAGACAGGTGCTTGATTGACTGCACAGGATGGTCAAATCTATACTGTTTCCTAGCCTTAGCCCCTAGTTACTTGTGTAAAGGAGGGTTTCTCACCCTTGACACTACTGACATCATGGGCTGGAGAAGGTTTTGCTGTGGGGCCTGTCCTGTGTATTATAGGATGTTGAGGGGCATCCTTGGCCTCTACCCACTAGATATTGGTAACAAGCCCCATTCAATTATAACAGCCAGAAAAAGTCTCCCATTGCCAAATGTTCCTTGGTTGAGAATGACTGAAAAAAAAAAAAATTAAGAAAGAATATCCCACTCATCCCCTGTTCCAAAGATCATTCTCTTCTAGAATAGTTTCAGTTTCTCCACGTACTTCCAGTGACTCTTACTACTGTTATGACATGGTCAGGAATTAAGAGGTTCTTGTTCATCCACTTATTCTAGTTAACAGAATAAAAGTAATGATTAATTCCTAATTTTTAAAGAACCAGAGTGCCTTAAAATAACATTGAATACTGATATCATGATAAATACAGTTTAATATTTCTCTGTGTTGATTCACTTTAAGTTCTGTTCATATTTCTTGTTCATTTGTTTGACCATCAGCTGTGAGTGTTAGTGTGGATATGTGTGGTCATCTGAGGGTCTTCCTTAATAGCCTCAGAGTCTGGCAGTTGTTTTTTATTTTTAATTTTTTTTTTCAACGTTTTATTTATTTTTGGGACAGAGAGAGACAGAGCATGAACGGGGGAGGGGCAGAGAGAGAGGGAGACACAGAATCGGAAGCAGGCTCCAGGCTCTGAGCTGTCAGCACGGAGCCCGACACGGGGCTCGAACCCACGGACCGCGAGATCGTGACCTGAGCTGAAGTCAGACCCTCAACCGACCGAGCCACCCAGGTGCCCCGAGTCTGGCAGTCTTTAAATGGTGGCCATCCAGTCCCGTTTTGTTATTTTTATAGATGAAGAGTCTGGGCGGCTGAGAGGTTAAGTGGGTGTCTCCCTACAGTCCTATAACTACTTGTGAGTTTGGAACAGAACCCTGAACAGTTATTTAATAAAGTACTTTTATTCTGCCTCATTTAACCAATAAAAAATGAGTCAAGATGAATACTTTGGGTGCCGATTTTTTAAGGGCCTCTAAGAGCAGATCAGTGCAAAGGATGACAGAAGATTCCTGTAAAATTCCTGCTGTAACCACATCTGGGAAATGAAATACATTTTGAGAACATAATTTAGGGGGAGACAAAAAGATCTAAGTATGTTTTGCTTTTTCTTATAAATGATCTATTCAATAAGCACCTGGAGGGGTTTTAAGTCTTGTATGTACTTCTAATCAACACAATAAACCTAAGAGCCGACGTACCATTTCCTAAATGAGTGATGGCTGCTGACATTTATTTCCACATCCTTGCTCTCAGCAGTAGCATTAGTGACGATTTTAACAGATTGATCTGGATTTTTCTTTTTGGAAGTTAACCTACCATGCATCCTTTGGGGTGATTTTTAAGTTGCCACTTCATGAGTCTCTGTTCTAATATATAGATATTTATCATTTTTCATTTTGAAAATATTAATATACCCTTATACACACAAAGCATTAACTACTAAGAAATATCTACTGTATAGGTGCTTGTTACATTCTGGTTAGTGCTTTTATGAAATACTTTATAATAAAAGTTGCTAGTTATAAACATTATTCTTCGTGGGAAGTAAACTTTGATAGATACTCATTTATGGAGAAAATGGCTAAATGTTTGTGTAGGTGTGTTTGAAAAATCTCGGAAATCACCAATAATACTTTTCCAGATTTTTTTTTTCTATTTCCAAGGACAGAAGAAATGTGTTTCAAAATAACCTTCGCATTCCTGAGCAATGTATTCTTTGTCAGAGAAGGTTAACAAGTTAAATATTTTAGGAGGAATCTACAAATTTGCTCCAGTTCAGAGAAGATTGATTTGAAAAGTCTGAATTATAAAAGTGCTAGTGTCTTCAGTAAGAATACAAGGAGTGGGGACATGTGAACTTGGAAATGCTTTAAGAGACAGATAAATATGAATTCTAGTTGATTTGTTTAATATAAGTAGTAATGTTTTGCTTTTGTAATAATAGCATAACAATTGGGCCCTTTCATTGAAAGCCTAAGTGAAGGTTTGGATCATTTTTATTCTCCATTTCCTTCTCAAACTTGCTCCTATAAATCTCGTAAATATAAACTAAATCAACAAACTGATATTTCTACATTTCTGCATGTGCCAACATGAAAACAGAGGGTGTCTCAATTTGATCAATAATTGCTTCTTTGAGTGAGTGACGCTCTTGTTTCCCTCTTTCAATTTAATATCATTTAGGTAAAGTCAGAAGAAGTCTTTGATGAGTGGGTATCTAAACTCCGCCACCACAGAATGTATCGTCAGAATGAAATCGCCATGTTTCCACATGATGTTAATCACTATTTCCAAGGATCCACGGTCACAGACTCTGCGTCTGGTGTCTTAGACTCCATTTCAAGTAGGAAGGTAATTTAAAGGAAGGGAGTGGCTTTGTGTGGGGGTGTCCCAAATGGGGGGCTCTGACTAAAGGAAGAACAGCTTGTGGGGAGAAATCTGTTTGTCCAGTTGGTCAGACTCAGGGTCCGAGGAGTATCCGTTATCTCTGGGACAGTAACTGAAGAATAGCACGTAAGGAGGGATTTAATAGTCCTGATTCTTCCAGATTTCCCTTGACCATTTTGACTTTGATTTTCTTATCTGCTTGTACAATGCAGTAAGTATGTTTATAGCCGTACAGGATTACAAAATTTCCCAACATTTATGCTATTATTTTGTCATGATTATCATTTGACAGAAGAAGAAATTAAGGACCACAGGTCCAAGGCACGAGAGCATGGTTTGGCCAGGCTGAGGTGACAGCCAGAGCTTAAAGTCTCTAGTGGAGCGCTTTGTGGAAGTTTCTTCCCCATTACAGGCAGATGGCTTCCATTAGCGACTAGCTTACTTTGTTGTCCTTTACCCTAAAGTGTTTTCACTGGGCTCTGTTTTCATTTATAATGTGCTTTTGTCATCTGTGCAACAGCGTAGCAGTATATCAAAGCAGAATTCAATTCAAACTGGAAGCAATTTATCATTTTCTTGTGGTGGTGAGACCCGTGTTCCATTATGGTTACAGTCTTCAGAGGACATGGAAAAGTGCTCGAAAGGTAAAGTGACTTGAAAACTCTGCTTCTTGCAGTCGTGGCTTGTAGATTGGACTCGGTTAGTATTTACACCTTGGATGAGTCTCCCTATCAGTGGTCTACATTTGAACTTGACATCCGTGCCTGGGTGTGTGTGCACACGGGTTGCTTTTCATATTCTTTAAGCACTCAGGTCTGATTTCCATTTGGACCTACTAGATCACAGTCTTCAAGGGTGCTATTTCTTTTAAGTGCCAAAAATGACAGGGGTGCACATCTAAGATTGGGAGTCACTTTTAAAGGTGAGTGGGTGAACCAAATGGAGATCCCCACAAAATAGGAGTTCTCTACCCTGGTTGTACTCTAGAATCACCAAGAGAGCTTTTTTTTTAAGTTCATTTATTTATTTTGAGAGAGACTGGGGGAGATGGCAGTGGGGAGGACAGAGAGAGAGAGAGGGAGAGAGGGAGAATCCCAAGCAGGCTCCACACGGTCAGCACAGAGCCTGATGTGGGGCTTGAACTCCTGATCCATGAGATCATGACCTGAGCCAAAACTAAGAGTCAGACGCTTAACTGAGCCACCCAGGTGCCCCAAGAAAGCTTTTAAAATGCAAGAGTACCCACTGTTCACAAGAGTGTCTTTAAATTGGCCTGGACTGGGGTCTTGGTATGACTGATTTTTTAAAGTTTCCCAAATGACTCTGATAAAGAGTCAGGATTAAGAACTCTTCCATAAGGAACCTCAGTGGTCTCATCCCTAATTAGCTCAGAACCACCCAGGGAACTAAAAAAACCCAAAACAAGTCACCAGTGGGATTGGGGACACTCTGAATTAATTATCTGAGATGGAACTTGCACATAGATAATTTAAAAAATTTCCCCAGTTGATTTTAAAGCAGAGCCATGATTGAGAGCCACTATACCAGGTGGTGGCCTTGAAAATTGCATTTTCTCCTGTTGAATGCAGATACTGTCACACCTGGAGCCATATAGGTTTGGCCCTCACAGTCAAGAACTTCACGGACTGACATTTTGGCCAGGTAGTCCTTGAAGTGCCCTCTAGGCTGGCAGCATTGGCCTGGCCTGCAGACTTATTTGAAATGCAGATTCTCAGGCTCAACCCAGATAGACCAAATCAGAAACCGGAGTGGGGGGGGGGGGGGG
>NW_024412391.1:46109869-46165416 GCF_014898765.1 Herpailurus yagouaroundi
CCCCCGGATCTTAATGATCTGTGGTTTAACAAGTTCTCCAGTTGATTCTGGTGATGCCAAAGTTTGAAAGCCACTCTCTTAAGGCATCATCCAGTGAGCGGCAAATTAAGGACTATCTTTGGAGTTAGTGACGGAGGAATTGGTATGAGAAGTTAGGTTAGTTCCTCTGAGGTCAACCTGCAGAGGATCATCAAAGTCTCATATGGGTCTCTGATCCAGTTTTCCTTAGAGACCAATATAACCTTCATTTTGTTTTATTCATTTAGCCTGTCTGGAGTCCTTATAAGCAGATGATGTAATACTTGAAATAATGGAAATAATGATGATAGCTGATTTATTTAGTGTTCACAGTATGCCAGCACTCTACAAGCATGCTGCATATGTCAACCATTCAACATATGAAAGCAGGTATATAATTATCTCCCTTTCCCAGATGAGGGAACTGAGGCGCAGAGAGGTTACGGAATTCACCCAAGATTCACAGTTCATGAAGTGTTCAAACCGAGGCAGCCTGGTGCTCCGAATCTGTGCGCTTAACCGTGACAGTATACTGCCTCTTCTGTAAAAAAGGAAATAAAATTTCTTCCCCGTACGGATGAAAATCAAATAGTATAGACGAGTACAGAAGGTAGTTGGCACTAGCATAGCGAAACCTGGATGCCAAGATAAGAGCTATGAAGCTTCCTTTTGCTCCTGTCCCCCAGACCTGGCACACTGTCATGCCTACCTGGTGGAAATGAGCCAGCTCCTACAAAGTATGGACGTCCTGCATCGGACCTATTCGGCGCCAGCTATCAACGCCATCCAGGTCAGCCAGATCCCTCTTCTGTGTGCATTCTGGTGTTTTCCTGCTTTCCTCTCTCCTCCCCAGCCTCGTACTAACAGTAGGACATTATCTGGCCGGTTGCTTCAGCCAAATTCAAGGGGATGGAGGTGGGCACTTTGCTTGCAGTTTTCCCTTACTTTCTGTGCTCTCTTTCCTGTTTTGAAACAAAGGGTGGAGCTTTTGAAAGTCCTAAAAAGGAAAAAAGATCACACAGGAGGTGGCGGTCCAGAGCTATTGGCAAAGATGCTAAAGGAACACTGCAGGTAACCATCGCTTCCCTGCTCTCCATGCCGCATGCTGGGGGCTGCTTGGACTCAAATAGAATAGACAAGTGGATTTTCTATAGTTCTCTTAAATACCCTGGGCAGAGGGAAATTTAATCACTTAGATTTTCTGGATACTAGGATAAGCATGTAGTAGAATTGGGTAAGGGGAAAATGGTATGAGGTTGGAGGGGCTGCAGCCATTTCTAGGACTTTGGTTTCCCCTTTATATATGCTTGGCCTGCCTGCCCTCTTCCCTCCTTGTGTGTGTGCTCTGACCCGCCTGTTCTCCTGCCAGTCCATGGACAACTCATCCCTTTGAGCCCACTGACTGAGTTCTCTGGAAATGGGACATTGTGCAGACTCTCTCTTGTCTCTTGTCTCCAACCTCCCAAACCCCCATCAGAGTTTCACTGTGTTACCCTGGCCACCTACTTTCCCAGTGCACAGCCAAGCCAGAGGCCAAGATTTGCAGCTCAGCCATTGCATATTAAATTGGGACATTGTTAGGGTCAAATAAATCAGGAGCGTAATGGATAAGCGATCTGCTATACTCTCATACACTCTTTGTTCAAAGCACCTTAGGGGTGGAGATTAAGAACTTTTGAAGCAAAGAGTGATTTGTGTACAAGCATGTGAGAAGTTGCTTTTGTAGAAGCACCAGATGCAAATTAAAGAAACATTTTTATTTTTTATTTATTTTTTTTTTAATTTTTTTTTCAACATTTATTTATTTTGGGGACAGAGAGAGACAGAGCATGAACGGGGGAGGGGCAGAGAGAGAGGGAGACACAGAATCGGAAACAGGCTCCAGGCTCCGAGCCATCTGCCCAGAGCCCGACGCGGGGCTCGAACCCACGGACCGCGAGATCGTGACCTGGCTGAAGTCGGACGCTTAACTGACTGCGCCACCCAGGCGCCCCTAAAGAAACATTTTTAAACCTATGCACTGTTAACAACATAGATACTGGGTGATTATTGCCAGGAGGAAGGAATTGAGTATCAATGGGAAAGAGCCTGGCAGCTTTAGCTGTCATTTCAACCTAGAGCTTTAATGCTTCTATCATCTCCAAAAGAACATGTGATTTCTCACCCATTTTTCTTTTGCAAGAAGCCAGAGCAAGTTGCTGGAGAAAGTGCTTTCCTGGGTTTTCATTTATTTTTAAGTTATCTCAACAGAAAGATGTACCTAGAAAATGTTCTTCTTGCACTACTTTCTAATCTTAGAAACAGTAAATATTCTAAGCCATTTGCATCTGAAAAGAAATGTCTCCCTTTGGTGTCACTTTAGGTCCCTAAACCTTTTCCTGGCCCAGTAAGACTACATTCCTCCAACCCTAATTTGTCAACATTAGATTTTGGAGAAGAGAAAAATTATTCTGATGGCTCTGAAACCTCATCAGAGTTTTCTAAAATGCAAGAAGAACTGTGTCATATTGCTCATAAAGGTAAATGAGTTTTCTTTCTTCCTAATGTGTTTGATGAAAATGTTAGATGCATGTCTGGATGTGGGATGTCCTTGGAGAGGGAATCTTGGTTGGTTCATTTTCTGCTCTGTTAGGATTTGGGGCAATCTAATTTTTACTTTATTTCTCGGGTACTAGGGAATGTATTGACAAGAAGTTTCTTTTTAAGCCCTTAGGGGAAATAGTGAGAGTGTTAGGTATTCTTTAAAAGCTGAGTGGTTCACATGCTGCTGATGGGGGCTATCAATTGGTACTCTTCCAGAGAGCAGTATGACATTATGTTTCAAGTTAAAAAAAAAAAAAAAATCTATCCAGCAATTCCACTTTGAAGAATTCATTCATAGGAATGAATTTAAAATTCACCCAAATAGAGATACCCATTGTAGCACTGCTTATATAAAAAATTAGAAATAGATGTTCACCATCATTAGCCATTAGGGAAATGCAAATTAAAGCCAGGATGAGATTACCATACCCCGATTATAGCTCCAAAACAAGACAGTACCAAATGCTGGTGAGAACACGGAGAAACTAGATCTCTCATATATTGCTGGCGGCAATGAGAGATGGGGCAGCCACTCTGGACAATGGTTTGGCAGCTTTATATAAAACTAAACATGCACTTATCCTAGAACTCAACATTCACATTCCTGGGCATTTATCCCAGAGAAACGCAAACTTAAGTCTACACAAAACCCTACACACAAATGTTCCGAGCGGGTTTATTTGTATTAGCTATTAGCCAAAGATTGGAACAACCCAAGTGTCCTTCAACAGGCGCATGATTAAACAAACTATGGGACGTCCACACAGTGGGATACAGCTCAACAATACAAACGAACAGATACTGATATGCATAGTTCCTTGGATGGATCTCAAGGACATTATGATGAGTGAAAGTAGCCAGGTTCAAATGGTGACATAGTGTATTCCACCTATTAATACTTTTGAAGGGATAAAATGGTGTTGCTGGAGAAGAGATTAGTGGTTGCCAGGGCTTAGGGAGAGGGAGGGGGAAAGGGGAAAAGTATGGGTGTGATTATGAAGGGGTATCAGGAGGGATCTTGGTGGTAATGCAAAGTTCTGATCCTAATTGTGGTGGTGGTTCCATGAACCCATGCATGTGATAAAATTGCCTTGACCTATATTTCACACACATAAGAGCATGTGAAACTGGTGATGGCTGAATAAGATGTCAGTTCTCCTGGGTTGGATATTGTAGCATAGTTATGTAAGATGTTACCCCCGTGGGAACTGGATACAGGGTACCCCAGACTTCCCTATACTACTTTTGCCACTTCCTATAAATCTATGATGATTTCAAAATAGAAAGTTTTTTTTTAATTAGAAATAACCTAAATGCCAAACAATAGGGAAATTGCATTTTTTAATGTAATATAATCACACGGTAGAAGACTCAACAGCCACAATAATAAAAATAGCGACCTCATATTGAGCACATAGCTATTATATCAGGTATTTGTTAAGCACTTTCCATGCACTGTTTCATTTCATTCTAGAAGCAACTTATGGAGCAGATGTTATTGTAGTTTTTGTTGCACAGATAAGAAAGCTGAACCTTCAAGAAGCTGAAGAGCTTCCTGTGTAAGATAGCGGTAGAAAGTGGACAACCTGAGACTTGTATCCTATCCTCCCTGGCCCACAGTCTATGCTCCTTACCTGTGTCTCACCACCCTGAGGGATGGGGTGACCAGGGCTACTTTTATAGACCTAGGAAGAAGTTCACAACATACCATTGTGTAAAAATACAGGTCTCAAAACGATATAGGTATGATTCTATTTTTTAGAAAAAAACCCCAACTTTATAAATCTGGCATATATAGGCATACTAAAAAGTCTGGAAGGATCTACACCAGCATTTTAGTGATGGAGGCTAGAGTTGTAAGTACTTATTATGTTCTTACTGCCTTTTTTTTTTTAAGTTTATTTGTTTATTTTGAGAGAGAGAGCGTGTGTGCGAGAGCTGGAGAGCGTCAGAGGGAGAAAATCCCAAGCAGACTCCATCCTGTCAGCACAGAGCCTGACACGCGGCTCAGTCTCAAGAACCGTGAGATCATGCTCTGAGCCGGAATCAACAGCCAGACTGCTTAATAAACTGAGCCAGCCAGGTGCCCCGGTGTGTTATTTTTTAAAGGAGAAAATGGGTTTAAAAGTTTTAAATGGGGGCGGGGGGACAGTGTTTGAAGTGAGAGAAAAGAAGGTACGAGATCTGCTGCCTCCTTCTCCCAGCCCCATGTTTTTCTCCCATGACCTTATTGATTCTTTCAGTTTTTTTTCCCTTACCCCACAAACATGAAGCATGTGGCTATGAGGAAACCACTTCATGTCCTTTAAAAATTCCCACCTCAAACCCTTGTTCTAGTTGCCATTAGAACTCTGTCACTGTTTGCAATACCGTTGTACGACCTGTGAAATGGGAAGAATCGCTTCCCCCGACCCCTTCAAAGCTCTTCACACAGGCTCTTGCATGTTCTCTAGTATTAAAGGGTCGAGTGCAATTACGGCATTGCATTTTAGGCTTTGTGAGAGGGAATTCCTGCAAAAGAGCACTACTTTTTAACAACCCAAACTGTCTTTTTACTGAGAAGATAATGCCTCCTCAGAGAAGCGATATCCTGAATTTTATACGTTGAAGAAGCTGCTTCCTCAGCAGAACAGAGAGAGGTTGCCGTATTGAGTCAATCCGCTGATCCTTTCCTCCTGCAGAGGGCTCGACCTTGCAGAAAGTCTACACTGGGCTCCAGCCAGCTGTTTTGTCTTTCAGGCTTTGTTCAAAACAGCTGGCTGCAGGGCTGCCCCATACCTAGACTAGGTCAAGGTTTGTGCTCTGAGAAAAGACCAGGTGTGTTTATTGAACAACAGCCTTTGCCCCATGGGCTTACAGACTTGAATTCCACAGAGAGCCTAACAAGCTGTGTTTCATTGCTGTGGTTCTAAAGTACACTTGCACACACTGAAAAGATCTCTGGGAGTCCCTTTTACACAGGCTGGGACTCAGAGGCCTCGTGGAATAGAGATACTTCTCAGGTTTGTCCTCAGTCCTGTGTGTGACCTTGCGTGCTTTCTCACTTCCATGCATTCAAGCTCACAGCATCTTGACCTGTCTGCCTGGTCTGCCTTGTGTGAGCCTGATTTTGTCACTGATGGTTTTTATTGCAGTTTCTTGACTGTATGACTAATCTATTGATTGTGATTCGGAGCAAGTAAACTAAACGTAAGAATTCCACGGATGTTGTAACATAGTCTCTGTAACCTACTTTTCCTTTAATTTGTTAAATGCATCTGAAGCCTGTTTTGTAGAAGATTAGATCAAAGGGTAGACAGCTAATGTATACCCATCATCGTTGAAAAAGTCCTTCTTATATATTATAAACTAAATTTGACTTTTAACGGCGTATCGTTGAAATAGTTTTCATTGGTTCATGTGTCTGGCGTTGCATGCATAATTGACACACATGTAAGCAAATAGAGAACAAAAAGTACTAAAACTTAAAAGTCCTTAAGGAATTTACATTGCATATATTAACTTTTACATCTCTCCAAATATGTTTCGTGGAACACTTTACCCATAAAATGCTTTTAAAAACAAAAGAATTCCATGATTAAAAATGTTGGGAAAACACTGCTGACTATGGTCCCCTGTGAATTTACACAAGAATAGTAAATATTAAAGGCGCTGAGAAGTCCTGCAGCAAAGAGGGCTGTTAGTTTTGTTTAAGTCAGTGATTTTTCCCCCACTTCCTAGTAGCTATTGGCACTCAGGAACTAAAGTTCTTGAGAAACATAACGCAGGAAACATGGTAAATAATAAACCTTTTTGGAGTTAATCCTCTGTATTGTCTGAGTCAGAAGACAGGCATTCATTCTAGGCCAGTCTGTTATGATCAGCTGTGGAATTTTGATCTCACCAGTTAATGTCTCTGGGCCTTGGTTGCCTCATCCATTAAATGTCCTACAGCAGTTCTACTGACTTTTGGGTCTCAGATTCTGTAACTCTTTTCTCTGATTGGTTATTTTGTCCTGAATAGAAAGAATTCATGTTGTCGCTTATTGGTACAAGAAGGTTTTATGAGACAGGGTTCTATTAGTAGCCAAAACAGGAATGACTGAATATGGTGAACAGTTTTAGGGTGGGAAAGCAAGGGATAGGGTAAGAACAGGGTCCAGGGTGGGGCGCCTGGGTGGCGCAGTCGGTTAAGCGTCTGACTTCAGCCAGGTCACGATCTCGCGGTCCGTGAGTTCGAGCCCCGCGTCGGGCTCTGGGCTGATGGCTCAGAGTCTGGAGCCTGTTTCACATTCTGTGTCTCCCTCTCTCTCTGCCCCTCCCCCGTTCATGCTCTGTCTCTCTCTGTCCCAAAAAAAATAAATAACCCTAAAAAAAAAAAAAAAAAAACAACAGGGTCCAGGGTATGGAAGTGGCCATTTCTTTTTTTTTTTTTTTTAATTTTTTTAACGTTTATTTATCTTTGAGACAGAGAGAGACAGAGCATGAACGGGGGAGGGGCAGAGAGAGAGGGAAACACAGAATCTGAAACAGGCTCCAGGGTCTGAGCTGTCAGCACAGAGCCCGACATGGGGCTCGAACTCACGGACCGTGAGATCATGACCTGAGCCGAAGTCGGACGCTTAACCGACTGAGCCACCCAGGCGCCCCTGGAAGTGGCCATTTCTGTTCTACTGTGGATGAAAAAGGTTAGGTTTAATGATACTTCTGCCTGTAGGTTTAATGATACTTCCCGAGGGCATTTTCAGTGAGGGAAATCCTCATTTACAAATGAAAAGGTTAAAAGTAGAACAAAATTAAACTGTATTTTATTATTTAGTATCCTTTTGTTCCTGATTCTTTTGCTGTGCTGAGTTTTTAACTGTTGAAGGATCATCTTCTGAACTGTTTTGAATTTATGGAAGCATTGGATAAAAAGCCAAGCATGTCACAGATTATAAGTCAGAAGATATACAGAACTTAAAGAAAAGCCAGATCATTTATCAAACATAATTTAGGATTCAGCATAAAAATCTGCTGAGCAATTGTATTTATGTAAATTATCAGAAAGTAAGTAGGACCATTCAGTCAAATTACCTACTGTATCCAAATGAAAGGACCATTTGGATAGAATATCAGTTAGATAGCCTGTGAGGTTTGAACCATGGATATCCTATGAGGTTTGAAAATTAGAGGAAGCAGATTTCAGAAGATCAAGTCTGATCTTTTAGATGTGTTATCATTTTAAAGAAAATTCGTACGTGTGCTTTCATTGAAAAGGGAATGAAAAATTGGGTTGGGTGCTATATGATAGCATATTTTCTCACTGATTCCTTAAAGCACTCTTGAGATGTGGGCATTAGAAACATGTACAGATGTGAAAACCAAGGATTTGTCCAAAATCTAAATGGCAACAAATAGGTAGGGGTAGGATTTCAGTTCATATTTGCCTTATTACAAAATGTCTTTCCTTTGGACCACACTGCCTCCATAGAAGTGGTGTCTATGGTATTCCTGTCTTCCCCAAGACCTATTTTTTTGTGATGCTGAGAAACTCCTGGAGAAGGAACACATTAAACAATAGAGTTCAGGTAAATTAAGATGACAGCTGCCCTTAAGTACCACCTTTCACCATCCAAACGTGCTAACCGTACTCTCACTGTGTAACTCAATAAAAGAATACCGTGGAAGCCTGTAGAAATGGGAAAGGTAGTGGTCACCAAGAGTCAGTAGTCTGAGGCTTATGGCGTTCCATTCTGTCAAAACTCAACCTGCGTCCCACTCTTAGTGAGGCGGTCTGAGGAATGGCTAAAGACAGTCTGGGGGAGACGTGTAAATAGAGATGTCAGAATTGCCTTTTGATATTTGAACACCACTTGAATGAAGAGGTAGTTCAGTTTGCCAATGAGGAGGCCCTGAGAAAATTTCGACTTGGGAACAGGAGGGCTTCCTTCCCCACATCAGAGTCTAGGAGCAGAACAGACTGCTGTAGGAGACAGCAAATGCCCTGGCAAACATGGCCCAAAACCACTGACAAGAAAGTTTGGAGACGGAGAGGAGTTGGTCATCCTATATGGCAGGTGGCCTTAGTGATCTTTGGGGTTCTCTGTGGCTCTGAGCATTGAAGACCTTCTGTGTGGTTTTGCTCGTTGTCAGATATCCATAAATGTGATATATGTATTTGGATTTTCTCTCTTTGTAAGTTTTTTTGTTTTTCTCTAGCATCATGTTAGAAATTAGTAAGAAAACATTCTGTCACAGACAATATTCCTCACTTCTGGCATCATGTGTCTTTAATGATTAATATACATATCGTCTCCCGTGATCAGTCTCTAGCAGTCCCTCTGTGTATGCTGGATCCTTATGCTGTGAATGAGTTCTGAGTGGGCCTAAGCAGTCATTTAAGAAATTCAGTGCATGGTGGTCTGGTCTTCCAAGCTCCTTTGTCAGGTGGTTTAGAAAGCCCTTCACACCTTAAAACCCAATATAGTGACTATCTGAGTTTCTTTCTGCTTATTTTATGCCCACTGCAGTCTTGTCAGCTAACCATTTTGAGCCAAGTGGTGTATATTCTGCCAACTTTAAATGGAATGTTCTCATCAGGTTGAAAGCCTTGCTTTACGGCAGGCCATCTGAAAGCCAGAGGAATTGATCTGCTAAAGTGCCAGCCAGCTGAGTGCCACATTTACTTCATTTCAAGCACTACACGTGACGTGGGGGGAAAAATGTTTCCTCTGTAACTATGTGAAGTGACAGATGTGAACTGGACTTATTGTGGTGATCATTTTGCAGTGGATACAGATACCGAATCATGGTATACACCAAAACTAATATAATGTTAATGTTAATTATACCCTAATTTAAAGAGAACAACTGAATTGTCATAATAAATTAAGGAAACTTAGGCCAAAGACAAAAAAACAGGGGCACCTGGGTGGTTCCCTTGGTTAAGTACCCAACTCTTGGTTTCAGCTCAGGTCATGATCTTGTGGTTCATGATTTCGAGCCCTGTGTCAGGCTCTGCACTGTGCTGTGTGGAGGCTGCTTCAGATTCTCTTTCTCTCCTTCTCTGCCCCTGCTTTCTATCAATCAATCAATCAATCAATCAATCTTAAAAAAAGACCAAAACACAACAATGAAACCATGATAGTGAAGAGGTATTCCCCCGGGGCCCTCTCAGATGGGCATGGGTGTCTTCTGGAGCGTGTGTGTTGGGGGGCTTGTCTATCTACTAGGACGTAAAATGCTGAGTTACTTGTGGGGTTTGTTGCCCCCCAGCTGAGAATGTTCTTCTGCCGAACATAGTTCGTAGAACTGCCGAACAGTTCATAGACCCTGCACCCTGTGTGCAGTTATTTACCAGTGTTGTCCCGGCAAGAGACCCAAGGACTCCCTTAAAACTGCTGCCCATATTTCAAGAGAATGCAGTCACCACTGCTCACCTCCAGGTTGCTTTTATCGCCATCACTATTATTATTGCAGCAACATTGATTATTTATTCTGTGCTATCCATTGGGTCATTTGCTTTTGCTGCATTACCTTATTTAATCCCTGTAATCATCTTACAAAGTAAACACTGTTATGACCCTTATTCACAAATGAGGAAACTGGGGTTCAGGAATGGCATATATTTGTCCAGAGTCATGCAGTGAATAAGTGATAGAGCTGGGAAGAATCCAGGGCTGGTTCAGAGCCCACACTGTTGCTTACTTGGTTGTACTGCCCATTATTTTGCTCAATGAAATTGGTTAAATCAGAGTTGAGTGTGTTTCGCAGACATTGTTAGAAAACTTGATGCCTATTGGCCTTTAGTACCTATTTACCCTGTCTTCTGTTGACAAAAGAGAAGACATGAATTGCACTAATAACCTAGGAAACTGTGTGTGTGTTTAAACAAATTGCTTATTTGTACCATGACTTTATGAAGATGGTCTAAATTCATCCCTGAACACCACAGCCTCAGACAAGTTCAGCAACAACCTATAGGGAGGTGCAGTTGTCCTTGTGGCTGTGAAATGAGGAAGTAAGTCAATAATACGTATTTAGTTTCTGTGATACTAAATAGGCCACTCTTGAATGACAATGCCTCTAAAAATGCAACCCTGTGGAATTCAATAATATGCCAGGCCATCTGAGAAGAAGTATGTCTCTGTCTCTTCCTTGGTTACCTTTCTAAAACAAAATATAGTAAAGGAGACTGGAAAGATAATATCCAAATAGGGTATCCATGATCAGTAATTTAGATGGTGGTTCCCCATTCCTAGGAGATAACTCAATGTGGTCAAAATTTGACGAATTTTTTGTCATATGTGTTAGCGGTTTTTAAAAACTTTAGTTCAGGCCTCTGAGCTCCTAGAGGTGCTAAGCTCTCACTAAAGTGAACAGAGTGGCTGGATGCCAGGCTTAGAGCTGGAGCATTCTGGGTCAAGCAGTTGGAAGACTGATAAGAAAGAGGGTAGGTAACACCCTAAAATAATTTCAAATTTACAGACAAGTTGCAAGAACAATACAAAGAAGTCCCATGTATCCTTTACCCAAATTTATCATTTGTTAATATTTTGCCACATATATTTTATCTCTCTCTTTACACACACACACACACACACACACACACACCATATGTGCACATGCGTGCACGTGTTTATTTTCCTGAACCGTGTGAGAGTGGGAATCCTACATGGTATCTTTCTGTATGCCTTTATACCGTAGTGTATATTTCCTAAGAATAGGGATAATCTGTTACTTAACCACAGTTTAGTTATGAAATTTTATGTTGAAACAATACTTTCGTCTATTCTGTTTTCCATGTCCAGATGCTGTCCGTGGTCCCGATAATGCCCTTTAATGGTACTTTTCCCCTTCAGTACAGGATCTGGTCCATGATCATGTACTGCATTAATTGTCATGTCTCTTCAGTGTCTTGCAACTGGGAACAGTTCCTCAACCTTTTTTTTTTTTTTTTTTTTTTTTTGTGAAATTGATACTTTTGGAGAATCAGGTCAATTTTTAAAAATAAGGTGTTCCTCATTTTGGAGTTGTCTGTCCCTGGTTGCTGTACAACAAAAACGAAGGTATATCTTTTTCAAGATACTACACCTGGAGTCCAGCTGAGCCTCACGGGGGATTAATTTTGGTCACCTGGTTAAGGTGCTGTCTACTTTCTTGGCTGGATTGTCACCATTTCCCCCAACAAGCAATGAGCTTTATTTTCAAATATTTGCAGTCTTGGGGGATACAAACAAAACTAAATGTTGATAATTGAGAATCCAGAAGTGTCCTTTCAAGTCTCAAAATAGCTCAATAAGTCATAAATTCTTGGGATTTTATAGTGGATTAGGGGGGTTGGAATTGACAAATGTGTATGATTTTAAATTTTTTAATAGACTTTTTTTGAGAGCAGTTTTAGATTCATAGCAAAATTGAGCAGAAAGTACAAAGTTCCCATATACACCCCCCCCCCCACACACACACAACCTCCTCCACTGTCAACATTCTACCAGCATGGTCCATTTGCTACAACAGGTGAACCTACAGTGAAACATCATTAGTACCCAGAGTCCATAGTTTAAGTTAGAGTTCCCACTTGGTGTTGTCCCTTCCAGATGTGTTTCTTAAAAGTCAATTAGTGTGCATTTGCTGCATAATTCAGTTCATTATTCAGGGCTGTTACTTTTCTAAGTTCTTTTGTAAGAAATACATCTCTTGGGGCGCCTGGGTGACTCAGTTGGTTAAGTGTCCAACTTTGGCTCAGGTCATGATCTCACTGTTTGTGAGTTCGAGCCCCGCATCGAGCTCTGTGCTGACAGCTCGGAGCCTGGAGCTTGCTTCAGATTCTGTGTCTCCTTCTATCTCTGCCCCTCCACGACCTGTGCTCTCTTTCTCTGTCTCTCAAAAATAAATAAATGTAAAAAAAAAAAAAATTAAAAAAAAGAAATACATCTCTCTTTATCTTGTTTTTAATTAAGCCTCTTCCTTTATTCCTTTTTATAATGATTATATCTTTATAGTTTACTTCACTTTAAGGTCAGCTTTTAATACCATATCAACGGAGAGAGAAAAACTCAAGCAGCTGATGGAACAGGACGTCTCCTCCTCCCCCTCGGCCCAGGTCATTGGTCTGAAGCACGCCCTGTCATCTGTAAGTTGCATGTCATGTGGCCAGGCTCATGATTTTATTTATTTATTTGTATTTTCCAACTCCATGGTTGTGTTGAAAATTCATGAGAAAACCAAACAAATTATCCAAATGATATTTTAACCTTTCATCAGATTTGCTAATTCTGAATACCAAAACTGAGTGTACTCAAATCTTAGTAACTAGTATTTCATTGAGCATTAGATACTTTAAGTTTGGTTTCCTTCTATTGATCTTGATTTTTTTCTGTTTCTGTAAAGCTTTTGTTGTGTGTTTGCGTGACTCTCACAGACATTTGTCTGTTGATATAAAATCCGACAGTTTGGAGATTTCTGTACCTAAGATTTCTTTTTTATTTTTTTAATTGTTTTAAATCTTTATTTTTGAGAGAGAGAGAGAGAGAGAGAGAGAGAGAGAGAGAGAGAGCGTGAGCAGGGGAGGGACAGAGAGAGAGGGAGACACAGAATCGGAAGCAGGCTCCAGGCTCTGAGCTGTCAGCACAGAGCCCAAAGCAGGGCTCGAACCCACAGACCGTGAGATCATGATCTGAGCCGAAGTCAGAGGCTTAACTGACTGAGCCACCCAGGTGCCCAATGTACCTAAGATTTCTTATGCTTAGATTGACTTTGCAAATGACAGATAGAAGGGCAATTTCGAATTCACTTTTATGTTTTCTGCTGCACAGCACTCATCCTGTTTACCACCGTTTCAAAGTTATTTGGAAGTTATTTTATTTGATTTGGGTAATATAAAACATTTAGCTTCTTTTTCCTGTACAGGCACAGAGATGAGTCATATGGAATGTCAGATAACCATTGTGTTTTCATAACAACGAAAATCACGGCCAAGCTTCAGATGTTTTTCACTAAGCCCTTCTGTTATTCACTCTCTCTCCTTTTCCCCCTGATTCCAGTTGGGTTCCATTCAAGCACGATATCCTAGGATTTTACTTTGAATAGCAGATGTCGTCTGGTTGCTCACTCTATCTATTGAAAAGCTGGAGAAATTTTAAAATTACATACTTATTTGCTCCTGATCTTTGCTGTCCTTTAGAATTCCTATTGTAACGAGAAAGTGTGCGCACTTTTGTAGTGAAAATTACTAGATGAAGCAATTCTGAACTTTTTATTTAGGGTTAGGTTGGGCAGATGGACTTTAGGATCTTGTTTTCAGAGGCTAATTCAGGCTTTGAGAGAACTAGAAAATATCCATTCATCTTTTCGATTCATCATGTTACTGAGAAAAGTAAAGTAATGATTTTGGTGTGATGTTAATAGGAAATACATTAGCAGTAGTACATATTCTTGAAACATACTTGAGGAATATTTAGCCAGTGGAAGTTCCAAGTATATTACCCTTGAAAGAAATAAAAAAAATAATGTGGGCTCAGTCTATGTAGACAATCTCAATGTCATCCACCCTGAGGAACTCTGGGTTTTCTAAGGTCAGAAATAGAAACACCCCCTTTTGGATTGTAGTGGACAGCCATACTGGGTGCTACTCTGGTTTGGGAAAAGTAAAGTGAGTTCTCTTTTGAGTTTATTTTTTAGTGCTAAAAAGCTTTTTTTGCTGTTCCCGGTAGGTTGACTTTTCATACATTTAAAAGGTTCCTCTAATGGGCTCCCCAGAATTCCTTTCACTGTGGTTTCCTCTCTCCTGCCCTCCTCCCTTGGAGGTCTAGCCTCATCTTGTTAGTCTGCTTGTCTGGTAGTGGGCAGGGGTATCCTAGGCCAAAGTTGTTACCTTTGATAAGGAATTCTCCCCCATGTCCAGGATTTTGGAAACTAAAGATATAACAGAATGATCCTTTCTTTCCTCTTTTCGGCTTGGATCCTGGATTAGATTCCAGACTTTTTTTTTTTTTTTTTTAAGTTTATTGATTTATTTTGAGAGAGAGAGAATTCCAAGCAGGCTCTGCCTTGTCATCAGGGAGCCTGACACAGGGCTCAAACTTACAAACCATGAGATCATGACCTGTGCCAACACCAAGAGTTGCTTGGTGACTAAGAGATGCTTAACCAACTAAGCCACCCAGGTGCCCCGAGACTTGTTTTTTAAAAATAAAATTTTTAGTGCCATCTCAAGGCTATCAGAATGGATATGTTTGGGCTGTGTATGCAGTCAGTATTCTCCTTCTGCCCATGGCTTATGAAGGAAAGAGAAGCTGCTAAAGTAACACATTTTTTTTCAGGCCATACTAAGATTCTAGCCACTGGTATAGATTCTAGCCACTTACACTTAGATACCAGCAACATGTTGGTCAGAAATAAGGGACTACCCATAGAGATTGTTACATGTACTTGTGTGAATTAAGAACATTTACTCAGTATTTCCAAATAGCCCATTCTATTCCTGGTTATAAAAAATAAAACCAACCTCCTGTTTGAGACCCAGGCAGTAGGCCAGACAGTGCCATATCCTTCTGTGGTCTCAGCAGGTAGACCCTGTGGGCACTAATGGATGGGAAAGGATCTGAGATTCTTGGAATAGAGCCTGGAAGACAGACAGACAGGACCGATTTTTGTGCAAGCACCCAAGGAGCTGATTGTGGGAGTGTCTGGGGGTCACAGTCAGGCACATTTGTTCCTTTCCAAAGACAGATCATTTGGAAACATCTCCCTCTACCTTTAAGCCAGTTGCTTCCCACTGGGAGGTTAGGACAGGGAATCAGACCTGCCCAGGGGTGGGTTTGTGTGTGCTCACATCCCTCCCCCCATTCCCAGGACCCTGGTTCCTAGCCTTTATCCAGGTAAGTGAAAGTACATTGTTGCTGTTTTCAATAAAATGTCTTAGTCATGAAGAATGAAGAAAACTATCATCACCTGTATTGGAAAATAATAAAATTAATCTTCCTCAGAATACTGCTTTTAAGCACACTTCCCAAGATCCAGTAAAACTGGTGTGAAAATTAGATAGCATTTAATTAGATTGATTTAAAGACATCCAATCAAAAGGGGTGGGAGCAGTGTCAGAAGCGTGGGATCATTGGGAGAGATCTGGGGAGGATGAGGGGCCACGAAACCCCTGGCCTCAGTAAGAGCTGAAGGTGTTATTGACTTCCTTCTCCACCAAAAGGAGAGCTTCATCAACCCTTTCTTCCATCCCCAGAAGTGAGACTAGAGAAGGGACATCACTACCAAAGTTTAGTATCTTTGATCCCCCTCGCATCTCCGAACCAGTATCCTGTGGGATAGCATTCAAGGAGAAAATCCAGGAAGTGCCCCACTCAAGGCTCCATCCCACTGGGCCCACTGCTGTGCTTTTCTGATACATCCGTTTATTAACAAAGCCCCACTATTTTTAACATGTTCCAGGCCCTAGCACAAAACACAGACCTTAAAGAACGCTTATGCAGAATCCATGCTGAGTCTCTGCTCCTCGATTCCCCTGCTGCTGCCAAGTCGGGTGACAGTCTGGCAGAGGTGGGTGAGGCTTCTCGTCTGGGAATGTTTCCACGACCGCCACCCCCTCACCTGACATCCTCTGTCACGTCGCCCCTGGTTCCCTCTCGGGAGCGGTGCTCACATCTCTGCCCACCTCCGGCAGCTGCTGCAGGGTCTGGGAACCCCTGAAGGCTTTCTGGAATATGTGCCTCCTGCATTGTTAAACTGCTTCCTCCCCTCCCCACCCCAAGAAGTCTTCTTCCTTTTGTATTTCTTTACCCCATTTTCCTCCTAAGTATCACCTTTTACTAGATTTTGCTGGAATGGGGAAAGACAAACATTTTCTCCTGCTACTTCTGAAGAGACCTAATTTTCTCTGCCCTACGGTAGCTTAATTCCCTGCCAGTATCCCTTGCTCCCTCTGTGAGAACCCCCTCCCCTTTCTTTGTGGCTTTCCCTTCTCCCTCTTCTGTGATTTTTTTTTTCTTTCAAAAAGCACAGCTGTATTTTCTGAGGGAGAAAATATTGTATTACAGTTGAAGTGTCTTGGTCCACTAATAGTATGTTAAAAATGTCTTTTCTCAAGACAGGATGTTTATCCAAAATGTTCTTTGAAGGTTTAAAATGAGAAGCTGCAGAAAAATATAAATGGATTATTCAGAAAATAAGTAAAAAAGGGATAATAAGGCCTAAAACTGCTTTTAGCTATCATATTTATACGCCTGTCTCAGAATTGCTAAATTTTTTTTTTTTAATTTTTTTTTCAGCGTTTTTTTATTTATTTTTGGTACAGAGAGAGACAGAGCATGAACGGGGGAGGGGCAGAGAGAGAGGGAGACACAGAATCGGAAACAGGCTCCAGGCTCTGAGCCATCAGCCCAGAGCCCGACGCGGGGCTCGAACTCACGGACCGCGAGATCGTGACCTGGCTGAAGTCGGACGCTTAACCGACTGCGCCACCCAGGCGCCCCATAATTGCTAAATTTTTTATTAACAAATCTATTGGACTGAGCACATTTGAAATAAAAGGGGAGGAAGGTAATATACAAGGGGTGTGTGTGCGTGTGTGTGTGTGTGTATACGTGAGTATTGTCTGTAAATTTATAAAAGGAGTTTCCAACGTTGAAGCTTAATCCCTCTTCCTCCTTTTCCTGTCCTCAAAGAAAACAAAACCCCCACATAGTTCTTTACTCTGTGGGAAGCCATGTGTACAGGCAATGAGAAGACTAGGGGTTGAAATTGGTCAGCACCGAGGGCGAGGCCGGGGCATCCGCAGTCACGTGGCCGCACGCCAAGGGGACCCTCTTCTCTGACAAGAGACCTACCCTCTCTCTGCAGAGGCTCCCAGGCCTGCTGCTACTTCTGAGATGTGTGTCAGTGGTGGACCATGACATTCCTCTACATACTCCCTCCCCACCAAGAGATCTTCTCAGCCATTTAAACCCATACCTGAACTGAATGGTCTTTTTTTTTTTTTTTTAATTTTTTTTTTCCAACGTTTATTTATTTTTAGGACAGAGAGAGACAGAGCATGAACGGGGGAGGGGCAGAGAGAGAGGGAGACACAGAATCGGAAACAGGCTCCAGGCTCTGAGCCATCAGCCCAGGGCCTGATGCGGGGCTCGAACTCCCGGACCGCGAGATCGTGACCTGGCTGAAGCTGGACGCTTACCCGACTGCGCCACCCAGGCACCCCGAATGGTCTTTAAAGTTGAGTGCCCGAACGTGACCTATGGTGACGTTCATTTTAGGCCTGGGCAAAGAAATGTGCTCACCAGTTGGGCTTTCTTTTGAATCTGCATAGTAACTGAAGCAGGGCTCAGTCTCCACGACTGGCCATCATGGGTGTTCTTTGCCACCAAACACTGGCATTCTGTGGGGTTTCTATGTCTATTGGGAGGCAATGCCTACCTTTTATTTTTATTTAAAAAAATGGTTTTTACACATTTACTTATTTTTGAGAGATGGAGCTTGAGCAGGGGAGGAGCAGAGACAGAGGGAGACAGAGAATCTGAAGCAGGCTCCAGGCTCTGGGCTGTCAACACAGAGCCCGACGTGGGGCTGGAAACCATGAACTGTGAGATCATGACTGAGCTGAAGTTGGACGCTTAACTGACTGAGCCACCCAGGTGCCCCAGTGCTTACCTTTTAAATAGCATTTCCACCAACTACATTTATTTAAGCAAGTTGACACTTCATTTATGGTTCTATGTACTTATGCTCAGTGTGCATACTTGGGGCTATTTGTGTTTTGGAAAGGAAACCAGAATCAGTCTTTTCAAAATGCATGTTCTGGGGCGCCTGGGTGGCTCAGTCGGTTAAGCGGCCGACTTCAGCTCAGGTC
Source organism: Herpailurus yagouaroundi (assembly GCF_014898765.1). Taxonomy (NCBI): domain Eukaryota; kingdom Metazoa; phylum Chordata; class Mammalia; order Carnivora; family Felidae; genus Herpailurus; species Herpailurus yagouaroundi. The sequence continues at coordinate 46,128,291 of NW_024412391.1, forward strand.
ACAATCTCGTGGTCCGTGAGTTCGATCCCCGCGTCGGGCTCTGTGCTGACAGCTCAGAGCCTGGAGCCTGTTTCAGATTCTGTGTCTCCCTCTCTCTGACCCTCCCCCGTTCATGCTCTGTCTCTCTTGGTCTCAAAAATAAATAAACGTTAAAAAAAATTTTTTTTTAAATGCATGTTTTTAAACTGATCTTACAAGGAATGTACCTGAAGGCTTAAATGCTGTAAACTGTCCTGGAGGAAGAGCAGTAGTGTCCCCCAAATTCACACTTTCCACACTAGACTGAAGTCTTGAATTGATGGCATGTCGTCCTTGCTGTTTCCTCTTTCGGTAATTTTATGTTCTCCGTGTTTTATCCTGCTTTTCACTGAGTGACTCAGGCTCACTTTCCCAGAAATGGAAAAGCCATTCTTGTCTTCAGGAAACCAGAGAGTGACTGGAAGTGGCCGCCCCAAGAGCTTAAAAATTCTATTCCTGTTTATTTTTCTTAGGTAGCTCACAGACACCCCAAGCAATCTGTTAAGGAATGGCAGTCCCCACAGTGAGGTCAACCTAGGACCCTCTGTTTTCTGTACTTCCCTTCCCTTCCCTTCCCTTCCGTTCAACTTGCTCAGATTACCCATCTCCCATCGAAATGACTCCCACATTCTAGTAAGTTCTCATATTTTATCTTTTTGAATGTGAATATTTAATACTTCCAGCTTATTAGTTCTTATATTATTTTAGGTTCCAAATGAAAGGCTAGGTGACTTTGGGTGGTAATACTCTATTTAATCTACAGTCCATTTCAGAGACTTAAGTAGGCAAGAACTTTAAAGATACATCTGAAGGAGAAGCAGGGAATTTCGTTCTTTCAATTGCCTATCTGTTTGCTCTATTCCATGTTCATTTGAATGCGTTAACTCACGAAAACCTAACCACAATTCTATGAGGTAGGTGATGGTAGTTTCATTTTAGAGACAAGGAAACCAGGGAGGTTAAATAACTTCCCCCAGGGCACACTGCTAATAAGAGACCTGGCTGGGATGTCAATCCACATCTGGTGAGCCCAAAGCACAGTGTTTTCTCAGTAACATCACACCTGCTATATATTGAGGAAATGTGCCAGGCCAGTAGTGGAAATATGCTGGGGATGGTGTGAGAATGGACTGAAAAACTATCTCAGACGTAAACACCATTTCACATAAAAGAAACAAACACATGATAAAAGCAACGAAAAAAGCAATGGGCAGGAGATGGATCATTCAACAAATTCGTTTGGCACAGCTCAAAGGCGATCTTTTGACTGAGCACTTTAAATCTTCACAATGCACACTAAAATGAATTGTAAGTGAATTGGAGTTAAATATAAAAACTCAAACTGAAATCCATTGACGTAAATATTTATCAAATGGCTAGAGTTGGGAGGACTTTCTAAATTTGGGAGCAATAGAAAAATTGCAAAAGACACATTAACTAGATCTGACCTTTGTTTTAGGAAAGAAATGGTATATATGGAAAAATGAGAGACAAATAATAAACTAGGAAAAATATTTTCAGTGAAAATGACAGATAATGCTAACTAGGTGATAATGTCTTTAATATGTAAATAATTAATAAGTAATAAGCAACTTAAGACCCCAATAAACAAATGAAGAAAGGGACCCAATTCACCAAAAAACCCAAATACATACAGTTCTTTTGAAACTTTTGACTTTGTGATACTTATAAATTCACAACAAAGTGCAAAGAAATGCAGAGGGAGGTCCCATCCACCCTGATGTACCCTCCCCTAATGTCAACATCTCTATAGGTTTTTTTTTTTTTTAAGAAAAAAATGTTAGACCTAATTCTTAACAAAGAAATGCAAATTACAACAATTTGTTTAACATACAGCTTTTCTAAATTATAGTATTCTATGCCCTTAAAGATATAGAGAAAACAGAGGTTCTTTTGTTAATGAAATCCCCAATTAAATCATATATGTATTACCTCTAACATTTTTAATAATTCTGCTTCTGAGGACTGATTCTAAGAAATAGTGAGATACAAGTATTATCTCATTGTTTACAAGAGACATTTGCAAACATGCTCATGATCTTTACAAATTTGGAAATGCCCTTAATTTCTAATACATAAAAGTGTCACTTTGTGACACACATATATAACAGAGTATTATCTATGAACTAAAGTTAATGTCTCAAGAAGCTAACATCCTGGGAAAAAGTTCATAATATAATGTTAAATGAATATAGCAGACTATATAAAGACTACAGTGTGATCTAGTTTTTCAAACTTAAATCTGTATCTTTATATAATACATATACATGCATACACATATATGTACCATACACACACACACACACACACACACACACACACACACATGTTTTAATAATAAAAAGTACACCAGCAGGTTAATAGGGGCCACATCTGGGCAATGAGGCTTTAAGTGATAGGTATTTTATTTACATTTTTCTTTTTTTTCCATTTTAACATGTTACTCTTATCCTCAAGATAAATGTTAATTTTGAAAAATTGACTATGGTACAGTGTTGTTTAGGGAAAGTTTATAAATATATATAAATCAATGGACTGGGGAACATGTTCACTACTCAGTTCCATTTGCCCCAGTTTTATATATTTATATAAGTTTATATACACACACACACACACACAATTATTTTAAAGCAAAGCTATATGTATAAAAAAGATGGGAGAGAAATGTATCAAAATGCTTATAGTGGTTTTAGCCACAATGAGATACCATCTTACACCTGTCAGAATGGCTAACATTAACAACTCAGGCAACAACAGATGTTGGCGAGGATGCAGAGAAAGAGGATCTCTTTTGCATTGTTGGTGGGGATGCAAACTGGTGTAGACACTCTGGAAAACAGTATGGAGGTTCCTCAAAACACTAAAAAAAGAACTACCCTACGACCCAGCAGTTGCACTACTAGGTATTTATCCAAGGGACACAGGTGTGCTGTTTCGAAGGGACACATGCACCCCAATGTTTCTAGCAGCACTATCAACAATAGCCAAAGGATGGGAAGACCCCAAATGTCCATCGATGGATGAATGGATAAAGAAGATGTGGTATATATATACAATGGAGTATTACTCGGCAATCAAAAAGAATGAAATCTTGCCATTTGCAACCATGTGGATAGAACTGGAGGGTATTATGCTAAGTGAAATTGGTCAGTCAGAGAAAGACAAATAATCATATGACTTCACTCATATGAGGACTTTAAAATACAGAACAGATGAACATAGGGAAGGGAAGCAAAAATAATATAAAAACAGGGAGGGAGGCAAAACCTAAGAGACTCATAAATATGGAGAACAAACTGAGGGTTGTTGGAGGGGGTGTGGGAGGGGGAATGGGCTAAATGGGCGAGGGGCATTAAGGAATCTACTCCTGCAATCATTGTTGAACTATATGCTAACTAATTTGGATGTAAATTAAAAAATTAAAATTTAAAAAATTTAAAAAATAATAATAGTTTATATTTCCTTAAAAAATGCTTATAGTGGTTTTAGTGTGATAGGATTATGAGTGTTCCCTTCCTTCCCTTTTTTTCTGTTTATCTTTTCTTGATGTAAAAAAAATGATAGACAACCTTGGAGGCCTTCCAACCTCGTGGGGAAATTGTTGAAGTGAACCGAGCAGGTTGATATGTAACAAGTGTGGTCCTGTGTGTGTAAGGTAGTATGCTGAGGCTTGGGGCTGCTGCAGCCCCATTGAGTTTTTTTTCAGTGGGTATTGATAGGACGTTTCTGGAGGTGGAACGTCAGAAGGGGCTAGCGTTAGGTATATTATTTTCATTGTTGATGAGCCAAGAAATCCTTCTGATCCATCCAACTAGGAGAAGGAAGATAGAGAGCAGGAGCGACTAGTAATGAATTAATGAACAGAACAAGTAAATAAATCATTAGAGTCTTATGTGGCAGTGACACACCAAAAGACACAGGAAGATTCTGCTGTTTCAGTGAGCATTAAAGGAGCTCAGTCATTCACTATGGTGTCTCCTGTTTTGAGGAGACATTCCTTTCCCTTGAAGGTGACAGCTGTGGCACTTGTTTATAGAGCCTAATGTGGTCTCTTTGTCAGGGCAGAAAAGAAGCCTGCTTTTCGCAAGGCTTTATGGGCATTAAAATGGGTAAGACCTTTGAATGACCAGGTGTCTTACGTAGGAAGAATCCAAGAGGAAGGGGTACCCATTTAAATGTGTTCCTGAAGTAAACATTTCATAAAGGGACCACTTGTCCTTTACTAATTATAAAAATCTGCTATGGTCCTTCTGTTATCGCATCCCCATCTTGGATATAATTTGTTTTTGAGACTGAAGAGCGTATCCTGAACTCATAAAACTTCTGGAAAAGACATGATCTGCTGTAACTTTTGCTCTCCAAATATTCTGAGACTCCTTTATGACATACGTATGATGCAGAAGCTGTTCCTTTATCAGCCCCGTGAGAATTGTGAACTGTAGGGAAGTTCAGGGCAACAATCTTCTCTGAATTGAAGGAATTTAGACTGGGGAACATTCCTCAAGGTGTCACCTCTCCCTCCAAACCAAAGCCCGAAATAGAATCAGCTTCACCTTCCTCTTCCCTTCTGTAGTACCTTCTCTTCTACAGTCTTGGTCTCATGTGTTGAGTGCATTCTTTGCACCACTCTTTCAGGCCAGTGCATCCTTATATCTCTGCAAAGCCAGCATAAAGCAGTTGCTCAATTTGTTGAGTTGTATTAAATTTTCACTTGCAAATTGAATAGAATGCACATTTCCAAACAAAGTATTTAGGACCTTCCCCGCGGGGAAGTTTAGACCCAGTGAAGTAGGGAAGGGAGGGCCATGCAAAATGGAAAAATCATGATACCCCATTATGTTGTTTGTAGAGAGGTTTATAAAGGGGATTGGGAGTTTCCATCCCTCTCAGAGTCATTTGTGGTTGGAGAGAGACAAAGAGAATTTATCTCATTCATCCATGAATAATGAATGATCTGCCACCAGGGGCACTTCTGGACCAAAACACGCCGTGTATTTGTCAAGGGACGTGGCGAGAACAGCATACTGGCTTCTGGGAAAGCGTGGAGGCAGAAAAAGGCATTGTGGCTGCAAATCAGCCACACAAGGACATACATTGAGTACAATTCAGAGGAAATTTTAGGATGAAAAGAAACATCCTGCAGTGGTAGAGAATAAGAGGATATGATTCAGAGAGTGTTAGAATTTTCTCCCTCTTAACTGGAACCGAGACTGACCTTGGACAGTTTCTTTTTGCTTTGAGATTTGTTGCAGGTGCCTAAGCAGTGATAGTGCCTATAAAGTGAGGTGTCCGTGTGGGGGACACTTTTGTTTTTCATTTTGTTTTGTGTGAGGCTTGCTTCTCCTTGACTTTGGAGCTGACCTCTGCTTTGAGCTGCTTGTTTGCATGCGCCTGTGACCTTGTGTATCATGCAGCGAAATCAGTTGTTTATTTTTGCTTCTCTTGAGACTGTTTCTAATTATATGCATTTTTGTGTTTGTGTTTCAAATAGGAAAACTCCAGAGATGACAACCGAGCTCTGGTCCATCAGCTTTCCAATGAAAGTAGACTCTCCATCACTGACTCCCTTTCAGAGTTTTTTGATGCACAGGAAGTTCTGTTATCTCCAAGCTCTTCAGAAAATGAGGTTTGAGCACTGTTTTCAGTTAGATGCCTCAAAATCTCTTTTGTTGCTTTACTCATTTGTTTAGAAATGCTAAACTCAGTGGGCTCTTTCTGCCGTTGCATTCTGAGGATCTTCTTGTAACTCCCACCCCCCCAGAGAACACGAAAAGATACAAGACCTCAGGGAAAAGGTTGCAAAAGTAGAAGGTGTTGGGTACTTCCTCACTTCTGTTTCTTGATTTGTTATACCTCTTTTCAATTAGTGGCTAATGATTTTGACTATTAGCTATTTCATAATGTAATATTTCTACTACAGGGTTGGAAATCAGTATCTTATTTTTTTAATCACTGAATTTGACCAATATTAATTTATAACATGCAATTATTTTACTATAATTATTTTAATATGGCTATTATAATAATTAATTTATAATATATAATAATACGGTTTTATATTGATGCATAAAAATCATACTTTCCTAAATAAGCAAGTATCATAGTTGGCATTGCTTTGTGAAAATGTGAATTGATAATTTTACACCTTTCATATAGAAGTACTAATCTTATTTAATTTCCATGGAAGATCCTTTTTTTCCCCCCACAAATAGTTGAAAGACAAATTATAATTATTCTGTGCAAACACTAGCAAATTCTGAAAGTGCAGTCTGAAATAATAAGAATTTTTTGTAATAACTAAGATCTTGAGTGTTTTCTTTGTGATAACTGCTCAAGAAAGTATAAAAATTTTAATAACAGGTGTTTGCCGTGAACGGCTTTCAGGCAGACTGGTGTTTGGACCTCTATGAAAGTAATCCAAAATTATTTCTGTAGGTTTTTAACATGGGATTCAAAATGTTTGATGATTTGGAGTAAAGGGTTAACGAAAATCTGGTTTGTTTATTCTTACTCAAATGTATTTTTCTTTTCCCACAGATTTCTGAGGATGACTCCTATGTCAGTGACATAAGTGATAACCTTTCCTTAGACAATCTCAGTAATGATTTAGATAATGAGAGACAGACCTTGGGTAAGATTTAAATTATTTGATCTCTGAAAGATTGCATCTTCAGTGAATACTAATAAGCATTAATAGAGTATCTTCTGCAGGTTACAGTTCTGCAGAACTGTAACATGTTTTATATAAGAAAATTAAGACATGGTCCCCATCCTTGAGGTTTATATAATCTAGGTGGGGAATCAGCACTGACATGTGAAATATATATTCATTCAAATAAACTTGTCTGCCCATGAAAAGTTTGATTTTATAAAGTAAGGGTATACCAGTTATCATATAAATACCAAAAATTAGTGCAATAGATACCCCTAATATGGTCAAACATTCTCTCAGCAAGCACATTACAATATAGCTTTTTGCCTTTAGATATCTAGTGGTTTTCATGCTTTAGGAATTCTGTAAGGCTTAGGTAATAAGAACACCTGATCTAAGTGGTAATTCAACCTCAGATTCTTTAAGATAACACATTTAAAAGTAACAAATGGCTACCTCCTAGAAGGGGAGGATGGGCCGTCAGGGTATCTAAGACATCCCTTTATTACTGTTTGATCCCAAGAGCAAAACGATGCCGAGGAAATATTAGTTTGCATTGTGGGGTACCTAGAGTGTCTGCCTATCCCCAAACAGCTCTGATTTAGGAGTTCAGTAAGCATACTGAAGTCTGTTTCAGAAAATGTGCTTAAGAATTGGCCCATTGGACAGTTTTCTGCATGGGTCCTGTAGCATCAGACATTCCCAGTCTTGGTACTCAGTGTGCCTCAGGGTCTCCAGGTTGGCCTGTGCCACATACTGGGTACCTAGAGCACAACCTATTTTCATATCTACCCAGAGGATAGGGACGATGTCGGGGCTTTTTGTATTTTAGTGCTTCCCAGTTCAGAAAGTATGTGTGAAATATGATGATGAATTGTTATATGAATGCCAAAGAGCCTACACTTTGGGGACCACAAAAAAAGGCAGGTAATTTTACCATTTTCTGGAAGTACATCCTTTTAGCATCATATCTGCTAGAAGTCTGATGCTCATTTTGCTCTATCTTGCTTGAAATGTTTCCAGAGAGATGAACACTTTGGTGGAAAAGTCCAACGGTTCAAAGGAGAAGACCAATAATGTAGGAGCTCCTTGTTTTTCTAGAAAAACAAGGAGGTGGATTGAAAGAGAAATCAAGAAACATCACATCCCCTTGACAAACAGCACACACACTAAAATGGCACTCCCACCATGGATGAGGAAGATGGACAAATGCTGAAGTCTTTTTCTCTTTGAGGCCTGAGGGAGGGGCCAAGGGGAGCACAGGAATAGAGGGTTCAGAGGTCAAGGTTAGAAACAGAAGACTTGCCCTAAGACTCCAGCTGTGCTGAGGTGACATCAGCCAGGAAAAGCATAGAAGTCAAAGCTGGTTCTGTCTTATTCCACAGCCATTTGGCTGGAATGGTGATCAGTGCATTGCCTTGGCTTCAACAAACACTGGGCCAAACCCAGCTTTCTTCGTCAGCAGAATTTGGAGGCAAAATAGGTGTCCTTCAGTTTAATTAACTGTCTCTGTGGAAGATTAGATTTCTAAACATCAGTACTCTACTGAAAAGATTGGATATAGACCTAACCTTAGCATCATACGACACAGCTTTGCCTACAAAAGGAAATAGGGATTGGATCAAGTTCTTGATAATTTATGATGTTAGAGTTTCTCTGAACCTATAGTAAATGCTAGATATTTAGAGTGATTCCTGTTAATTTCTTCCTCCCCAAATCAGGAGGCAAATATTGGGATCTATCACCATGATGGGTGCTGTGGGAGGTTCAGGGGTTAGGAATATAGATTCATGACCAGACTTCCTTGGTTAGCCTCAGCTCTGCACTCACTGGTTATGTGTTCTAGTGCAAGTTACTTAAGAGATAATGTATGTAAAGTATATGTAAAAATAGATAATATATGTAAAATGCTTGAAGACTTGCTAGATAGGTATTATTCATTCATTGGTAGTAGTCACTCATCTAGTGTTGTTTCAAAATCTGGATTAGCAGAATCAAAGAAACTATTTTGAGATTACATGGAAAACTGTTTTTAAAAACTACCATCATTTGCAGCTGTTTACTTGGGTAAATCAGACTTTTGCTTACACCAATTCAACAATTAATTGGATGCTTAGATTAACATGAGACTATGAAGTGTGACCCCAGTTTCATACTTTTCTGTTCCTCAAAGCAGCCTCTTTATTCAGAGTGATTGGCTTTATAATGAGTAAATGTTAAACATTTTAAAGAAATAAATATGTAGAAATAAAATGCCTGTTTCTCGTGTGTTGGTGTAATGCAAAAGATTTTATTCGAAAATAGGCTCAGCTGGGATGGGAAAAGAATTTCAGAGCCTGAGTCAATGGAAGTTGTTACAGAGGAAAAGATTGATAGATGTAAATACCTAAAGTGTAAATGTTTTATGTGTCGGCTAACCACATGGACCAAATTTAAAGATAAGGGTCAAATGGGGATTTGATTGTAAAACAAATATAAAAACAAAAAAATTATGTCTTAATATGTACATAGGAAAACAGATGATTCAGAAAAGAAGAAATATTCATGAAAGAATAACTAGGAATTGTTTAATGCAAGTTAAAGCAAGGAAATAACACCGTCCACCCAACAATTTGCCAAAAATTCAACATGAATGATGACAAGCCTGAAAAGGCCTCAGGAGATAGATACACATATGCTGTTGATAAATGGGAAATCAATGTACCTTTTTTGAGGAGCCATCTGATCGTCTGAATCAAATGTCTAAAAATGTTTATAGTCTTTGACATAGTAATTCCATGTCTATATATCCTAAGCAAATACTCAGAGATATAATCAAATATCAAGAATATAAATATTGAATACTTTTTTTTTTTTTTTTGCATCATAGCAAAACACTGAAACAAATCTAAAAGTCCAACAGTAGATGAATGATTCAGTCGATTATGGCATATCTATAGCATGGAATTTTTTTTTTTACAGTCATAACAAATGATATTTTGCAAGAATTTTGAATAGCATGGAGAAATAGTTACGTTAATAAGCAGAACATAAAACTAGACGTGCTATATGAGCTATATGGATGGAGAAAATGCTACATGAAAACACTCCAAAACATAAACAGCTATTATATGCAGGTAGTGGGATAATGGACGACTGTTATTTCCCTTATCATTTTTCTGTAGAAGCACAATTGTTTTTTATCAGAATTGGACGTGATTTTTTAAAAAGAGCTTAAAAGTGTTGTTAAGCAGGGTTTCAAGTGCTTTTTAAAAATTTAGAGTTTAAAGGTATAAATAGTAAACTGCTGTGAGCATAGAAATCTAGTTTCCAGTTTTATCATAAGTGTATATAAGTGGTGAGTCACTAACGTCTGAGCAGGAACTTGAAGACTTCCCTTGCGAATAAACTCCGTGAGTTTTAGTGCGTGTAATTTTGGGTACTTCATTTAGCCGTGCAGAATTCTTTTTATTTTCTGACGTTCGGTCATATTCCAGATAACTGAGATTAATAGTAAGCGAGTACTTGCCGGGTCAGGTTTTATTCACGGTTTCATTTTTTTGTTTGTTAGTTTGTTTGATTTTACCTAAATAATAAAAAGTCTTCTAGAGATAGTGAGGCTGATGTCCCTTTCAGGGCCTGTGCTTGAAAGCGGTGGGGACGCAAAGTCCAAAAGAAGAAGTTGCTTGCCAGCTCCGTGTCCCAACGCCAGTAACATCAGCCTGTGGAACATCCTGAGGAACAACATAGGGAAGGACCTGTCCAAGGTGGCCATGCCGGTGGAGCTGAACGAGCCGCTGAACACCCTGCAGCGGCTCTGCGAGGAGCTGGAGTACAGCGAGCTTCTGGACAAGGCCGCACAAGTCCCCAGCGCCTTGGAAAGGATGGTGAGGAGTCACTCTTCCGGCTGTGCTGTCTGGCCCCTGCTCCGGAGTCACCCGGCCCCTCACGGGGCGCCCGGCACAGCTAAGACGGGCAGGGTCAGAGCTCCCCGGCTCCTCTGGTTTTCGTTTGGATTATCCTTGAAATGGGTTCGTTTCTCACCAACATCTAGTTCCCCTGTGCCTGGTTCTTTTCAGTCACCTCGATAGGATTTGCCATGTGGGGGAGCTTCTCTGTGACAGTTGGTGCCTGTGGGTAGTTCTGCTCTGTGGTTTTACGCTTCCTTTTTCTCCAGAACCTTCCAAGTGATGGTTCTGTTATGCCTGGCTGTAAAACATTGTCTTGAGGGCTGTCTGCGTGTTTATTTTTACTATCCCGGGTGGACAGAATTTAATTTCTTGTGCTGTTTTTCTTTTCCAGGGTAAATTTCCCTTGAGAATGTTTTTATTTTGGGAGTTGTCCCACTAGCAACTAGATTTTTGAAAAATAACATTCGAGGTTTTTACGTAAGAAAGACTATTGTTCTACCCCCACTCGTATTCTGTAGAGTAAGTTTTTGTTTTTTTTTTAAAGCTCTACTTAGAGCCTAGAAACACTTAGTGGTGTGATTCTCATCCTTCTCCTGTCTTATGGGGTGGAGATAAGGGGACCATGGTTATAAGATGATGGCCAAATCAGCCCTTTCTGTGATGAGCTGAATTTGTTCTTTGAAAATGAGTATTCTTCCCTCTTTTTGCTCCCTCATATGTTACCTGCTCCACAGGAAGGTCATTGTTTGGATGGGAGGCTGGGACTTCAGTGTCTTCCCCCAAATGCAGAGTCTCTGTCCTGGGAATTTACTGATGGGCCATATCGGAGTCTGCACACCCCTTGGGCTTCATGGACCTAACCCTAAGTCATCCTCTCACTGATGGTGGACACCATTCTTTTCTAAATTCTAAGCAGTCCCTAGTTTTGACCCTCATTAAAACTTCATTATTTTAGTGATTTGAAGATGAAGGGGAAATCTAACTATGGATGAAAGAGACATCCCGCTGTAGGTCCACAGTCTCCAGGGACTTCTCCATCAAAGAGACTTTCTTGATCCTAATGATAATAAGAGCAAGAGAGAAAAAAACAAGCTCTGTGTGTGTGTGTGTGTGTGTGTGTGTGTGTGTGTGTGTGTGTGTGTGTTTTATCTTCTGTGTTACCCTTTCCCAGAGAATTTCTGCTGAACAAAGGGAGGCAAGTAGCTTCTAAAGCAAGTGTGAAAAGTCAACATTCGTGGACAGCTCTTTTCTTTAAAGAAAAGATTGGCTTTGAAGATGAAAATATTCTTCAAGGTGTTTCATTCTTGTGGTGATTGAGAGCCCCTTAGGATGTCAGCTGATTGATTGGTGGAATTGACCTTGAGAAGGAGTTTGAGGGAAGGCTTTGCATTCAAGTACAATGCATCTGGAAGGGAAAGTGCAGGAAGGCATTGTGCAGCAACCCCGTCCCTGGGTTGTTTACTGCCCTGCAGGTCAGCTCATGCCCCTGAATAGATTCTCTCTCATGTTGCCTCAAAGGCGGATGCTTCATTGTGCCTGTTCCCTCCCTCACTTCTCCCCCGACCCAGCATTATGGATGACACCAGGTTCTGTCATAAATGTTGTTACATTTAAATTGTGAAGGTGATTCAGGGTCGATCCAACATTCCAGAGAGGCAGTGTGAACTTCCTTCAGCCAGTAGAACACATATGGGGAAGCAAAGAGAAGAGCAGATAGATACCCGGACTTTGAGAACAAAGACAGAATTGAGCCTCCTGAACTGAGTTTTTATAAGCTAACCAGATGCTCTGCAGTATTCTATAGTGTGAGTGGTTAAGGTGGGTCCTATTGCAGAAGGCTTAAGAAAAGTTATATGACTAGTGAAAGACACTCAGCTTCCTCCCTGCCCCCCCCCCCCCAACACACAATATAAGAAACCTCATGAAATGTGCTGGGAAGAGGAGACATTGAGATTGTTAACTAGGTTCAATTTCTGCACCCCACCCCTCGCCAAAAAAGGCAAAAAGAATAACGCATCTCCTTGGTGCCCCAAAAGGAGAACTTGATGGTGACAGCCTCACAGTGAGTGCTTATTTCATGTTTACCTATAGTTTTTTCCTTCCTTTATGATTTTTCATTTTTCCTCACAGAAAGCAAGACACTTTTAAAGGCACTGTGCCCTGTCCTGGGACTTGTTACCCAGACAGGGAATTACTATCACAGATTTTCTTTTGTCAAAATGAGTTTGTAGGTTTCTACAGTATCGAATTAGGAAGGGTTGCTTGTTCCTGGATTTGGGGAAGTTTGGCTTTTTTTATGCTCTTCTTCTTTCTCCTTCCTGAAAATCAGGATTCTCAGATTTCGTCAGGTTTAGAGGTACTGAACTTCACAGCTCAAAAACAGGGTAGATCCCTTGATAAATATCCTCTTGAAAGCCTCTTTTTAGGCATCAGAACAGACGGACAGTTTGAAAATGTTTGGTTCACTGGTCTCTGGGCCAAGATGGACATTATTTAAACCTGCAACTTTAAGCCAAAGTTGGTTTGGTGGTCTCTAAACCAGAGACAAATTGTTGGCTTTCCAAAACAAACCATAAAGAGAGAAATAAAGGTTTTATTTTGTTCCTGTGTTTGTAAAACGATTTCTTGGAGACCAAGAAATAATAAAGTTCTTTCTTCCTTCTCCTCAGGTGTACGTGGCAGCCTTTGCTGTATCAGCATATGCATCTAGCTATTTCCGAGCTGGGAGCAAGCCCTTCAATCCTGTTCTTGGAGAAACCTATGAGTGTATCCGCGAGGACAAAGGCTTCCGGTTTTTCTCAGAGCAGGTGGATATGTACCCTTTCTGTTTGTTATGTACACCCTTTTCGTCCACTGGTGCTAGAGGAGTCGCTTACGCTTTCTATTACATCTGCTTTTGAAATATTTATTGTCCACTTTTCACTGGCTTTAAGCAACTTAGATAATTACAGTGCTTTTACACATAAAGAGAAGGAACGATTTCCCTTCACCTGAAACCTAGTTGCCCCCAGGCACATGAAGGTACTAGCAATGCTGAAAGGGCCTTTGACCATAGGCATCAACAGCACCCTTTGTGTAAAGTCCTAGTGAGGCAACTTTTCAAACTGTGATTTAAGGTTTAAAGTAAGATGCCCCCTTACTCATTGACATTGTCCTTCTAGAGGATGAATGCCCCCATCAGAATGGATAGCATCAAATAACGGCATTATTCTTGATTCCATTTAAGAGGAACCATTCATTCATGTATTTATTTAATCACTGAATCTTTCCCGAGCATGTCACACATATCCAGCCTTGTTCTAGGTGTGGGGAGACTGCAGTGGGCTGGGGGCTGGGGTCAGTGTCGGTCTTCCTCTAATGGATGGACATACTTTATACTTATGTAGCCTGAGTTCCTTGAGGTTCCATGAGACTTGCCCACCTAAGCGTTAGCAGGTAATAATATTTAGGAACAAAGAGCAGGGTCTCTGGTCTCCGGTGCCTAGGTTCAAATCTCAGCTCTAGCTCTCAATAGGTTTGTTTGTAACCCAGCGCAAATTACTTAGCTTCAGTTTCCTCCTTAAAGTGGAAATAGTAACAGTCGTGCAGACCTCAGACGGCTTTGTGACAGTTAAATGAGATACTCTCTACAATGCACTCGGAACGGTGTCTGATACATGGAGTATAAAGCCTTAGATGAGTGTCTGCTGTCATTATTATGACAGCGTAGTTGGTAGTAGCGGAATATTGGGAACCTCTCAAGGATCTGTCAATATGGAATTATTTCACTAAGATAGGATGCATTGATACAGAAAATAAAAAATAATCCTCTCACCCCTGCTTATGACAGCGACTGGACACGTCTGCCCTCTGTATGTCCCTAAATGTTAGCCCAGGAACATGAAACACAGTTGCTTCGCTATGTTTCTCTCCTCCCAGTTCTTAGAAAACTGAGGAAAAATGGGTGGGTTGCTAGAATATTGCTTTCCTTCCTGTTGTCTTGCGGCCCCCTTTATCAGTGGATTTGCATTTGGGGGATAGGAAAGGAAAGCTGGTATAGCTGACAGACTTAACAGTATGGTGCTTGTCTCAACTAGAAATTACAAGCAGTGTTCTCTGAAACCGAAAGGAGAATGAATATACAGTAATCCCAAAGCACATCTTTAGTAGATTGCCAGTTAGAAGCTAAAACAGGAAATTAAACACTGATATTGGGGATGTGGGGGGTTAAATCAGTAGTTAAAAGGATAAGATAATTAGATTCAGATTCAACTGGGTTATTTAAATACTAATGCTAAAATGGAATGAGAATAAATGAAAATATAATTTGGTTACCATGGCATTATATGCGTTCATGCGAAAAAATAAAGGCCAAAAATAGCCCGGACTACAGCAGACAATCAGGACAGGACGAGTGGTATAAGGAAAGAGTTAGTAACATGAGCTGGTGTAAAGCTGAGCTTCAATCCCATGAGCCCCTGACAGGGCAGGGCCAAATTCCGGATCTGCTTGTGTACCTCCAGTGGTGCCATGGAGAGAGAAAGCAGAGCTCCTGGGCACATGGGCACAAAGACAGAAAGAGCATTACATAACTTAGTCTTTGGTTCCGTGAAATGGATCCCAAAGAAATAAGCAAGAAAGAGATCTAGTCATTGTTAGTAGCAGAAGGTGTGCTCGATGTAACGTAGACCCGCTTTCCAACCCTAACCCCACCACATGCTCTGTGTGTGGCCTTGTACGAACTACTTAAACTTTCTGAGCCTCAGTAGTGTCTTTATAAAATAGGAATGATTGTGCTTAGCTGCGACTCATAGGTCGCAGTGAGGCTCTAGTGAAATAATACACTGAGATATAAAATACTTGCACTGAAGACGGTAAACCTTCAGCACGTGGTTATTGCTCTCATATTTAGAGGCAACTTTTAAAGTGCTTTCTAATATGCAGTGTCAAGAATAGTAAATAAGGTATACTGTATCTATTCCACTAATTCAAGTGGTTTGAAGAGGGCATCCTGTCACTGGCGAGTCTCTGACAGAAAGTCAGCCACGAGGCGGCCGGGAGTCCTCACAGCTGACGTCCCTATGGTAGCACCAGCAGTCCTGCTCATGATGGAGCCACTTCACCCGTCTGGAATTTAGCCTATGGCCTCAGATACCCAAGAATGGATGAGTCTTTCAGGCACAGACTCACTCTAGCTAATCCTTTAGGAAACTGATATATAAACAAGAGTGCTGTTCTATGCATTTACTATAAAAAAAATAGACCTCTTATGGGGACCACAGGGCCTTGGTCGCATGACCCAGCATACTTTCGCCATAAACAGATCACTTGGGAACCCGGAATTTAATCACCAGGTAAGTGTACAATAAGAAGGGGAGGTGGCTGAGGAATTTGATGTGCTCCGCTGCCCGTTGCCCCAGGAGTGGAAAGGGTTTTGTCCAGGGCTCCTTTTCCCGGCCACCAGGAGACTCTTCAGTTCAGCCTCCTGCACGCCCCCTCTCACCCTTATTTATGATGACCAGCTGACCCGTTGTGCAAGAAGACCAAATTTAATTTAACACATCTAAAGAGCGTGCCAGGTTGTTTGTTGTGTCTCATGCCGGCACCTGCCAGGATGGCCCTTTCTGCTTCCGGCCTAGGAGACAGTCTCCCTTCATGGAGACAGCGTGACTCTACCGTCATGCATTATATACGTGTGATAATACGTCAGCTTTCAGAGTTTCGGGCCTTCTTTGCTTTATTACACCTCTCCACAGTGAGTAGAGTTTACCGAATGATTAATAAACTGGGTAGGACCTCCAAATGAGTATTTTAGGGTGGAAGTTTATTCTAACAAGGACCTTGATAGAAACCATGTATCCAAGTGAAAGGACCTGGAAGGAAACTAGGGTAACTCAGCTCTTCCACTGAGTTTTCTAGATTTGAAAAGCAGTGTCTGTCCTTTTCCAGAAGCCTTTGGATGTTGTCGCTTTGTGGTTTGGTTGGGGGTGTGGATGTTCGACGCAGTCAGTGGCCAAAGAATTTGAAGTACTTGCTACTTCACAGAGTTTGGCTGCATCCCAGCTTGCTCCTCTGTATTGTTTCTCACCTAAGCAACCCCCAAATGCAATATGAAAATGACTCATGGGGTCAGAAACCAGAGAAAGCATTTGCTGTTCACATTTTCCTCAGAAAAATGAACTGTTAGGTTTGCGGAGTGCTTTATGCTTTTCGGACTTGTGCAGGATCTTATTTGATCTTCAGAGTACCCGCTGTGTGGCAGATGAGGTGAGGATCAATTCTAGGCAAGAAGATGGAGGCCTGGAACATTAGCATCTCCCAGTGCCCTGCACCAGAAATGTTGGAATGTTTCCATTCCGGTGGCCTCCCTGCCTCACCTTTCTTGGAGTCTCTTGTAAGTGTAGTTACTCAGAGCTGCCAAGGCCATTGGCTACCAATGGGAATAGAGCATTATGTGCGCCGATCAGACTCTGGGACTTTGCCTGCCATTGTCACTTACACCTTTCATCCTTCAAACCCACATAGGACTTTGTTCCCAGCTCCCACTGTGGTCTGGGGAGTGGCCTTTGTGAATGAGCAACATTCAGGAGTAAGTCATAAACATTCCTGTCCTGTGTGCTAACCCCTGGCAGTTCTACCTTCTCTGGGGAGGAGTTTGCTTTGTGCCAAGAAATGTGATTCAGCCTCGGTTGTCTAAATAAGCTCAGAAAAAGGGGAATTCAAAAATGACTTCCTTTTTCTGAAGTCCTTTTGAATTCCCCCTTTTTCTCCTCAGGGACTAAGCATCCTGCTGGTAGGTTCTTCCTTACTCAGTTCCCCTGCTGCCTGGCAAAGGGCTAGCAAGCTGGCTCAGGGCTTCATCAGGGACTGGACAGGTCAGAAAACTTGTTTCAGTTAACTTTGCTTCTCTTTTTATACCTTTGGGAGAGGTTTGGTATCTAAAGGACATGCAGTTAAGCTATTACCTAAAAGTGGCTATCCCTGATTATCTGGAACTTCAGCTGTCCGATCACTGTTCGAGTCATTTTTACCATTTATCCCACCTCCCGGACCCTCCTCCTCCAGCCATGTGCTGTTGAGAGTTCGTGACAGAAAAGCTGAATGGAGTTACTGAAGGTTACTAAAATGTAAGAGATTCAAATGAAGTCTTTTTTCCTTTGATCTCCAGCCTCAGCCCTTCTTGCTTTTCGGTTACTCATCAAGAGAACCCTGAACATACATTCTTGGACAGACTTATAAATACCACTCCTGGGGCGCCTGGGTGGCGCAGTCGGTTAAGCGTCCGACTTCAGCCAGGTCACGATCTCGCGGTCCGGGAGTTCGAGCCCCGCGTCAGGCTCTGGGCTGACGGCTCAGAGCCTGGAGCCTGTTTCCGATTCTGTGTCTCCCTCTCTCTCTGACCCTCCCCCGTTCATGCTCTGTCTCTCTCTGTCCCAAAAATAAATAAACGTTGAAAAAAAAAATTTAAATACCACTCCTATCACTTCTCTCCCTGCCCGTCACCCCTCTTTGTGGTTCTTTGATCTACTAGTAGGCAGAGTTAGTTACTACTGATTAAAGTGGCATCTTATTTAAAGACGTTATCAGAGAGGAAATTCAGGCTGTTCAAATAAAACTAGCAATAAATGGAATACAAGGCAAGTAAACCAGTGCTTTTCACGTCTGGGTCAAGTCCTCGCTTCACGTGTTTTTGTTTCTGTTTTGGCAAGAAGCCACGTGCTTGTCAAACCAGGTGATTAACTCTGAACATGGGGGAAGAGAAAATAATTGGCAGTTGCATTCTCCCAAAGATCAGGCCAGCAGCCTTGGCATCAACCTTAATAGCTTTTTCTTAGAATCCGTATCCTATTTATCAGCAAATCCTGGGGTCTTCCTTCAGAAGCCGTCCTTCCAAAGCCAGCCATTTTCACTGCCTCCCCCACTGGGGCTAGCCTCCAAGCCCAAGCAAAGGCAATCAGTGACTGGGATTGTTGTGATAGACTCATTCACTGGTCTCTTGTTTCCATAGCCAATTCCTCACCCAACAGCCAGAGCGATTGCTTCAAAATGCAAGTAACACCTGCTCTCAAACCTCCAGTGATTTCCCTTGTCACTTGGAATAAAATCCAAACTCCTGGCCATGGCCCCACAAAGCCCCACCAAGATGCTAGCTCCAGAGAGCGTGCCTGTCCCACCTCTGCTCATTCAGCTCCAGGCACTTTTTGCCCCTCTTCAAACATACGGAGTGTTTGCCAGCCCTGAGCAGCGCCCGTGCTGTCTGGGATGCACTTATCCCAGTTTTCCACGTGCTTAACTTCCTCATTTCTCTTAGCCCCAGACACTTCCACTGTAGAGTCCTGCCCCTACCACCATGTCTGGAATAGCACTCCCGCTTACCATCCCCCCATCCTCACGCCTTCCTTTCTTCTTAACGCATGGCACAACTGAAAAATTATGTACTCATTTCTTTATTATCTATCTTGCCATCATGAAGGTTTTTGTTTCTTTTATTTCTCGTTGTATCCCCAGTGACAAGGACAGTGCCTGACATATCATATGCTTTTTCTTTTTTTTTTCTTTCTTCTTACTGATTAGTAAATGACGAATGCTGTGGGAAGAATGGCCACTTGGTCCCTCTCTGCATGATTTCTTACCTAGCACTTGTCCTCTTTTCCACAAGCTGACCTTCAAGATAGGAGGCGAGTCAGGAGCTAGGAAGACTGAAAAATTAGGTCTCTGGACAGCTGCAGAAGTGATGTCTCTAAGGGGTATTTTTCTAAATTTAAAAAAGATATACTTACAAAAATACACAAATATTGAAATATACTCTTTCCCCATCTGCCTCTCCCCATACCACTTGCCTCTTCTATAAAGTACATTCAAAACATAAATAAAAAATGATTAGGTTCTAATCAGAAATGACTAATGATTAGGTAAGTCTTGAGATGTACAGATAAATTATAAGAATTTTCAACCACTAGGGGAACTCACTGGTTTTGGGCTTGTGGAAAGAAAGATCCATATAAATACCTGCACAATAAAAACCATATATACTAATTTCCTGAATGTTTGAGAATCTTTACCAATTAGGAAGTGCTCTTATTTTATTGGGATGGTGGAGAGGGATGATAAGAACCCCTTTAAATTGGATTTATCCAGTAGCCTGACAGACAGGACAGTCGTCTGCTTCAGGACTGGGTCAGTTCAGACCCAAACTCAAAATCCAATGCCTTTCTGGGTTACATCTGGGTTAAGATATAACAGGAATAGAAACTCAGTCAAATCCCATACTAAGGTTAGATTGTGCCCATCATTCTCTACTCCAGTAGATTTTAGAAAGATTGCCATCAACAAAGATTAAATTACGAACCTTGAGTTACCCCCTTTCGATGGGCCCTTTGAGTTAGTCTAAGCCTTGGTAGAATCTTTTTCCATTTGGCTGACATCCACTGATGCTGGGATTTGAAGAAGACATTGGGAATAGATGTTAGATTTAGAGCATTTTGAAGTCAGAGGGATCCTCAGACCTCATTTTACAAAGAAATAAATGAGACTCAGAATAGAAGGTCAGACTCCAAAGGTTCTTTGTCTGAATATTCTCAAGATGGGAACTTAATGGTGTGCGGAGGCTTTGGGAAGTGACCAGAGCTCAGCCTTGAGAACAGCCATAGAGAGGCAGCTAGGACATAAAGCAAAGAGCATTGGATTTGGAATCAGAAGACCTTGGTGTAAAGCACCACCCCTTGTCACTTAGTAACTGTGTAGCATTAGATGGGTCCTTTGTTTCCTAATTTATAAAATAAGGCGAATGAAGACACAAGGTTACCATGATAACTAAGTGGAAATACTACTCATGAAAAATGGCTAAAATTTAGTCTCCGCCCACTTCATACCAGTGGATGATCCTGACATGTTAATTGTGTCTTCTTTTTGTTTGCAAAGTCACTGGCATTAGCCCTATTTTACAAATGAGGTCACTCAGGCCCAAGATGTTTAAAAACTTGCTCAAGGCCATTCGGCCAGTAGATGATGTTGCCTGGTTAGGACCTATATCTTTGGAACCCCAAAAGTGCTCCCTTGTTCCCTGACACTTAGTGTAGCACATGGCAGATGTTCCAGAAATGTTTCATGAATAAATACCTGTTGTGAGGAAATATATCGAAGAAAACGAAGACACCAATTTCATTTTCCTGAGAAGCTTTGTAAACTTCTTAAAAGAAATGTGCACCAAATAAATCACTCCCAAAGGCCTTTTTAAGCCAGAAAAAAAAAAAAAAAGCAAAATCATTGATACTGTGAATGTTGAGATTTACTCATTCAGGAAACATCCTTTGAACCCATGTAAAGTCATTCTGCGAAGCACTGATTCATGTATCTGACATAATAGTTTTAAAAGGTCGAGGTTGCCTTTTTATGGGACATATATATGCTTTATGGACTGATAGGGCTTCTTTTATAATTCATGTGGACAGTGTATTTATCCCTGTTTTATGGGATTTAAAATTATTACAGAAGAGGTTTATAGTTTGTATATACTGTATTTTGCTTTAATGTTTACATTTGGCCCCACCTACAAAATGCCAAATTCTTGATCAAGACTGTGAATCCTACATTTTTTACTACATTGTTTCTGTGGGAATAAATACGATCGCCTTTTAATAATTTACTTTAAAATATGCCTACGTTATGGGGGAGGGGGAACATTCCATAGCTCCTCACCTGCTACGGGGGGAAGGGAGGGGAGAAGTAGGGTGTGGGTGTTGTCTTGCCTCATTTAGTTTTATATGATCCCAAGGTTTAAAAATTAACTCCACTGCTTTCATTGATAGTCCGGAGTGGGTGTGGGGTCGGCAGGGGTGCGGAGGCAGTGGGGAGAAAAGAGGGATGGGTTTGCAACATTTTGTGATAAAAAGTATCTCCAAAGGAGTTCAATTAAAAAAGAAGACAATGGGGCACCTGGGTGGCTCAGTTAGTTAAGCATCTAACTTAGACTCAGGTCATAATCTGAAGGCTTGTGGGTTCAAGCCCGGAGTCAGGCTCTACACTGATAGCTCAGAGTCTGGAGCCTGCTTCGGATTCTGTGTCTCCCTCTCTCTCTGCCCCTCCCCTGCTCATGCGCTCTCTCTCCCTCTCTCTCTCTCTCTCTCTCTCTCTCTCTCTCTCTCTCTCTCAAAAATAAATAAACATTAAAAAAATAATTATATTAAAAAATAAAAAGGAAGACAATGAAGGCCAGCAGAGCATTTTAGGAGTTAGGCTTCTAAAGCCTGCTGGAAGTAAAAATTGACCTGAAAAATCCCATAGGCACAGAGTGAGGCTACATTTTTTTTATTCATTACTTACATATAAAACCCAGTGGTCATCCCAACAAGTGCCCTCATCCCCATCAACTTTGTTTGTTCTCTGTATTTAAGAGTCTCTTATGGTTTGCCTCCATCTCCATTTTTATCTTATTTTTCCTTCCCTTCCCCTATGATCATCTGTTAAGTCTCTCAAATTCCACAAACGAGTAAAATCATGGGATAGCTTTCTCTGACTGACTTATTTCACTTAACATAATACCTTCCAGTTCTATCATTGTTGCAAATGGCAAGATTTCATTCATTTTCATACTGACTTGTACTCCATTGTATATATATAACCACACCTTCTTTATCCATTCATCCATTGAGGGACATTTGGGCTCTTTCCATACTTTGGCTATTATTGATAACGCTGCTATAAACATTGGGGTGCATGTGCCCCTTCAAACCAGCATTTTTGTATCCTTTGGATAAATTCCTAGTAGTGCAATTGCTGGGTCATAGGGTAGTTCTATTTTTAATTTTTTGAGGAACCTCCACTCTCTTTTCTGGAGCAGCTGTACCAGTTTGCATTCCCACCAGCAGTGCAAGAAGGTTCCCCTTTCTCCACATCCTCGCCAACATCTGTTGTTTCCTGAGTTATTGATTTTAGCTACTCTCACCGGTATGAGATGGTATCTCATTGTGGTTTTGATTTGTATTTCCCTGATGATGAGTGTTGTTGAGCGTCTTTGGTTGTGCCTGTTTGGAGAGGGGCTACATTCTTAAGAGGTCTGTGGTAACTAAAACCATCCAAGGGACAGCAAATTTGCATCTCCCTCCTTGTATCAGAACTAGGATTTATGGTCACTGAGACCTGAAAGATACCTACCCTGTTGAAATCGGGTCAAGCTGGCACAGTTGAAATGCCATCAGTTAAATGTGTATGTGGCACGGCTCTCTCCCTGAGTTCCTCACCCAGCAGAGTGGCACCTATGAGTGGTTTTCATATCATGTTCCTTGTTACAGCTGAGGGTCCAGAGCAAGGTAAGAGGAGTCACCTCCTCACTGGAAACCACTGATACGCACCAAAACTGCTGCCTTTCACCTCTCTCTCTTCCCTCTCAATGTGTTTGGGAAATGTTACTTAGTTTCTCTGGGTTTGGTCTCCTCATGTGTGATGTGAAGGTATTAGGCTAGATGCTCTAAGTATAAGATACTTCACTGAGAACCAGCTAAGTCACAGAAATTTTGAAACATTGTTGTCGGCATAACTCTGGTTTCACTGGTACTGAATCCTAGTAACGGTACATTCGCCACTCACATGCCTGGAGTTACTAAGATAACAAGGAAATCTAACTCAGGAGCCCTGTTTCCTTTAGCTTCTTCATTAGTGAATAAAACAGAAATAATGACCCCAGTGACAGAACACAGGGGGATGTGCCATAGTCTCTATTCCAGGGGATTCTCTTTCCTAGAACAAAATTACATTATTTACTGAAGATATTTTTATCTTGACAGAAAATGAATAAAATGTGTATCTTAGCAGTTGGCTAACATTTCTTCAGTGATTGTTTGGCTCTTTAAAAAAAAATTTTTTTTTAACACTTTGTTTTATTTTTTGAGAGACAGAGTTAGAGCAGGGGACGGGCAGAGAGAGAAGGAGACACAGAATCTGAAGCAGGCCCCAGGCTCTGAGTTGTCAGCGCAGAGCCTGATGCAGGCCTCGAACTCACGAACTGCGAGTTCATGACCTAGGCCAAAGTCAGATGCCTAACCGACTGAGCCACCCAGGCGCCCTGGCTCTTTTCTTTTATAGAAACATTATTCTTTTAAAAAATTATCTTGGATCAATCAGTCTTTTAGGTGATTTGGAAAGAGGCTGGGCTTTGTGATACGGAGCTTTCAAAGGAGCAAAATCTGAGCTGGAGCATTTTAGTGTGGCTCAGAAGCAGCATTCTAAAATATCTATTATCTGACATCTTAATTAAAACATTTGCAGGTCCTTTCACAACAGCTAATAGAGATTTTGACATTGGTAGCCAGTGTCAGATTATATGGTTTATGAACAGACGCCCTTGCATGCCCTTGCTTTTGCTTCACACTTTCCAAAGCATCTCTTTATCCTCAACATTTGCCTCTTTGGCTGTTTTTCCCATAGCTTCCAGATGCTTCCATCACCTGATTTCTTCTTAGGCCTGAGGAATTTGAGCAAATCAGGGCTGAGTGTATCAGGAGCGCCCTCTTGAGGACAGACTTGTTGAAGGAAAACTAAACTCATTCGCTTTGACACTGCACATTGTTACATCTCAAGGCCAAGGGTGAAGGAATGGATTTTATGAGACGTGAAAGTCAATTAATTTTTTGTTTTCTGGATTTTACTTCCATTAGGTCAGCCACCATCCACCTATCTCTGCATGTCACGCTGAGTCTGGAAATTTTGTTTTCTGGCAAGGTAATGTGCTAATATATTTGGCCTCCATCGTTTTTTGTAATGTTATAGATTTGTTTTAATCAGGAACTATGGCAAGTGCTTGTTAAGATCAAAAGTATGCCCTGGACGTGGGCTTTGTCGGATGGATTTACACCACTTGGTGTTCATGCCTTCATCTCTGAACAGTTACTGATGTTTGTCTACTTCATAATTAAGGATTCAGGAGGATAATTTAAGTTGTTCCCTTAAAAAAAAAATTTCCATCTATGTCTAGGCCACCACCATTTTATTCCTGTAACTTTTTTCTCTAATTCCACAGCCACTTGAAATGCCTTGTGTATTTCAAGAGACACTAAATACTTACAGGCATTTATCAGAGTCTAGACAACAGGGTTCTTTTTGCTTTTGAAAAATTTAATTTTTTTTCTAAACATCACATTTTATTATTTAAAAAATTTTTTAATGTTTTTATTTATTTTTGAGACAGAGAGAGACAGAGCATGAGCAGGGGAGAGACAGGGAGAGAGGGAGACACAGAATTGGAAGCAGGCTCCAGGCTCTGAGCTGTCACCACAGAGCCTAACACGGGGCTCGAACTCACAGACTGTGAGATCATGACCTGAGCTAAAGTCGGACGCTTAACCGACTGAGCCACCCAGGCACCCCTAAACATCATATTTTATATTGCTGACTTTTTTTTAGTTGGGGAGTTGTTGTCCCTATATTTAGTTTATATTTTGGATTTGGGAGGAGGGTGGGTTGTTCTGAAGAATAAATAAGACTGAAAATATTTCCTAAATGGATTAATTAATTTTGTTAAGTTATATATTTATTCAAAAGGCAGAGTGTACTTTAGGAGGAGAATTTGAACATCCTGGGTTTTCAAACAATGATTTTCAAACAATGAGCACACATCAGTTTTTAAAGCATTTTTCTCTGCTCACAGTGATAACACCTGAGTTACCACATTGCCTTTTCAAAAAACCCTATAAAAGTTAAAAGATATAAAAGAATATTTTGCAAAAATAATAACAATAATAATCCCCCCCCTCCACCCCAATCCCCAGCCACTCAGTTCCTCTCTCTGGAGACAATATCACTTTAGGTTGCAATTACTGTAGTTCCCTTTCGGAACCTTTGCCATTAAAGTTTAGAATTGAAGCTTGATTAGAAACTTCTCTAACTTTCACTGAAACCCTCTGGGAAGAATTCTTGTAAGATCTCTAACTTCCTAATTGCTAAGAGTCACTGACCACGGAAGCATATTATGATGATGATGATGTGATGTATTATGTGATGGGAAGGATTTTCTCCCAAGTAGTTTCTGTGTGCCCCTTACCTTACACAACAGTATTCTCTTCAGCCTCCATTCTCCTTTCTCATCAGCCTTTTCCTGGGCAATCCCACCTATTCCCATAGGCTCATGACTCCCAAATCTTGCTTTTTTTTTTTTTTTTTTTTTTTTTTAAATTTTATTTTTTTTTTTTATTTATTTTGAGAGAGAGAGAGAGAGAGAGAGCAGGGGAAGGGCAGAGAGAGAGAGGGAGAGAGAGAGAGGGAGAGATAATCCCCTAAGTAGCCTCCATGCTATCAACACAGAGCCCAATGTGGGGCTTGACCTCACAAACCTGTGAGATCATGACCTGACCCCAGATCAAGTGTCAGACGCTGAACCAACTGAGCCACCCACGTGCCCCTCTTGCTTTTTAATCCAATCTGACATTTCTCTGCCTTTTAATCAGGTTGTTTAAACCAGTTACACTTATTATGATTATTGATGAAGTTGGGTTTAAATGTGGCCTCTTATTATCTGTTTTCTGTTTGTTGCATCTGTTCTTTGTTCACCTTGTTTTCTTTCTCTGCCTTCTTTGGGACTGAGTACTTTCTATGATTCCATCATACCTCCTTTGTTGGCTTATTAGCTAAAACCTCTGTTTCATTGTTTTAGTTGTTACTTTAGGGTTTATATTATGTATCTTTAATATAGTCTATCTTCAAGTAATATGTCACTTCACATGTAGTGTAATAAACTTACAAAAGTATACCTCCATTTCCCTTCTAATCTGTGACCTCTGTGCTACTGTGAACATAACATTTTATTTACGTACATTATAAACCCCACAATACAACATTACTGTTTTTGCTTTAAACAGCCAATTATCTTTTTATGGTAACAACTTTATTGAGATAAAATTTGTATGTCATACAATTCCCCTATTAAAAAGTATAATTCACTGAGTTTTAGTATATTCACAAAGTTGTCCAGTTACCATCACAATCAATTTTAGAACATTTTTAAATATTTATTGTCCAATTGGCTTCCATACAACACCCAGTACTCATCCTAACAAGTGCCCTCCTTAATACCTATCACCCGCTTTCCCCTCTCCCCCACCCTCATCAACCCTCAGTTTGTTCTCTGTATTTAAGAGTCTCTTATGGTTTGCCTCCCTCCTTCTCTATTTGTAACTTTATCCACCTTTCCCTTCCCCCATGGTCTTCTGTTAAGTTTCTCAGGATCCACATATGAGTGAAAGCATATGGTATCTGTCTTTCTCTGACTGACTTATTTCACTTAGCATAATCCCTCCAGTTCCATTCGTGTTGCTGCAAATGGCAGGATTTCATTCTTTCTCATTGCCAAGTAGTATTCCGTTGTATGTATCCATCCATAGTTGATGGACATTTAGGCTCTTTCCATAATTGAGCTATTGTTGAAAGCGCTGCTATAAACATTGGGGTTCATGTGCCCCTATGCATCAGCACTCCTGTATCCCTTGGGTAAATTCCTAGTAGTGCTATTGCTGGGTCGTAGGGTAGTTCTATTTTTAATTTTTTGAGGAACCTCCACACTGTTTTCCAGAGCGGCTGCACCAGTTTGCATTCCCACCGACAGAACAGTTTCATCACTCCAAAAGAAACCACCCCCACCTACCTACCAGTACCTACCCCACCCCAGCTTCTAATTTCCATCACCCTCTTCCATCCTTAGGCAATCCCTTACCTACTTTCTATCTCTATGGATTTGCCTATTAGGAATATTTTATAGACGTGAAATCATGTGGCCAAGGGCTGCCTGCTGCCAGGCCTATCACTCCCCTGCATCATAGCCACAGCCCCCTACCAGCCTCCCTCCTTTCACCTTGCTCCCCTATGGTCTGTGTATTATCATGCAGCAGTCAGAGGGATCACCCTCTCTGCCATTGTTTTTCTGTTCCTTTTTTTAAATATTCTGTTTTTACTCTGTTCTTTTTCCATTTGTGTCTTCCAGTTGGTGCCACCATTTATGCAAATGAGAAAACTATGAGACCATCTACAAATTCTCCCTGTCTGTCACAATCGGCATCTAATTTGTCAGCTAGTTCTATTCCTACTTCTTTCCTGGTTTGGGGATCATTCCCTTCTACTCTGTCTGCTACAGCCTTAGGTCACTTCGCCCTCACTTATCCTTGGAGCAATTACAGCAACCTTGTAACCTGTCACCTTGCTTCTCATCTTTTGTGCTCCTGGTCCATTTTCTGTATTGGTCCCAATTGCCTCTGCAAAGTCTGTATCTAATCGCATGAGTTTTCTGTCTAAGCAAACATCTTATTTTCCCCCAGTGTATACACACCAGATGTCTTAGCCTGGCTTCTAGAGCCCATTGTTTTTGTACTCAGTCTGTCTTTCAGCTCGTCTCGCCGAACAATCCAGGACCTGTGGGTCAGAACCACACCATGTTCTCTTATACCTCTCTCCCTTTGAACAAGCTGCCTTCTGCCTTCTATTGCTTTTTTTCCTGCCTAGTGAACTCCTGCTTATTCTTCAGAGCCCAGTCTAAGTGCCCCCTGCAGACAGGCCTCTGCGGATGCTTTTCCCCACCCATGTTGGTCATTCCTACTTCTATGGTTCCATTTCTTCTTAAACATACTCAGTTACAGCCTGTGCCTCTCTTTGTGGGCATCACTTGTTTTCACTTTTGTCTCCCTTTCATACTGTGAGTTCTTCTAAGGGAAGGAACTTACCTTATAATTTATTTCCCTGATTCTGTTCCAGATCCTCAATTGGTACATATATTGAATGAAAACTTATCCTGTATAATAATGAATTTTATTATGAAGAGGTTCTATATAGTGGTTGATCATTCATGCAGCCTAAGAATTCTCTGATCTGTGTGGCTCTCCTTTTAAATATGTACTAATTGGTATTTCATTTCAGATGTGAGATGGAAAAACAAATTCTGGGGCAAATCCATGGAAATTGTCCCCATTGGCACCACCCACGTGACTCTGCCAGCGTAAGTTCTTCTGTGCTTAGGAACTTTATAGAATTTAGGGCCAAGATACAGCCTTAGGAATGGGACTCCCATTGTCCCCCATGGTGTTGAGTATATGTTTTTTCCCTTTTCATTGGTTTGACAGTAAGTTCAAATGTACCTCATTTTGACAAGCTCACATTTTCTCTCCTTCAAATGGAAATGCCACCTGGAAACCAAAGTTCATTGAACAAAAGCTCTTTTAAAACTCGTTTCCACGTCTAACAAAATTAAGAATGGTGGTTTGCCTTAACATTGTTGTCCTACCTCACTGTCAGAATTCCTTTAAAGAAAGATATGGACTTGATCCTACAGAGATTATTGGTACTCGTTTATAAAGCCAAATGGCTGTGAGTGTGGCCTCCGGGACTGGGCTAATAGGACTCGTGTACTCACCCTGCCACTTATTAATTGCAAATCCTTGGGCAGGTTACTTAATCTTTCTGATCAGTAGTTCCCTCATCTATAAAACACGAGAAATAAACCACCTACTTTGCAGGGCTTATGAAGATTAAAGGAATAATGTACATAAAGCACTTTAAAGAGTACTTGGCAAATAGTATATGCCATGTGAGTGTTTGGTCTTATTATCATTATCCTCGTAATTATTATATGACTCTGTAAGTCTGAATACTTTCTCATTGTAAAAAGATTTAAGATATGTGTAAGATTTATATATAAAATAGGGGCGCCTGGGTGGCTTAGTTGGTTAAGCGTCTGACTTTCGCTCATGTCATGATCTTGTGGTTTGTGAGTTCAAACCCTGCAACCAGGCTCTGTGCTGACAGCTCAGAGCCTGGAGCCTGCTTCAGATTCTGTCTCCCTCTCTCTCTGCCCCTCCCCCGCTTGCGCTCTGTCTCTCTCTCAAAAATAAATAAACATTAAAAATTTTTAAAGAAAGATTTATCTATAACATAGATATGTGTCTTTGCATATACATATATACATATGTATGCGTGTGCACATATATACACATATGTGTGTATGCACGTGCATATGTGTGTAGAGAGCAGATTGTGGAAGATGCCCCCACCTTCCCCATTGCCTCTTCCGTTTTCTAGTTTGGTGACTTTCGGCAAGT
Organism: Herpailurus yagouaroundi; assembly: GCF_014898765.1. NCBI lineage: Eukaryota > Metazoa > Chordata > Mammalia > Carnivora > Felidae > Herpailurus > Herpailurus yagouaroundi. The sequence goes on from NW_024412391.1 coordinate 46,157,921, forward strand.
CACCTCTGGCTCTCAGTTTTCTCCTCTGTCAAAGGAGAGAGTGGGTTGTTCGAGGACATCACCAGCTTCCAGTGAAGTCCCTGTCAGCTTCCAGAGTGGCCATCTCTGACTGCTGCTCCCCTCTGTGACACGGATGACTCCTGGGGGAGTGGAAGTCAGAATGCCCAGCATGGCTTAGGCACCCAGTTGGTTCTGGAAATGAAGGAAGGAGTAATTCATTATGTGACTTTTTTTTTTTTTTTTTTTTTTAATAGCAATATCTGTTTGCATTTGCTGCTGGCTCTTCTGGGAATTGTTAATGCCACCATTTCCTCCTTTTTAGCTTTGGAGATCATTTTGAGTGGAACAAAGTGACCTCTTGCATCCATAACATCTTAAGTGGGCAGAGATGGATTGAGCACTATGGGGAGATTGTCATCAAGAACCTGAATGATGACTCCTGCCACTGCAAAGTGAATTTCATAAAGGTAACCGCCAGACAGGCCTTGGCAGAGCAGGGCCTCCGGGCACAGGACATCCCAGGGAACTTTTCACCTTCCCCCTTGTGCCATCAGGCAAGCAATGTCGGGGGATCCCTGGTGTTCCCCCCTCCCAACCCCTCTCACCTGGACCAGGGTTGTGTCCCCTTCGAGCCTCCCTCCTTCCACTCTTACTCCCCTGTGGTCTGTCCTCACTGCAGCAGCCAGAGGGACTCTTACACAATGTAATTCATCATGCTACCTTATGGAGGAAGCTTGAAGACATTACGCTGAGTGTAATAAGCCAGACACAGGACAGGTATTGTGTGACTCCACTTTTGAGGTACCTAGAGCAGTCAGATTCATAGAGACAAAAAGTAGAATGGTGATGCCCGGGGCTGGTGGGTTGGGGAATGGCAGTTAGTGTTTCATGGATACATGGTTTCAGTTTGGGAAGATGAAAAAGCTCTAGAAATATAAAATGATGATGGTTACACAACATAGTCAATGTGCTTAGCGTCACTGAATTGTACACTTACAAATGATCACAATGGTACATTTTGTTATTTATGTTTTACTAGAATGAAAAAAACAAAAGTCACGCTGTATATCCCAGACTTCCTCCAACAACTTCTGTCTTTCCTAGAGTAAAAGCCTGGCTCCTGACAACGGCCCACAAGGCCCTGTGCACTATGCACTGCCCACCCCCCCATGTTCACCCGTGCACACACACACGCACACCGGCACATACACACACATGCGAACACATGTGCATGCACGCACACACACACACCTGCACACACACAGCTGGCCGCACATATATGAACACACACATGCACACATACCTGCCTGTATATGGATATGTGCACACATGCGCACACACACACACTCATTCCTCTCCAATTTCAGCTTCCACCAACCCTTCCTCCCCTTCTGACCACACTGGCCTTTCTCTCCATTTCCTCCTGCTTGGAGCCCTTCTCCACAGATCCTTCATCATCAGCCCTGTCTTGTTAGTCAGTCTCTATCATATCCCATTTTCTTCAACGTTTTTATTCCCATCTATAGTTAGCTTGCTCACTGTTGGTTTACTTGTGTGTTTTCATCTTCTGTTCCCCACACCCGCCTCACCATCCGTGACTCTGGAGAAGCAAAAGCCTGGTCTAATCTTGCTCACTGCTGTAGGCTGATGTCTGGAAAGGCTCATGAACATTCATAGGGTAAATGAACAGATTGGCCAAAGGCAAAAGCGTGGAATAGTCTGCTTACCTTTCCAAGTGCCTCAATTCCCTTAGATTCCTCTTCCCCTTAAAATTATCATGTACTTAACATGGCCTTAAAGGAACATTTGCATTTAATTAAGATCAAAATCAGAAGCCAAGAGATTAGGCTCTAATTGTGGCATTTCATGCAGGACCTCTCTGCACCACCTGTAGCCTGTAGGGGATATTATGGAGAGATAGATGGAGGTCTTTATTATATCCTATAAATCAGACTAGTAATGTTTGAGGTAATATAAAAATGACTCTGCCTTGAAAACTTCATATAGCTCAGCACCCTGAGCCAGGTGAAGGCCACCTGGTTCTCAGCACTTTCCCCAAGGAAATGTGCTTGAATCCCATTTCTACCGTCTACTTAGTACTCACACTTAGGGCCAGAGAATAGATTTCTGTGGCTACAAGAAATGAGGGGATTGGCACACTGGACATACCTCTGGTGTTGAAAGAGAATCTGAAAGCAGATGTGGCCCTTCCCAATGGAGCACAGCCCTTCCTCTGTGGCATCCCCTTGTATTGCCAGCACTGGATTTGTCAGCAAATGTCTATAGTAGAAAACCGGACTTCTGCTTCAGAATACACTTAAGAGCCTGGACGGTATCTGTTGCCACTTTCCTCCATTATTACCTGAGTAGAGACCTCAGGTTTCCATTTCTGATTCAGCTGTGTGATGCTGCTGTACTCTGTCCTTCCTTCCATCTTCCTCGTAGACACAGAAGGGGGAAACCAAACCACCAGAATATGGCCCCAAAATGCCACTCAACTTTATTGGTTTCCAAATATGGATTCTGTTTTGGCTGAAAATAGCACTGGGAGTTTTGATTTATGAAGTAATGCCTTCCGTTCTTTCTTAGAGATTTTTTGGGGGCAGCCAGGTAATGGGGAGATTAAAAAAAGAAAAAAAAAAACAAAAAAAACCCACACAACTCTAGGGAGTTAGACCACCCTCTGCTGGCCACCTTGTGGTACTGTATAAAACCCACAAGGCTGAGCTGAGCTGAGCTGCTCTCTCAGACCAGGACCATTCCACAGTGTAAATAAGGGTTGCCTAACATTCCAATGGATTGGAGGAACAAATCTAGTTTGGGGGAGAAATAATCGGAGAAACTGAAAATTGGTTGCTTTATTATGACCAATGTTAAGGAGCCTCCTTCTTGGTTTACAAAAAGCTATCTAGTTCCCATCTAGAAAAAAAAAATACAAGTTATTTCTCTCTTAAATTGCAGTAGTCAGAGCCACAGTGACATCCAGGGAATGGCTATTCCAGAGGAGGGGCTTAGAGGCCAACCGCTTTATTTGGCCAAAGTGTGAGACCTGAGCCTTTCCTTCTGACGTTGCATGTAGCAGAAGTAGGGAGAAAACCCGTATCTTTCACAAATGTTGCTTGTTCAGTTGCACACTGTAAATAGTTAGCTGTTAATTTCTATGAAGTAATTAAAAGCATGATTTGTTTAAAAAGCCAGAACCCAGAACCAGCACACTATATACAATGCAGAATCATTCTTTTTTTTATTTTATTATTTTTTTTAATGCAAATCATTCTTGTGGTTTTTTTCTCTTTCCTTTGCTTTTCCTCTTAATATCTGTAATAAGTTGACCCCAAAGTACTAAACAAATAACTTATATTTGAATCCTAGGCAAAATACTGGAGCACTAATGCCCGTGAGATTGAAGGTACGGTATTTGACAAGAATGGAAAAGCCGTGCATCGGCTCTTCGGGAAATGGCACGAAAGCATCTACTGTGGGGGCTCCTCCTCGTCCACTTGTGTCTGGAGAGCAAGTTAGTATTCGGGTTAATCAGTTCTGGGCCAGGGGTGGGGGACATGGCCAGAGGAACCGCAGGCGGGCTGGCAGCAGTGTCTGTCTCGTACCTCTAGCCTCTACCTCCTTTGAACTCCATTCGAGCGGCCAGCCCTTCTTTCATTCAGTAATCATTATCTCAGCCTCATCCTTATGCTTCTCAACAACACCTCAGTTGGCCTGCTAGGTCCTGGGTTCTTAATCCTGGAACGAAGCCATTGGTCACTTAATCCATGGTCACTCTCTCTGAGGAAATCTTCCAGGCCACACACATCACTCCTGTGCCTATCTTGGGCACTAAGGAGTGTTAGTGAAGCACAGGAAGTCATTCTAGAGTAAGAATGAATAAAGAGGAAACTGTCAGTAGACAAGAAGAGTGACCTGGGGCTTCTACAAAAGTCAGGGGTCTCCCGGATCCACCCAATACCATTAACCACTCTGATGTCTCTTGTAATTCTAGAAAAATAGCCCTTGAGCAGCTGTGGGGAGAAAGGGCTAGGGAAGCCAAACCTTCATAACATGTCCCCCAAAACCTTTTGAGACGTTTGTCCATCTTTTAAGTCTTGGTCATATTATAAAACATCATTTTGAGATACCACCACGAGATTGCTTTGGGCTGATCAAAACAAAACAAAATAAAACAAAACCATTCTAATAGTGACTTAAATCATTAGGATGTGTGCTGTTACTTAACAAGGAAGGGGTAGGATGGGCCGTGTTTGTTATACAGGCAACTTAGCTGTGTCAAGAGCACAGACCACTGAGAACACATTTTGTCACTACCAGTGTAGCAGTGATACATTGCAAGGGCCCAAGGCTCTGGGTGGTGGCAGCCTGGCAGCTTGAAACTGTGGCAGTGGCCCCATCCTTTGAAGGGTGGAGGCATCCTTCCCCCACTGGGCCTTGTCGTCTGGGCCTGTGGTGGCAGTGGTAGCCCTGATAATCTCTGAATCACCTTCCCACTCATTCTTCCCTTTGCTTGAGGGTTAACACATGTTTGCAGCTGGGTAACTTGATGGAAGCATCCTGTAAAATGCCAGTGGTCCAACAGCCTTACTTCATTCGCTCCCCTTGACATCCAGCTGGCAGTATTTCTGCCGGTATAATCCCACGTCTATTCCCGGCTTCCACTGAGTTAGTTTTAAATATAAATGTGTAAGATATGGAGGGACAAGACTTGGTAAAAGGAAGGGCAGGAATGGAAAAAAGAATAACATTGACCACTTGCTATGGGTTCAACACTATTTTAGGTACTAGACAGAGTTCCAGGAGGATTTGACATTTCTTAAATGAAAAATGGATTCTCCAGAGTTAGAGTGTTGTTAGTCAGGAAAACATGGACCCAGAGTTCTTTTTCACATGTTTATTTTTGTAACAAATTATTTTTATAACTTGCACAGTATAAAAACTTCACAGCATTACATAAATTCCCTATCTGACCACACAAAAGAGGTCTTATCCTTGTAGGTAGAAGAAAACTTACAGAGAAAAAGATTTATGGAGGAACATTCAACACCTATTTGTTAGCCAGAATATTTTAATAGAAATGGAAGAATTTAGATCTGAGAGAGAAAAAATAATAGCTGGTTTGAGATGAAAAGGTGAAGGAATTAAAATGTAATGTAAATGAAAGGAAGTTGGAAATGAATGATTTCTTTTTCTTTTAGATCCCATGCCAAAAGGCTATGAGCAATATTATGGCTTCACACAGTTTGCCCTAGAATTAAATGAAATGGATCCATTGTCAAAGTCTTTATTACCACCTACTGACACTCGTTTTAGACCAGACCAAAGGTAAGGACTTTTTAAAGATCTTTATCTCCAGAGATGTAAAACTCTTTATAAAGAGTCTTACTAACAACTCCCAGGCCATCAGAGGAGCTCGAGAGAGACAATGTCGTTAGGAGTAGAGGTCTACGAGGACTGAAAACAATCATGTCATGGAAGATATGGAGCCCAGCTTAATTCTATGTGTGGCCTGGCCTTTCTTCATCAGTAAAGCCTTATTTCTGTTGAAATATCCCCCCAAAGTGTTTATTTTTAAGAGTTTTACTGCCTATAATAATATAGAACTTGTAACTGTGTATTTGAAAGAGTGAAAAACACCCAATTCCTTTACACTTCAGATTTAAATTATTTTGGTGCACAAAACCTAACTTCTCATTCTAGGTTTGCTGGCCACAAGCTGTGTCATCTTTCTTAGTCTCAGTTTCCTATTCTGTATAATAGAAATAATTATCTCTGCCCTGCGGCCTAATTAAGACTCAAAACCCAGAAAGGAAACAGGAGAATTATATATTTGACTTTATTTAAAAAAAAAATAAACAAACTTCTTCATGGCAAAGTAAAAAAATATTTTTATACCCAGAGTCAAAAAGACAAACGACAAACTGGGAAATCTATATTTCAACTCATTTCATGAATTGGTTTCAAAAATCAAGATTAGGGGCGCCTGGGTGGCGCAGTCGGTTAAGCGTCCGACTTCAGCCAGGTCACGATCTCGCGGTCCGTGAGTTCGAGCCCCGCGTCAGGCTCTGGGCTGATGGCTCGGAGCCTGGAGCCTGTTTCTGATTCTGTGTCTCCCTCTCTCTCTGCTCCTCCCCCGTTCATGCTCTGTCTCTCTCTGTCCCAAAAATAAATAAACGTTGAAAAAAAAAATTTTTTTTAAAAAAAATCAAGATTAACTCACTAAAAAAAAAAAAAAAAAAAAAGACACAGGAAAATGAACTGTTCACAAAGTAGGAAATGCAGATATCCCTTAAACATATGAAAAGATGCTTAGTCCCACTGAAAGAAATGCATATTTTCAAAAATTTTTTAAAAAGTTTATTTTGGGGGGGAGAAATAGAGAGCAAGCAGGGGAGGGGCAGAGAGAGAAAAAAAAAAAAAAGAAAAAAAAACCCAAGCAAGCTCTGCACTGTCAGCATGGAGCCCGATGTGGGGCTCAAACTCACGAACTGTGAGATCATGACCTGAACTGAAATCAAGAGTTGCATGCTTAACCGACTGAGCCACCTACGTGCCTCAAGAAATGCATATTTTTAAAAAATATATAGACATACTAATTCTTAATGTATCAAGTAGCAAGATTCAAAAGTTTGATGTACTCTGAGGCTACAGGCAAAAGGTATGGTGAGGAAACAGGTGGGATGAGAGATGGGGATGAAAGGGACAAATTCCTTTTTATAGATCTGATTTTTTGAGCCATGTATATGTCACCAGTTCAAAAAATAATATCTTCACCACCTGTGTGGCTCAGTCAGTTGAGCGTCCGACTTTGGCTCAGGTCATGATCTCGCAGTTCATGAGTTTGAGCCACACATCGGGCTCTGTGCTGTCAGTGCAGAACCCACTTTGGATCCACTGTCCTACTTTCTCTCTGCCCCTCCCCTGCTCACTCTCTGTCCCTCTCTCAAAAATAAATAAACATTTAAAATAATAATAATGATGATGATGATGATGATGTCTTCCCTAACTACCTCAAAATACTGTTTTAAAGGTTGAAGGGGGGTTCTTACCTATAGGGAAGCATTTTGAATATCCAGTCTTAGATACCTAATTCTAGAAGTAATGATTACAGTATTTTCTCAGAATTTGTGTTGCTTTTTTTCCCTAATGCCTCAGGTTCCTAGAAGAAGGGAACTTGGAAGAAGCTGAAATACAAAAGCAGAGGATTGAACAGCTACAGAGAGAAAGGCGACGGGTCTTAGAAGAAAATAATGTGGAACACCAGCCGCGGTTTTTCAGGTGTGTGCGAATATTGTGTGGGTCATTGGTGGATAGGTACTGGTGACACCTGATGCTTCCAGTATGAAGAGAGTAAATGGGCTGTCCCCTCCCCAAAGGAGAGCCTTCTTGGTGTTTTTCTTGCTTCAGAGTACAGAAACTTCTCCCCTGGAAAATGGAAATTCTGAGTGGTCTAATTCTTTCTTTTTTTTTAATTTTTTTTTTTTTTTTTT
>NW_024412391.1:46165516-46328316 GCF_014898765.1 Herpailurus yagouaroundi
GGCTCTGAGCCATCAGCCCAGAGCCCGACACGGGGCTCGAACTCACGAACCGCGAGATCGTGACCTGGCTGAAGTCGGACGCTCAACCGACTGCGCCACCCAGGCGCCCGAGAAGGAGAGAATCTTAAGCAGGCTCCACACTTAGCACAGAGACCAATATGGGGCTCGATCTCATGACCGTGGGATCATGACCTGAGCTGAAATCAAGAGTCAGGTACTCAACGGACTGAGCCACCCAGGTGCCCTGCAAGTGGTCTAATTCTTGAATTGCAGAAGTTACAAAACACTTCAGTTTGGATTTGGAACATTTACTATTAGTTTTAAAATAACTTGCCATTAAAGTCCTGTTAAAAATAGACTTAAAGATCTAGAAGGGGCATCAGAGATCATCAGCCCTTTACCCCCTCTTTTATATTAACTGGGCAGAAGCAAAGGCCCAGGGAACATAGGAATGTCCTGGACTGGCACCTGACTCTCCTGACTACTGGCCAGGGCTTTGTATGGTTTTAGGGGCTTTTTTATTGGTTTAATAGAAAAAAAAAAATCAACATTAAAACAGGCGCACATAGAAAAGCCACAGGCTTCTGCCCTACCCCTTCCACCCCAGTCTTGCTTTCAGGGAAGCCAGGGTTTTTTTTGTTTGGGGTTTGTTTGTTGGTTGGTTGGTTTTTCGGTTTTTTGCTTTTTGTTTTTGTTTTGTTTTGGTTGCCATTGTGTTTTAATGGATAACATGAACACTTTTAGGAGGAATTAGCTACTAATCTGTCAGCAGCAGAAATAAAGTCTGTATTCCAAAATAGCAAAAAGTACTATTCATCCCCAAAATATAATGCTTTTTCCCCCTAGAGTCAATGTGGGTTTTGCCAGATCCCTTCTGATCATTTACCCAGACTCAGGAGATAAGCAAATGAAGATCAACCAGAGTTTCATCCCAGAATATTCATAACTTTGTTTAAATATTTTAAAAACAAGACATCTTTAACTATTTTTTAAAGGCAAGAGATAGATAAATGGATAGATTAACAGACTGATCAGTTGGTTTGCTGATCAATTGATAGATATACACATATACCTTTAAGTAGGCTAATTTTTTCTTTTTCTTTCATAAATCATCTAGGGTCTTGTGTCTGTTTTTTTTTTTTGTTTTTGTTTTTGTTTTTTGTTTTTTTAAGTAGGCTTCATGGCCAGCATGGAGCCCAACATGGGGCTTGAACTCACAACCCTGAGATCAAGACCTGAGCTGAGATCAAGAGTCAGACACTTCACTGACTGAGCAAACCAGGCGCACCTCATGTCATTTTTAAACACAGGAAATTAGATTTATAAAGATGTTCATTGCAGTATATTCAGGATCATTAAAAACTGTAGGTGACTAAACTGTCTCAAGAACTAGGTAGGGAGATTCATCAATTTTACCTAATGTGAAAGTCCACAAAGTCTGTGGAGCTCTATGGGAAATAAATTAACATTTAAATGCAAAATATAAACCATTATCTAGGCTGTTGTTGAAACCATCTAGAATTATGTCTGGAATGGAAAAGGACAGAACATGGATGCAGCCAGGTGGCTCTTTTTCCTCTTGATTGTCTGTTAAATTATCACACTATTAGATGTGGCAAATAAAGAGCTGGAGAAAAGGCAAGAATTCTTCAGCAGTAGTGGTCCTGGCAAAGAGGTGACAGAGGAATGTGGGAACAAGGGAAGTGTCCACAGAAATTCCAAGTGGCAACTACAGTTCCTACAGAACTGGGCTCCTCTGTTTCATAGTCAAGCACTGGGTATGCAGACTGGCTTATTTTAGACACATCCCTTTATTAGAATAGGGAAACAAGTGTGATAAGAATCCCTGTTCCTGGGAGGTTGGAGAAACAGGCACTCTCCACTTATGCTTTTGAAGCATATGAAATATCAGTCAAAATTATAAATGTACACCCTCTTTGACATAGTTCTACTTACTGGAATTTTTAATGTGACTATACTCACATATGTATAAAATTACATATTGTTATATGTTTATCATATTATTATTAACATATGTCTGTGATAGCTAGAGATTAAAAACAACCTCCTAAAGGCTCACCAGTAAGGTACCTGTTAAATTGTGGTCCATTTCTACAGTGGAATATCATGCGACTGTTTAAAAAGAAATCAGGGTCACCTGGGTGGCTCAGTCAGTTAAGCATCTGACTCCTGATTTCGGCTCAGAGCATGATCTCACAGTTTGTGAGTTCAAGCCCCAGGTCGGGCTCTGTGCTGACAGTGCTGAGCCTGCTTGGGATTCTCTCTCTTCTTTGCTCTCTGCCCCTCCCCTTCCTCAAAAATAAACAAATAAACTTAAAAAAAAAAAAATCAGGATTCCCTATTGCCACAGAGTCCCCAAACTTTTGGGGACTATAAAATACAAATGGTAAATATTGTTAGCTTTGCAGGCCATAAGGTCTTAGTTGTAATTATTCCAACCCACTGAGCGGCATAAAAGCACCAATAGACAACAGTTAAACAAATGGGCATGGTGGTGTTCCAATAAAAAGGGATTAAGATTAAAGGGTATCTGCTTATAAAATAAATACGTCACAGAGATGAGAAACACAGCATAGGGAATATAGTTGATAATATTGTAATAATGTATGGTAACAGATAGTGACTACGCTTATTATGGTGACACTGATGTAATGCTGTGTACAGAATTGTTGAATCCATATATTGTACACCTAAAACAAATAGAACAATTTATGTTAATTATACGTCAACTAAAAAAAAAAAAAAACAGCATTACAAAGATAGGCAGAAGCCTGGATTTGGCCCTTGGGCTGTAGTTTGCTGAACTTACTGTGACAACAGAAAATGATCTCCAATATATATTGTTATGTCAAAAACTCAAAAGTTAGGACACCATAGAGTGCTGTCATTGTGGAAGAAATGGGAGAGGAGTGGAGTATGTATGTGTATGCATGCGTGCTCACACATGCATGAAATTTCTCTGAAAGAATGAAGCTTATAAAATCATCATTGCCTCTGAAGAAAAGGACTGGAAATCTGGGAGATAGGAGTAAGAAGAAAACTTTTAGCTATCTACCCTTTTGTACCTTTTGAATTTTCATCTATTTAATATATTATCTATTCAAAGGATAGTGAACCAAGGCTATTCTCTCCTGACTCTTATGTCTTCCAATTCCTTTTGTTTTTAATGTTAACTTATCACTTCATTGAACAATCTAGTTGATTTGTAGCTTTTCCGTAGTCACACCCAAGGTGTGGCTGTCATCCCAGCCATGTTTTATATATGACAAACTGTTCCCTTATCCATGCTTCTCTCAAGCACCATTTTTCACAGCCTCTAAGTTTGAGAAGTCAAAGTCAGAAGTGACAAAATGGCCTCCAGGCTTCCTGTTCCCTCATAGTTCCCATATGAGATTATCAGGGACATTGTATGTCTGTAAGAATGATAGCCTGGCCCAGGGTTGGGAGGAAGAAAGGAGGAAAAGGGAAGGAGAGAATATGACAGTGTTTTCAGTAGCCTTCAAGAAATTCTTTTATCCTTCACAGGAAATCCAATGATGACTGTTGGGTGAGCAACGGCACCTATTTGGAACTTAGAAAAGATCTTGGTTTTTCCAAACTGGACCATCCTGTCTTGTGGTGAAAAAGGAAAGAAGAATGATACACCTGTACTTCTCCTGTGTTTGCTTTCTGAAGCCACAAACCTGTGTCTATATATTTAAAAGAAATTATCTAGAATGATTACCTGTGCTTAGCTTAGCATTGTATTTAAGTATGTATTTTCTTCAATAGTTTCCTTTATAATTTCAAATGTTATCACAATTGTTTGTATGAATGTAGAACACCTTGATATTTCATTTTATATATAAGCTATTTAATAAAAATGAAAGACTGAATGTTAATGTGTGGGTTAAAAAAGAAGCTTTAACACTAATTTTCCAAAGGTTAGGAAAATTCAAATTAAATTCATGCCTTATAAAATTATGTTGGAGAAAAAAATTTATCTCTCCCAGGTGCATTAAGAACTAAGAATACCCAGGGTTACTCACTCATGCGTAAGCTACCCAAGTTTAATTTGGTAGCTCAGATATCTTTTTGCCTCCGACAGCTCTTGAATTGCTCATCCAGAACAATTCTGCTGGTGCTGGAGTCCGAAGAATACTTCCATTTTGGTGGTTGGGAGGCTGGTAGGAGATTAGTAGGATGTACGTTTTTATATGACATAGATACGGCACCTTCCTGAAGAGGAAAAGCATTTGAGCTCATCCCTCCCTAGAGTTCTTATTGCCTTATGTGCAAAACTGTACCCTGTTACTCAGAGAAATTGTCAATCTGAGAAATGCCCATTAGTTAAACACTATAATGGCATCCCAGAGACACAGTAGGAAATCTCTCCTTAGTGAGAACCAAATTCTTGACAAGAAACTGTTTTCTGCATCCCCCCCCCCCAGCCCCACCCCTAGATTCCCCACTCCCTACTTTTCTGTTGAGTATGGAATGTTCCAGTTTAGCATAAAACATACGGTGCATTCCACACAGCAGTTTGACTTTCTAAAAGTTTAGCAAAATAACTGATTGTTTTCAAGAACTCAACAGTTTTTTCTTAAATGCTGTTTTGGTATTTTCTACCTCTTAATAACACCATATTTTAGATCTTGTATAAGAAGTTTGACCATCTGCCTTATAGACAAATGTAGAGAATTGATGTTCTTCCTTTGTGTTGTGTTCTGATGAAGCTTTGTCTTATCTCTTTCCTACACTTTCTTCTTACTCATTTCCCTCTTTTGTGAGTCTTGCAGCAGTCTTGAATAATACAGATTATAACTCCTGAAAGGGGAAACTTTGTCTTTTTAAATATGTTATTTTAAAGTACAATAATAGAATCTGTGCAGTAGTTGAAGTGTGTTACCAAAGTAGTTCCAACTTCTGCCCAGATTACATTAAAACCAAAGCGTAATTTTTAAGTCTTTGACTCTATTGTCCATAACAGTCCTATGGAATATCAGGTATAATGGTATGTTAAACAGTTTTCGCCAGAAAACACTTACAGATATTTAAATAATTTCAGAGCATGTAGAATTCTAGGAATGAAAAGTAGAGTATTGGGAAAAAAAGAACACATGATTTTTTTCAGTTTACACCAAATAATCAACTAGTTGGACAGTATTGCACTTTCAAAGTGTAGAGTTACTGAAAGTGAGTCATGGCCTTTTGGAATTTGCAAATGATTAGCATTTTAAAACAACAAATGATTCCTTAAATATTACATTCATTCATTCCATTTTATCAAGAAGTCAAGATGAACACAATGTGAATGTCATTTCCATTTCTAAGCAGTTAAAGGACACAATCAGATTCTTTGGTACGTGCTTTGTTCTTTTCTTTTCAAGCATATATCCAAAGTCTGCTCGCAGAGGAAGAAGCAGGCTGTAGATGTAAGGATACTCTAGGGGAAAACAAACCTAGTTTTCACAATGTGAAGGAAAATGTGGACTTTTAGCCATATCAACTATGAAATAGGCCTCCTCCAGAGGCTGGCTCAAAAAAGAAACAACAACAAAACCAAGATGGGCAGCCTGAATGGGTGTAGCATTGTTATATAGTATTTGGAAATTTTTTAATTGTCCCCATGCTGTTATTTCAATTGATTTTATGCTTTATATTGGAGTCACAAAGATAAATGGACCAAATAGCACCTTTGTAGTCCTCTTATTTGAGATGGAAACAGAGGTGAATTAGAATATAGTACAGAACTATATGCAAATTTAAAAAGCTATTAGTACCAGCATCTGTAAAGGGCTTTTCTAAAATTTAAACAGCTTAGTGAGTCATACTGTTATAATCTTAAAAGTACCTTGAGGGGGAAATGGCTTCTTTTTTCTTTTAGTCCCTATTCTCAAAAGCACCTTCCCATGTCATTTGTAGCTCAAGGGTATTTCATATTTTTAAGATAAAGAAAACAAACGTGGCATTCTTTGGGAAGAATTGAAGTAGAATCTGACTTTCTGAACTTTGAAAATCCCAATTAAACAATTGTAGTCACTGCACCATCTAAGATACGCTGTAACCAGCCTCCATTTTATTCCTGATGATTCTATCCCAAATCCATGGGGAATTACACAGATACTCTTGGGAATGGGACTTTGCACCGTCAACCACATTGTACTTCAGAAGTTCCTATGGCCACTATCGATTACCCCAAGTTGCAGGCGATTCATTCAGGAAGAAACCAGCACTCTCCAGTGTATCCAGACAGCACATGGCTTCCCTCTGCTGACCCCAAAGCACAGTCTGGTATTTCCCGAGTCAAATGTAATAATCAGAATCACAGGGCGGCTCTCCGTGCCATTCACCTCCCAAAAGTCAGGCCAGTTCTGGTACTAATTTAACCAGAGTTCACTTTAGGACAACAGTCCAGTTATCTGTCAAGGAAAGTACCCCAATAGCCCACAATCTTTGTTTGCTTCCTGTGGGGCTCTCTGGAAGAGAAAAACAAACCTCAAAAATACTTGATTGTTTATTTGAGCTGCTGCCTTTCTCACATTCTGCTTATAATTACCATCAGTAAATCATTTACTTGAACTTCAAGTATTGTCCCTCATCCGTATTTTCCAGATTTATGATGAGTGGTCTTGTTTGACCATTAACAGTGTCAACCCTAAAAGAAAAACCATAAAGTTTTTATTTCACTGTTGAATTTTGTTGTAGGCTTACTAACATATTCCAGAAGTTCTATCATGCCCTCAAACTATCGTATAATTTTCTCAGACCTTTTTTTTAAAGTTATGAGTAGGAGCAATAAAGTTGTGCTTGTGATGTTAGGAATAATAGTTCCAATGTATTGGCATAATTTATTTGAATGTCTTTAATTTTGATATTAACATCAGCATAAATCTATTTTTGCTACCAGATGATAGCTATTTTCATGTGCTCAACTTCCCTCTGCATATATGAATCTGTTATTCGGTGTTAGTCTTTATTTCCCTGTGTTGGAAATATGTATCACATAAGTATCTGTAAATCATGACAGAAAATGCAAACCACTTCCTGAGACTTCTGTTTGGGTTATGCAATGATAAAAAGTTGCTAATTTATTTTACTCATGATGGTTTTATCTTCCTCTGTTACCCTCAGAGGATACTTAAAAAAAAAAAAAAAAGGATGTCTGTAAATCTTCTATCTAGCTGTGTATAAGATTATTTTCTGTTTAAATCCCACCCTTCCACCCATACCTCATTATCTCCACAAAGCTCCTACTAATTTGTTTATCCCCCTCATGTAGCTAGTTGGGAATAAACAACATGGAAAAAGGCCAACTTTGTCTTTGTTTTTCCAGATAAATGGGTATTAGTGGCTGCTGAAAGGGACAGAGTAAGACTCTAAACTAGGTTCTTTGGAGGAAGAAACACACCAGGTTACCTAAAATGATAGAGATTTGAAATAAGAATACCCTGAGACATAAACTGGGAACCCAAAAAGTTGCCACACATTTTCAGGATGTACTACATATGTAGGTCCCCCAGCCCTCAGGACGAGGGAGCCCTGTGTTTACCCCAGCATACTATGGAAATAAGATTTTCTGCGGGCCCTAACATGAAAAAGGAAAGTGCTGACTGCTTACACCAATTTAACGGCCCTTATGAGTGACTGGCTCCTCTCCTCCTCCCATATCCAAGTTGTGTCCTTTGCAATGCTAGGAACATTCTTCGTCTTCACTAAAGGCCCACCTGGTTCACTGACAAGATAAATACATCATGTTACACAAGGCACTGGATCGCAGTTATGTGCATAAACTCACATCTCTGTATCCCTAAAAATACTTAGACAACCAAAGGCAATTTATGAAACTTGGTTGGATCCTGGCTTAAAAGAAAAATAAGCTATAAAAGACATTTTGAGGATAATTAGTGAAAATCGGATAGAAGCCTAAAGAAATTATTGCTAATTTTCAAATATGTGTTGTTGATATTGCCTGTTCATCTGAATCAAATCTGCCATCAAAGGAGGACTATTTACCAACCTTATTCAAAATAATGGGTTATGAACACTAACGGAAATCTTAAAAAGCAACCTGAGAATATTTTAACATGTTGGCCATTTAACATGTTGGCCATTGCTGAAATAGGTCTTAAAGCATCTAGAAGTGTCGACTTCAAGGAGGCAATAAAATTTGAATCTACGAGTTCCAGGCCATTGGTTTACAAACTTAGTCCTATTATTTTCTAGCTGTACCAATAGAATACCAGTGTTAACGTGATGAATGGACACCAGTGCCCAGCACCTCAGGACATCACTGTCCTTTGCACACTCAGGTAAGGGTTTCTTATTATGGACTTATTACTAAGGGTCCCTGCAGAAAACCAAATCTAATTCCAGTACTTAAAGAGACAAAAATGAAGGGGTTACTTGAGGGGCTTCTCACAGGTTAAAGGCATGTTGGCAACAGCAGGAAGTTGTTACTGCCGCCCTGAAGGAGCCGAAGCTTCAGAGGAGGGAGGGTCCATTGGGCCATGGGGAGCTGTGGTGGAGGGACGGCTCTGCTAGAAGATCCAGCCCAGAGGAAGGAAGAACTGTCCCAACCTCAGTCTCCAATGGCCTCCATCCTACCTGGTGGCTGAACCCAAGCAAGCAGGCAACCCCAGTTCTTAGAGTTCAGCTGCTGGGGCAGGGGGAGGGCAGTGGCAAACAGAAATACAAGCACCTGCAGGGGGCCCTTAAAGGGCTCAGTCAGCTGAGCTTCCGACCCCTGATTTCAGCTTAGGTCATGAGCTCCGGCTCTGTGCTGACAGCGAGGAGCCTGCTTGGGATTCTTTCTCCCTCTCTCTCCCCGCCTCTCCCCAGTGCCCCCTCTCAAAATAAATACACATTTAAAAAAAAGAAAAGAAATACAAGCACCTGGACCTTATATTCACTGGAGGAGTTCACATCTGGGCTTTCAGAGGAATTTTCAGTAAGTAAATAGGCTTAAGAGCCAATTTTTCTTTTTTGAGAGGATAGAATTTATTAAATCATTTTGACTCCGAGTTATTTTACCAAGGATGAATTATGGTTAGTTATACTTTGTAACAACTCTGATTCTCTGTGATATTTTTTGTTGTTGTCACATTTTTTTTAAGTTTACTTATTTATTTTGAGAGAGAGAGCATGAGCAGGGGAGGGGCAGAGAGAGAGAGAGAGAGAGAGGGAGAGAGAGAACCCAAGCACTGACAGTGCAGAGCCCGATGCAGGGTTCAAACTCACAAACCATGAGATCATGATCTGAGCCAAAATCACGTTGAACACTTAACCAACTGAGCCACCCAGGTGGCCCACAGCTGCGTGTTTCTTTTCACGAAATGTTGTATATTGCTTTTATACCTTCTTTGAAATGTAAAGGTAAGAGCCTTGCCACTTCTTTCTCCTGTGACACCCGATGGGTGCTTTAAAAAGGGCTTGCACAGAGGGAGCAACCAGCAGCTGCTGTGAGGGATTCTTTGAAAAACATTTGCTGAGCCAGGAATGGTCGCAGACACTGGGAATATACAGTCCTCTCTCTACCTTGGAGCTTCCAGTCTGGTGGGAAGCCAGTGGGTGGGTCAACAACCAGTGTGGTTAAGAAGGCTCAGTACAGAGAATGCCCAAGTGACTAGGGGAGCGGCAGGTGTGCCTGGAGAGGAGGGACAGACCTCAGACAGTGAAGAAAATGAGAGGACTTGGCAATGGTGGAGGCTGGTGGTGGGGAAAATGCCACATGTGACTCACGGTTCCTCTCCATGCCAGTTAAGCCACAACTCAGCTTCCCAACTAACACCACAGTGAAAGTTTTGATGTGTAGCAATATCTGGGGTTTCCTCAGCCAGGAGCTATGAGACAAAGGGTGGTGAGCCCTGGCAGGCAGCCTCCAGGGACCCCTGAGGATTGAAGAAGGCCACGGAAGTCATATGCCAGGACCTCACTCTTCCTCCTCTGCTGCAAGATCACATAAGTTGCCATCTCCAGTGTTTCCCCGCACCCACTCACCGACTTACATAACCAAACACAGTTTTAGTGAGGGAAAGCAAGCCTAAGCCTGAGGAATCTGAGGGGTTTATCCTCTTTCCAAGAGTGATTAAGCATTACCAGAGTAGAGCATGTGAATTATCGGAATAGATAAAGGTTTTTTTTTTTTTTGAGAGAGAGAGAGAGAGAGAGAGCATGTGTGAGCAGGGGAGGGGCAGAGGGGGGAGGGGCAGAGGGAGAAGGAGAGAGAGAACCCCAAGCAGGCTCTGCGCTGTCAGGATGGAGCCTGACTCAGGGCTCTATCCCATGACTGTGAGATCATGACCCTAGCTGAAATCAACAGTCGGATGCTTAACCCACTGAGCACCAGGCGCCTCTATTTTAATTTTTTATTGTGGAAAATATACATAAAAATCACCATTGTAACCATTTTTAAGTGTATAGTTCAGTGGCATTGAGGGCATTCACGTTGTCAGACCATCACCACTCCCCATCTCCAGAACCTTTTCATTGTCTCGTCCTGGAATTTGTACCCATTTAAACTAAGCTTTAAACAAAATTGGATCTTGAGTTAATTTTTTTCTTGCCAATCAATCACTGAAGGGCTCATGAGGAAAACCAGATCAGTTACTGACAAGATGAAAGCCTTGTGTTTTCCTCACTTGTAAGTGGAAGTGTGGGTTACAGGTTTGCAGCCACACTGCAGAAGCCTCACGGCAGCCCCATTTAGGTAATCCCCACGTAACAGAATGGTTCACTGAGGACCAGAAGTTAAGCGACTTGACCAAATTCTCACACAAGTAGTTAATAGCGGGATGGGGACATAAGCAAGCTCTGGTCCGAATGCAACTCCTTCTGCTACAGAATGAGAGGCAAACAATGTGACCCCAACACCCTTGTCCCTTCCAAGAACGAGAACTTGTTCTCCAAAGCTTTCCTCAGGTCTCTGAGGCTGACACAGGCAATTCAAGGATGGGAAAGAAGCGTGGGATGGGACTTGGGAAACCTAATTCTAGTTATTGGTGAGACCTTGGGTAGGTCACTTACCCTATACAAGTCTCTTTCAACCCCAACAGTAAATGGAAAGATTATTCTGAAGTTTCTCTCTATGCTGCCACTGTGTGGTCTCAAGAACAGGGGAAATGTTCTTTGGTCAATCAACAACTATCCATGAGCACCAAATAGGTGCTAGACACAGTCCCTGTCCTCATAGAGCTTACCTACAAATTGCAGAATCTGCTTTAAAGTATTCTTTTTGGGGGCGCCTGGGTAGCTCAGTCTGTTAAGCATCCGACTTCGGCTCAGGTCACGATCTCATGGTTCGTGAGTTCGAGTCCCCACATCAGGCTCTGTGCTGTCAACGCAGGGCACACTTTGTATCTTTTGTCTTCCCCTCACTCTGCTCCTCCCCCACTCATGCTCTCTCCCTCTCTCAAAAATAAATAAACATTAAAAAAATATTCTTTTCTATTTTATCCTGAAAGTGGGAATTATTTGGCTGTATGGAACAATGATGATCACATATTTAGCAAAAGCTGCCAGCTTCTGAATCATCATGCTTTTGTAGAATCAAAATTATCTAAGAGTGAGCAGTTGTCACAAACCTATCGAGATGGTCCTTTGCCTCTACATGTTCATCCAGCCAACAATACAGGGAATGCAGCAGAGGGAGAAAAAATTAAGTTTCTGTTCTCCTGGAGCTTAGAGTCTAGTGCGCAGAGGGTGGGGGTGGCACGTAAACGGACAAGTGTGTGATGCGACAGACGTGAAAAGTGTTGCAGAGCAAGATTCTCCAGGATGTGGAGAGGCAAGCCTGGAGGGTGTTACTACTGCATGTTACAGGGAGTGGTGAGAGAGGGTTTCACTAGTCCAGGACTTGAAGGGACTTGAAGTGAATGCAGAGGAAAAGCAGAAGAAAGTTCTGGGAACAGCAAATATAAGACTGAAGCGAGGCGCTGTGGCTGGTGCTATTGGAGAAGTGGCAAGGGAGGCCAGTGCAGGTGGAGCCATGAGTGGAGGGGGCAGGATGGTAAGTCAAAATGAGGGCTGGGAGATATTGGGGATCAGAGGGCTTGGGTTTTTCCTCTGAGTGAAATTAAAAGTCAGTGAAGGGTTTCGAGCAGAGGAACACGATTTAACTTATGATCTGGCTGCCTGGTGAAGACTAGCAGGCACAGGCAAAACCAAGAGCCCAATCCAGAGAGAGACGGTGGTGGTTAGGACCAGGGCAGAAGTGGTGAAGGTAGAGGGAAGCAGTAAGAAACTGGCGATCCTTTGAGGATAGAATCAGTAAGACTGGCTGAGGAGTTGGATTTGGAGGTGTGAGGAGAGAGGTCAAGGGCAACTCCAAGTTCTGTGTTGTGATCTATTGGAAGGATGAAGTTGCCATGAGCTGAGATAAGGAATGCTAGGGACAGAGTCGATCTGGGTGCTCTGGTAAAAAAAGTTAGGTGGTGATTTTTTCCAAGAGGTGCTCTTAAGTAGGCAACTGGATATAGGTGTGTGGTAAAGGGTAATGCAGCAGGCTTGGCTTGTTTAAACCCTGCACGTGTGAACAAAGACTGGCCCTTGCCCATCTCCTGGGAGATGCCCTCCAAGCCTTTGGAATATCCCTCCAGATAAGAGTGGTTTGTATACCTGGGACCTTGGCCCTGCTAAATGCTCAAAATGTTATATAGTGGGGACTTTGGTTACGCTGTATCAGTTTGACCTCTGGGCAAGTCAGGGACTAAGTAACGACGGTCAGCTACATGGGTGTTCCATGCCTTTGGGACCGAGCCTGGACACCAAGTTCCCTGGTTGACAATACTCTGAATAAGTTGTCACACACAGTTGCTGGGATGTGTTCCCTGAGAAACTGGAAGAGATTTTAGACTCCACCGTCTCCCTCATTCCCACACATTGAGACTGAGTCCTGCCCAGCCTACCTGTGAATTTCGTCCTCAGCCCCACTGCCCCTGCCTCAGGTCAGGCTCTTGTCAGTTCCAGTCTGGCAAACAGAGCCCCTGTCTGCAATCCCAACTGCTTCCCATCCATCCTCCAAGCCGCAAAGAGAGTGATTTTTCTAAAGTCTGATCATATCATTAATCTCTTTATAATCCTTCTCTGCTCAGAACACCTCAGCATGGGGTGTGTGTAACGCAGTGGTCATAAGACCAGACGTTGGGGTCAGAGAGACTAGGGTTTGAGCCTGGGACTCTGCTGTTCTGAGTGTCAGCTTCCTCATTTCTAAACTGGAGTCAACCCCCAGGGCACCTATGAGGATTCCAGATTAGTGCCGTCTGCTGAGCACTTTGTGCCAATCACTAGTTCAACTCTCCTTTGGCATTCCTGCTTTACCTAAGAGAAAATTGGGACTTAGGTTAGGTAACTAGCGCATAGGCACAACTTCATACTCGATAAAGCCAGGATTCAGGTGCTCTTAGCTTCTAAGCCAGCAGTTCTCAGAAAGTGGTCTGGGCCCCCCTGAGGGCCCTCAAGACCCATCCAGGGGAAGTGCGAGATCTTATGTTTTCATCATAATATTAAGACACCATTTGCCTTTTTCACTCTCATTGTCTCATGAGCGTACGGTGGACTTTTCCAGAAGCTACAAGACATGAGAATGCAGCAGGTCGATGTTATGTCCAGCTGTCTGCCATTAAGCCAGACATTTAGTGATATTTGCAAAAATGTAAAGCAATGCTATTCTTCCCTGTATTTGTTTGTTTGCTTTGGCAGTGGTAGTTCTATTTCATTGAAAGTATGTTTGTAGGTCAACATACGGTATGTTTATTGTTGATATTTTAAATTAATTCATATTTCTAAATATCTCAGTTCTAAATTTCTAAATTTCTCTATTGCCAGTGAATGTCAATAGGTATAACCCACATAAATATAAGTTTTCTAGATTTCTCTATAATTTTCAAGAGTATAAAGTTTCTCTGGAGAACATATCGGTTTTAAGAGCATATTTGGTCTTGAGACCAAATTTGGTGTTGAGAAACAGCACTAAGCCGTACAGAATATATGTCATTGCTTACCCCAGTGTCTAATGGAGAATGAGGGCTCAGTAAATGATCACATTTACTATTTTATAAGACTCTGTAAATGAATAACAGATTTACTGACTTGTGACTTCCCTGAGTCGTCTCATCACTGCCCTGTATGCACTATTCTCTCCTGAGCTATGTGCAACCTTGGGTCCCCATGCCTTTGGATACTCTGCCATATCTACCAAACTCACACCTTCTCTCTTTGAGGCCTCAGCTCAAACAGCTACACTTTTTAGATGACTGTCTTGAGTTAGACACTCCTCCTCTAATTCCTTGTCCAGTGGTCTTTCCCCTGAACCACACTGACTTGGGCAGAAACTTGGAGATTTTGTTGATTTCCTTGGAAAGGTTTTACAGAGAAAGATTTGTGACTGCCCGTTCAGTACACTTGAGAAAAAGGCCTCCTTCTGGGTGAACAGCAATTTCTCCATCACTAGAACAATATATGCAAGGAAGATCATCAGCCAAGCCTCTGTTTCCCAAAATGTGGCCTAGACTCTGGCTACCAGATCACTGAGGTACATGTTAATATGCAGATTCCTGCCCCCATCCATGATGTACTGAGTCATACTCTGGGAATAGGACCTAAGAATATGATTTAAATTTTTTCAATGTTTATTTATTTATTTTGAGAGAGAGACAGAGCATGAGAAGGGGAGGTAGAGAATAAGAAACCCAAGCAGGCTCAGTGTTGGTTTGATATAGGGCTCGATCTCATGAATTGTGAGATCGTGACCTGAGCTGAAATCAAGAGCTGGACGCTTAACCTACTGAGCCACCCAGGTTCCCCTGAATATGATTTCTTTTTACTTTGGCAAATTTTATTGAATGGAAATTATATCTCAATAAAGCTGTGAGAAAAATATGAATGTATTTAGTACTACATTCTATGAATATGTTCTTTGAACTGCCACCAATCATTAATACAATAGGTACGGTTTGTATGCCAGCTGTAGGTTGTTTCCCCTAATTTGTTGGACTAGAAATAAGCTTAGATGTCAAAGACAGCCAGTTTTCTTTTATCCTATAGTGTATAGTGTATATTCTAGCCAAGGATATGATTTTTAAAAAGAAAGTCCTGTGTTGATTTTGTGATTCTCATACACACCAAAGTCTGAGAACTGCTCTTCTAGATACTTCTAGGTTCCACAAGAGCCACTCACTCTGCCATTGGACAAAGATGACTACGAATTATACTACACTGGGAGAGGAAATGGTCTAGAAGAAATATTGGCCACATATGGAAACTTAACAAAGGGAGTTTGGATCTATTGGGAAGGGGATTGGGGAGGATTTCACAGAAGATGTGATGTTGGAGTTGATTTGAATGGGCATTTTTATGCAGGGAAGGACAATAAGGATGTTCTAGGCAAGAAAAATAATGTGTGCAATGGAAAAGAAACATGGAAGCATGTCGCACAGGCATAGAAGGACACAGACCATCCTGCATCCTTTGCTTTGATGTTATGCTCAACCAAGAAACTTTCTGGATATTAATTGGGCTATATTTAGCTACTCTGTCTTGGATAGTAAACATGAGTTTTCCAGCCATTGGAAAGACATTTTATGCATCCTGCATTACAAATAAGTTAACTGATATCCCAAGTTTTAAACTGGCCTTTGATGTGTCAATTACTCTAGACAGTATCAGGTGGCAAAATTACATTTCTAACATGCAACACTAAGGAATTCAATGTGATTTCGCAAGACATGTGAAGGGGGAAGGTTAGCCTTCCCCCATGAGGCTAGCCAAAAGAGCCAGCTGACCTTCAGACCTGTATCACACACTATGGATTGTTTCCCAAAGTCACGTGTTCATCCTCCTTCTTACTTACTAACAGAACTTGGGTTCTATTTCGATATGGGCAGCCTTGTGTTTGAAAGGAAGGCAAGCCCCATCCCTGGCCCCAGCGTCTTGATGAGGTGAAGTCTATATGGCAATTCTTCCTCCAGTGACTGTCTTGGGAATGGACATGGAATGCAGTTCTGGGCAGCGAGATGAGGCAGGGACGGGATTTGCTGGCAGCTTTGGAAATGTTTTCCTTAGTTTGACAAAGGGAGTAAAGTAAGGACCATCCCCCTTCCAGCCTTGGCCCATCACTTGTGTGGATTGTTTCTGCAGTCATCCTGGAGCCAGGAAAAGGTGAGCCTGAGGATGATGCCAGGGGGTGGAGATTGGCAGTGAGAAATGGCAGACAGAGCTTAGGCTGGCAATGATGTTGTCGAGTCTCTGAATCAGCCCTCCTGGAGCTGCCCTATCTCTGTACATCTTGATATGTGAAATGACAGATGTCCTTATACATTAGGCCATTTTTTGTTGTTGTTGTTGTTTTTCCCCAGCTGAATGCACACGAACGACACCCCACCCACGCAGACACACACAAACACAACATACCATGTTGTCACTTCCCCAACCTGGGAACTGAAATTAAGGTGTCACAGGGAATGTAGGAGCAGGCTTACTCATGGGGCTCTAGAAACTGGAACCTATTTATGGAACTGGAAGATTATACAGCATCCCACCTACTTTCATCAATAAGATTATCTATTTGGGGCACCTTGGTGGCTCAGTCAGTTAAGCGTCCGACTTCAGGTCATGATCTCACAGTTCGTGGGTTCGAGCCCCGCATCGGGCTCTGTGCTGACAGCTGGGAGCCTGGAGCCTGCTTCAGACTCTGTGTCTCCCCCTCTCTCTGCTCTCCCACACTCGTGCTCTCTCTCTCTCTCTCTCAAAAATAAATAAATGTTTAAAAGAATAAGATCATCTCTTCTTCTTCAAGGACAAGTGAATCCCTCCTGAGCGCTTCTCCGCCTCTACACCTGCCATTCTAACATTACCAACAACCTCTTACCTGACTGTCTTCTCTCTCTCTCATGGCTTCTGCTTGTTCAGTTTGTACAGCCTATATTCTCTCTATATATCTTTCAACTTCTGCAACTAAATACACTCAGAATTCAATTTTTCTAGAAAAGGTCACATCCTGGTGGGTAAGACTGTCACCTCAGGCCATCTCATCACCTACTGACGACACTGTAACTGACCATACTTGGGTCATAGGCCCAGCCCTCCTCTACTCAGCGAGAGCCTGGGCAGAGGGTCATGTGGTACCAGTATGACAACTTATGCAGAAAACCACTTAGAAGAGGGGTGTGGACTATAACAGGCATTATGAAGTATTATCTGCTCAGTACTATGGCAGTTTGCTAGATGTCCTACCTATATTCTCCCCTTAATCCAAAAAGTGGAAGTTTTTGTTGGGTACATGGTTACCAGCTAATGACATTTCCCAGAGTCCTGCTAGGTACGGCCATGTGACTATATCCTGACTATAAAGTTGTGAGCAGAGGCGATATATCTGGGATGTGTCTTTATTATTTTTTTTAATGTTAATTTTTTCTGAGAAAGACAGAGCATGAGCAGGGGAGGGGCAGAGAGAGAGGGAGACACAGGAACTGAAGCAGGCTCCAGGCTCTGGGCTGTCAGCACAGAGCCCGACATGGGGCTCAAAACCACGAACCACAAGATCATGACCTGAGCTGAAGTCAGATGCTTAACTGACTGAGCCATCCAGGCGTCCCTGGGATGTGTCTTTAAGAGGGAATGTGCCCTCTGCCTCCCTGCTGGCTGCACATAGACATAATGATGACAACTAGAGCAGCTATTCTACCTTTCAAGGTGGAAACTGCATGTTGGCAAACCAGCAAGGTCAATACCGATACCCAGGATCAACAACTAGAGAACAAAACACAAAAAGCAAAATCCTTCCATCTTGATTAAACCACTGTACTGGGGGGAGAGGGGGGAGTTCTTTGTCTGCATCACCCTCTCCTGTCTCCTAATAAATACAGACACATTTGATTTAAAGATCCCTGTTGACCACTTTTTCATTGCTGCTCAACCTGAGGTCTGATGCTCCTTGGCTGGGCTCCCACACCCCGTTGTCTGGTCTGCACATGTCGGGGTTCCAATCTCTCATTACTGAGCCTCCTGGGGAGGCTGAGGCCTGGTCATCTTCTGGCTGTAATCTTGTTCCCCTCTTTACCTTTCTTAGTGGGAAGTGACTTTTTGAAACCTATCGATTAGTCCAGGCCAACTCCCCTACATAAACACACACACGTATACACACACAATCACATGAATCTACACACACACATCCACATATACATTTTTTTTCTCTCTCTCTCTCTCTCTCTCTTCCTCTTCTCTTACTCTCATCCCCTTACCCTTTTATGATACTCAGCCTTTCAGAGGGAGCCTTTGTGGGGAACAGATGGGAAGCTGAAGTGGATTCAAGGGCAAAATAAATTTGTTTTCTTTCTTAAATCACATCATACATGTTCTTTGTAGAAAAATTAGAAGATGGAGTTTGGTTCCATAAACATTTTTTTTAAGACAAAATAAATGCAAACCATAAATACAGCTCATTAGGATTTAATCTCCTTTGCTACCACTCTCCTATCAAAGATACTTGAGCTGCTCTGGTTATTTGGGAGTGAGAGTGGGAGTTATGCTTCTTGGCAGTAGAGGCCTTCAGGCTCACAGACAAGTATGACATTGTTTTTCTAGAAGCTATCTGCAGGGATGGCCCCACAGAAGTCAGTGACCCTCCTCTGTATCTCTGGGATTTCCAGGAGAGCCCTAGCTTCAAGAATCCTATCCTCTGTCCCTAAGGACCATCTAAAAACCCTCAAACTCTCAATGGGGGGATTCCTCCAACGTCCAACTACATTTCCTCCATCACTTCCTGCTCCCTACAGTAACCCTAGGGGCCTCTGTCAGGCCACAGGTATGGTTTTAGTTCAGATAACATGCAGAGCCACATTTTGATGTCTCCATGAGCACAGCACAGAACTGCAGAAAACTGCCAGGGTGTCCACATTTTGTCAATGGATTAAAATATTTTTTCCATTTTTCATGTATTCTGAAGCGTTCAACCTGTGGAGGGAGCCCAATATGTTTCTTTTCCATAAAAGCTTCTTTGGGATTTATATTCTTCAGGGTGGGCATTTTTGTTCATTTCTCTATTCCTAAAAACAATTCTAGAAATAGAAAAAAAATTAAATGATTATAAGCTAACAGGCAAGAATAAACTGGAAATTTCCTGAGTTTATACTACTGTTATAATGCTGTTAATGTTTTGGTATATAACTTTTCACTTTTTAAAAAAAAATTTTTTTTTCAACGTTTATTTATTTTTGGGACAGAGAGAGAGACAGAGCATGAATGGGGGAGGAGCAGAGAGAGAGGGAGACACAGAATCGGAAACAGGCTCCAGGCTCTGAGCCATCAGCCCAGAGCCTGACGCGGGGCTCGAACTCACGGACCGCAAGATCGTGACCTGGCTGAAGTCGGAGGCTCAACCGACTGCGCCACCCAGGCGCCCCAACTTTTCACTTTTTAGCATTGCTTCTATTATACACATTTCTGTATCACACAAATAAATAAATCTGTGGTTTTTTAAGAAATAAAAGGACACAATTTGCATCAGATTGGTTTGGGAAGTAAATCATCATCTTTGGGGCAGAAGGTGAGAAAAGTGACCTAAGAAACAGTAAAGAGAGGCCAGCACTAAGCTGACAAGGCATGTTTCTAGTGTCTACCTCATGGGTTCTTTTGTGTAATAGCAGTTTAAGTTTATTTTTTTATTTTGAGAGAGGGAGAGAGAATTCCAAGCAGGCTCTGCACTGTCAGCACAGAGCCCAACATGGGGCTCGAACTCATAAACTGTGAGATCATGACCTAATCCAAAATTAAGGTCAGATGCTTAACCAACTGAGCCACCCAGGCACCCCAAGGCTTTGCTTTTAATTGAAATTTTTATTGACCTAAAAGCAAATCTTGGTGAGGTGGTGAAGACCTGGTTATCAAATGAAACCCAAGGGTTTGCTTTAAAATAAAATGGAGGTGGCAGGGTGGGAGCGGGGGTGGATATAGATGAAACAAAATTGTCTGTGAGTTGGTAATCATTGAAGCTGGTTGATGGATATGGGAGTTTATTATACTATTCTATCTTTTTTTAATAGAGGTTTGATTTCTTTCTTTCTTTCTTCTTTCTTTCTTTCTTTCTTTCTTTCTTTCTTTCTTTCTTTCTTTCAGGTAGGTTCTACACCCAACTTACCCAAAGATCAAGAGCTGCGTGCTCTACTGACTGGGCCAGCCAGGCACCCCAAGGTTTGATATTTTTCATAATAAAAAGTTAAAACAAGCAACAGTTAAACTCAGGAACTGCTTATAGTGAGAGACAAAATCTGACTCAAACCCTGCCATCTTCCCATTTCTGAGACTTCTCTTTTCTCAGAAACACCACCACCATGACTATTGTATTAGTCACATAAGATTAATCACCATGACCAACATGGCCAGCACCCAGGAGCTCTTTCTTGCCACGAGGCATCCTTAAGCAAGGATTCCAAGAGGGAGGTTGGGGTCAGTGGAGGGAGGGCGAAGCAACCTTTGCAAGCTTGAAGAATCACGGATTTCTAGGTGTTTTGCAAAATGTATCGATTTTGCATTCTAAACAATGTGATTTTTAGGCGAATTATTTAATCTCTGAGCCTTGGTTGTGAAGTCAGTGCAATGAAGATAAGAAATAAATAAAACAATTTGTGAAAAATTCTCAAGCAGGATGTCTGACACGCAGTGGGTGGCCATTATTCATGCCCTTCCCTTTTCCTGAGTTATTAAGAAAACTGAAAGAAGGTCTTTACCTTTCTAGACTTAAAACAGGGGCAAGAAGATAATGTGTCCATATAATATTGTGTAACAGGATGAGAAAACAATTACCATAAAACCTGGTATTGGAATTCTACTGAGGCTAATTGTCTTCATTGGGAAAATTAATTTGAAAAAATACTGTGACACAGCAAAAGTATGGCTTGGCAGAAGACACACCACAAAGATAGCAAAATGCCAGGGTCACTATTGCATAATTTATAGTTGCTTGTTTTGTTTTCTTGTAAGCTCTTCTAATTTCCCTAAGTCTTTAGTAGCATCTTCCACACACACATGCCTTGTGGGGTGGTATTTGTGTAAATGAAAGACACGGACTAACTTCTGTAACTGGATCACCTCCAAAGACAGCTAAGCATAAGCAAGTTTGCAGACCCAGGATCTCAGAAGCAGATGTGAGAATGAGATCGAAATCCTGGGAAATGCGTGAAATCTTTGGAAGGTCTTGCTTCTTTCTGGCTTGAGGGTTCCAGGTGAAATATGACTCATTTAAAAAGTCAAGCAAGTGACCATGATATTGTTTGTGTCAAGTGGCAAATGAGTGATGCGGCCAGGAAATGACTTGGAGAGAGCATCCTTGAAGAAGTCATGGTGGAGCTCTGGGGGAGACAGAGGATGGACAGTGCCTGGAAGCCCCTCATTACTCAGACTGCTACAAGACAAGAGTCTTTCAGAAAGACAGAGTATTCACCTCCTAAAGAAAGCAGGATGGGGGTGTCTGGGTGGCTCAGTTGGCTAAGCAACTGGCTCCTGATTTTTGCTCAGGTCATGATCTCACGGTTTGTGAGTTCAAGCCCCATGTCGGACTCTGCACTCACAGTGTGGAGCCTGCTTAGGATTCTCTCTCTCTGCCCCTCCCCTGTGCATGCTCTCTCTCAAAAATAAATAAATAAACATTAAAAAAAAAAGAAAGAAAAGAAAAGAAAGCAGGATGATTTGTTTATAACCTAGATCCTACACACTTTCCCAAGAGGTTTGTGCAACTGAGACACACATCTATGTAAACACAAAGAAATTAAAAGATAAAAAGGGGAGGCGCCTGGGTGGCTCAATGGGTTAAGTGCCAACTCTCGATTTCAGCTCAGGTCATGGTCTCACCATTTGTGGGCTTGAGCCCTACGCTCTCAGCACGGAATCTGCTTGGGATTCTCTCCCTCTCTCTCTGCTCCTCCCCCGCTTGTGCTTGTGCTCTCTCTCTCTCTGTCTCTCTCAAAAATAGACAAATAAACTAAAAAAAGATAAAACGAGATCAGAAACCATGAAGAAAAAGCAAGGGGATGGTTGCACTGGGAACAAGAAATGTGGCTATGGCATTCGAATCTTCTGGAAACCCCAGGAAGTAGGAGTCACAGAGCTTTCCACAGCCGACAAAGGGAGTTATGCCAACTCAGAAGGAATGTACTGGATTCCAGAAACTGTTCCTTCCAAGAGATGTTTTTGTCTTTATATACGCAAGCTCCCTGGCTCTGCAAAACCCAAGGGCCCATGACATCACTATTTCAGAAGGAACAGAAAAGCTGCTAAAGCTTTTAACTTTTAAAGGTGGTGGAGAGAGGGAGCTATACTGACAAATTACAATATGACTATGATAGTCTTAAAAATTTTTTAGATCTGCATAATATATCTGAAGCTGAGAGTCTCCATAAACTATACGAAAACAAGAACCAATTACAAATCAGTAAATGGCAGAACAATGTGAATTGCCATCAAAGATGAACACGATTAAAATGAATTAGTCATAAACTACATTAAAATGAAGGCCGTGGATATATGGATTTATGATTTGCACTAAAATATGAAGGAATAATAATAGCACTTTATCTTAAGCTATCAAACTTAATTTTTTTCAATGTGCTTCAATACTGGCTATATAACTTGAGATGTCTAAATCATAAAACAGAATTGTAGCTCAAATGATTCCAAAGTGATGTAAAACTAAACATTGAGTTCGTTTATACCCAAGAACTTATAAGTGCCTGAAAGGAATTGAGTTCATGAAGAAAATAAGATGAAAAAGATTGTTTAAAATGTTTATTTATTTTGAGAGAGAGGCAGAGAGCGTGCATGCACTCCCTTGAGCAGGTTGGGGAGGAGCAGAGAGAAAGAATTCCAAGCAAGGATGTTAGCTTAGAGACGGACACAGGTCTCAAACTCACAAACAATCAGATCATGACCTGAGTTGAGATCAAGAGTCAGAGGCTTAATTGACTGAGCCACCCAGGTGCCCTGAATAATGTTTTTATTATCGCTAATGGGTTTCCAGGGGGCTCAAGACAAGCCCTTCAGAAATGGGGGTGAGGAAAGAAAAGCTTATTCTGTTGCTGAATTCTGTCTTGCACTGGTGCTGACTGTAGCCTCCCAGACCGCAAAGGCAGTTCTGGGTTCAAGAGCATGGTATCCTATAACAGTTAAATCCTGTGACCTAACCTGCACCTACTGTCTGCCTCTATCTCAACCCCACAGGTTCTTGAACATTATTGGGTGTTTTATTGTTTGAAATAACCCAAGTTCCTGGCTATTGGAGTCTTCATCTTCTAAGATTAAGTTTCTTCTCATGGTCTTTTTTTTTTTTTTTAATAAGAGACATTAGCATACAGAAGGAGAGGCAACAAACCAGAAAAGAACACCTCTCTAAATTCTAGTGACCTGGATTTCTGAAAAATTACTGAACTATATGGAAACCCAGTCCTAAAATCCCAACAGCTTTTGCAAAGACATAAAACCAAGTTAGTCATAGGAACTACTAGCATCTGTTGAGAAATACACCCATGAACTCAACAGCTATCATTTATCAAACGCCAAATATATGCCAATTGCTTAACTGTGTCATTTGCTTAATCTAGAGTTATCTCTAAGCAACAGGTACTTGGTTGTTCATTCATTCATTTATGCATTCAGAAACTATTTGTGGAGTGCCTGCTCTGTGCTAGACATTGTTAGAGGTTCTGGGAATGTAGCAGTGAGCAGAGGTAGGCATGGCTCTCCCTGTTACAGAGCTTACATTGTAGCAGGAAAAACAGACATGAGATAGTTACACACCAATTAATTAATTGCAATTAAGGAAATCACTAGGAAGAAAAGATGTGAAAATAATTAAGAGAGACCTCATTAAAGCTGTGGGTCAGGGAATACTGCCAAAAGAAAGTGAAGTTTAAGCTGAGACCCGAAGATAAGCAAGGGGCAGCCACATGAGGAGCTGGGGACACAGTGGTCCTTGCAGATATAGGTCCTGTAGAAAGGAGCTCAGCTGTAGATGTGGACTGGAGACCCAGAAAGTCAGATAACTTGCCCAAGATCACACAGTCTGTAAGAACCAGGACATCAGTCTATTTATACTCCTCCAATTGCAACAAGGGGACTGTTAGAGACTCCAAATAAACCAAAGCATTATTATTTATTTTTATTTTTATTTATTTCTTTTAGAGAGATTGAGAGCATGCAAGTGGAAGGAGGAGGGCAGAGGGAGAGAGAGAGAATCTTAAGCAGGCTCCATGCTCAGCACAGAGCCTGATGTGGGACTCAATCCCATGACCCAGGAATCATGAGTCTGAAATCAAGAGTCTGATGCTCAACTGACTAAGCCACCCAGGCGCCCCTAAACCAAAGCATTATTATTGTGTCCATGAATTCAGAAGCTCACAGTTAATTTGACTAAAAGGTCTCCATTGCAGGGAGGCCTTCCTGGCCATTCTATGGAAAATCGCAAACCTTTCTCCCTCCTTCACATATAATTCCTTAGTCCTTTCTTTATGTTTTTCTCCTTTAGCATTTGCTACTACCTAACATGCTTTATGTTTTCTTCTTCCAAGATTGTTTTCTTTTTCTGGTTTTCTGCAGTTTGAGTATGCTGTGCTCAGATGTAGTTTTATTCTTTGTGTGGTTTGGGTGTTTTGTTTTGTTTTCTTTTTTTGTTTATTTTTGTTTATTTATTTATTTATTTTTTAGGTTTTTTTCTTTTTCTTTTTTGGCACTTGTTCTGCTTGATGTTCTCTGGGCTTCCTGGATCTGTGGTTTGGTGTTTGACATTAATTTAGGGAAATTCTCGGTCATTATTCCTTCAAATATTTCTTCTGATCCTCTCTCTTGTCCCTTTGGTATTCTCACATATATTATACCTTTTGTCATTGTCCTATGGTTCCTGAACATTCAGTTCCTTTTTTTTTTTTCAGTCTTTTTCCTGTGCTTTTTTAGTCTTAGAAGCTTCTGTTGACATAGCTTCAAGCTCAGGGATTCTTTCCTCAACTATGTCCATCTAATTAGCCTATCAAAGGCATTCTTCATCTCAGTCACAATGTTTTTGGTATCTAGTATTTTTAATTCTTTCTCAGAGCTTCCATCTCTTTGCTTATGTTACTCTCAGGTTCTTTATGGATTATTTTCTAACACCAACCAGTTCACCAGTTCTTCAACACCAAGTTGGGTGTCCCACAATTCAATTCAATTTTGACACCAACTCCCAAAGGTAGCACAGACCCCACAGGTTAAGGGCTCAGTCCCACAAGATTGCCCCCACCTCAGACACTAGTTACAAGTATCACATTACCAGGTTACCCATACCTTTGTTTGACTTGGCCATAAATTTGCGAATCCCCACAACTCCTTCCTCAGTTTTGATAATTCACTAGAACAGCTCACATAAGTCAGGAAAGCACCTTAGTTGCTATCACCAGTTTGTTATAAAGGACACCACTCAGGAACATTCAGAGGGAAGAAACGCACAGGACAAGGTATAGGGTAAGGGGCCCTAAGCCTCCATCCTGGCCAATGCACCACTCTCCTAGCACCTCAGTGTGTTCACCAGCCTGGAAGCTCTTCAAACCCTGTTGCTTATGGGGTTTTATGGAAGTTCCATCACATAGGCATGATTAAACCATTGTGGTGACTGAATGGTCACCAATGGTCAACCATTGGTGACTGAAATGATCTCTAGTCCCTCTCTCAACCCCAGAGATCATGAGTGGGGTTGAATTTTCCATCCCTTTAACCACATGGTATGGTTTTTCTGGTGACCAGCTCTTATCCTTAAGCTATCTAGGAGCTCCTCAACCAAGAATCATTTCATTAACACACCAGAGATACTCATGAATCCATGACATGCGATCATAATTTGAGCCAAAGTCATGCACTCAACCAGCTGAGCCACCCAGGTGCCCTGCATAGTTATTTTAAATTCCTGGTCTCATAGCAAACACCCCTGACATATTCAAGTCTGATTCTGATGCTTGCACTGTCTCCAGACTGTGGGTTTTTTTGTTTTTGTTTTTGATTTTTTTGCCTTTTAGTATGTCTTGTGTTTTTGTGTTTAAAGCTGGTCATTATGGGGGCGCCTGGGTGGCGCAGTCGGTTAAGCGTCCGACTTCAGCCAGGTCATGATCTCACGGTCCGTGAGTTCGAGCCCCGCGTCAGGCTCTGGGCTGATGGCTCAGAGCCTGGAGCTTGTTTCTGATTCTGTGTCTCCCTCTCTCTCTCTGCTCCTCCCCCGTTCATGCTCTGTCCCAAAAAAAATAAATAAACGTTGAAAAAAAAATTTTTTTTAAAAAGCTGGTCATTATGTATGTACTAGGTACAGAAACTGTGGTCAATAGGTCTTTAGTAATGTGATGGTAAGGTGTGGGTGAGGGCAAGTGTTGGATATTTCTGATTAGATCTCAGTCTTTTAGTGAGCTGTGAAATTCATAAGAGCTTCCCAGTTCCTTACCCCCTAAGGTGGGGCAGGATGGCTAGAGGGGCTGAAATTGGGTGTTTCTCCTCTACACAGGTCAATTAGGCTCTGATAAAGCCTCAACAGATTAGGCTTTGGGGAAAGAGTTTCTCTTGAAGACAGTTAAGATGTTAAGAAGAATGGGATGCCCTGGTGTATTTTTAGATGGTTACTTTTCTCCTTTCCCTGCTGGAAGCAGTAGAACATTTTTCTAATTACCCCCAAAGGCCCCATTGGCCCCTCCTCCAAATACCATTACACTGGAAATTAAGTTTCAGTAGATTAATTTTGGGGGGAGATACAAATACTCAGTCTATGACACAATTTAATATATTGTACAATTGTATAATTGCTTGTATAGCGATACAAGCAACAATGCAATTTAATATAAATGCTGTTTATGCTTGAACTGATGATGAAAAACATTTGCTGAGCAAATTAATTTGGTGAACCCGGTTAATTCAGGGTAGTGCTCCCAGTCTAGGCCATACCATGGCACACACAGAAAACCAAGTATGTAATAACCAGCCAGTGACTCATCTCAAGGGCTCAAGGTCTTGATTTCTAGGTCCACTCATCACCCACATGCTGTGCCATTTGGAAAATTGTTTTAAGGGTAATACTCAACCCACTAAAGAGACCAATCTGTTTGGCTAGATAGACCTATTTGAATGGTTTCCAGGGACTAAAGAGAGCCAAGGTCAACAAAGGGGAAAATGGTGGTAAAGATCCAACTGACAATTCTTCTTATCAGCCCTCCCCCAATCTGCTCTCTGCCTATCTTTCCAGTCTCGGTTCCCCACTCCTGCCCCAAACCTTACATAATGCTACATGTGCTTGCTTCTACTCTTCCCTCTCCCTACCCATCCGAATTTGTTAGGTCCCAGGCCACAGCCTGGAAGTGTTTACCAGGTTCCCCGGGCGGGGGGGGGGGGGCCGGGCCCCCCCCCCCCCCCCCCCCCCCCCCACCGCCTCCACCCCAGCAGTATCCCCTCTCCTGTGTTCCTGGGTTTTTGGTCCACAGCACTGCATTTTACTTCTTTAAATTTTGAAGTAATCTCAGAGACTGAGTCCAACCTTCAATTTTTAGTTGAAACACATGGAGCCCAGAGAGGTAGAGGGATGGTGCTGTCCACGGGCTGGGGGCAGCCTAGGGATGGGTGTGTCCTGTCTCCTGTTCTTTCCATTACCCGGTTTAATCTCTCTTTTGCTAATCCTGACACTTGATAATTTATTCATGGGTGAGAACCTACTCATTGGAGAGCCTATATGATCTGTAGCAACTGCAAGATGGTCCTTAATAAAACATCAATAAAGCAAAAGAAGATGGCATTTACTAAAATGTATAAATAATAAGTATTATACAAACATGCCTGAGAGTCATCAAAAACAATTTTTTTCGGGACTCCCTAATAATAGATAATTATCAGACAAGACATAAAAGAGGAAAAATCAGCCTCTATATTGTGATCTGAAAGAATGTTTCAGGTTCTTGTAGATATTATGGATCATAAAAGATTTTTTGTTTTGTTTTTTTTTTAATTTTTTTTTTCAACATTTATTTATTTTTGGGACAGAGAGAGACAGAGCATGAACGGGGGAGGGGCAGAGAGAGAGGGAGACACAGAATCGGAAACAGGCTCCAGGCTCTGAGGCATCAGCCCAGAGCCTGACGCGGGGCTCGAACTCACGGACCGCGAGATCGTGACCTGGCTGAAGTCGGACGCTTAACCGACTGCGCCACCCAGGCGCCCCTTGGATCATAAAAGATTTTAAACTTAGTTTTGTCCCAGAATTCTTAGCCCTACATTGACTATTATATAGCAATTTTAGAAGCAATGACAAAAGCTTTAAAATAAACAAAAGGGAGGTCCTACAACTTCTTCTTCCCTTAAAACTTCAGCCAAAGCCAGGTGACCCAGTTTGCCCACTTTCCTAGAAAAAGAGATTTCTAGAAAACATAAAAAATTCTACATTTTACTATCAGGGCAATCAAAATCACTAGGTTGGCCTGCAGGGTTGTCTTAGGAGTCAGTATTCCAGAGAACTTTTAGGAACAGTAGTAATAAGCTGTTTTGATTGATTATTAATTTACCTGAAGGCGAACTTTCAGTATTTTGTTTAAATGTTTGACTTCTTCCCCAAGTTCACTTATTAGGTAGCAGTCAAAAATTAGGGCTTAGACTCAGACCTGAGGTTAAATCCTAGTATCAACTGTGCCAGACTTACAGGCTGCCTCTCTAGGATTCAGTTTTTTTCATCGATAAAATAGGGATAATAATACTTTATGGAGTTGTACAAAGACTTAATGAAATAATGTACGTAAAAGACCATGCTGGACACAAAGTAAGCCTTCAAAGGATGTAGCAATTATGCATATCTAATCCAGTGCCCACCATTCTAACTAAGCTAAAAGTAGCCAAGTTATGAAATAACTAGTGGTTTCCTTTTCCTAACCCTTCCATGTATCTTTAAAGTTCTTGCTCAAACCCTGCTATTCAGAAAGACTCCGTATCAATATTTATGTCTTATGTGATTGTTGCAGGGTGAATTCCCTTGGTGATATTTGCATTGAGGCCTATTTCTAATTCTAGAATATGAGGCTAATCATTGTTGGAGGGAATGTTTGGCATTACCCTTGCACAGGCAAGGGTTCTGGTGTGGAGGGAGATAGAAGAAATACAGGAGCTTGCAAGCATGCTTGTTTGAATTCTCTGGATCCTTTTCTGCAAGGTTCTGGTCCAAAATACATTTCCACATGACTTCACCTCCCAAATCAGAATTAGTGGGTTCTTTGAAAAGCTTTTTCAGCAAGTCAATGCTCTAATAGTTGTGAGCTTCTGAAGCCTCTTGATTGGCTGTCCAAACTGACAGTGGGATATGCTTATTTGGTTGGGTTTTGGTGTGTGTATTACAGTTCTCCCGAGAAACCAAACCAATAGGATACAGTTGGCCCTTGAACAGCTCAGGGGTGGCAGGGGAGGGCTAGGGGTACTCACCCCTCGCACAGTCAAATATCTGCAAATAACTCTTGACTCCCCAAAAACTAGTAACCTACTATTGACTGGAAGCCTCACCAATAACATAAACCATTGATCAACACACATTTTATATATGTGTTATGTACTGTATAAGTAAGCTACAGGAAATGTTATTAAGAAAATCATAAGAAAGAGAAAATGTATTTATAGTACTATATGTATATTTATTGAAAAAAATCTGTGTATCAGTGGACTCGCCCAGTTCAAACCCATGCTCAAGGGTCAACTGTGTATCTACATAAATATACATAGATATATATTTGTATAGACATATAAAATTTGGGGGGGGAATTTTTCTGTATAACTCTATAGAACTACAGATGTATATAGTTCTGCCTTATTGGTTCTTTTTTATTCTATATATAGACATCTGGATTATATCTATATATGAGGAGACTTATTTTAGGAATTGATTCACATGATTACTGAGGCTGAGGGTCCCACAATCTGCTGTCTATGAGCTAGAGAACCAGGGAAGCCAGTGGTGTAATTCAGTCAGAGTCTGATGGTTAAAGAATCAGGAAAGCCAGTGTCTGAGGGCTGAAGATGGATGTCCCAACTCAAACAGAGAGAGCAAATTCACCCTTCCTCCCACTTCGTGTTCTGTTCAGGGCCCGAAGGGATTAGTGGATGCCCACCTACACCGATGAAGCCATCGACTTTCTTCAGTCCACAGATTCAAATTCTAATCTCTTCCAGAAATACCCTCACAGACACATCCAGAAATAATGTCTCTCTCTAGACATTCCTTAGCCCAGTCAAGTTGACACATAAAATTAACCATCAGTGTTGATGTTTTTTGTTTGTTAAAAATGTTTGTTTATTTTGAGAGAGTGTGAAGGGGGGAGGGGCAGAGAGAGAGAGAGACACGGAATCTGAAGCAAGCTCCAGGCTCTGAGCTGTCAGCGCAGAGCCTGACTCGGGGCTCAAACTCACGAACCGCAAGATGGTGACCTGAGCTGAAGTCAGATGCTCAACCGACTGAGCCACCCAGGTGCCCCTGATGTTTTCATTGTTTTTAATATGAGAATGTTAGTAGAGGAAGATAGATTTACTTTCAGAAAGTGAGCCCTACTTGAGCTATGAAGTACCCATGTAGCTGTGTCCTACTGGCCATCTAATTCCTCAGAGAAAACTAGCCTTGCAGGAAGGTGACAGGTACAGTTCTTCTGGGGGAAAAGTGAAGCTTGAAGATTTCAAAGTAGACTGTTAGAAAAAAAAAACCTGTAGAAACTTTGTTTCAACAGTTTCAAACAAAGTAAAAATCTTTCATGGTGTCAAAGGTGCACCGATTTGGCAGGGGCTGAACTTCTGAAGCTATTTTCTCTTCTATTGTTCAGACTAACAAGTTTATTGTACTCAGTCAAGATTGAGTCAGATGCCAAGATAATTTTTTTCTTGCCAAATTGCTTTTTCCATTGTAATTAGCCTTTTTAAGAAACTTACCAAACAAAAAAGTGTGTATACAATTCCCATTCTCCCCCTTCAATTAAAACTCTGCAAAG
Source organism: Herpailurus yagouaroundi (assembly GCF_014898765.1). Lineage (NCBI taxonomy): Eukaryota > Metazoa > Chordata > Mammalia > Carnivora > Felidae > Herpailurus > Herpailurus yagouaroundi. The sequence goes on from NW_024412391.1 coordinate 46,196,506, forward strand.
AAGTTTTATCAGTAATAACTGTTGAAGATGAAAATCCCCCCTCACCCACTTTATCATCAGTTTCTCCCTGTTTTCTTAGATATCCTTTAAACCAGATGTAGATTAAGAAAGGTTTGACTTTTTTCATAGTATGTGTTGTATAATCTGAAAATAAATTATCTAAACTAAAACTGGTTTATTACCTGTCCGGGTTGGCCTTACTAGGATTCTTTCTAGGAACTGGGAACATGGCCAACACCGGTTTGTCCTCTAAAAACACTTAGAAGCAGAGTCTGCTCCTGCTCTTGGAAACCAACTGCCTTCTTTTTTTTTTTTCTGGGCACAAAAACTACGTTTTCCAGCCTTCCTTGTGGTTAGAGGGACCTATGACTAATTTCTGGCCAAAAGAACGTATGCAAAAGTGCCAGGCCCATGAAATACCTCCCATGAGAGAGTCTCCAGGTTCCTTCCTTCTCTGCCTGCTGGAGATGTCCGTGCCCAGGCAATGTGGGGACCATTGGGCTGAAAATGGCAGCACCTTCCTGAAGGAACAGAGACTACCCTCCTCTATCACCACCTCCCATACTCTGAAACTGTCTTTAATTGTTCATTGACAAAATAAAAACAAAAATAAAAACAAAAAAACAAAAAACAAAACTAAGCTACTATCATTTCGAGCCATTATCATTTGGGGGGTTGTTTGTTCAGCTTATCCTACTTGACTTTACTTGATCCTTTCTCCCCTCCACCATGTTAGATGTTCTTGCCAAGCCCTCCATGGTACCTGATTGTTGAACTTCTCATCTTTTATCCTTATTGCTTATCTGTCTGCCTTCCCAGATATATTCCCAAGCTCTAATAGGGCATGAACTACATTTCCCTCTTACCATTATATCCCCAGTATTTAATATAGGGCTTGGCACATCATTGACAAATATTTGTTACAGTAACAAAATGTTGGATGCATGGACTTTGCCTTTCTCTGTCCTGGGTGTAGCTGACTTAGATGCTGGACAATCTTTAAGAACAATGATAATGGGGTGAGAAAAGCTTGTACAGCTCTGAATTGCACCATTCTTGAATGTTTCTATAAACCTGACTCTTGGTGGATGACTCCTGGTCTTCACTGCAAATCTCTAATGTTGATAAGGATATATGAAAAATAGACAACAATATAGGAGTGTTTACTAACTTTGTTTATTTAATGCCATTCTCTTTCTTTTTAAAAAATATTTTTTGGGGGGTGCCTGGGTGGCTCAGTCGGTTAAGCGTCCAACTTCAGCTCAAGTCATGATCTCACAGTTCATGGGTTCGAGCCTCATATTGGGCTCTGTGCTGACAGCTCAGAGCCTGCAGCTCAGAGCCTGGAGCCTGTTTTGGATTCTGTGACCCCCCTCTCTGTCTCTGCCCCTCCCCTGCTCATGCTCTGTCTCTCTCAAAAAATAAACTTAGAAAAAAAATTTTTAAATGAAAAAAAATTTTTTTACATTTATTTATTTTTGAGAGACAGAGAGAAAGCACGAGTGGGAGAGGGACAGAGAGAGAATGAGACACAGAATCCGAAGCAGTCTCCAGGCTCTGAGCTGTCAGCACAGAGCCTGACGCAGGGCTTCAACTCACAAACCACGAGATCATGACCTGTGCTGAAGTCGGACACCCAAACAACTGAGCCACCCTGGAGCCCCAATGCCATTCTCTTTCATAAATACAAGTGTGATATATTGAAGGTGTCTGGAAATTCTTCACTGTTTCTCCCATTGAAAGGTAAGGTATAATTGCCCTCTCTATGAATCTGGTCTTACTTCAACAGTAGAATGTTGTGGAAGTTGCATTCCACTTCTTCAGAGGCTAAGTCATAAAACATAGTTTCTGTCTTGTTTCTTGCAACACTCACTTTTGGAGCCCCAAGCCTCCATGTAAGAAGTCTAATTTCCCGGAGACCACCATGATAAAGAGGCCACATGTAGGGAGATATGCTTGATAATCCCAGCTGAGTGCTGCCTTCCAGCCATCTTTGCCAAGGCATTAGACATGTGGGTAAAGCCATCCTGGACCCTCCAGAGTAGGTCATTCACTAGCTAAATTCTTCTGCGTGATCCTAGTCAGTGCCACATGGACTGAAGAATCATTCAGCTGAGCTCTACCCAACATTCTGACCTGCAAAATCCTGAGATGTGATAAAATGGTGGTTGTTTCAAGTCATTAAGTTTTATGGTAGTTTGTCATGCAGTAAATTATAATTTGAACAACAAATTATTTCATTTATTTGTCCAATAATATTTGCATTGAGACTTCAAATTTTGATAATTTTGATTGGTTACTTGCTGGCCACCAAGTAAGTTTCACTTTTCTCCTGTCTGTATCTATACCTTGCAATTGAACAAGAGATGGTTGAGACCCTAAAAGAAACAGGCTGTTAATTCTGGGCCATATTCAACCTTCCATAAAGCTTTTTATTTTAAAGCAGTAATTGGTAATATGCGTTGGCATTACAGTTTCCAGTGAAAACACTTTTGGGATTCAGGGAGAAAATTGGTTTAAAAATACATGTTAATGTATGCCAAGTTTTTTTTGTTAATTTATGTTAGTAGCTATGCTTTCCTCTGGGAAGCAGTCAATATGGTAAAAGACAAAATTATACATAGGTGAAAAATTTTAGACTCAATTTAAAAGTGACGTTAACTAGAAAGTAATCAATAAAGAAAAGGAAACTAACTTTTATTGATGGATTCCTATGTGCTGAGTGCTTTTTACAGATTTTCTCTTTTAATCTCATGACAATACTGTAAATAATTTTTTAAACAGGAAGTTGAAAATTTGCCTAAGGTCACTCAGTTGGTAAGTAGTAGGCTAGGTTTCACCCAGATCTGTCTGATCCAAAGCCTGTGTGTGTTCTTTCTCTTCCATAGTGGCTATTGATCTAAGAGAGTCCAAATTTTTCCAAAAGTGGCTCCCAAAGAACTAGAAATAGTTATGGCAGCCATGCAGACCTAGCTCATTAATATGTTTGTTTGTTTGTTTATTTATTTATTTATTTTAATGTAATTTATTGACAAAATGGTTTCCATACAACAGCCAGTGCTCATCCCAACAGGTGCCCTCCTCAATGCCCATCACCCACTTTCCCCTCTCCCCCACTCCCCATCAACCCTCAGTTTGTTCTCAGTATCCAAGAGTCTCTTATGGTTTGCTTCCCTCCCTCTCTGTAACTTTTTTTTCCTTCCCCTTCCCCTCCCTCATGGTCTTCTTTTAAATTTCTCAAGATCACATGTGGTTTCTATATACAATGGAATACTACTTGGCAATGAGAAACAATGAAATCTGGCCATTTGAAGCAACGTGGATGGAACTGGAAGGTATTGCGCTAAGTGAAATAAGTCAGTCAGAGGAAGACAGACACCATATGTTTTCATTAATATGTTCATGTATACAATACACCCCATTAATGAGTTTTATCAATGTAAAAGTATGTCAAATCAACATATTGTATACTTTAAATAGACACAATGTTATATGTCAGGTATATCTGAATTACAAAAAGAAACTCAGATGGTATTAAGTGATCTGGACGTAAATCTTGGCTCTGTTTCTTCTCAGCTAGGTGAGCTTCCTGGCTAGTGCCTCAGTGATCTCATTTGTAACTTGGACTCCCAACCAATTGCTGTAAGGATTAGATGAGTCAGTCAATGCATGCAATGAACTCAGAACCATGCTTTGTGATAGTAACTAGAGAGCGCCATATAAATGTTTTTTAAATTTTTTTTAATGTTCATTTCTGAGAGAGAGAGAGACACAGAGAGAGAGAGAGAGAGAAAGAGAGAGAGAGAGAGAGAGAGAGAGAGAGAGAAAGCAGGGGAGGGGCAGGGAGAAAAAGAAGGAGACACAGAATTTGAAGCAAGTCGCAGGCTTTGAGCTGTCAGCACAGAGCCCAACACGGGACTCGAATTCACAAACCATGAGATCATGGCCTGAGCAGAAGTCAGCTGCTTAACTGACTGAGCCACCCAGGTGCCCCTAGAGGGCATCATGTAAATGTTAGCAGCTAATATTATTACAGGCCTCAGGCATTATAACTGAAAGGCAATGAACAGGAGTGAAATAATTTGAAGCCCCTAAGAAACTGATGCAACAGAAAGCTCATGCACTCTCAGTTATAAGTGGTAACCTATCTAGAAGGGGCTGGCGCTCTGTGGGGACTTCATGAACATGCTGTTTATAAGGATATTCTTTTTTTTATTATTTTTTATTTTTTAAAATTTTTTTTTCAACGTTTATTTATTTTTGGGACAGAGAGAGACAGAGCATGAACGGGGGAGGGGCAGAGAGAGAGGGAGACACAGAATCGGAAACAGGCTCCAGGCTCTGAGCCATCAGCCCAGAGCCTGATGCCGGGCTCGAACTCACGGACCGCGAGATCGTGACCTGGCTGAAGTCGGACGCTTAACCGACTGCGCCACCCAGGCGCCCCTATGAGGATATTCTTAAGGTGAAGGGCCTAGGTGTGATAACAAGCCAGAGTCACCACCATATAATGTTATGAACACAGAGAAGACATAACATGGATGACAAGTCTTTCAGCAGGGCCCCCACAGTGATTCTTTTTTTCTTCCCATACCTATTAGTTTGGCAAGACAGGATCATCTGTCTCAACCATTTCTATTCACTCATTCATTCAACCATCATTAATGGTGCACCTACCTTGTGCCAGGCATCGCACGGATGGGTATGACCCCATAGTCTAGTTGGAAAAGCAAACAAAAGGATGTGTTAATTAATTTAACAAATAGTGACTACCTACTATGCATCAGGTGTGTGCTAGGTGCAGGGTATAGTGAACAAAACAGACAAAAGTCTGTAGCCTCAGAGAACTGACATTCTAAGGAAGAGAAAGATAGTACATGAAATAAGTAGGATGTATATTGCCTATCAGATGGTGATCAGTGCAAAGGAGAAAGATAAAGCAGATGGGGCGCCTAGGTGGCTCAGTTGGTGAAGCCTCTGACTTCAGCTCAGGCCCTATCCCGCTCTGTGGTGACAGCTCAGAGCTTGGAGCCTGTGTCTCCCTCTCTCTCTGCCCCTCCCCCACTTGTTCTCTCGCTCTCTCATAAATAAATAAACTTAAAAAGATTTAAAAAAAAAAGTGGGGCGCCTGGGTGGCTCAGTCGGTTAAGCATCCGACTTCAGCTCAGGTCACGATCTCGCAGTTCGTGAGTTCGAGCCCCCCATCGGGCTCTGGGCTGATGGCTCAGAGCCTGGAGCCTGCTTCCAATTCTGTGTCTCCCTCTCTCTCTGCCCCTCCCCCGTTCATGCTCTGTCTCTCTCTGTCTCAAAAAAATAAATAAACGTTAAAAAAAAATAAAAAAAATAAAGCAGGCAAGGAACTAGGGAGTGTTCCTCTAAACTGATAAACTGCCCGTACTTTGAAGAGTCAGGAGGGCTTTGCTAAGTACAAGGAGGTGGGGTAACTGCAGTCTAGGAATATGCTTAGAACATATGGGGGCCCCAGGGAAAACCCTGCCTCTTTCCCAGGCCTGTGGAAGGCAGCAACAAAACTCAACACTCCCGAATGCAAGTTCTCCGAGTACGAAATTTTGTTCTCATTCATTGTTCTCAGCCTGGCAGAGTACTGCTCAGAAAAGATGATCTGTAAATACTGACTGAAGGGATATAATGTTTAAGTCAGACAGTCTGCAAACAATTTTTGAGCACCAACTATGCTCAGATTCCCTTGGTCACAGAGCACCTAGGGAGGGATGCTGGGCTCCGCCCTCAAGGAGCCTTGAATCTAGGTGCATGAATTCCTAGTAACGTCAGGACCCAGTGTGGGCACGGTCACACCACACAAAGCTGGACACTCCCAGGCGCGGACACCAGGGGCTCCCCACAGGGTACAGCAGCCTCAGATTTGCCGAGTGGAACGGTGAAGCCGCGGTGCCAGTCCGCACCCCACTGTTGGTGGCGAGGCCCGGCAGGCTTCAAACCCCTCGGGACCGAGGGCGGGCGATGAGGCCTGGGGGAGGAAAGCCGAGCACACTGCTCTGGTGCGCCCCAGGCCTCGGATCGCTAAGACCTGGCGGGGGCTCCTGCCAAAGACGAGCCCCGGGGCGTCAGCGACCCGCCAGAGCGTAGTCACCCAAAGAGAGGGAACCGGCCGGCTCTGGGCCTTGGGCCGGTCTCGGGACACCGCCCGCCGTCCTCGCCCCGCCCCGGTTGCACCCGCCCCGCCCCGGCCCGTCCCGGCCTCCCTCGGCCCAGTTCCCCCGGTCCCGTCTGGCTGGCTGGCCGCGGCGCAGGAGAAGCTGCGGAGCAAAGGTCCCAGCGGCCCGCCCCCTCCCGCCGAGCCCCCGCCCCCAGCCCGCCCCGCTTGGCTAATTCGCCCGGGCAGGCTCGGGGCGCTGCGTGAGCGGCTGCGGGGATCGGGCGAAGACCGCAGGTGAGTGCGGCGGCGCGGGCTCCGCTCCGGCGGGCGTTCGGCCCCGGGGAGCCGGGTCCGCGGCTCCTGTCTATCGGGGACACTCCTCCCCGCTGTTGCTCCATTCCTGAGGGAGACCAGTCGGTCGGCTGCCCAGCGACTGGCCATCGGGACCAACTGCGTTCCACTCTCCCCCATTCCCGGGCCTCTCTCCCCCACTTCCCCGCTGCCTCTTTCTTCCCGGGCTGTTGCGAGGACTGGTACCTTGTGTCCCAACGTCCCCACCCCGTTCACCATCCCTCTCCACTCCTTCATCCTTTGTCCTCGCGTTTCCCCCTGGATGTGCAAAGGCTTTCCCGGCTTGCGGGGCGTGTGTGCGGGAAAGGAAGGCCAGAGCACACGAGTTGAGTGTCTGGGCTTGAACGATTCCCTGTCTGCCTGAAATTGGGCCCCAAGCTTGGAGAGAAGGCCAAGCCCCCCTGAATGTCCTAGGCGGGGGATGGGATGACCTCATTCACAGCTGCCCGCGTGGCTTCCCTAGGCCTCGAGGTGCGGACCCCCTGGGCGCCCACTTCACATCTGCACCTGAGAGGCAACGAGGAGGGGGGGGGGGCTCCTACAAAGGCGTTTGTTGTAGAGTGTTTTGAAACACCACTCATCGAGGGGTGGCTCTGTTCTACAGGATGGGGAGAGGGATGGAGGTCTTCGGGTCGCAGCCCTCAAGAGGCAGACAGAGAATTGGAGTGGAATGAAAGAGGTGCTGTGAGGTCAGAGAAGCAGCTGAATACATGTAGTGTAAATTGATCATTGTCACAATCAACCACCAATGAGCTCTTCCTATTAAGGAAAACATCTGTGAGAAGTGGAGCCCAGGCAATTAGAGACTCGATCTGAGAAATATGGCCCAGGCTCCCAGCTGCTGTCCCATAGATCGCCTGCTTTAAGAGGAAGTTTGGCATTTTCCAGCAGTGTTTCTTTTTGTTCTCTTTGAACCCTCAAGGGGACCAGAGAGTTCTTCTCTGTTCTTAAGCCCTCTCTTCTGTTACCCACTCCACTTCCCAAAAGCCTTTTCTGTCTCACCCTCACTCCTTTTTCAAACTCACGCCTGTCCTGTGACCATCATTTGTGTGTGTGTTTTTTTTTTTCTTTCACATACTGCTTTTTATTTTAGAAAGAAGCGATAGAGTACCTTGTCTTTAATTCGGCTTTTTATAAAATGAGCCCAGGTCCTGGGCTGTGAGCTGGGAGGATATAAAAAGATGACACCTCTGTTTTAATAGACTAAATTTTACTGTGTTATTTAGAAAACTAAAAATGATTCAAAATGTGCTGAAGTTGTTAACTATGAGACATGTACAGCAATGTCTCGTTTCCCTGGATAGTGAGGAAATAGCGTGTCCCATAACTGTGATTTTCACTTCCACTGTAACTGTAGTCTACCCTTTTGAGCACACTTTATTTTATAAAATGAATCTTATTCATATTTTAGAAAATTAATCCTATCAAAGAAAAGAGCTGACTGAGGAAATCAGCAAAGCACGGTGGTCAATGGCTCAGGCTTGGGAGGCAGTTGGACCACCATTGGAATCTTGGCTTTGCACTGATTCTCTGTGTGACATTTAGCGTCCTCCACAGATCTCCAGGAATACACTTAGATTTGAAAGAGTTGGGTTTGTTGCTTGTTGCAGCGAGGGCGTCCTCGCAGCTCAGGGAACCCTGGGGCGTCTCAGTAAGTGGGTGTTAGAAAGGAGTTCTAGCATTCAGGCTTGTAGGTGGTTTGGGGGAGAGTTTAAGGAAACAGGACTGAGTTCTGGATTGGATGCTGTCAGGAAGAGGGAGAATTCTATGGAGTATCTTCACAGATCTTGTCTAAAATGAAAGAAGGCTGCAGTGAGGCTAGAGCTGTGGTTGGCCAAGAAGCAGCTGTCATTCGTTAGCCACGACTGGTGATGGTGGTGGTGGCGGCGGCGGCTGTTTGGTCATTTTTGTGGTTTGGACAGTATTCGCATTTTGAGGTCACACAAGATTACGAGGGGTCTTGTTTTTGTTCTAATTTATCATGACGTCACCCAGAGTGGTCTTGCCTGATGTTGCTATGCTGAGGCACTGTTCGTGCTCAACAGGAGCATGCTGGGCCTGCACCTGGCCACCCCAGGGCTGGCTGATAGGACCAGGCCAGCTCCCCGGTGCCAGGGCTACTTTGTTTTTTTCCCTCTTTCGTGATATGGACAAGTTGCTTAACATCTTCGAACTTGAGTTTCCATCTCTGCACAATGCCTACTTGGTGTTGTTTTGAAGATTCAATGAGGAAATGCATAGCGAGAATTTAGCCCAGTGCTGGCACAGCACAGGTACTCTACAGCTCCTCTCTTTATCTAGTGTATTTTGATGTTGAGGTTTCTTCCTCAGAACTACTCAGAACTTCCTCAAAATTAATCAGCCAGAGCTGCTCCAAAGAAGCATCCTGAACTGAGCATGAAGAAGAACTGGGTCCTTTCCAACTCAAAGATTTGATCATTCTGTCACTTGGAACCATTATGAATGGATGCTAATTATGTGTGTTCTATTCTCAGGCCATCATGACCTTGGCGCCTATTTTTCCTTTGCTCCCAGGAGCCAGTGGCCCCAGTTGGCCAGGTGCTTTTCTGATTTGGTATTGTCTTGCTTTCATCGTCTCTTCTTTCAAAATCTGTTGTCCAGGAGTCTGATTCAAACTTCCGTATCCTTACCACATTTGCTTTTGTTTTCTGAGTTCTAATTGTTTTTTTTTTTTTAATTTTTTTTCAACGTTTATTTATTTTTGGGACAGAGAGAGACAGAGCATGAATGGGGGAGGGGCAGAGAGAGAGGGAGACACAGAATCGGAAACAGGCTCCAGGCTCTGAGCCATCAGCCCAGAGCCTGACGCGGGGCTCGAACTCACGGACCGCGAGATCGTGACCTGGCTGAACTCGGACGCTTAACCGACTGCGCCACCCAGGTGCCCCGAGTTCTAATTGTTTTGAGCTGGATGAGTAAGGACCTTTTGCTAATGGAATTTCTTTTTTTTTTTTTAAGTTTTTATTGAAGTTCCAGTTAACGTACAACGTAATATTAGTTTCAGGTGTACAATTTAGTAATTCAACACTTCTATGCAATACCCCGTACTCCTCACAAGTGCATTCCTTAGTCCCCATCACCTATTTAACCCATCCCCCCACCCAGCTAATGGAATTCTTTTTTTCTTTTAAATGTTTATTTATTTTGAGAGAGAGAGAGACAGACAGACAGACACTCCCAAGCAGTCTCCTGGCTGCCAGTGCAGAGCCTAACATGGGGCTCAAACTCACGAACCATGATATCATGACCTGAGCTGAAATCAAGAGTCAGATGCTTCACTGATTGAGCCACCCAGGTGTCCCATAGCTAATGGAATTCTTAAGGCCTTTTGTGAGAGCCAGGATCTGGGGTACAGCTGTGAAATGCAATGGGTTTTTAGGCCTTGAGCAATTTAAGCTAGATCTCTCATGAGGCCATTTTTGTCTCCTTTGAGATTGGAGCACACTGGAAATTTGAATCTGAATTCTGACTAATGTTGAATTGAGACCCTATTGTGCTTGTCTGTCAGGCAATGTGGGTTCTAGATCTGTCAGTTGGCTTCCAGGCATAGTATTTAATCTTTCCTGGCTAGATTGTTACTTTAGGTATTTGAGAATGGTATGGTAGCTTATTGTTTCCACTGCCACATGATAAACTCGACTGTATTAAATTTCTATCCTGTGTTTTAGCTGGCCTATTATATAAAAAAATCCTAGGAATAAAGAAAAAAAAATAGAAAATGGACCAAGGACACAAATGGTTAAGAAAAGGAAATACAAAAATCCTTTAAACAAAAGATGCTTGATTAAATTCATATTAAAATAACATATCCTAAGACTATACTGAGATATACTGTTTCTCACCTATGATACTGACAAAAATATAAAAGTTTGAGAACTGCTGAGACTTTGATACCTTACTGGTGAGACTGCAAAATGGTACAGCCCCTAAAATTATAGATGTATTTACCCATACGTCTAGCAATCCCTCTTGTAGGAATCTTCCTTTGGATTCTCCTACCCATGTATGAAGAAGACATGTCCAAGAGTATTTAGTGTGGTATTCTTATGCTAAAAAACGTAGACATAACCTACATAATCAGCCCTACAAGACAAACAGTGGTACAGCCACATGATGGAGTATTCAGCTGCAAAGTTGAAGGTACTAACATGGGAAGATTTCCAGCACATCTTGTTACACGATAAAAAAAAATAAGATGTCTGCAGAACAGTGTGCAGACTTCTTTGAACTTGTATTTGTATAAAGAAATACTGTGGTGGGGCGCCTGGGTGGCTCAGTTGGTTAAGCATCTGACTTCGCCTCAGGTCATGATCTCCCGGTCCGTGGGTTCGAGCCCCGCATCAGGCTCTGTGCTGACAGCTCAGAGCCTGGAGCCTGTTTCTGATTCTGTGTCTCCCTCTCTCTCTGACCCTTCCCCGTTCATGCTGTCTCTCCCTGTCTCAAAAATAAATAAACGTTAAAAAAAAAAAATTAAAAAAAAAAAAAAGAAATACTGTGGTAATATACCTGCAGGGAAGAGCCTTGAAAGGGTAGATGGAATCTGGGGACAAATGAGATTTCACAGTGTATTTTTTTTTTTTTTACACAATTTAGATATTTGAGCCATGTAATATATTATGCATTTATTTATTTATTTATTATTTTTTTTTAATTTTTTTTCCACGTTTATTTATTTTTGGGACAGAGAGAGACAGAGCATGAATGGGGGAGGGGCAGAGAGAGAGGGAGACACAGAATCGGAAACAGGCTCCAGGCTCCGAGCCATCAGCCCAGAGCCTGACGCGGGCTCAAACTCAGGACCGCGAGATCGTGACCTGGCTGAACTCGGACGCTTAACCGACTGCGCCACCCAGGCGCCCCAATATATTATGCATTTAAACATAATAAAAAGAAACCTCTAGCTTTAACTTCGCAAGAATATATGGATTTTCTTGACTGAATTAGCCTGATTCTAATAAAAACCTATAAAGCAATAGCCACCTGCATTAGCTTTTCCTAAAGCACACTACTCTGTCAAGAAGGAAAATTAACTGTGTTTGATGGTGGATGGAAACAAAATAATTTAGGAGTTCCTTTTCTTTAGCCTCTAATTCCTTTGGGGAGGATTACTGTCATTACAACAGCTTTGTCATCCACAACAGATGGATTTTATTATGTTATGTATATATTTGTTTTCCTTTTTTTTTTTTTTATTTTATTTTTATTTATTTTGAGAGTGAGCGAATAGGGGAGGGGCAGAGAGAGAGAGAATCTGAAACAGGCTCTGGCCTGTCAGTGCAGAGTCTGATGCAGGGCTTGAACACATGAACCGTGAGATCCTGACCTGAGCCAAAACCAAGAGTCGGACACGTAACTGACTGAGCCACCCAGGCGCCCCAAGTTATGTTTTTTAATGGCAAGTCTGATTTGGCTTTTTCAGAAACCTGTTTGACCTGAAGGGAAGTTAGTGAACTCCCTTTCATGTTATACCAGAAAAGAATAGAAATTATAAAACTAGAGATGCAGATACCAATGGTGTATATACTGAGGCAGATTCTGCTGTGGCTCTGCTCTTGGACAAGCAGGATGAATTCCCACAGATCATTGGGGAGACCTTATTTGTTAAAAGCTCTTTCCGTACATTCGGCAAAATAAATCTTGCATGCTACCCTGGATCCACTTTCAGCAGGTATGTCCCCCACCAATCTGCTTCCTCCTGAATTTCCTTTCTTGGTACCTGGCATCTCTATCTCCTTGGCCAACCCACACCTGACATACCTGGAGACCATCCTTTGGAGTCCCTTTCCATACCACCCTCACATCCAACCAGAGTTCAGGGGAAACCACCAAATCAGCATCTTTTCTATCCTTACACCGATGACATAGTTCAGTATAACCATTTGACGTCCATCTCTAATCTTGTTCCCTCCCAGCTGGTTTCCTGTTTTGCTTCTGGAAGATCTTGCTAACGGTCCACTCTTGATTGCATTGCTCCCTGTACAACCCCTCTGATGGCTCCTGCTGCTCTGGCCCCCAGCAAGGGAGGCACGGCTTGCATGGCCTGGACCAAGGCTTCCTCATCCCTGTCCTTTGCCCTTCTCTGCTCTAGAACCGTGCACTCCAATGAGAGAACCAATCCCAGAGCTTGAAAGGTAATTCTGTATCTGCCAAGCAAGCGGTGATGGGTATACTTACACAAAATGATGTCTCGTGGACCACGATGAGCTTGTCAGTCACAAATCTTGCCATGCACGATCTTCCCCACCCCTTCCACCACCTCCTGCAAATGCCAGGCTTTTATAATTGCTGATCCTCTGACTGTTTCTACTTAGTCAACAAAATGCAGTTGGATCCTGTGTACTTCAGGAGGACTTCTCTGACCGTATGCTTCTCTCCAGTTGGATTTAGAACCCTTTTCTTGGTTCATTTCTTATGACAATGTCAATATCTAGCATAAACCCTAGCTGTTTATGTTTCTATCTGGCCACCAAACTAGTAGCTCAAGGAGAGAGATTACTTTATATATTTATTGAAGTATAGTTGACACCCACTGTTATATTAGTTTCAGATGTATAGTATATGATTTGACAACTCTATGCACACCACAACTGTAGCTACTGCCTGTCACCATACAAGGCTTTTGCAATACCATTGACTATATTCCTTTTGCTGTACCTTTCATCCCTGTGACTTATTCTATAGCTGGAAGCCTGTGGCTTCCACTCCCCTTCATCCATCTCCCTACCCCACCCCTCTGGCAACCATCAGTTTGTTCTCTGTGTTATGGGTCTGTTTCTGCTTTTGTTTGTTTATTTGATTCCACATATAAGTGAAATCCTCTGGTTATTTGCCTTTGTCTGATTTACTGAACCTAATACCCTCTAGGTCCCTCCATGTTGTTGCAAATGGCAAGATCTCATTCTTTTTTATGGCTGAGTATTATTCCATCACACACACACACACACACACACACACACACACACACACACACCCCACATCTTGTTTATTCATTTGTCTGTCAGGGGACACTTGGGTTGCTTCCATATCTTGGCTGTTGTAAATGCTGCAGTAAACATAGGGTGCATATATCTTTTCAAATTAGCATTTTTGTTTTGAGTAAATTCCAGTAGTGGGATTACTGGATCATATGGTGTTTCTATTTTTAATATTTTGAGGGAGCTGCATATTGTTTTCCACAGCAGCTGCACCAATTTACATTCCCACCAAGAGTGCATGAGGGCTCCTTTTTCTCCACATCCTCACTATCACTTATTACTTCTTGTCTTTTTGATTCTAGCCATTCTGAGTGGTGTGGAGTGATATCTTATTATAGTTTTGATTTGCATTTTCCTAGTAATTAGTGCTGTTGAGCATCTTTTCATGTGTCTGTTGGCCATCTGTGTAGAGATAGATTACTTTTTGTATCAGTATCCTAAGTGCTTAACGCAAGTACCTGTGTGTAGTAGGCACTTAAGGACAATTAGTGAATGATTCAGGAAATGTTTCAATAAGTGAATGAGTGCTCAGCACAAGCAAGCAATTTAATATAGTGAGAGATGAATTACAGATGAGAGTCTGAGCATAGGGACTTTTCCTTTCTTGCTGTTCACTGTTTATCAAAAAGTAACTTTTTATGTTTTAGAACACTTTCCTTAAATGTTTATTCTTACTGTTAATACACAAGAACATAGGGAGCCACACAATAATCAGAGAAAAGGCACTTGAGAGAAGGGCGAGTGATAAGTAAGGCAAACATTTTCTGATGTCCTAGAGGAGGTTCATGTTAAAGCAAGCAGGTTCAACTAGTTAATGTCTAAGACTAATCCCAGCTCTCAAACTCTGTGATTTTCTATCTGTGTGACTGCCAGACACAAGGGTACAAATACAAATAAACCACATTTCTTATCCATTGGATAATTTAATCTTTGAGCATGGATAATTAAAAAAAAAAACCACCTTATTTCACTTGTGCTTTTTTTGAGTAATAATTACATGTGTGTGTATTTATGTGTATGCACATATATATTCGTGTGTGTATGTGTGTGTATATAGTCTATACGTATATAACTAGGTGCAATTTATATATTGTGAGTTGTTAATAACATTTGCCCATATTTCTATTACAGTGTTTTAAAAACAATTTGTAAAAGATTTTTTTACAAGTATTTTTTATAAGTATTCTAGTTTTTTTTTTATAAATATTGTAAGTATTTTCTCAGTTTTCTGTTTGTCTTCCTAAAGGCCTTTCTCATCCTACAATTGAACAAATATTTGTATTTTTAACTAGTATTTCTATAGTTTCATTTTTCCTCAAAAACCCTCCAATCCATTGAGAATTTTCTCTTGTGTATGGCATGAGCTGGGAATCTGGCTGTATATATTTTTTCAGATGATAAGCCCATTCTTCTGACACCATTTATGGAATAGTCTATACTTCTTCTACTGAATACAGTATTTTATATCTTCCAGGGTGTTTCTTCTTTTTCCCCACAGCTGAAGAGTGATGAGGTCTTCATTTCTGAATTAAAAAGTAATAGTTCCTTTCCATTTGTGAATAGGGGAAATCACACAGTGTGGAGAAAAAGCACATTGACCCTTCAAAGAAGAGGTCCTACCTTTGTATCTTACAAATTAGGGTTGTCAGTATGTTGGTCAACAAATATTCCCATGTGTCTGACTTCTAGATATATTTCCTGACCATTGTGGCTGGCTCAGCCCGTATGACTGCTTCTGATGAATTGTGAGTGAACATGTTCTGTGTCAGTTTGAGGCCAGAGCATGTAATTGCTGGTGTGAACTCTTTCCTGTTGGGTGATGATTGACAGTATTCAAGAAGGAGGCTTCCCCTTTAGTCTGGACCCTTGAATGACTACAATGGCAAAAGTTTTCTTGTCCTCCTGTGTTGGAAGTGTAGCGTGGCCCATAGATAAACCTTTCTTGTTATAAGCCACTAATATTTGGAACTTATTTTTTTCTGAAGCACAACCTAGCCTATCTTCACTTACACACCTGTTCTCTTTCAGTATTCAATTTAATTTTTTGTCATCAACTGAACTCACACTAGTTTTGTAGGGAGGAGATAGGATTGACACTAGGGAGAAATAAGGCAATTTTAGAAAAAAAATAGGTGAGATAATAACTTCCTATTTAATTTGCAGGTAACTTTTTTTTTTCCAGGTAATCTGGGGCTCTCATCATGTTTGCCAAAGCAACAAGGAATTTTCTTAAAGAAGTTGATTCTGGAGGTGACCTGATTCCAGTATCAACCTTGAATGACTCTGATAAATTACAGCTTCTAGGTCTGGTGACCAAAAAAAAGAGACTCTGGTGCTGGCAGAGACCCAAGTACCAGTTTTTATCTGTCACCCTTGGAGATGTGCTTACAGGAGACCAGTTTCGGAGTCCAGGTAGGTTCCTTTGGGTATATGCTACAGTTAGTTCCAGAAAGATGATGATTCATCTTCTAGGTTACATGCGGTCTTGAGTGATTGTAAGGTGACATCTTATAATGAATTCTCCTGTTTCTTTGCATACTGTTCTTAGAGATATACCCTTTCTTTAAATGAACAAAATTCTACAGGGCAGATGTGAAAAGTTATAGCTTAAGTTTTAAAAAATAATATTGAAGTTTGTGATGTAAAATTAAAACATGTAAAATTAAGGCCCACCGTAGGTGTTGTGGCCACTGAGCATAAATAGGTTGATTCAGATCCTACATATCCAATGGGAGGGTGTGAAAAGTTTTATTACTCACATAATGAAGCTTTCTGGGGAGACCAGGATAGGCTCTCAAGCTGGTCCAGAAATAGCTGGAGAAGAGGGGAGATAAAGTGGTAGAATTTCTGTGTAGCACTTTGTATAACCTAAGTCTTCCATTTATCAGAAAATGACATTGTTCTGGCCTAAATCCAGTAGATACATTGAGTATTTGCTATGTGCCAGGCTTTGCATTATGTGATTTAGGTACATCAACTTGTAACAGAATTCATCAGGAAGGCATTATCTCCAAATTAGATATGAGAAAACTGAGGCTCAGGGAGATGAATTTTAGCCAGTTCTTCTAGCTAGGAATATTAGAATAGTGATTACAATCTTGAGCTCTTAACAACTGTTCTATGCTGCTCCCCTAAGAATTTCCCAAAGTGTTTGTATTCCATAGGATACAAATAAAATAGGAAAAGCCTTTGAATTGAGGGCATTTTCACAGTCTTCTTATTTTTGGTGGTGGTGAGAGAGATGATTCTCTGTTTTGTAAATTGCAAAGATAATGATGGGTGATTAATTCTCATTAACCTTTGTTGAGGAACAAGCTTTTTTGACTGGAGTGAAAGAAATACAGGTGTTGGGGGCAGTGAGTGGTTAGAAAGAAGCCTTTCAGACTTCAGGAAGATTGGAATGCCTTATGAAGTATAAGAGTATAAGTATAAGGAGCCCAGGTGAACCTTGGGGCAGAGAAATGAAAAAAGCCCAGTGTGAAGTTCTAAAGAGCCTCTAAGTGTAGCCATACCCAATGACAGTGACTGAGACTATTTTTATGGTGGTATTTGGTTGGATTAGAGATGAGAACACTAGAAATCTGGACACATGAGGCTGGCAATTCAGGGATGAAATCATCAGATGTTTATCTTTAGTGTCCAGAAAAGAAGGGTAGAGCTTGAAGGCAATGGGATAGCCATCTGGATGTGACCAGATGAGATAGTAATTCATGGAGGACTTGATGGAAGCTGGGACACTTGGTGGGTGGTGGCATCTTCCTAAGTCTGGGAAGCCGGAAAGTAAGGGTAGAGAATCTGGAGCTTGTGTGTTCCAGGATGGTGTTGGAGGGAGGGAGGGAGGGCAGGCATGACAACTGACTTTATCAGGAATAGAGATAAGGTATGATAAGGAATTAAATGGCTGGGTAGAGGTCAGTATAAACAGGTAAGTGTGGGGAGGGGAATTTTTTTCATAGAGATGGTAATGAAGGCCTAGGGAATGTTCTCTAAGATGGGTGGGAAGGGAAGATGCCCAGGGTCTACTTGGCTGACCTGCTAGATATCACATAAGGCAGACCTCTCTGTTGTGAGCGGAGGCTGCTGTTTTCACTCTGGTTAGGTATCAACCGCATGAAGTCCCTTTATAGTCTTTACCCTGGAAAAGTACACATTTAAAATATTCTATTTTATAATCTGGATAGTGTTTAAATGGATGCTTGCTTGAAATTTTATTTATTTTTAAGTAATCTCTATGCCCAACAATGTGGGGCTAAAACTCACAACCCTGAGATCAAGAGTCGCATGCTCTTTTGACTGAGCCAGCCAGGCACCCCTGGATGCTTGCTTCAACATTATTCGTTAAACTCTTTAGATACTTTTTGTGCACCTATCTATATACGTATATGTTGGAATTGAAATCCAAAAACAAAAAACAAACAAACAAAAAAAGCACCTGGTAGAAACCCTGGCCAACAGTTCACATCGTACTGGCTCCATTTTCCTTTTCACATACACAGCATGGCTGCCAGGCAAACTTCATGTTTCTCATGGATTTCCACAGGACTGGAAAGGTAGGTGACCTAAGGCAGAGAGGTGGCCGTATTATCATCAGACTCCTTTGCGTGTCTCATTCTCTCCAGCGGTTGTGGAGTCGGACTTTGTGAAATATGAGGGCAAGTTTCAAAACCAGCTGAGTGGGTCCATCGAGACGGCACTAGGGAAGGTCAAGCTGAGTATTGGAGGCAAAGGCCTTGTGGAAAGGCAGTCTTCATTTGGAACCCTGAGGAAGCAGGAGGTGGATTTGCAGCAGCTCATGAGAGATTCCACTCATAGGTAATGAGAATTCTGTTTGGCATTTTGGATTTTGACATGTGTCCCATTTAAAGATCATTCATTTGGACCTTTGTAAAAAGGGTGACCGATGGGAACTTTGCCCCAAAGCAAACATTATTGAATGCCTGTCATGCTGAAACTTGACGAGAACTTATCTTTTACTCTGGAATTTCTTTATTTTTAGTGTGAGTGGTGAGACCTGGAAAGCACCATTTTTTTAAAAAATAAGGTATAATTAATATATAACGTTGTATTGTTTCAGGTGTACAGCATAATGATTTGCTATTTGTCTATACTGCAAAATGATCACCACAGTAAGTCTAGGTAATACCTGTCACCGTGCATAGTTGTAAATACAATTTTTCCTGTGATGAGAAATTTTCAGATTTATTCTCTTAGCAACTTTCAAGCAGGCAATACAGAATTATTCACTATAGTCCTTGTACTGTGAGTTACATCCCCATGACTTATTTATTTCATAACTGCAGGTTTGTACCTTTTGATCTTCTTTACCCAGTTTACCTACCCCTCACCCTCTACCTCCAGTAATCACTAATATAGTCTCTATATGTATGAGCTCATTTGTTGTGATTCCATATATAAGTGAGATCATGCTGTATTTGTCTTTGTCTGACTTAGTTCACTTAGCGTAATGCCTTCAAGGTCCATCTGTGTTGTTGCAGATGGCAAGATTTCCTTCTTATATGTGGCTGAATAATATTCCATTGTATATGTATTAAGTTAGGTTCCTGACCGATTCCAACAGTGTCTGAGAATTCAACTCAATGCTGACACTATCTACTTAAAGATAGTATCAGATTCACAGGTGAAAGATTCAGTCCTAAAAGACTGCCTTCAACCCTTACTCTGTATCAGATGCCAGCAGCAAGCCCAGGCTGTTAGTTATGCTTCTGACCACCTGGCTACAGATTGGAGGTTCCCGTGACCTCCTCCTTGGACTTTAGATGCCATTCACACGTCTAAGTTATTACCTGTATTTCTGGCCAACTGGCTAAAAACCAGATTCCTATGATTCCTTTCTTGAGTTCAATTAATTTGTTAGAGAAGCTAACAGAACTTGGTAACATTTTACATACTAGGTCACTGGTTTATTATAAAAGGATATAACTTAGCACCAGCCAAGTAGAAGGGATACATAGGGTTGGGTGGGAGAAAAGGGCGTGGAGCCTCCATGCTCTCTCCAGGTCACCACTCTTTCCAAATCTTCACGTGTTCACTAATCTGGAAACTCTCTGAATGCTGTCTGGGTTTTTAGGGAGGCTTTATTACATAGGCATGATTGATTAAATCATCATCGGCCTGTGATGACTGATTCAACCTTCAGCCCCTCTCCCCACCCTAGAGATTGGGGTGGGGGTACTGAAAGTTAAAATCTTGTAATTACACTGTTGGCTCCCCAGGTAACCAGACCCCATCTTTAGGTTAACTAAGGGCTTTCCAAAAGCCACTTCTATCCCTCTTACCACAGGAAATTCCACGGGTTTTAGGAGCTCTATGCCAGAAACTGGATTAAAGACCAAGTTTAAAGACTATATATTTCTTACTATAAATCACAATATAACATATATGCCATATTTTCTTATCTATTCATCCATATATGGACACTTAGATTGTTTCTGTATCTTGGCTGTTGTAAATAATGCTGCAGTGAACATGGAGTGCAGATTGTTTAAATACTTTACATAAATACCCGCAAGTGAAATTTCTGGACTATATGGTAGTTCTATTTAAAATTTTTGAGGGACCTTCATACTGTTTTTCATAGTGGTGGCACCAGTTCATGACTCCACCAACAGAGCCAAGGTTCCCATTTCTCCACATCCCCTCCAACTCTTGTTATTTCTTGCCTTTTTGATATTAGCTATTCTAACAGGTGGGAGGTGATATATCATTGTGGTTTTGATTTGCAGTTCCTTGATGATTAGTGGTGACAAGCATCTTTTCGTGTGGCCATTGGCTATCTGTAGGTCTTCTTTGGAAAAATATCTATTCAGATCTACCCACTTAAAAAATTGGATTTCTTTTTTGCTATTGAATTGTATGAGCTCTTTATTTTATATATTAACCCTGTATCAGGTATGTGATTTGCAAATATTTTTTCCCATTCAGTACGTTGCTTTTTCATTTTGGTGATGGTTTCCTTTGCTGTGCAGAAGATTTTTAGTTTAGATGTAGTCCCACTTGTTTATTTTTATGTTTGTTGCTTTTGCTTTTGGTGTCAGATTCAAAAAGTCATCGCCAAGACCAATGCCAGGGAACTTACCACCTATGTTTTCTTCTAGGACTTTTATGGTTTCTGGTGTAACATTCAAATCTTTAACCCATTTCAGTTAATTAAAAAAATTTTTTTTTAATCTTTATTTTTGAGAGAGACAGTGAGACAGAGTGTGAGTGGGGGAGGGGCACAGAGAGGGAGACACAGAATCTGAAGCAGGCTCCAGGCTCCGAGCTGTCAGCATAGAGCCTGATGCAGGGCTCGAACTCAAGAACCGTGAGATTGTGACATGAACTGCGGACGCCCAACCAACTGTGACACCCAGGCATCCCTTGAGTTAATTTTTGTGTATGGTGTAAGATAGTGGTCCAGATTTATTCTTTTGCATGTGACTGTCCAGTTTTCCCCACACCATTTATTGAAGAGACTGTTCTTTCTCCATCGTATATTCTTGGCTCCCTTGTAATTAATTAAATGACCACATATGTATGCATAGGTTTATTTCTGGGCTCTCTATTCTGTTCCATTGATCTATATGTCTGTTCTTACACCAGTACCATACTGTTTTGATTACTGCAGTTTTGTAATATAGTTTGAAATGAGGCCATGTGATGCCTCCAGCTTTGTTCTTCTTTTTTTAAGATTGCTTTGGCTACTCAGGGACTTTTCTGGTTCCATTTAAATTTTAGAATTGTTTTTTCTGTTTCTGTGATAAGTGCATTGGAATTTGATGGGAATTACATTAAATCTGTAGATTGTTTTGGGTAGTAGGGACATTTTAACAGTATCTTCCAATCTGTTAACACAGAATATCTTATTTATTTCTTTTTCAACTTATTTTATCAGTGTCTTACAGTTTTCAGTGTACAGAATATTCACCTTCTTAAATTTATTCTAAAGTGTTTTATTTTTATGCAATTATAAATGGAATTGTTTTCTTAATTTCTCTTTTTGAATGTTCATTATTAGTGTATAGAAATGCAACAGATTTTTACGTATAGATTTTGTATCCTGGAACTTCACTGAATTTATTAGTTCTAACAGTTTTTTGGTGGAGTTTTTAGGGCTGTCTCTGTAATGTCATGTCATATGCAAATAGTGGTAGTTTTACTTCTTCCTTTCCTGTTTGGATGCATTTTATTTCTTTTCCTTGCCTCATCACTCTGGTTTGGACTTCCCAGACTATGTTGAGTAAAGTGGTGAGAGGGTATCTTTGCCTTGTTCCTGCTCTTACAGGTAAAGCTTCCAGATTTTCACTGTTGAGTATGATGTTAGCTGTGAGCTTGTCATATATGGCCTTTTACATTGAGGTATGTTCCCTCTGTACCTACTTTGTTGAGAGGTGTTCTCATAAAGGGATGCTGAATTTTGTCAACAGTGCTTTTTTTTGCACCTATTGCAATAATTGATCATATTGATCATATTATTGTTACCTTACATTTGGTGAAGGTGGTGTATCACATCGATTGATTCATGCATATTGAACCATTCTTGTATCCCTGGTGTAAATCCCACTTGATGATTATGTATTATCCTTTAATGTGGTGTTTTATTTGGTTTGCTAATATTTTGTTGAAGATATATGCATCTATGTCCATCATGGATATTGGCCTGTAATTTTTTTCTTTTTTTAAACTGAGGTATAATTGACATGCAACATTATATTAGTTTCAAGTGTACAACATAAAGATTTGATATTTGTATACATTGTGAAATGATCACCACAATAAGTCTTGTTAATATCTGTTACCCTAGTGGCATATAATTTTCTTTTCTGTGGTGTTGTCGTCTACGTTCTGTATCAGGGTAATGCTGGCATTATAAAATGAGTTTGGAAGTGTGTTCTCTTCTATTATTTGTAAGAATTTGAAAAGGATTGCTATTGTTTAAATGTTTGGTAGAATTCACCCATGGAGTTATCTGGTCCTGGACTTGTGTTTGTTGGGAGATTTTGAATACTACTACAATCTCCTTATTAGTAATTGGTCTGTTTAGATTTTTACTTTTTTTCCTGGTTCAGTCTTGGTAGGTTGTATGTTTCTAGGTATTCGTTTCTTTTAGGTTGTCCCATTTGTTGGCATATAATTGTTCATTGTAGTCTTGTATGATCCTTTGTGTTTCTGTGGTACCAGTTGTAATACCTTCTCTTTGATTTCTGATTTTATTTGAATCCTTTTCTTGGTGAGTCTAGCTACAAGTTTTTCAATTTTGTCTATCTTTCCAAAGAACCAGCCCATAATTTCATGGATCTTTTCTGTTGTCTTATTGGTCCCTATTTCATTTATTTCTGCTCTGATTTTGTTATTTCCATTCTTCTCTTAAGTTTGGGCTTTGTTCTTTTTCTAGTTCCTTGAGGTGTAATGTTAAGTTGTTTGTTTGGGATCTTGTTTCTTGAAGTGTAGGCATTTATTGATAATTATTTCCCTCTTAGAACTGCTTTTGTTGCATCCCATAAGTTTTGATGTGTTGTATTTCTGTTTTCATTTGTCTCAAGGTATTTTTTTTTGTCTTTTGATTCATTTTTGACCCATTGGTTGTTCCATAGCATGTCATTTAATGTCCACATAATGGTGAATTTTCCAGTTTTCTTCTGGTAATTGGTTTTATCATAATGGTCAAAACAGATTCTTGATAAATTTACTAAGACTGGTGGCCTAACCTCTGGTCTATCCTTGAGAATGTCCCAGATGCACTTGAGAGGAATGTGTATTCTGCCGCTTTTGGATAGAATGTTCTGTATGTATCTGTTAAGTTCTTCTGGTCTAATGTGTCCTTTAAAGCTGATGTTTCCTTACTGATAATTTGTCTGAGGTGATCTATCCATGAATGTGGGTTGTTAAAGTCTCATACTGTAATTGTATTGCTGTCTATTTCTTTAGGTCTATTAATATTTGCTCTATGTGTTTAGGTGCTCCACTATGTTAGATGCATAAATATTTACAAATGTTATATCCTCTTGTTGGGTTGACTCCTTTAACATTAAATAATGCTCTTCTTTGTTATTACAGTTTTTTGTTCTAGTTCCTTGAGGTAGAAGTATAACTGGCCCAACTTTCTTTTGTTTCCATTTTTAAAAATTTTTTGTTTGTTTATTTTTTGAGAGAGCGGGAGAGAGAAATCCCAAGCAGGCTCCACACTTTCAGTGTGGAGCCCAATGTGGGGCTCAAACTCAAGAACTGTGAGATCATGACCTGAACCAAAACCAAGAGTCGGACGCTCAGCTGACTGAGCCCCTCTTTTGGTTTCCATTTACATGCAATATCGTTTTCCAACCCTTTACTGTCAGTTTATGTGTCTTTACATTTTAAGTGAGTCTCTTATAAGCAGTATATAGATGGATCCGGATTTTTTTTTAATCCATTCAGCCACTCTTTGCATTTTTATTGGCATATTAGTCCACTTACATTTAAGGGAAGCACTCAAAAAGGATGTTACTTTAGGAAAATATGTTCCTTTTTTTAAATTACAATTATACTATTTATAAAATGCTAACAAGGAGAGTATGCTATGTCCTACATTTTTGAATATTGGTATCAGAAGTGGGAAAATGACATTCCCCTCAGGCTCCTGCTAATTTTCTGCTTAGGAAAAAAAAAAAAAAAAAAAAAAGCAAATTAGGGACTTCAGCAGAGGAGCTGGTCTTCAACTTTGAAATGTTGAAGAAAACCCCACAGTTTTTCATTGTTTAGCTTGTAGTAAATACATTTTATCCAGTGTAACTCATTATTTTTACTTTGGTTATTGAACACTCAATAATTTTGTCAAGTGCCTACTGTGTGCCGTGTACCATTCAGCATGCTTGGGATGCTGTAGTGAACAATATGCCAACATTTCTGCTCTACATTCCAGTGAGGAGAGACACAAACATGCAACTTAGTAAAATCTATAGTGGGTTGATGGGGATTGGTGGATTGGAGAAAAATACAGCAGGGAACGGGGGGAATTGGGCATGCTAGGAATGGGAGCTATGATTTGGAAAAGTAGCCAGAGAAGGCATTGTGGGGAAGTTGACATCAAAGCATAGATTTGAAGGAGGATAGATTCGAGTATAGGGGTATCCTGGGCAAGCATGTTGTGGGCAGAGGTCAGTGTGGCTGGAACTAAGTAAGCTGGGCAGGAGAAGGAGAGTCAGAGGGGGTAAAAGGAGCAGATGGCAGGTCCTGCAGGGACTTACAGGCTGCTAGAAGGACTAGTTCTCATGCAGAGTAAGATGGGAAGCTGCCAGAAGACTTGGAGCAAAGAAGTGACATGATGGGACTTAAGTTTTTAGAAGGATCATTCTGGCTGCTGATGGAGAAGAGACTGATAGGCAGAGGCAGGGAGTCCCATCGAGAGGTTATTGCAGTAATCCTCATGAGAGATGTTTCGGTTTGTACATTATCCTAGGTATGTTTTCGTACGTAGTTTTATCACCCTTTTCTTCTCTTTACCCTTTTCCTTTGAAAACAGAAAATGCATCTCCAAATAAAGAGAAAACTCACCTTTAAGTATACGTGATTTATCTTTGCTTTTGTAACATAGGAAAAGAATTATAGGAAATAAAAATACATTCTCTAATTGAACAAAATTAGGTTTAAAAAAGTAATGTGTAAATAATACCATAAAAGTCCTATATCAAGCATTTAGTGGGTGGATTTTGTATAGACATTGAGAATGTTGGGGCAGCTGCTGTCTTCAAAACTCATTCACTAAGGTCTGGTGCTTAATGGGCACCTTGGCCAGTATCCACTTCCTTCTGGTACTTTCTAGGATCCTAAGACTCAGCAGGAATCTCCCTTTGGTCAGAGAACTTTAAGCTCTGTCTGGTGATACTGGGTGGAAGGGACAGCCTCTTCTTTCTCTGATAGTCATAGTTTTTATTTTCCTTTCTCTATGGCTTTTTTTCTTTGCTAGAGAGACATTTTCCTTTTCTACTCCAATACTTGGGACATACCAGAGAAATACTTGCTGTTTACCTGGAAATAAAATTTATTTGGGCGTTGTGCATTTTCATTTGCTAAGTCTGGTAAATAAGGGGGAAGAAGGGCAGGTGGGCTGGGAGTGTTGGGGGGCTTCCGTTTCTCAGTCATCAGACCTCTTCCATTGGTTAGCCCTGTTTTGCAGTTTTGTTATTTCTATTTTATGAACCACCTTTGGCAATGCTTATAATCACATTTCCCAGTATGGGTTTTCCAAACCCTCTTCATGATTCAGGTGTGGAAGATAGTGCCGACAGGAAGCATAAGGAGAGGGCTCAGTGAGTAGAGATGGGAGAAAATATTGTGAAGAGAAAGAAGTTATTGTCAGCAGTTGTAAGCGGGATTATAGGGAGGCACCCACTGTGTGCCAGACACTTGATGGCACTGACGTAAAGTGTGCATTTGCTCTGCACAGCTCTCTTCTTTTACAATTAAGGATCTAAGGCTCAGGAAGGAAAAGTAACTTGTTTCCAGTCCCATAGCTCAATTTGGATGCTGGATCTGGGATTCATCCCAGGATTTCCTGGCTCCAGAGCTCCTGTTCTTTCTTCTAAAATCGTGTGTCAGTGACTGTGAGGCAAAGAAACTGGCAGAGGTAAAAGCCGCTGCAGTTCTAGCACAGGATGAAAGGTCAAGCATCAGTTCAGGTTTCCAGTGGACCAGGTGCACGCGTCTGCAAGCCCGGTGCCTAGCTAGCCCTGTCCACCGGGAGGTGCTGTACGCAGGGGTGAGATCACCTCAGGAGCATCATTAGAAACCCATTCGTTGTAGAGGTGATGGGGAAGGGATGCCCTGGGGCTGAGGATGGAGGTGACACCAGGAACATTGTAAAAGAACACATTTGACATCTACAAATGTAAGATGTGTCTTACAGCAGTCACCTCTTCCTTGTTCTGTTATTAGAGGGAAAGGTAAGCTGCAGGGGAGGAGAGGGATGGCAAGGGGGGGACCCTCCCAATCACGGGATAGAGATCATGTAAAGCTAATATTCTTCTTTCTTCAAACTGGAGTCATAAATTCTTATCCACATCATCTACCTGTCTTTGGACTCGTGCAACATCATTGGATTGATAAGGTGCTCTTTGCCATACGTGTGGCCTTGGGAGTGGTAATTAGTAATGCTTAAGTGCTGTACATTCTTGAGGGCTTATTTGCAGTCAGTCATTTTTATTTCAGGTAATTTAGATAAGTTGTCACCAGTGTAAAAGTTATTTTAGCCCTCAGAATTCATAGTATTAGCTTTATTGTCTGTGAGATATGTGTACATCTCAAAAACAAACTTCATCTATCCTTGAAAACACAAGCGCCTGTATATGTAACCTTATCTAGCATTGTTGGGCATGAAGGTATTCCATTGGACTTAACCTTCCAGACACCTGGAGCTGACCCCTTTGAATGAGAGCTCTGTCTATCTTAAAACATTCTTTTTAAAAAAATTTTTTTTGTTTTAATTTATTTTGAGAGAGTGAGTGGGGAAGGGACAGAGAGAGTGACGGAGGGAGAATCCCAAGCAGGGGATGGATGTGGGGCTCAAACCCATGAGCAATAAGATCATGACCTGAGCTGAAATCAAGAGTCGGATGCTCAACCCACTGAGTCACCCAGGTGCCCCTATCTTAAAACATTCTTAATTGAAAATCATGCTAAGATATATCAGGAGCTGCTGCTGCTGCTCTTCCTCCTCCTCCTCCTCCTCCCCTCCTCCTCCTCCTCCTTCTTCTTCTTCTTCTTCTTCTTCTTCTTCTTCTTCTTCTTCTTGTCTTTCTTTTTAAAGTTTGTTTATTTATTTTGAGATAGAGAGAAGAGAAGGGCAGAAAGGGAGAAACAGAATCCCAAGCAGGCTCCACACTATCAGTGCAGAGCCTTACATGGGGCCTGAACTCATGAACTGTGAGATCATGACCTGAGCTGAGATCACGAGTCAGATGCTGAACTGACTGAGCCACCCAGTGCCCCTTCTTCTTCTTCTTCTTTTTTTAAATGGAGATTACCACATTTATTGATCTTTTCATAATGATTTGTATTCATGTTTTTATTTTTTTAACAGTTTTTTAAAAAATGAGAGAGAAAGAGCATGTGAGCACGGGTGGGGCAGAGAGAGAGAGAGAGAGAGAGAGAGAGAGAGAGAGAGAGAATCCCAAGCAGGCTCCACACTGTCAGTGCAGAGCTGGATGCGGGGCTTGATTCCACAAACTGTGAGATCACGACCTGAGCCAAAACCAAGAGTCAGACACTTAACTGAGTGAGCCACCCAGGTACCCCAGGACTCATGTTTTATTCTTGAGATACATAATTATTAAAAACATAAAAATATTTTAAATTAAAAAACATTTTAAAAATGTTTTAAAGATTTTATTTTTAAGTAGTCTGTACTGTGAGGCTTGAACTTACAATGTGAGGCTTGAACTTACAGCCCTGAGATCAAAAGTCACATGCTGTACTGACCGATCAAGTGCCCCAGATCTATCATTATTTTGTAATAAATTCTCATTTTTCTGCCTTGTCTTCCTTTGTCAGTGGCCATCTGTTACCACGTTAAGCCTTAAGTGTAACCACAACAACACACCCCTCTCTGCACCTGATTTATTGCTTCTAATCTCCTAGGGTCTTGGGGAAGTTTATTCCTGGTAAATAACTTCTGGAACTTGGTATGTCACTTCTGCCCCTGGCCTCAGTTTCCTCAGCTGTTGGTGAAGTCACAGGCCTAGATGATCTTTGTGGGTTTCCTCCTGGGTAAATGTTAGAAGTGAGTGGACTACAGAGTGTGTCAGCCCTTCTCCCTGAGTTCAGGCCTTGGTTTCAGCTGATTTCTAGAGCAGATACCATTCTCATTCTGTGTTGTGTCGTAAAGCAAATTCTGGTAGAACAGATTAAAGTTCTGCATGAATGTGTGATAATTAGAAGTTTGGCTCTTCATTAAGAATTCCAACTTACAGGGGTGCCTGGCTGGCTCAGTTGGCAGAGCATGCGACTCTTGATCTTAGGGTCATGAGTTCAAGCCCCACGTATGGCGTGGAGTCTACTTTAAAAGAAAAGAATTCCAACTTATAAATTATAGATCTTGCAAGCACTAGTATGGCAATGACAAACCTTCATAATAATTTAAAATATTTCAAAATCACACACAATCTTATTATATCTAAATACTTCCAAATACCAAAGTTTTACGTACACAAAATTTTAATTTTTTTAAACATTTATTTATTATTGAGAGACAGAGAGACACGGAGCTTGAGCAGGGGAGGGGTAGAGAGAGGGGAAGAGACAGAATCTGGAGTAGGCTCCAGGCTCTGAGTTGTCAGCACAGAGCCCGATGCGGGGCTCGAACTCACAAACTGCTAGATTATAACCTGAGCCGAAGTCAGCTGCCTAACTAACTGAGCTACCCAGGCTCCCCTACACACACAAAATGTTAAATGCTATGCTTTATTATGGCCCACGTTTGACCTCTCTAAAGTTACTACAGTAGCTTTCATGAGTACTGTTTCTTTCCTTTTCTTTCTTTTTTTTTTTTTTTTTAAGTTTATTTATTTTGAGAGAGGGAATCTCAAGTAGGTTCCATGCTCAGCATGGAGCCCGACACAGGGCTCGATCTGATGACCATGAGATCATGACCTGAGCTGATATCAAGAGAGGGATCCACTGAGCCACCCAGGCACCCCTCATGAATTTCAAAGTGCCATCAACTGTTACCTTATTTAAAAGTTCTTTGAGTTCAGGGTTTTGAGGGCCCATATCTGTCTTTTTTTTTTTAATTTTTTTTAATGTTTATTTTTGAGAGAGATAAAGACAGAGCGTAAGTGGGGAAGGGACACACACACACATACACACACAGAATCTGAAGAGGCTCCAGGCTCTGAGCTGTCAGCACAGAGCCTGACACAGGGCTGGAACTCATGAACTGCAGGATCACGACCTGAGCTGAAGTCGGATGCTTAACCGACTGAGCCACCCAGGTGCCCCATCAAGGGCCCATGTCTTTCTTAAAGCAGCTATGCAATGAAGTTGGAACTGGTCTTTCCAACAAGATAAATTTCCCTCTGGTCAGTAGATAGTTTGGAAATCCTTTTGTCTTAGTGCTTGTCTCTGTGCGGGCATCATTTTTATTTTAAACTTTATTTATTTATTTAGAGAGAGAGAGAACCAGCAGGGGAGGGGCAGAGAGACGAGGACACAGCAAATCTCAAGCAGGTTCTATGCTGTCAGCACAGAGCCCGATGTGGGGCTTGAAATCATAAACTGTGAGATCGTGGCCTGAGCCGAAATCAAGAGTCAGACGCTCAACTGACTGAGCTGCCCAGGCTCCCCCGGGCATCATTATTTTAAATAGAGTTTGTGCCTAACAATTTAAAGACTTAGGACCACACATACTTAGAGAACAGGAGTATCCCGACCTTAGTCCTTTCCTTTATTCTCTTTTTTTCTTTGTTTCTCCTTTGCAGTTAGCCTTTAAGTAGTCAAACCAGGGGAGGGCATCCTGAGGGCTGGGGGTGGGAACAGCCAGGAGCATCTCTTCATGCTTTTCTCTTGGTGTTGGTGGGAGGGGTATTTTTGGCCACTCACGGATTGGTAAACTACAGGCCCATTTTTAAAATGAAAAAAAAAAAAACTGATTGTGGAAACGTACATACAGAAGTATAAAGAGTGGTGTAACAGGCAGTCATAAATCATCTTCTCCCACTCCTGGCTTAAAAGAGATCTTTTGCTTTAAACCAAGACATAGGAGCCATCTTTTTCTCCTTCGATGCCCCAGATTTCATTAATAAAATAGGACTAGTGTTCCCAAGGTATGTGTGTGAAATGAGAGAATACAAACAAAGCATGGCATGTGCCAAGTCCTCTTTGCATGTTGCTGTTAGTGTGAACACCTCCATAACCATTGCAAAAATTATTACTTGTCCCAAGTAGAGCTTGGGTATTCAAGCCAGGAAGGTCAGAGGTGTCAGAGGTAAATGTGTGACTTAGTCTTTGATAATAGAGCAGGGAGATGCTGAGTTTCAGAAGAGAAATAAAGTCAAGTCCTTGGAGTTTCTAATGTGTAGCATTTCCGATCTTCACATCTTGGGGGAGACAGGCAGCCGTGTAGCCTCCATTGGGAACCCTGCCATGGAAAGACTAACTACCTTCAGTGGAAGCGGGGGAGGCTCTGGTCTGTGCCTGTGGCAACAGCCTGGCTTCTCCCAAAATGAGTGTGGACCAGACATGTAGCTGTGCCATGAAGTCTGGAAAGCAGTAAGCTGTTCTTCACGTTTTGTTCCAGGAGGTGCTTGTTCAGTTCTTGAATAAAGATGTATGAAGCCCTTGAACAACATCAGTAAGACGTTAATAGCTTTGTCTTGGTGAGCTTTCAAGGACCCACCAAGTCTACTGTTCTTTAAAGATGTCTTTTCTGAGACCAACCCTGCTCCCCCCCACCCCCGCCTGGCCACACCCATCTCTGTGCTCTTTGAAAGTCAGTCAACTTGTTATTTTTTTCAAATTATTCTGTCTCCTGGTTTTGATCATAGTTCTTAGAACTGGGGGCTCCTGGAAGCTTGCTTGACCTTCTGTTATTTTTATCCACAGTATAATCATAGCTAACTAATAACCCCTCATGTGGGAGATGAGGGTGTTCTGGGGATTCTTTCACATATTTGATCCTGGGAGTGGTTTGTGTGTTTGTTTTGTTTTGTTTTGTTTTCTTTTTTTACAGAAACCATCCTGTCCTATGAGCTTTACTTTGACAGGTTACTTCAGATCTTTGTGGAACTAGGTACGATTTAGGTCCTGAGGAGAGATGTTCAAGTACTGTTTTCTTCTACAATTGGTAGACATTATCCTATTTCATCAAATCCCAGATGTCATCTGTTGTAAGATGCACCACTATTTTGCATACCACTAAGAAAGAACACTGCAAGTTAAGCCATGTCACCTGTCAATTTTAAAACATCCTGATTTCAGATATGTGAAAATGTGGGAAAAAAATGTGTGTTTTAAAATTGATGAGACGTGGTATTCAAAATTGGATCGCCTGGAACAAATCAGGGTTTGAGTTCAGATGAGCAAATGTTTATCCCACCTGAGCTCTTCACGTGGGGTCTGACACATGGACTGTACCCATTACTCCTTTTTAAAAAAATGTTTTTAATGTTTATTTTTTGAGAGAGAGAGAGAAAGAGAGAGAGAGAGAGAGAGAGAGAGAGAGAGAGACTGTGAGCAGGGAAGGGGCAGAGAGAGAAAGAGACAGAATCTGAAGCAGGCTCCAGGCGAGCTGTCAGCACAGAGCCCAAGGTGGGGCTCGAACTCACGGACCGCGAGATCAGGACGTGAGCCGAAGTCGAACGCTCAACCAACTGAGCCACCCAGGCATCCTAAACCTCCTTCTTGATCTGACTCCTCCTGAGGTACTGGTTGGTGAGGCTTAAGTCAAGTTGTCTCAGCCAGAAATCTGAGTACCAGACATGGCTCCTTCCTCACCTTCTCTCCCACACCTAGTCCCTCACTAGTTGGTTCTACCTCTTCAGTATCTTTCCTACCTGTTACTATTGCCCTAGCCTCACAACCACTTCCTGGTGCTGGCCTCTACCATCTGTTTGGTGGATGTCCACCAGGTCTCCTGGTGGATGTCCTCCCCTCTGTCACCCCTCCCAGTAGATTCTTCACAGGCCATGGGTTGGATCGTGTCCCTTCCCGGCTCATGCCCTGCTGTGCTCTCCACTGTCCTAGGGTGGTGTCCATACCCTCCTCTGGTTGACATGGCCCAGCTTTTGCCTTTCAGTGTCCTCTCCCACCATTCTCTCCTCACACTCTCAGGCCAGTCCCTGGAACTTATTTCAATTCCTGGGATTAAGCCCCAAGCTCTTTTCACCTCAGGCCCTGTCTGACAGCTCCTTCACTCCTGTCCCCACAGAGGCACAGAAGGACACATGTAGACTCCCTTCCTCTGCTTCTGGCCAGTTCCTCAGCCCCCACTGCCTTCAGGAGCCATGTCACCCAGGGATTCCCCTATTGGGGCACAGACCAGTGTTACTCTATGGGGTAACATATGTTGTACCTGCCTGATCCCGTGTCTGTGTTCCTCCCAGCACACCCTCCAGCTCACCTCTGGCCCTGCACAGTGTCTGCTGCATGCTAAACAGCATTTGGTTGAGAGAATAATTGGTTCACGTTCACTTTACATCTGAAGAGCCTGAATCGCTGAAGTTAGTTTGCCTAGACTTGGCATTTAAGCCCAGGTCCACAATACACATGATTTTTCAGGTCTAGCTGCTGAAGCACGGAGCTCTGAAGGAGAAAAATATCCAAAGGGCTCCTGCATGAACTCACCTCTGCACACCAAGCTTTACTTGGTTTATCATCTTGTAGACCTGGAGCATCTCAGAAGTGGTGGCAGTGACTGAATCGGTCTGTGTGGAAGCTGAATGTCTGTAATTGCTCAGGAGTTTTGTCCTCTCTCTCCCTGGGTTGTATGCAAGCGAGATGAGGTGTCACACAGACTACAATGTGAACAGAGGTGGAGCCACTGCAGTGTGGGGTCACCTGGTCATGTTGGTAATCATGTGCGGTGAGCCTTGTGCCTTGACTTTCAGTTTTTTTGGGCAATCGACAATCCCGAAGTCACCACCAAGTGAGAGAAAGAGCGAGGCTTTTCTCATTGTATTAAAGTGGAGGCCCCAGGGTGCAGTAGTTTAGGTTTCTGGGGCTTCCTGACCCCAGCTCTGGGTTCACTATCTCTGGTGTGTGGGAAGTTTCTTTTATGGTTGATATGGAGACTCTTGGTTGGCGGTGAGGAGCCAGGCTATGGGTGGCTGAGAGGGCCTGCTGCTAGGCTCTGAGGAGCAGAAAGGCTGCTTGTGTGTTAACAAGCATGTATTTAGTACTTTCTGTGTGGAAGGCCCAGCGGAGGTCTTGGAGGGAGAGGGAAGACAGAAGGGCACAGGGTTGCGGGGATGGACACACTCAGGTGCATTCTCATCCTGTCCCTTATTAGCTGTGTGCCTTTGGGTCATTGGCTTATGAGGCCTCCGAGCTTCTTGTCACCCTGTGAAATACAGGTGACAAGAACTTCACAAGCCTCTTAGGGTGCCTCTAGTGGCAGAGAACCTCACATAGGATATCATTGTGAGGTAGGATGAGCCACCCTTAACCCAAGTTAATGGTGGATGGTTAATCCAGTGGCCCCCTGGGGCCCCAATCCCCCATGCACTGCGTATCTCAGCAGCCTTACCTCTCCTCTTGGTCCCCAAATGGCCGCATTGTAGACCACAAGGTCCAGAGGCAGAAAAGCAGTCTCTTTCTTGTACTTCCTTTTAAGAGGGAGGAAAAGGCCTCGTGGGATCCCCCAGCAGGTTTTCCTCAGGTCTCAATGCCCAGAATTGCTACATTGGCCCATCCTACCCGACTCACTGCTAAGAACAATGGGGTTACCAGGATTGGCCGAGACACTCGTCTGTGGGGCTAGGCCTGCCCATTCCATCCACTAGCACCAGGCTTTCAAGGCTGAACAGACTTGGGGTGAGCAGCTGGTGGTGAACCATTCTCGGGGGCCAGAGTGCCCAGTGCGGCACCTGGAGGGGCAGCACAGACACAGGTGAGGTGCCACTTTCTGCCCTTTCCCTCCAGGAGCGCACAGACTTGAAAGGGGGAGACGGGTTACCCTGGAGGGCTAAATGGGCAGATGGAAACAGCACTGGCTCCTGCATTTCAGGATTCTAGGGGAGGTTTACCGCAATTCACCTCGCGTCACACCTCGGGGGGCGTGGGGGTGTCTGGCTGCGTCTGTATACTGGAGGACACTGGTTGTCCACAGAGAAGCCAAATGTGCTTGGTGAAGTGTCAGAAGAACAAAACTAAGCTTCCAAGCACAGTGCATGGACCTCGTCTGAGCAGCCTTTGTAGTTTTCCACCAAGTCCCGTCTGTGACCCCGTACCTCTTTCACTGCGGCCGCAGCCAATGAATCAAAACTTTTTGAAAGAAAATACCTAAACTGCTAATGCTTTAATCATCAGCATACATCTGTGTTTCTGTGCATTAGTAATTCTCACTTCATACTCTCCCAGTAGTAGGCCAGCCACCATCTTCTGACTTTTTTCAATGTCTCAATCTCTGTTCCCCCGGAGATGTTGAAAAGCAGCTCCGGCCGTGTTTCTCCAGAGCGCTTGTGCACCCTCTGCCTCTCACTGTCAGTTTTCAGAGCAGTGTAGCAGAAAGAGCACTGGTCTGGGAGTCTGAAGCTGTGTGTCCTTTTGATGGAGTCCCAATAGTTTATTTTTGCTTTTATTTCCCTTGCCTCAGGAGACATATTTAGAAGAATGTTGCTATGACTGAGGTCAAAGACCTCACTGCCTGTGTTCTCTTCTAGCATTTTTATGGTGTCAGGTCTCACATTTAGTTCTTTCATCTACTTTGAATTTATTTTTGTGTACGGTGTAACAAAGTGGTCCAGTTTCAGTCTCTTGCATGTGGCTGTCCGGTTTTCCTAGAACCATCTGTTGAAGAGACTGTCCTTTTAGCATTGGATATTTTCCCCTGCTTCATCAAAGATTAATTGACCATATAATTGTGGGTTTATTACTGGGTTTTCCTTTAAAAATTTTTTTTTAATGTTTGTTTATTTTTGAGAGAGAGAGAGACAGAAAGAGATACAGAGTGCAAGTGGGGGAGGGGCAGAGAGAGAGAGGAAGACACAGAATCTGAAGCAGGCTCCAGGCTCTGAGCTGTCAGCACAGAGCCCGATGTGAGGCTCAAACCCACAAACCTTGAGATCATGACCTGAGCTGAAGTCAGATGCTTAATAGACTGAGACACCCAGGCACCCCTCTGCATTTTCTATTCCATTCCACTGATCTATGCATCTGTTTCCATGCCAGCACCATACTGTTTTGATGATTACAGCTTTGTAATATAACTCGAAGTCTGTATTGTGATGCCTCCGGCTTTGCTTTTGTTTTTCAAGATTGCTTTATCTATTTGGGGTCTTTTGTGGTTCCATATAAATTTTAGGATTTTTTGGTAATTGTGCTCTTGCAATAGAATTAAAATTTATATATATAAAAAAGAGGCCACGTGTCCTGGTTTTGTCCGTGTTGCTAATGTGCCATGTGATTCAGGTGAGTCTGTAACCTCTGAGGGGTGACATGTTTCCATCTCAGGCCCATGCAGACACTGTCGATCAATCATGGCTTTCTTCTCCTCTCTGCCATGGGCCTACACTCAGTCTCAGAATCCTTTTCCCTACAGGTAAGCTGCGATTGCTGACGGGGCTATCTCAGAGGATACTTGAGATGCAACTGGTTTTCTGTCCCGGAACTAGTAATCCCCGGGGCCTTATAGTTTTATAATTTCTCTGTAGTATACTGGATAAAAGCTGATGTTTCCTACCCTGTCATGCTCTACCTACTTTTTAGAGAGCCTTATGAAAATGCCATTGGAACCCCTATTCCTATAGGACCTGTTATTATCAATGGCTATTACAGAGGGGGGATTGTGCCAGGAGTGACTGCTTTGGTCTTGTTCAGTGAGAAATCACCAGCATCTAGCCCAGTGCCTGGAACATAAGAAGATTCAGCTATTTGTGGGATTGAATGAATGATACAGTATGGGGGTGGTGGTCTGTGTGAGAAAGTATGCCTTTCTCTTGTCTCTGTAAGAGGGATCCTGGGGACTGGATTTATGTTTTGGAAAAGAAAGCTGCTTCCTTCCTTCTTACAGATATTATTAGAATTGTAAAAGTCTCTGGATTTCTTCTCTGTGAATTTGCATTTTGGCTTTCAAAGCCTTAGAAGTAGAATTCAAAGTAAAGCTTCAGCCTAGGAGAT
This sequence comes from Herpailurus yagouaroundi, assembly GCF_014898765.1. NCBI lineage: Eukaryota > Metazoa > Chordata > Mammalia > Carnivora > Felidae > Herpailurus > Herpailurus yagouaroundi. Next base: position 46,232,773 of record NW_024412391.1, read on the forward strand.
GAGGCAGCTTTATTGGGGCTGGGCCTGGGGATTTTTAGGTGCTTTAGGAGAGGAGCCTCTTTTCCCGCTGGCTGCCCTGGTCCCCAGCAGCAGCCCCAGCTCTGAGTTTCACTTCTCTGCCGGCATCCCTGCCTGCTACTTCTTAGAGGCTCCTGCCTGGTCTTGTCTCTCAGTCAGCTCCCATTCTGTATCTGTGTAGCTATTTCTTAATTGCTTTGAGGGTCCACCTCCTGACTGAGGGCTCACCGCATGAAGCACCCTGAAAATTGTCTGCATGTGTTTGACCCTCCTGGGAAGGGTTCTTGATTGGGCTTTCCTGCCAACAGTGGAAGAAAAGAAACATTTGCAGACAGGTGCAGTGTGGTCACTGTATGTAAGCCCTCATTAAATATAAGCTTCATAGCCAGTTCTCATTTTACAGATGTGCAAACTGAGGCTCAGAAGAGGTAATAACCCAGTGAATAGGAGATAAAGCTAGAAACCATCTCCAGAAGGAGTACAGGTGTCTGTGTTGACACAGAGCGGCCTGCTACACAGAAGTAGGATGATCCTTCAGGAGAATGGGTGCAGGGAGGGTCCAGCAAGTACACTGAGTGAAGAAAAGGCACTCTTCTCCCCATTTAGTGTTACTTCCCTTCACTTGCCTCTGGATGTGTTTCTTTGGGTCTAACCCTTGGAAGAGTGATTATATGGTATCTCCATCTCGATAGCCTTCTTTTCTTGCTTTCATATTGTCCCCCAGGAAGAAAAAGGAACCTTGGGCTGTCCTTAAAAGTATGTGTGAAGAGGACAGAGAACATCTGGCTGTTCATTTTCTTACAGGAGAGCTTTTGTCTCCTTCCTCCTATCTATGGACATTGATCTCTGGCCGGACTGGGGAAGAGAAAGTTTTTTTTTTTTAATTTCTTTATTGAGGTATAATTGACACATCATATTACATTAGTTTCAACTCTATAATGTAATGATTCAATATTTGTATACATTGCTAAATGATCACTATAATAAGTCTAGTTAACAGCTGTCACCGTATGTAATTATAAATATTTTTTTCTTGTGGTGAGAACTTTGAAGATGGGCTCTTCTAGCAACTTTCATATATGCAATATAGTGATCCCCCTTACCTGTGGGCAGTATGTTCCAAGACCCCAGTGGATGCCTGAAACTGTGGATAGTACCTAACTCTGTGTATAATACATTTTTCCTATGTATATGTACCTATGATAGAGTTTAATTTATCCCTTAAATGCTTAATTTATAAAGAATAATAAAATAGAACAATGTTCTGTAATAAAAGTTATGTGAATGTGGTCTCTTTCTCTCTTTCAAAATATCATATCTTATGTACTGTACTCACCCTTATGATGATGATGATAATGATGTGAGATCGTAAAATGCCTGTGTGATGAGATGAGGTGAGGTAAGGTGTACGATGTAGGTACTGTGATGTAGCCTTAGGCTACTCTTGACCTTCTGATGATTCATCAAAAGGAGGATCATCTTCTTTCAGATGATGGCTGACCACGGGTTGTTGAGACTACACATAAGGGGGGGGCCTACTGTACAGTGTTACTAACTATAGTCCCTATGCTGTACATTACATCCTCATGACTTATTTATAACCGGAAATATATACCTTTTGCCCCCCTTCACCCATTTTATCCACCACCAAGCTCCCACCTCTGGCAACCGCCAATCTGTTCTCTGTACCTATGAGTTCTTGTTTTTGTTTATTTTTCTGTATTCCGTAGATCATACTGTATTTATCTTTCTAAATCTGGCTTATTTCACTTAGCACAGTGTCCTCAAGGTCCATCCATGCTGTCCCAAATGGCAAGATTTCATTCATTTTTATGGCTGCATAAAATTCCATTGTATGTATGTACCACATTTTCTTCATTCGTTCATTAAAGGGCACTTAGGTTATTTCCACATCTTGGCTGTTGTAAATAATGCTGCATTGAATGTGGGAGTGCATATACATTTCAATCCAGTGTTTTGTGTCCTTTAGGTACTCAGAAGTGGAATTGCTGGATCATATGGTAGTTTTATTTTAAATTTTTGAGAACTCTGCATGTGGTTTTCACAGTGGCTGCACCAATTTACATTCCTACCAACAGTACATGAGGATTCTCTTTTCTCCACATCCTTGGCAACACTTGTTATTTCTTGTCTTTTTGAAAGCAGCCATTCTCAGGTGATATCTCATTTTTTTTTAAGTTTATTTATTTATTTTGAGAGAGAGTGTGCGTGCATGTGCATGTAGGAGGGGAGAGGTAGAATCCCAGAGCCCACATGGGACTCAATCCTGACATAGGGCTCAATCTCTTGAGCCATGAGATCATAATCTGAGCTGAAATTAAGAGTCAGATGCTTAATTGACTGAGCCATCCAGGCGCCCCTCACTGTGGTTTTGATTTGCATTTCCCTGACGATGAGTGATGTTGGCCATTCTTATATCTTTTTGGGAAAAATGTCTATTCAGATCTTCTGCCCATTTTTTAAATTGGATTTTTTTAAACTATTGAGTTGTATGAATTCTTTATGTATTTTGGCTGATAACCCCTTATCAAATATATGATTTGCAAATATTATTTCTCTTTCAGTAGGTTGCCTTTTCATTTTGGTGATGGTTTCTTTTGCTGTGCAGAAGTGAAAACTAAAGTTTGATGTAGTCTCACTTATTTTTACTTTTGTTGTTTTTGCTTTTATTTTTGCTTTTGGTGTCAGATTAAAAACATCATCAGCAAGCTCAATGTCAAGGAACTTACTACTTACATTTTCTTCTAAGAGTTTTATGGTTTTAGGTGTAATATTCAAGTCTTTAATTCACTTTGAGTTAATTTCTGTGTATGGTGTAAGACAGTGGTCCAGTTTCATTCTTTTGCATGTGACTGTCTAGTTTTTTCTCCACACCATTTATTGACTGTCCTTCCCCATTGCATATTCTTGGCTCCTTTGTGATAAACTAATTGACCATATGTGCATAGGTTTATTTCTGGGCTCCTTATTCTGTTCCATTGATCTGTGTCTGTTCTTATGTCAGTACCATACTGTTTTGATTCCATTGCTTTGTAATATGGCTTGAAATAAGAGATTATGATGTCTCCAGCTTTGTTTTTTCTCAAGTTTGCTTTGGCTATTTGGGGTCTTTTGTGCTTCCATGCAAATTTTAGAATTGTTTGTTCTATTTCTGTGAAAAATGCCATTGGTATTTTGATTGAGATTGTGTCAAATCTGTAGATTGCTTTGGGTTGTATCTTAACAACGTTAATTCTTCTAATGAGCACAAACTATCTTTCCATTTATTGGTATCTTCAATTTCTTTGATCAGTGTCCTATAGTTTTCAGTGCACAAGTCTTTCACTTCCTTGGTTAAATTTACTCCTAGGTATTTTATTCTTTATGATGTAAGTGTAAATGGTATTGTCTTCTTAATTTCTCTTTTGATTATTTGTTACTAGTGTAAAGAAATGCAGCAGATTTCTGTATACTGCTTTTATGTCCTGCAACTTTATTGAATTTGTGTATTCTAATGGTTTTTTGGTGGAGAGTTTAGGGTTTTCTGTATGTAATATCATGTCATATGCAAATAGTCACAGTTTTTCTTTTCTTATTTGGATGTGTTTTGATTCCTTTTCTTGCTGAATCGCTCTGGCTAGGATTTCCAATACTATGTTGAATAAAAGTGGTGAGAGTGGGCATCCTTGTCTTGTTCTTGATCTTAGAGGAAAGCCTTTCATATTTTCACTGTTGAGTTTGAGGTTAGCTGTGGGCTAGTCCTATACAGCCTTTTATGTTGAGGTATGTTCTTTCTATACCTACTTTGCTTTGTCAAGAGTTTTTGTCATAAATAGATGTTGAATTTTCTTTTTCCGCATCTATTGAGATGGTCATATGATTTTTATCTTCATTTTGGTGTATCACATTGATTTGCAGATGTTGAACCAGCCTTGAATCCCTGGAGTAAATGGCACTTTGTCATGTCGTATTATCCGTTTAATACATTGTTGCATGGGCGCCCAGTGGCTTAGTCGGTTAAGTGTCCCACTTTGGCTTAGGCCATGACCTTGCAATTAGTGAGTTTGACCCCGGTGTCAGGCTCTGTGCTGACAGCTCAGAGCCTGGAGCCTGTTTCAGATTCCGTCTCCCTCTCTCTCTGCCTCTTCCTCATTCACCCTCTGTCTCTCTCTCTCTCTCAAAAATAAATAAACAATAAAAAAATGAAAAAGGAGTGCCTGGGTGGCTCAGTTGAGTGTCCGACTTTGGCTCAAGTCATGATACCACGGTTTGTGAGTTTGAGCCCCGGGGCATCAGGTTCTGTGCTGACAGCTCAGAGCCTGGAGCCTGCTTCAGACTCTGTCTCTCCCTCTCTCTCTCTGCCCCTCTCTCATTCAAAAATGAATAAATGTTAAAAAAATACATTGTTGAATTTGGCTTGCTAATATTTTATGAGGGTTTTGTGTCTGTGTTCATCAGGGATATTTGTCTTACCTCTCTTGTGGCCTCCTTCTGTTTTTTGTATCAGGGTAATGCTGGCCTCATAAAAGGAGTTTGGAAGCATCCTCTCCTTTTTAATTTTTTGGAAGGATTTAAAAAAATTTTTTTAATGTTTATTTTTGAGAGAGAGAGAGAGAGAGACAGACAGAAAGAGTGAGAGCAGGGGCAGTGCAGAGAGAGAGAGGGAGACACAGAATCCGAAGAGGCTCCAGGCTCTGAGCTGTCAGCACAGAGCTTGAAGTGGGGCTTGAACTCATGGACCGCGAGATCATGACCTGAGCTGAAGTTGGAGGCTCAATTGACTAAGCCGCCCAGGCACCCCGGAAGGATTTTTGAGAAGGATTAACTAATTGTTTTTTGAACATTTGGTGGAGTTCATCACTGAAGCTGTTTTTTCCTGGGCTTTTGTTTTTTGGGAGGTTTTTGATCACTGATTCAATCTCCTTACTAGTAATAGATGTGATCATATTTTCTATTTCTTCATGATTCCAGTCCTGCTGGAGAGAGATTTATTCCAACCATGCATTTTAGAGTTTATGTGATAAATTATTCATCTATCCATCACCTGGTGGGTAGGATAGGCATGGAGGTAGGGGTAGGGTACTCTGGTTGGGTAGGTACAGAGGGTACTCTGTCCTCCAGGGGCTTACAGTTTGTCCAGAGGTCTTTTTAAATAAGAAACATTTTTTGAATAATTGGTGTGTTCATGTGGTTTAAATGTTACAAATCAAAAGAGAAAAGGGAAGGAGTGTCCTTCCGATCTTCCAGCCATCTAGTTCCCCACTCAAGCGGTAATTACTGTGAATACTATCTTCTTTTTCTGAAGACATTCTGTCCATGTTATTCAGTGGCTCATAATGGGGTCCAGGGGTGGTGGAGCTAATTTAGACAACCTGGGGAAGGTTTTCTAAGGGCACGTTGCCGCAGCCATCAGGCAATGGGGTCAGGGAGGGTCAGGGAGAATGAGCAGGCAGAGATATTCTGAAGATTCCTGGAGGACTTGGGTATAACCCCCCTTCCAGCCCTACCTGTGGGTCTAGCTAGACAGGCAAGATCTTTACATGTGGAAGTGGACATACTAATACAAGAGTTTGCTAGAGAGGAAGGTCACATTCTGGTACAGCCAGAGGGTGCCCTCGCCCAGAGGGGCAAGAAAGCAGCGGTGGGTCTGCTGTGGCTGGGGGGTTGGGAGGCTTTGTGAAAAGTTACCATCTACAACCTTTCTGGACCTCCATATTCCTCATTTATGAAACTGCTAATCTAGGGTTTTAAACTTTCTTTCCCCTTGAATCCGTGTAGTGGTCTGGAGGAACCCATAAACATCTTTAAATGTGTACATGAAACATGGAGGGTTTTAATGTAAATGGATTACACTGAAACCTGATGGTTTCCCCACTTGGTGGGCCCAGAGTATCCCTGTTGCACAGGGATCTATGCTCTGGGGAGGCCATGGCCATGTTGTGGCCCCCAGGAGCTGCTCTGCATCCTGAGCTGCTTGCTGCCTGCTGGTGGTAACTAGGAAAGGACATGGGGAAAATTCCCTCTGAGCTGGCTTTGCAAAGAGTCCAATGAGGAATCCATTTCCCCCTGATAATCAGCTTCCCCTCTGTCTACACCAGGTCTTCTGTTCTCACTGAAGATGAGTAGGTCTGTGTGGTGTTGGTTTTCCAAAAGGTGGCAGCACTGTTCTGGGAAACAATCCCCAGATGGGTGGGGAGGGCCTGCCCTCGCAGCCCTGCCTGTGTAGCTCAGTGGAGTATTTGTGAGTCAGCCTGCGTGGGTCTTGTCCATAGTACTAACCTCCCCACTCAGCTGAGTCTCTCAGCTTTAGAGATGGACCCTGGCCAAGCCCTGGCTTCTGTTCTTATCTTGTGGTGGGGTTAACCCCGCAGGGGCCACTCTGAGGGCCACTAAGCCTCACAGGTGCGTGGCTGGATGGGCACACGTCCAAGGACTGGACCACCATCAGATGCAAAAGAAAGTTACGGTCCTGCAATGGACTTTGCTCCCTTTTGCTTCTGGTGTTTGGTGTGGGAGTTCTGGAGGGAGGTAGGCATTTTAAGCAATGCAGTCTTGGACAGTTTAGGCTGATTTTTTTTCTCTCCAAATAATTTTACATTGGCTAAGACAGCATCAAGCATTTGGTGGATCTGTTTAAGGCATGTGGTAGTGCAGTGATTTCTGGTGTGCCAGAGTCCCTTCAGACTCTGGGTGGCCTTCCATTGTCCCTCTGCTGTGAGTTCTGGGGTTTGGAAGCTGGAAGTTGCTGCTTCTGATGTGTGTGTTCACATGGGCTTGGTTCAGTACCTGAACTGTAATTGAAGCAGCTGATTTTCAAGAATCTGCTAGAAGATGAAATTGTCTATACAGTCAGAGTAGAGCATCAGAAGGGCCTGGTTCAAACGTATGTTCTGACTGGTGGATACACTGGTTCTCCTCTTCCAAGTCTGTGCCTCTAGAACCTGAACACAATCTTGGGAGGATTTACCTCTACATATCATTCTTTAAACTACACTGCTAACCCTCCATTTCCTCCATCTTCTATGTGTTCTTTCACACAGAGATGCACATATATATATATGTATATGTATATATATGTATATGTACATATATATGTATATATATACATATATATATATACACACACACATTTGAATGTTCATTAAGGCAAAGAGACAGAGAAGCAAAAAAAAACCCACAAGTTTTATTCATCCATTTTTTCCAAAATTATATATGACTCCCTGCTATGTACTAGGCATTGTCCTGATAGTAATTGGAGGGCACAGTCCCTACTTGCATGGAGTTTAGGGGGAGGAGGCAGATAATGTACAAATAAACAAATGTGCTAGAAAAGTATTAAGTGTAAATATGCTCTCCAGATAAGTGGTCTCAGGATGTGACAGTGTGACAGAGTTGTTACCGTGCACAGGGTGATCAGGAAATGCCTGCCACTCCTGAGGAGGTGACTAGCATCAGCAAGATGTAGGAATTGGGACATGGCATTAAGGCTGTGGGGCAGGCACTCGCCTGTTGTGTTTAAGGCATGGAGAGAAAGCTGGAAGGTGGGATTGGCCATGGGCAGGGGCCGGATCACAGGATGTGATGTAGTCACTGAAGGTTTCTAAGCAAGTGAGTGAGAAAGTGCCTCCAACCCAATTAAATGACTCATATTCCCTTCAAGTGCATACATTGGGGTTTATTTTGGGCACCTCAGTAGAAGAACACCAGAAGGTAGTGGGAGCCAGCTGGAGTTCGTGTGGCATTTAACTCTGTGTTCACTGCATGTCCTCTCCTCTAGACCCCACACTAGCCCCCTCGAGTAGAGCACTGTTCCCATCCATCTATATAAGAAAAGCAAGGTGTGAAGGTAGAGTAATTAGCCAGCTGGAGGGGCAGAGCTTGAATTTGAACCCCACGGGCTGGGCTCCAAGTCCCTGTTTCATTGGCCTTCCTGGAATGGACCCCTGGGCAGCTTTTTGTAGTTGTTGTCAATTTTTTTTATTACTTAATTAAAAAAAAAAAACCATGATTTATTTATTTGTTTATTAATTCTGCACCCAGCATAGGGCTCCAAGTCATGACCCGAAGGTCAAGAGTCACACACTCCTCCTACTGAGCCAGCCAGGCCCCATATTACTTACTTAATATGTGTGAAATGTTGTTATAATTTGCATTTCTTTGACACTACTGAGATTGAGCAGCTTTTCATGTATCTTTACTTTTTTTGTTATAAAATACATATAACCTAAATTCTATCATTTTAACCATTTAAAAATGTTTATTTTTGAGAGAGAGAGGGAGAGAGAAGGCAAGTACGTGCATGCACAAGCAGGGGAGGGGCAGAGAGAGGGAGAAAGCGAGAATCCCAAGCAGGCTCTGCACTCAGTGCAGAGCCTGATGTGGGCCTTGAACTCAGGAACCGTGAGATCACGACCTGGGCTGAAATCAAGCGTCGGACACTTAACCGACTGAACCACTGAGGTGCCCCTATCATTTGAACCATTTTTAAGTGTACAGTTCAGTGGCATTTCTAGAACTTTTTGTCACTTTCAAATAGAAACTGTGTAGCCATCAAGCAAGAACTCCTCATTCTCCTTCCTCCCAGCCCCTGGTAACCTTGAATCTACTTTCTACCATGATGAATTTGCCTAGTCTAGGTATTTCATATAGGTAGACTCATCTGATATTTGTCCTTTTTTGTCTGGCATATTAGACTTAGCATACCATCTGCAGGGTTGGTTCATGAGGCGGCATGCATCAGAACATTATTCCTTTTTGTGGCTGAATAGTGTCCCATTGTGTGTACATACCACATTTTGTCTGTCTATCCGATGGTGGAGTTTCTACCCGGGACAGCTTTTCACATGGAGACAGGACCTTACCAACTACTCACTCCTGTTCTGAGGATACTTTCTGAACCCTGGAGAATCTGTGTTTGCCCCACGTCAGGGTGACCCTTACCTGTGTGTGGTTAGAGGTGCTGCTGAATTTTTTAAAGGTAACTAACCTTGAATTATTTAAAAAGCTCAAGATGAACACTGTAACTGTTGCTGTGTCAATATGGACTCTCCTTAGGTTCTTTCCTGTCCACCTCATAGATGCATCGTGTCAGAGGAGAACTCTGCAAGGGTTATTTCATTGTTTACTTCTAAGCCTGAAATCTGTCTCCTGTACATGGAAAATTTAGCTTGTCCTGGAAATTCTCCAGAGTAGCCACATAGGAGCCCCAAGTCTGTGCTGGGGGGACCCTGAGCAGGCCATGTCTACCTGACTTCGGTTTCCTCATTTGTAAAATGGCATGAAACTCCTCCTAAGAGATTCTGTGTCCTTCCCAGACAGGTTAAGAAGCTCCTTTTTATTTCAAATCCAGTTTCTTCCTTGCTGTGGGAAGCCTGACCCTCTCTCCTCTCTAAGGAACTGGTCAGCATTCCCCCCCATAATCCCACATTTCCTGTGATGGCTGCAGGCCCTCAGCCATTGATGAAATGGTGAAACCGACTTTCCAGGGTGGAAAACTGGTGGATTTCAGCCCCTGCACTAGTTGGGTTTCTTTTCTTCGTCCTTGACAACCACTGATGCTGTTCAGTAGGGAGCCCCCTGCCCGCCCAGGCAGCCTTTCTCTGGATGCCTGGAAGCTCCTGGGTGGCCTTGGGAAGTTTGAGTTGAGTCTTTCTGGATGAACTGCCCCCTCTCTCGTGTCCAGGAAAGAAGCAATGCTGGTTGTTACCTGCATACTCTTGAGCCGCCGGCTGTGTGAGAGAAGATCCATTTGCTGCATCGATCTCCCCTGAGGCAGAAGGCCACTCACGGCCAGTTTCCCTTTTCAGAGCAATAAATCTGGGAAATCCTGTGCTGCAGCAGGTGCTGGAGAGGAAGAATGAAGTCCTGTGCGTCCTGACACAGAAGATAGTGACCACGCAGCAGTGTGTGATCTGGGAGCACGTTCAGGTGGAGGAGCAGTGCGGCGGCATGGTGGGGATCCAAACAAAGGTGGTGCAGGTGCGTGACTGCCCCGGGGTGGAGGCACCCGGGCTGGAAGTCTTGGTCATCGCGGCCCGGGTCAGGGGGCTCTTGGGGTTGTGTCTTTGTTTGTCAGGCCTCTTCTGTAGTGAGCTAATAGAAACCCAACTCAAATTGGCTTAAACAAGAAATAATGTATTGGCTCGTGTAACTGAAACATGCAGGGAAATCTGAGTTCAGTTGCTGCTAGAAGGGAAATTGGGCAGATGGTGTATGCTGCCTCCCCTGGGGTAGAGTCCCTGTCAGGTAGGTGCTCTCCTTGTGGTGTGGTGGCTCCGTGCTGCCATCCCAGGGGAATGTGCTTCAGGGCCGGCTCTCACGATCGTCACTTGTACCCATTTCTGAAGCAGACCCAAGGCCAGGGCAACACAACCCTCGGAATGGCCAGGTGCCTTTCCCAAAAGAAAATGGGTCAAAGGAGTACTGGTCAGGGCAATGCACAGATAGCTACCAGAGCCTCTCGGATCCAGAGGTCTCAAAATGACCACTTTGGGATCGCTTGCCTCAAATTCTTCGTGGACTGAGCTAGGGAAGGTAAAGAGCAGTACAGGTGTCTATACACAGAAAAACAGATGCTTCTGGATTAAAATAGAAGCAGTCTTATTACCAGGCTGATCCCTGAGCCAGTACTAGACTTCTGTGGAACAGGAAGCTGTCAACCCCAAACTGTTTCTTCCACAGTCTACCATGGTGTCTGATGACCTATTCTCAGAGATTGGTTTCTTGGAGTGACTTTTGACTTTTTCCAGAGGACCTGGGAAAGTTGTATTTGGAAGGAGGTGGAGACAGAGGTTGGGTCTGGAGGTGGACTCTCGTTGGGGCAGGAAGGCTGGATAGAAGCGATGAAGGAGGGGCCTGACGGGAGGCGGCTTTGGCCAGCCCTGCCAGTGTTTCTGCCTGTGGTGACCCCACTACAGGCCTGGCGCCTGCCTGGAAATCAGGAAGCTGGCTGTCCTCCCACCAACTGGGATCAAGCTGCTAAAAGGGGTCTCTGATCTCCAGTGTTGAGGCAATGATCTCCCCAGGCCGTCCTGGGAAGGGGTCATATTTGTAACAGTGTTGGAAGGACAGAGCTCTGCTGCCTGACCACTTGGCGTCCCCTGGAAATCCTCTCATGCCTCCAGCACCTCCCCTGGGCTTATTTAGCAGCCAGTGTGCCAGCCACAGGGGTCTGGAATGATGCCCCTGGGGAGGTCCTTGCTCTTAGCTAGTTCTCCCAGTCAGGCACTGACATTGTTTGGGATTGTCATCATTGTCCCGGGCTGTCACAGTGGTTACCATAATCCTCCGTGAGGGAAATGACAAGTTACCTTGCTCATTTATCTGTTTTATTCAGCACTGTCGACCTAGTCTCATTATCCCCCACACTCTGGAATCTCATTCCACAGAATTTGGCCATTTACTTCCCAATATGTGCATCACATCATGAGGCCCACAAGGATCACATCCTTACATCTGCTGATTGGCTCCTATTTTTCCACTTGGTTCCTTGGGCATTTGCTCAATGTTTTTGTGTGCAAGGCCCAAGGCTGGCCACAGTGGGGAGGCAGAGAGAAGCCTGGGGAAGTCTGAGCTCATGGGGGCAGCCTGTGCTCTCACTCACAGGTGTCAGCAAAGGAGGATGGGAGTGTCATCAAGGACACCAACGTGGTGCTGGAGATCCCGGCTCCCACCACCATAGCCTACGGCGTCATCGAATTGTACGTGAAACTGGATGGCCAGTTTGGTGAGTGCCGCCTCCTGCCCTGGGTGTTAGGGGAAAGAGATGGGAAGTGTGGGGATGACAAGTGTGGATGAACTTTCACCAGCACGGCACAGGATCTATGCTGTGGGCATGCCATCAAACAGACTGTGGATTGGCCCTGGTGCCATGGTGTCCGTGAGGCAGGCTGTGGATGTCGCTGAGCATTAACTCTCCATCTCTGGAATGGGAAAGGCATTCCCTCACCGAGCTGTGGTCAGGATTACATGGGATGAGGCATGTGAAGTGCCTGGCATAGTGGTTGTTTATTAACAGCCTCAGCTGTTAATAATACTGTCAGCATCCCACCTTCCTTCCCCCAACATGAAGCCAAAAATGCTCCACTTGACCTTGCTCTGTTGATCACCAGTGTGTTCAAAGCTGGGAGATCCTGGTCATTGCATCATTTGAAGAAAACAAGGGCTTTAGCATAGCTCATGTTTGCCGATCTTAGACGCTCATGGCTCCTTCTTCCTGCTCTTCCTGAGAAGAGGTTGTGTCGAACCTAAGAAAGCTGACCACTTCTTGGGGACATGAATGAATAAATGTAACATAATAATTGACTTTTTAAGGTATGGTAATGGTATAGTTATGTTTATAAAAAAAAAAGAGTCTTCTGTTAGAGATTATACTGAAGTCTTCACAGATGAAATGGTAACATGTCTGTGGATTGCTTCAAAAATAGTCCAGGTGGAATGTAAAGGGTGTATGCGTGGGGTCGGAAGAGGTAAAGAACAATTGTTGAAGCTGGTCAGTGGGTACGAGGAGGTTCGTTGTATTGTACTACTCTATTCTTGCGCCATTTCACGTTTTCCATAATGAAAAGTTTTAAAAGGTGTTCCTTGATACACCATGCACATATCTCTTGGTGTCCCCTGTTCTTCTCCTGTTTGTTCTCTGAAGTGGCAGGTTAGGGAAGAGGAAGTTGTCCAGGAGGCAGCTTTTTGTGTGCACTTGGCCCACAAGAGTTAACTATGGCATTGAGCTACAAGTACAGGCACTTAGAACACTGATGGTCCTTACCTGACAGTCACAAGCTCCTGGGCATGTGAGGAGCCAAAGAAGAGATGCGTGAGGCCCGGAATGCAATGGTGGAGCCTCCACTTTCTTTTCACACATGGAGCAGCCTGCATTTCAGGGAGGTGACACAGAGCGAGGGTGTCAGGTTTTTAGACATCGTTCTGCAGAGGCTCCTTAGGAATGCATGAACTATCAGAAATACCAAGAATTGTGACCTACAGGCTTCAGGCCATGGTTCCAGATTTGTGTCCTTGTTTGGCATTTTTATGATTTTATTCTGTCTCTTTGGAAGTCTTCTACCTGAACAAGATTGTCGCTCCTGTTTTTGTTATCAGCATGTTACCACATGCACTTACGTGACTCCAGCCCAAGATGTTTAGGCCCGGTTATCCTGTCCAGATGGGTTGGTAGTCGAGGGGTCACATTTATAAGCCTTTGGAAAACTTGGCCTGCACCCAAGGATGCCCGTGAGTGCTCTGAGGACCTTTGGTGGCCGAGACCAGGCTGGGGCTACCACTCAAGTCTGTGGGGCCTGTGGGGATCCCCTTCCTGTTTCTCTGAGGAGATGGCAGTGCCCTGCCACTTGCAGCTCTGGTGGGGCACCTGCAGAGGGCCTCTCTTTCTCAGACAAGATTGGAAAGACACAGCCTTGTCTGGCTGGCTCTCCTGTTTACATTTCAATTTCCAGCCTTTTATCTTGGCTGGCTTCTGCTGTCTTTGAAAATATGCTCCTCTTTGTGCTGTTGAGAAGAGGTCCCCAGGGGGAATCGTGGAGGTTCTTTTGGCTCACTTCCCACACCCCGGCCTAGGAAGCCCCGCTCCATTGCCCTTTCCCACTGCCGAATCTGTGCCTGTGCAGCCTGGTGGCCAGGCCGACTTTCTGTGCGACTCATAGCCTGATTTTAAAGCCAGTTTTGCTCCCCCGTGCCTTTCCCCCCATCTGTGTTCCACAGAATATTCTGATCTGGCTTCATAAACATAGATTTGCAGGGGCCAGAAGGGCCCTTAAGAGGCTGCCTGATGTCTCCTCCCCACCTTCTGAGAGGGAATACATTGGACAAGGATCCTGTTTGTCCTCTGAAACTTTATGTGGAGGCCGACTCCTCTGAGTCCCTTGTGGGGGGCACCATGTGGCCTGTCGTAGCCAAGAGATTCTCTCATCCATGACCCCTTCCTTCACCAATAGCTCTCCTCTTATAGCCAATCATAGACGTCGTTTTATGGTTTTGAACTTTAGCCTTGTACTTCGTACAATTAGGCATTATGCCAGTGTCCTTTCAGTGCATACTTCTGATTGGATGCCCTGTGGACATGAACCTGTGCCCCTGACTCAGCCTCGGTCAGCGCACTTGTCTGCAGGTCTACTGGCCCCAATAGCATTTCCCCACCAAGTCCTGCCACACACTCTTAATTGGCTTCCCCGCTTCTGTGAATCTTTCCCCATCTGTTCCATCCTAGCAGTATAACTAATATGATTCTTTAAAAATAAAAATGTGGTCATTTCACACACCTGCGTAAACACCCTTCAAGGGCTCCCTTTGTCCCAAGACAAAGTCTGCATTTCAGGTGTGTTGTGGTCTGGCCCCAACAGGTGTCTAGCCTTCCTTCTAATCTCTAATCTCCAGATGCTGCTGATGTAGCCATCTGGCCAGAGTTAACCCACTGTCTAGGAACACTCGTCTGGCCCTTATTCCAGAGCCCCATGACTGTCTGTGTGCTCTCTGCCCTCTTTGTCCAGCTAATTCTTACCAAAACTTTAGGAGGCTCCTTAGACACTCCTTAGACACTGGTTCTCTCTCTGCTCTTGCCATTTTGGCTTCAGGGACCTGTGCACCTCCTCCAGTACCCCTATGCTACGTCTGTTCCCACTCGTAACATACTTACTGTTGAGGCCTGGACTATAGTCCTTTTGTGTCACTGGCTCTTGGCACAGTGCCCAACACTGAAAACAATGAAAGAATTGGCAGTGTCTCCAGGGGTCTGTGCATGTGTATAGGCAAGAGTGGTGCTGATGCCATAGACTCCTAAATTACCAGCTGGGGGGCCTGCCTGGCTCTTGGCAGGATTTGAGCCTATGTTAATTGTCATGGTGGCTATCTTGGAGGAGCAAGGTTAACACCTGAAGCCTGGTTCACATTCATCTGCCTCAGTGCCTGGTGCCAAGGGCACAATGAGTCAGGGGTACCCCAGATGCCCACTGAGTGTGGGTTGGATGAGTGCATAAATGAAGGATTGTTTCATTTGTCTTTAGATAGCCATTTGATTTTTGTCATTAGTACCCACAAGCAAGTAAAAATATGTGCTAATCCTCATGCCATCCACATTTTAATTCTGTAGCCTGTGCTTAAGTACACAAATGATTTAATAGAAGCATAAGGGGCACCTGGGTGCCTCAATCAGTTAAGCGTCCGACATTGGCTCGGATCATGATCTCACGGCTTGTGGGTTCCAGCCCCATGTCAGGCTTCTGTGCTAACAGCTCAGAGCCTGGAACCTGCTCCGGATTCTCTCTCTCTCTCTCTCTCTCTCTCTCTCTCTCTCTCTCTCTCTCTGAGCCCCTCTCCCACTCACACTCTCTCAAAAATAAACATTAAAAAAATTTAAATAGAAAGATAAAAAGAGCCCTAATTCATGAGTGCATTTGCTATTTTTGCTTTTTTTTTTTTAATTTTTTTTCAATGTTTATTTATTTTTGGGACAGAGAGAGACAGAGCATGAATGGGCGAGGGGCAGAGAGAGAGGGAGACACAGAATCGGAAACAGGCTCCAGGCTCTGAGCCATCAGCCCAGAGCCTGACGCGGGGCTCGAACTCACGGACCGCGAGATCGTGACCTGGCTGAAGTCGGACGCTTAACCGACTGCGCCACCCAGGCGCCCCTATTTTTGCTTATTAAGGACATAATAACATCACATAACTGTTACCTTAGGTTCTTAAATATGGACATATTTAAGGAAATATTTTATTATTTAAAAAAAACTTATTATGGAAAATTTATATATGTTCAAAAGTAGAGATAATACTATGAACTCCCATGTACCAGCTTTCATAACTGGGTTGATTTGTGTTTCATCTACAACTTGACCACCTCCCTCCATCCCATTCAATAATTTCCAAACAAATCCTAGGCATTGTATTGCTCTATCTATAAATACTTCAGTATATCTGAAGATGAGACTTTTTTTTTTTTTTTTTTAAAGACAAGTTTGCCTTTATACAGATTCATGGAGACTGTATTTATTTGAGTCTGGTCTTTTCACTCAATATGTTTGTAAGATTCACTTATACAATTGCAGAAATCAGAAATTCACTTTTAATTGTTGAGTATTATTTTATTTATTAATGAATAAAAGACAAGACTTGAAACTACAACCACATACCACTCGTATACTTATATTGTCAATAATACTTTAATATCAGTTCAATCAAATCAAATTTATTAATCAAATTCAAATTTTTGTTTCAAACATGGGAAGATGTTTATGATTTGGCTTTATTAAAAAGAAAACCACTAGGGACACCTAGGTGGCTCAGTCGGTTTTGTGTCTGACTTGGGCTCAGGTCATGATCTTGCAGTCCGTGAGTTCAAGCCCTGCATCAGGCGCTGTGCTGACAGCTTAGAACCTGGAGCCTGCTTCGGATTCTGTGTCTCCATCTCTCTCTGCCCCTTCCCTGCTCATACTCTCTCTCTCTCAAGAATAAACATTAAAAAATTAAAAAAAAAAAGAAAACCACTGGCCCCAACTGCTGTCATTTTAAAATGTACTCATTTGAATTTTTGCTATTTAACAGTTTGTTCAAGTCAGGCTAAGGAAATACTTTTGATGTTGGAAAGATTGCCTCCCACCCGTTCAGAGAGGACACACTGGAGAGCTTTATGTTGAAAACAACCATTTTCCTGTATTTCTAGGAAGTGGCTGACTTTTCATCAAACAGTGTAATGTGTAGGAAGTGGGCTTATGGGGTCAGAGAGTGGATGTGTTCCTCTTCACCCCCCACTTCCCTATTAGATAATCCTGGGTTTGAGATGTGCCAACAAGTCTCAGCTGACCCTATGCCTGGCTTGTCCTTTTCTCCCACATTACAGAATTCTGCCTCCTACAAGGGAAGCATGGTGGCTTTGAGATTCACAGAAGTGACTATGTCTTCCTGGACCTTCCGTCCTTTGAAGAGTTTCCATTTTGGGAAATGCCAGATTCTGGACCAGGACCATCTGCCCTGGATTGGCCGCTGAATGTTTTAAAACAAGGTATTGTCAGCAGGGTGTGGTGTGGTGATCTGATTGCTACTTTAGTACGATACTTCATGAGGTGAGGTGGCCTTCAGGAGCGGTGACTCCTCAGCGACTTAATGGAGAGCATTTGAGAACAGAGGGAACAATGCTTCCAAGTCAGACCTAGTCCACTCAGCAGGATGCACCTCTGTGGAATCTTAGGGAACCTCAGGTCTTGGGTGCCATGTTTTGAGGAAAAGGTGGAAGACTAAGGAGTGAAAGAGTCTGGGGTTTGGCATTTTCTTTCATTTTATCCATAGAAGACTCGCAGACTATTAAAAGTAGCTAGTTAGCAAAGAGCCATATCCCAAATTTTGCATCTGTTTCATTACATTCCAGCCTTCACTGCCAGCACAGGCAAGGCTTTCGTCAGCATTGCAAAATGCTCTCTTGGGGGCTCTTTATCCACGTGGCTTGAAGCCCTGCGTCCGGTGAGGAGGAGGGGAGTACCTGTGACTTGCCTGTAGCAATTCCTTTTATTCTTCATAGGATTTTGTGTCTTAAAAAGTTGGCTTTTCTTGTGATGGTGTGGGTGGGTGGGGGGTGGGGGCGGGGAGGAGTGCAGTATGTAGCCAAAGAGGAAATGGACAAGGAAAAGGGGAAACAAATAACTGGGTAAGAACTTGGTAAAAAGAGCTAGAAACAGCTCAGAATGATCTGGAAAATGGCCAGGAGGATAAGAAGAGACTGTCATCTATGGGGCTTCAGAGGGTCCCAAACTAGAAGATACTTCTCTTTCTGTAGCAAAAGCATCAGGGTTGGAAGAAATGGCAGGGAAGGATAGGGCTCTTCCATCTTGCAGGGCTGCAGGCCCCTCCTCTGCCTCCTTGAGACTGACAGTTGGGTCTGACTTCCAGCTGCCATTTAAGCATGGTCGTAGGTTAGGACACAACAGAGCGGCCCTGCAGCCGTGTCCTGTGCTCCAGGGAAGGGACAAGAGTTCATGGACTGCAGCTTATCATTTCCTTTCCTACCAGTCCACCCTGTCAGTTGGCCATTCAAATCAGCCTGATGTGGAGTAGGGTGGGGGCCAGCCTGGCCTTTATGCCCTTGGACTTTACACCAACCAGGAGAGCTCTTCTCTCCAGGATGGCATGGCAAAGACCTAGCTGTATTTATAGAGAAGTTTTTGAATGGGTCAGTGACTGATGTGACCTGTTCCTCTCCATGGGGCTCTCTGACCATTGTGTGCTGGAATTTGCCATCAGCAGAGGTAGTGCATTATGTATTAGTATGCATTTCTGCATATGAAACGGTTTTGGTTTATCAAATCTTGTTCTTAAATCCTCACTGGGCTTAATTTACTAGAAGTATTCCAGTGTTGTTTAAAAAAATACAGAAAAGATTTTAAGGAGAGAGCCTCAACCATCCTGCAGAAGATGTGCATAACCCAGCTGGTGGGTCTGTGCACCTGCCCATTCTCCAGGATGGGTGAAGAATAATGAATGGAAAAAATGGAATGGCTGGTGTTTGCCATAAAAATAGGGTGCCAGACTCTTTGAAAAGCAAGCATTAAATATTAAAGGATAAAAATATGCATGGTATTAAAAGAAAGGGCATGGAAAATAATGGACTTTGGAGTCTGCATGGCTGCAAAACCCTATAAAAGTATTGAGTGATAGTTAGTAATTCAGCCTTGATAATTGACTTCTGTAGAAATCATGCTAAAGAGGAGTCTAAATAATTGATTAGACTTTTCCAGAAAGTAGACCTAATATTTAGTAAGTCCTCAGAAAAAAGAGTTAAGTCTGAAATGAATCCGGGTGCCCTCTTTCTTTTCTCTTTTTGTCCCCCTTCTTTCTTCTTGCAGTAGTGTGAGTGGTTATTGAAAAACACGCAGGGTGGTATCTAGCTCGATGTCTTTTGCTTCCTAGTTCCATTGTGTGTTACTGCATGTGTCTTTCAAAGAACTGAGGACAATTACTATAAAAAGCAAAGGCTGCTGTCCTTTGTTCTGAGACACGCATGGGAGTCATGATGCTGGGTGTGCTCTGCTGTTTTCACAGGGACTCTGCTCTTGGAGAGGGATTTCCATCTGTTTTTGGAGCTGCCAGAACAGCAACAGACAGCACTCAGTGACACCCTCCAGGCGGTCCTGTTCGATGAAGAATTGCTTGTGGTCCTGGAACAAGTGGTAAGACCACAGACCTCTCAAGGCAGTGCTGCTTCTACCTGGCTTTTCAGGAGATGTGGACAGGCTAGACCTCTTGGGATGAGGCTGTGAGCTGGGATAAAATTGCATTTAAAATTTCCTCACTTCCTTTAAAGCTTAAAAGCTTCTCTTTTTCTTATTCCCAGATCCTTAGTTATCTAAATGCAGAAAGGTAGCTGATGTCAAGAATCGAAGTGCAGATTGGTTCCCTCGGGCTGTCATAGTAAATTACTACAAACTCTCTTACAGTTCTGGAGGCCGGAAGTCTGAAGCTGAGAAGTCAGCAGGGCCATGCTTCCCCCACAGGCTCTAGGGGAGGATGCTTCCTTGCCTCTTCCAGCTTCTTGTGGCTCCTGATGCTCCTTGGCTTGTGGCCACACTGCTCCAGTCTCTACTCTGTCTTCCTATGCCCCTGTCTTCTGTGTTAATGTCTTCTCCTTTTCTGTCTCTTAAAGGACACTCACCATTGGATGTAGGACCCATTCCAGCCTAGGAGCATCTCATCTTGAGATCCTTATTTTAATTATATCTGCAAAGACTCTAATTCCAAATAAGGTCAAACTCTAAAGTTCCAGGTGAACATATATTTTGGGGCCCTCTATTCAGCCCCACTACAAGGGGGCTGTGTGGCAGAGTCCAATAGGTCAATTTATTCTATTTAGAATAGATTGAAAAGCAGGCCTTTGTATTTTTTTGGTTTGTAGCAGCAGGATTTTCTGGTTGAGTTCCTTAACTATTAGTTGTACAAATGGTAAAGGACACACCACCTGGCAACCTGCCAGACTTTGTACTCTCCTTCCTTAAGGGGGCTAGAGCAGATGATTTATATGATAGGTTTTTCTTTTCTTTTTTCTATTATTCAGAGATTTTGAACTCTGATTTTCTGATTCAATGCTTTTATGATTTCCAGAAGAGCATTCATGTTATTTTCCCCTCTTGAAATTGGACTGTACCAAAAGAGCTTGGCCACCGGTGGGGGACCCTATACTTGTAGAAGAGTCTAACAGTCCAAGACATCTGGGTGTTCTGGGCGATGTGCAGCTCAGAAGAGGGTGTGCTAGCCCCAGGAAGAACACACATGTTTCAAAAAGCCCCCTGACTTATACTTCCTAGAATAGCTCCAAGAGGGAAATATCAGACCAGTAGTACATTTGGAAAGAACATCAGGTGTCCTGTCAAGTGCAGGAGAAACAAGCTTCCCAGGTAGTGGGGGCCGGTGGGCTCTTCTACGAATGCACCTGATGTAAAGGTGATGATGGAGGACAGCTCACTCCTTACTGGCAGGGTCACCCGCCTTCCAGCAGGTCCAATGCTCACGAATGGGGCTGCCCTGGGTCTAGCTGGGAATGTGGTTGGGGGCTGCTGTGCCAAGTTTAAAGCTGGATAACATGATGGGATAATGTTTTTATGTTCCCCTCCTTAGTGCTGCATGTAGTCACTTGTTCCTGATCTCTGGCACGACCTGACAGACCCTGCCCTGTCCTGGAAGGTTTTCCTGCATCCATTTTACCCTTGCTGTGAAAGAATAGTACCTGGGCAAGGCTGTTTACTCTTTTTATGAGGAAATCTAACCTGGCGGATTAGTAATTTAAAAACAGAAAGGAATTAGGGTTTTGCTTTACTTGGGAGATGGTGGAAGGGCAAGGGGTTGCGTGTCATGGGGCAGAGGCTCAGCTTGGCCTCTGGCTTTACTACATCCATCTCTTTTCTCTTCCTTATGCAGTGTGAGGACATATTAAGTGGCCTGTCACTCCCAATGGCAATACTGGGGAAGCTGAAGCCCCCACAGCAGCAGGACCTCATGGCTTTCCTGTGTCTGGTGGGGTACAGAATGCAGGGCAAGTGTCCAGGCCCAGAGGATGCAATCAGCAACCAGGAGCTCTTTTCTACAGCCTACTTCTTGGTCAGTGCACTAGCAGGTATGGAAAGAGAGAAAGAAAGTGCTGTTGTGGCTTTGAAATTGCTTTGCTTATTGTTGTGGAAGATGTGGTAAATATGGTTACTTCCCTTTCAGCAGTACAGGGAGGGTAAGTGAAAGGCTGAGGAAACATATCATCGCCATGAAAAGTCAAAGACTTCAGTGTGATGCCAGCTTCCTCTACTCTCTCTTTTCTCTTCCAAGGAGGGCTGTCTGCAGGCACATACCCTCAGCAGCAAAGGAAGGCATCTCCTCAAACACAGCCTGTGATTCATACTTGAGCCCTGACACTGCTGCATGGAAGTGGCTTCCATCTGCCTAGTGTTTTGGTACTTCTGACCCTCACTGCAGACTTATTGGCCACCTTGTGTACATTTGGGCAGGGAGACTGTAGAGAGTATCCCAATGCACTAGGATGCTGGGCCCAGCAGCAACACAGCTTCCACGATGGTCCTGGGATGGCCCTTCTGGAGCACAGTGGTGCAGTGGTTATCTAGGAGTGGACCCTGCCCTGCCACTCCTCTATCACTCCCATCCAGGATTCACCATGCCGGAGGGTCTTGGGTATAAGAAGGTAATCATCCTATGTAAGGAGGCTGGGCTTCCAGTTCCTTCTTGGAAAGGCAAGACCTGGCACAGCAGCCTAGGATCTCTGTCCCCACAACTTCCCTTCATGATGGTATTAGTTGAGGTGTTGACTTCCTGATGCGCTCATGGCTGCTCCCCAGCACCACAGACAAACAGAGGCCAAGGAGATTATCAGGTTTTAAAAAGTTAATCAGACAGGGTCCCTCTTGCTAGCTCTACATGCCAACGAATATATGTTACGTATATATGCTATGAATATATGCTGTGTTCTAATTCATGGATACATGTTTTAACTAGGACAGGACATAAAATAGAGGCCTGTGGAACACTACTAGAGACCCTTCCTCCCTGATGTTAACATCAGTGTACTCGAGTCTTTCGATATAGCCATTCTATTAGGGGCTAATCTACTGGCCAGAGTTTTCCAGTTTGTGAAGGGCCTTTTTTTTTTCTTTCACATGCCTTATTACTTATTGAAATATTTGTATCAATAGCCTAGTTCAGTGATGTGAAATATGCAGTATGCATGTGATGAATGCATCACAGTCCCCTTCTCCTTGAAACCTGGACAAAGTTTCAAATTCTCTGCAGCCTTGCACATAGGCAGCCACTGGGAGTTGACACATAACCTGAGACTTACTTGCTGTTTCTGACAACAAGTTGTCAGAACAACTGCTGTCAGTTGTTTTGGATGCTCAACCGACTGAGCCACCCAGATGCCCCTATCAGTTCTAGTTTTTTGATGGGAGTTTTCTGGGTTTTCTATACATAGTATAATGTCATTTGCAAAGAGTGAAAGTTTGACTTCTTCCTCACCAGTTTGAATGCCTTTTTTATTGTTGTCTGATTGCTGTGGCTAGGGCTTTTAGTACTATTATGTTTAATAAAAGTGGTGAGAGTACACATCCTTATCTTGTTCCTGACCTTAGGGGAAGACTCTCAGTTTGTCCCCATTGAAGATGATGTTAGCTGTGGGTTTTTCATAAATGGCATTTATTATGTTGAGATAAGTTCCCTCTAAACCTACTTTGTTGAGGGTTATTATGATGAATAGATGTTGTACTTTGTCAAATGCTTTTTCAGTGTCTATTGAAGTGATCATTTGGTTCTTAGCTTTTCTCTTATTAAAAAAAAAAATTTTTTTTTTATTTTTGAGAAACAGACAGGAAGAGGGGCAGAGAGAGAGGGAGACACAGAATCTGAAGCAGGCTCCAGGCTCTGAACTGTCAGCATACAGCCCGACACAAAGCTTGAACTCATGAATCATGAGATCATGACCTGAGCTGAAGTCAGATCCTTAACCAACTTATCCTTTCTCTTATTGGTGTGATGTATCATATTGATTTGTGAATATTGAATCAACCTTGCAGCCCAGGAATAAATTGCATTTGGTCATGGTGAATGATTTTTTAAATGTATTGGGTTTGGGTTCGGTTTGCTAGTATTTTCTTGAGGATTTTAGAATCCATGTTCATCAGAGATAATGGCCTAAAATTCTGTTTTGTTTTGTTTTGTTTTGGTGTTTTCATCTGGTTTTGCTATCAGGATAACACTACTCTCATAGAATGAATTTGGAACTTTTTTCCTTCCTTTTTATCTTTTGGAATAGTTTGAGAAGCATAGTTATTAACTCTTTTTTTTTTTTTTTTAAACTTTTTTTTTTTCAACGTTTATTTTTGGGACAGAGAGAGACAGAGCATGAACGGGGGAGGGGCAGAGAGAGAGGGAGACACAGAATCGGAAACAGGCTCCAGGCTCCGAGCCATCAGCCCAGAGCCCGACGCGGGGCTCGAACTCACGGACCACGAGATCGTGACCTGGCTGAAGTCGGATGCTTAACCGACTGCGCCACCCAGGCGCCCCTAACTCTTCTTTAAATGTTTGGTAGAATTTGCCTGTGGAACCATCTGGTCCTGGACTTTGGTTTCTTGGGAGTTGTTTGATTACTGATTCAATTTCTTTGCTGGTAATCTATTCAAAGTTTCTATTTTTTTTTTTTTTCCTGTTTTGGTAGGTTATATGTTTCTAGGAATTTATCCATTTCTTCTAGGTTATCCAGTTTTTTGACATATAATTTTTTATACTACTCTCATATAGTTGTATTTCTGTGGTGTTTGTTATTTTTAATCTCTCATTTGTGACTTTATTTGGGTCCTTTCTCTTTTTTTCTTGATATGTCCAGCTAGAGGTTTATCAATTTTTTTGTCCCCCTCCCCCGCAAAGAACCAGCTCCTGGTTTCATTGATCTTCCATTGTTGTCTTAGTTTCTATATCATTTATTTCTGTTCTAGTCTTTATTATTTCCTTCCCTCTGCTGGTTTTAGGTTTTGTTTGTTCTTTTTCTAGCTCCTTTAGGTATAAGATTAGATTGTGTATTTGACATTTTTGCTGTTGGGGCAGGCCTATATTGCTATACACTTTCCTCTTATGACTGCTTTTGCTGCATCCCAAAGGTTTTGGACCATCATGTTTTCATTTTCATTTGTTTCCATGTAATTTTTAATTTTGCCTTTAATTTCCTGGTTGACTCATTTATTGTTTAGTAGCATGTTATTTAACCTCCATGTATTTGTGGTGTTTCCAGATTTTTTCTTGTGGTTGACTTCTAGTTTCATAATGTTGTAGTCAGAAAAGCTGCATGGTATGACTGATCTTTTTAAGTTAGTTGAGGCTTGTTTGTGGTCTAATATGCGGTCTGTTCTGCAGAACATTCCTTGTGCACTTGAAAAGAATGTGTATTATGCTGTTTTAGGAAGGAATGTTCTGAATATAACTGTTAAATCCATCTGGTCCAGTGTGTCACTCAAAGCCATCTTCTTGCTGATTTTCTGTTTAGATAATCTGTCCATTGATATAAGTGGGGTGTTAAAGTCCCCTCCTGTTACTGTATTATTATAGATTAGTTATTTCCTTTATGTTTGTTATTAACTCCTTCATGTATTTGGGTGCTCCCATGTTGGATGCATAAATATTTCAATTTTTATGTCTTCTTGCTGGATGATGGCCTCTTTATTATCATATAGTGTCCTTCTTTGTCTCTTGTTACAGTCTTGTTTTAAAGTCTATTTTGTCCAATATAAGTATTGCTATACCAGCTTTCTTCTGACATCCTTTTGCATGATAAATGTGTCTCTATCCCCTCACTTTCAATCTGAAGGTGTCTTTAGGTCTAAAATAAGTCTTTTGTTGGGGTGCCTGGGTGGCTCAGTCGGTTAAGCATCTGCTGACTTAAGCTCAGGTCAAGATCTCACCATTCCCAAGTTGGAGTCCCACGTCGGGCTGTGTGCTGACAGCTCAGAGCCTAGAGCCTGTGTCAGATTCTGTGTCTCCCTCTCTCTCTGCCCCTCCCCTGCTTCCACTCTGTCTCTCTCTCTCAAAAATAAATACTAAAAATTTTTTTTTAAAAAATAAGTCTCTTGTTGGCAGCATATAGATGGGTCTTATTTTTTAATCTACTCTGTTACTCTCTATCTTTTGATTGGAGCATTTAGTCCATTTATATTCCAAGATATTATTGATATGCATTTGTTGCCATTTTATTATTTGTTTTGTGGTTGTTTCTGAACATTTTCTCTGATCCTTTCTTGCTTTCATGGTTTACTGGTTTTCTTTAGTGATATATTTGCATTTCTATCTCTTTATTCTTTGCCTCGTTACTAGTGCTTTTGGTTTGTGGTTACCATTAGGTGTGTACATAACATCTTTTGCATGTAGCAGAACATAACATAGCATAACATCTTCTGCATGTTAAGTTGGTTACTTATGTTTGAACCCATTCATTACTCCTTCTTTCTCAATGTTTTAAGTACATAGTGTCATATTTTATGTCTTTTTTGTGAGTTCCTTGACTGTTTTTTCACAGAAATACTCATTTTTATTGCTTTTGTGTTTTTGACCTTCATACTGTCATTTTTTAATCTTTCCTTTCTAGTCAGAGTCCCCTTTAGTATTTCTTGCAGGGCTGGTTTAATGGTCATGAACTCCTTTAGTTTTTGCTTATCTGGGAAAATCTTTATCTCTCTTCTATTCTAATGATAGCCTTGCTGGACAGTGTTCTTGGCTGCTGATTTTTCCCACTCAGTACTTTGAATATATCCTGCCACTCCCTTCTGGCTTGGAAAGTTTCTGCTGAAAAATCCAGATAGCCTTATGGTGTTTTCTTTTGTATGTAACTGGTTACTTTGTCTTGCTGCTTTTATTCTTAAATTTTTATTTACCTATTTATTTGTTTGACAGAGTGCAAGCAAACAAGTGGGGAAGGGCAGAGGGAGGGAGAGAGAATCTTAAATGGGCTCCATGCCCAGTGCAGAACCCAATACTGAGGCTTGCTCCCACAACCCTCAGATCATGACTTGAGCTGAAATCAAGAGTTGGATGCTTAAATGACTGAGCCACCCAGGTGCCCCTGTCTTTTAATATTTTTTCATTATCACTATATTTTGCCATTTTAATTACAGTATGTCTTGGTGTGCATCTGCTTTTGCTGATTTAGTTGGAGGTTCTCTGTGCCTCCTGAATCTGGATATCTGTTTCCTTCCCTGGATCAGGGTAATTTTCAGCTATTATTTCTTCAAATAAATTTTCTGGCTCCTTTTCTCTCTCTGCTTCTTCTGGAACTCCTATAATGTGAATGTCATTACATTTGATGGAGTCACTGAGTTTCCTAAGTCTATTCTTGTTTTGCATAGTTATTTTTTCTCTTTTGTTCAGCTTGATTTCTTTCCATTACTGTCTTTTCTATCATTAATTGATTCCTGTGTTTTCTCCAGCCTGATACTCATTCCATCAAGACTGTTTCTCATTTTGTTTGTTTATTGAGCCCTTTATCTCTGCTATGTTATTCCTTATCTCTGGGTTAATGGTCTCCCTAGTGTTCTCCACTCTTTTCTCAAGTCCTATGAGAATCCTTAGGATCACAGCTTTAAATTCTTTACCAGGCATGGTACTATATATCTGTTTTTCTTAGAACTTCTGAGGTAGCCTTGTCTTTTCATTTGGGACAAAATGTCTTCTTATTTTGTCTAAGTCTCTGTGCCTGTTTCGTTGTTAGGAAAGTTAGCTACATCTTCTGTTCTTACCCTTAGGTAAGGGCTTTATGAAGAAGAGATCCTGTAGTGCTCTGCAGTGTAATGGCCCCTGTTCCCCAAGGCCTGGTGATTCCAGGAGTGTCTCTAACGTGTCCTGGCTACTTTATCCTTCAGACTAGTCTATAGAGCCTCTCTTTGTTGTGGACAGAGTTTGGTCCTTGGCCTGAGTTGGTGTGTTTGACTAGGTGTGCTCTGGTCTGCTTGTTAATGAGATCTATTGCTGCTGCCACTGGAACAGAGGCCTCACAAAACGTGTAAGTCAGGAGATGCAGTGTTGTCAGGAGTTTGGGGCCCTCTTCTGAAGGGGGGGCCTGCTGGGAATGAGGCAAGCATGACTGGAAAGTGTGGTTCTTGCAGAGCATGATGCTAGGTATAATTAAGTACCAACTGTTGGCATTACACTTTTTAGAACTTTAAAAATTTTTTTATATGTTTTTATTTATTTGTGTGAGAGAGAGAGACAGAATGCAAGCTGGGCAGGGGCAGAAAGAAAGGGAGACACAAAATCCAAAGCAGCCTCTAGGCCCTGAGCTGTCAGTACAGAGCCCAATGCAGAGCTGGAACTCGTAAACCACAAGATAATGACCTGGGCCGAAGTTGGATGCTCAACCGACTGAGCCAGCCAGGTGCCCCTTGCCCTGGTTACTACAGGTGACTCTGCTTTTATGTTAATGGGAGGGGTAGGGGAAGGCATTTGCCAGTTCCTATGTTCTCAGAGGGGTCTCTCCATGAACACTGTCTCTCTAGAACATGCTCTCAGATGAGCAACTAACCTCCCCAGTGTGTGCCCCAAGACACTCTTCAGATTGCTATTTCATGCTGTATGTCTGCGGGCTATTTGGGGCTGCTCTTGAAGAGAAGGCAGGCGATGTCCTTTAAAAATCGGGGCTTTAAGCACCACTGGTTGCAAGAACTCAGGAAGTAAGTGCCCTTTTGCTTTCCAAGCCAATTGCTGTGGGGATTCATTTTTTCTGTATGCTCCCCTGTGTTTCACCCTTCTCTGTGACCACTGCTCCCTCCATTCTGTGGTTGCCATGATCCATTTCTCTCTCAAGCCACAACTCTGGACTCTATCTTCTTGATGTGGCCTCTTCTCTACCTTTAGTTGTGGAGTTTATTCTGCCAGTCTTCAGATAGATTTCTGGCGTCCTTAGGATGATATGATAGTTGTCTAGTTGTATTTGTGGGATGCAGCAAGCCTAGGTTCCTCCTACTCAGCTGCCATCTTCCCCTTCTTCTTCAAGTAGGCCTGTCATGGGAAAACTGGGGGTAGTAGGCAGCCAAGAACTCTCTCCATTTGTTACTGTCCCATGGGGCCCAGGATCTCAAGCCTGCTCACCACCAGAGCCAGGTGATCAAGAGGTATTCTCTGGCTGGCAGCCATAAAAACTAGAGCATCAGACCTGTGCAATGGCTCCCCTCCAGGCGATATTGGTGCTCTGGAGTGTGGTAGAGGAAGGATGCAAAGATGGTAAGCACCGGCAGCTATCTATCCTTACAGTGTACTCCAGCAGGCCTCTCCTCTGTTTGAGGTGTCTGCCCTTTAGATTGCTGC
This sequence comes from Herpailurus yagouaroundi, assembly GCF_014898765.1. Taxonomy (NCBI): domain Eukaryota; kingdom Metazoa; phylum Chordata; class Mammalia; order Carnivora; family Felidae; genus Herpailurus; species Herpailurus yagouaroundi. The sequence continues at coordinate 46,261,123 of NW_024412391.1, forward strand.
TTGTTTCTTTTTTAATGTTTGTTTTTGAATGACAGTGTGAGCAGGGAGTGGCAGAGAGAGAGGGAAACACAGAATCCAAAACAGGCCCCAAGTTCTGAGTCTGGATGTGGGGCTCAAACCCATAAACTGTGAGATCATGACCTGAGCTGAAGTTGGATGCTTAGCTGACTGAGCCACACAGGCACCCCCAGATTGCTGCTTTAAGATAACAAGCCTGTTGCACAGAAAGTCTGGACACCTGTCAAAGGGCTGCCTTGGTGTAGGTAAGTCCATGTGCAAGGCTTTAATGAACCATTTCTCAGTTTGCTATAGCCTTGTGGGTCTCAAGGACATGAGCCCCATTGGCTTTCAAAGCTAGAGGTGTAAGGAGCTGGTTCCTGCGGTGCCTGTCTTAAAAATGTAGGGTTCAAACTCTTGCTTTTCATAGAGAAGCTTTTAAGTTCTCTTCCAATTGTGGGTCACTGTGCCAAAGGTGGGGTTTATGGTGACTTTGTGGCTCAGCCTTTCTTACCTGCTTCAATGTGGGATGTTCCTTGCTTGCCAGATGTGTAGGAGTTGCTCTGGTGGTTGTGGGTTTTTCAGAGGATATTGTTCCATATGTAGCTGGAGATTTGGGGCACCACAGGAAGAGGTGGGTTCAGGATCTTCCTACATTGCACCTTGAACCAGTCTCTTCATGCTTAACTTATCCAGCATCTTGCCTGTGTCTGGAACTCTTCCTCAACCACTTTGTGACCTTAAGTGTGAACTCCTCAGGTCTCATTTGTAAAGAGAATACAGAAGAGCAGTCAAAATAAATCATTTCAACTCAAGAAATACTGAAGAGGCATCTTATGTGCTGTAGGCACTGCTAGGTGCTGAGATAGGGGAAGATAATCATCTGCACCCACAGGGAAGTTAAAGTAGTAAAATTAGTTGGTATGGTTTGTAAAGCAGATGCTGTTATTTCATCCTTCTCTCCTTACCACCATTGCTCAAAATAGTGAATGACTATCCTCCTAACCTGGAACTAAAGTATTTCTAAGAATAAGGGAGAGTGGATGATGACTACACAGGACTCAGGAGCCAGAAAAGTGAGGGAATGGAAGCATAAACACGGGAGATGACGTGTGACAGTGGCTCGGCCAGGACATGATCATGTTCCAGGTGACTTTGTCACTGCCCTTCCCGGTCCTGTGATCTTTCCACCTGGGGTCATATATTTACCAGCTGCATCTTCCTGATTTGAGATAAGGGCCTGCTTGATAATTCATGGACTGTGGACCCTCTCTGTGGGCAAATGCACACACAACATTTAAATGCAATTTTAGGGGGTTCTCAAGAGGGAGGACTGCCTTATCTTCCTAGCAGCATTTCTGTCTTAGAAGTGGGCTATATTTCATTGTACTCTGCTGGGCCACAGCCTTGGTGACATGTTGCTATTTATAAATAAGGCTGCTAATGAATGCAGGAAATGGAGGGAGTTCATGAGTGGTCCCTGGACCAGATGATGCAACAGGTGACTCATTTCTCTCTTTGCCTTTCCAGTTCTAAGGTTATAGCCTGAGGGATTTGGGTTCTCTTAGAACTGTGTCTGTTTTTATCCTGGTTGGTATTTAAAATCCATTTTGAATAACATTGATGTGGATTTCCTTTTCCTGGGACTTGGCAGGGCCCTTCCAGTGTAGCCCTCAGCCTCATCACAACCCTGCACCAACTCATTGTGCCATTGGTGCCCCTTATGTCAAGCTAGTGTGGGTGGCTGGGGGGGCTCTGCAGTGCCACCCCTTTATCCAGCCATGTTGCATTTTTGTCACCAAAATGACTAGTGACCTGAGTGGAAGGAACCCTTCACAGTTTACTTGGTTCTCTGGCATATGCAGAAACAAAACTATGGTCAAATGAGGAAACATGCTCAGAGAGGTATACCCAAAGTCCTACCCTAAATATGTAGCAGAGCTCAAACACAGCTCTTATCACCAAATCTTAGGTTCTACTTTTTTTTTTTTTTTTGGGTGAAAAAATTTAGATTTAGCCAGCTGGATTCCATTTAGATGATCTCAATTTCATTGGCAATAGTCAAAGCATCATAGTGAGGAGCCAGTTGAACATATGCTGCCTTCTCTCCATTGGGCCTGATGGAGGTGTTGATCTTGGCCACATCAATGTCATACAGCTGCTTCACAGCCTGTTTTATCTGGTGCTTGTTGGCTTTGACCTCCATAATGAACACAAGTGTGTTATTCTCTTCTGTTTCCTTCATGGCTGACTCAAGATTAGGGGGAACTTGATGATGGCATAGTGGTCAAGTGGGTTTCTCCTGGTCGGGGGGCACTCTTTTGAGGGTATTTGGGCTGCCTTTGGAGACACAGTGTCTTGGCCTGTTGGAAGGTAGGTGACGTAGATTTTTGTGTGTGATTTCAGCACCCTTTTCTTGGCCTTCAAAGCCTTTGCTTTGGCTTTGGGAGGGGCACAAGCTTCCTTCTTCACCTTTGTTGTCTTTAAGAAAAGGTAGGTTCTACTTTTCTACATAAATTTGCTTTTCCTTGTGTCTGTACAGTTCTTCCTGATTGGCAAATTGAATGTCAAGGACTATCCTCTAGTGAACACAGAGCTGGTTACCTGGTTCCCACCTAAAAGGCCTTTGCTGCCTCTTTAGCACCTTTCATTTTTTCAGTAATTACTGAGACTGAGCATGTTCTCTGCCTGGCTGATGGGAGAGCACTAAAGTATAAATTAGGTACAATTCAGGGGCTGGCCTGTTCCCATGGGTTTTTTGGACAGTGACTGATGTTTGTCTCCTGCAGAAATGCCAGACAATGCAGCGGTTCTGCTGGGTGTTTGCTGTAAACTCCAGATTATTCCTGCGCTGTGTCACTTGGTAAGAAACCTCTCAGATGGGACCTGGGGATGGGCACCCGACAACTGATAAAACACCTTTAGGATTTCTCATCCATAACAGCCCTTCAAGATAGGTTAAACAGATGTTATTAACTCCACTTTTTTTTTGTATCACACTGTCCACATCACACCACACACCCTACCCTATGGGAAGACTGAGATCGAGAGGAAAAGGATTTGAACAAAGAACTTGTTAGCAGGGTAGGACTCTCAACTTTGCCATTAGATTCCAAATCTCATGTTTTTCCCAGTGTTTGGAGAATTTTGGCCAAGGTTTGGTTGCAACATTGCAGGGAAGGAACCTGACACCATTTGCAGGGTTATGGTTAGGCCAGTTGGATGCAGCTCTGCCTCAAATTCACCATGAAGATATTTAAGAGGAGACTGGTCTCAGAGTTAGGTAGTGATGACCTTAGCCCTGGAGAGTCAAGATTAAGCCTTACCTTTTTAAGTTACAAATTGGGTCATTAATAGAAGGAACCATCAATACACTGCCCAGAAGTCACTCGAATGGGGCAGGTGTTGCTCAGCCTGGGGCAGAGAACAAAAGCATACCAGGCTAGATTATTTTAAGGTCTGGTTACTTACAAAGAGTCAAAACGAACATGCTTTGTAGGCTAAAAACTCCAAAGCTCAGAGCTCTGCTCCCAGATCTGGGAAGTAGGTATTGAGATTAAGTGCCTGGACAGGACCCTGAAATTTGTTATCCATCTAGTCTGAGAACTTTGAGCACCATGCTTAGTGCCTTGGGTACTTCTCTGAATAGCAAAGACATCTGAACAAGGGCATTGTTCCAAGGAACAGTTTACAGCCCATTCACAACTGAAAGCAGTTTCTACCCACTGGTAGAGGAATTCTGGGTTCTTGTACTGTGACCACAAAAACTGAACTACTTGAAAACGTGCCAGCATGTTTGTTCTGGGGTCAGCTAAGGGTAAAGGCTGGTGGTGTAGTTATGAAAACAGTATCATCTATTTGTCCGTAATGATGAGCATAGCAGTAACTTTGCACTTAGCATTTCCCAGGGTCCTAAGATTTACAAAATTATCTACTGCATTCAGGAAATACTTCCTGAATTGTGTGTATATTACTGCAAGACCACATTAGCTAATTCCCGTTCCCAACAAACTCATACTTCATTGTCATCTTCCTTGTAGTCTGCGTTAGATCTGATCATCCAAGTTCTGCTTTGTTGGTCTAAAGGTAGCCACATTCAGGGTTCTAGAATGGCTGGTATTCTACAGTGGCACAAAAGCCCACAGAGTCATTTGTGTGGTTTTTGGGAGCTGTTCAACATAGACAAAGAATTTTTCTTTTGAAGAATTTCCTGGGTATCTTCACATAATTTGCCCTAGATACTGCAGCAACGCTAAAGACAATGAGGCTCCTGCCTTCTGAACGAATTTGGGTATTGTGTTTCTTATAGGGATTTACTTAGAACAGGGTACAAAATTCTATCTGTATTCCTGTCTTCTCTTATCTGGTGGCCAGAATAACTTTGAGAGCCTTTCAGAAGGGCTTTTGGAAGAACAGCATCAGATACACTAATTGTTTGCCAAACTGGGAAGAAGGTGAGTTAGAGACTGCTAATTCTGCGCCTGCCCCCACCCTTTGGGTGACCCTTACCTAGAAGGGTCTCTGGACCCATGGGCCCGGCAGATATTCAGAGTAGGAAGCTGGATGCTGCTCAGCCCCTGTCCACTAGACTCCAGACACAGCCTGCTATAGGCAGTCTTGAGGCTGTGCCAGTAGAGCTCATTCTTAAATCGCTGGGATGTGGTGCTCAAAGAGCAAGCCTGGTCCACTCTGAAGTCAGAGTTGATGGTCTTGACCAAAAGCTGATGTTAAGCCTGTGGTAATTACTTTTATCAAATGCGTGCTGCACTTCTGCCACTGGGGCAAGTTTTAGTAAGGTTATCATTGCTCAGGACATTTCTGGAAATTTTTTGGATTCCCTTCATTTTTTTATTTTAAATTTTACTCTCTACATTAATTGGATCTGGTTTTCAATGCCTGTGTAAAAATCTGAGAACTTGCAATTAGAGCAGCAGCTGAAGTGAACTCTCATTCAGCACATGGAGGGCCCTATGTTCTATGACAGACCAGCCTCCTAAAAAGCTTAGATTTTAGAAAACAGACTAAACAGTGACTATCTTCAGAAAGACAGTAGGGTAATAGTCGTTGAGATATGGGGGTGGAGGGAAGATCAGGAAAGGCTGTTCTGACGTGGCATTTCAATGGACCATGAGAGAGGAGAAGAAAAGGTCTATGTGGAACTCTAGAGGAAGAGTATCCCAGGTAGAAGGAATAGCAAAAGAAAGGTTCTTGAGGCAGGAAGCATAACTAAACTGTGGTACTTATCCCTTTGAGGAGATCAAGCAGCTGTATAGGAAATTCTAATATCATTAAAATAAACAATACATACTGTGTGTATGGGAAAGTTACATTCTGAACTTCCTAATCTCCTGAAGTTAAGGGATCTAGGAGAAGATACAGAGTTCAGAGAGTAGAAGGACTGTCAGAACTGCAGGCAAATTGGAAAACTCAGGCATAAGGTCAGGGCCCAGGTCACATAAATCTTGTTATTTGTTACATCTTAAGGGTGCTCCTTTTGAGGAATGTAAAAAACTATTTTTTCTCTGTGGATTTTCTATAACATTTTAAGTGAATTTGCTTAAACATGTCATTTCAGTTTCATGGTCTCTCGGCTGATGGAGTATCTGATCTTAAAAACCCAATCTTGGCTCCTCTGAAGGATCTAGAAAGGTTTGGTGTCGCACAGCGTTTGTTTGCCACAGTCAACGTGAACCTGGAGAGACTGCCGTCATCCATAAAAGTTGTCACCGAGGAGGACCCCAACACTGTCCCACGAATTCTTTATATAAGCCTCAGTGGGCTCTGTGCTTTACGCAGAGCACATTAATAACATGTGAATTAGAAGTACAAGACCATCAAAGTTAAGATACTACTGAGTTTAGCTACCAAGAGGCCCAGTATCTAAGGTAACTCCAGCACCCACAGGGTTGAGAACTCTAAGCTGGTGTTTAGTTAAAACCCTCTTCTACAGCGAGATAGGTCCATCTATCACTTTCTTTCATAAAGACAGCTGAGTCTATAGAACATGTGCTGATTGAGGAAATGAACTGTAAATACCACTACAGTATACATATTCCTCTGCTGAATAAAATTAAAATGATCTCATAGCAGGACACCCTTCCTTAGGGGTCTAGCTATATACATTTCATTTTTGTCATGCTTTGACTAACATACCAATTCTAGGTCTAGAACAATGCTGATTTCCTATGCATTCTGGATGTTTGATTTGTAAAATACTACATATTTTAATTCTGTCTTGACATTCTTCTATAAAAATGCATGGAATGTCTCTTTAGTGCCCCTGATTCCATTGCTAATATCCACTGGGGACCTGAAATCCCTTCTTTCCCTTAGTAAAAAGTAGCTAGGACCTCCTGCCAGAGGTCTGACTTTAGGAGCAGGGAGGATTAGAAGTCGCAGTTGTTGAAGAGAAACATGTTACCCAGCATGCATATATATATATATATATATATATATATAACCTTGTCATCTACTTGAATGTTAAAATGGAAGAGATGAAGCAAACAACGCTTTCATTGCTTCAGTCAAAAATGAGACTAAATCTTAGGACGCATGAGGAAAAAAATTGCACATTGTGTGGCAACAACAAAAAAAGCACCGTAGCTACAGCTGTGGCACTATACATTGCCTTTCTGGCTTTCTGAAATAAACTTTTATAAACAACAAACTGAGGACAGATTGTGTAAGAAGAATCTACTTGTATAAAAAATAGATACACATGTACCACAGTGCAACGGGAGCTTCCTTTAAGAGTCCACAAGAAGCGGCACCTGAGTGGCTCAGTCAGTTAAGCATCTGACATCGGCTCAGGTCATGATCTCCCGGTTCGTGAGTTCAAGCCCCACGTTGGGCTCTGGGCTGACAGCTCAGAGTCAAGAGCATGCTTCGGATTCTGTCTCCCACTGCCTGTCCCTCCGCCATTTGCACTGTGCCTTTCCATTGTCTCAAAAATAAACATTAAAAAAGCCCACAAGAAACCTGACAGTGGCTCCTTGGGGGAAGAGAGAGGAGTTAGAAGTTGGGGCAAGGCTAGGGGAGTTACCCTTCTGTTCCTGTTAGAATTTTGTATGCATGAGCCTCTAAGTTGAAATGCACCAACTAACACCACCCCAAAGCAACAAAAACTAAAGATGCCATCCCAGGATGTGCCTATACTGCTACAGGTGTTCCTAGCCACCCTGCCACCCCCCAGTTACTGCCATTCCTTAGCAGACCCCAATGTAATGTTGTGGACAAAGTAGTGCTGGGCCTCCAAAAGGCTCTTCTAACTGGAATCTTCATCGCTACATATAATTATTAACTGTAAATGTACCTTTATTTACTGCTTGAGATCAAGAACTATTAAAAATAGTTACATTTGGAAACAAGTTCCAGTAGACTAGATCACCTAGAAAACAGAAAATAGGGTAATACTTCTGAAGAGGCCAGCCACCTTCACTCAGATGTTTCCATGACCACTCCTCTTTCCTAAGTGGGTGCAGAAAGAAACACATTAGCTAGTGTGGTATGGCCCTGGAACAGTCCCTCAGAGAGGTCCAGAATGTAATCATCCCTGGAACCTGTGAACATGTTACCTTACATGCCAAAAAGGGACTTCACAGGTGTTTTTCAGGTTACAGACCTTAAGATGGACAGATTATCTGGGTGGGCCCTTAAAAGAAAAAAGGCAGAAGAGTCAGAGAGATACTTGGCCAAAGAAAATGCAGGAAAGATGTGGCATAAGAAGGACTCAGTGCTGTTGCTAGCTCTGGGACAGGAGAGGTCAGTTCAAAAACAAGAGTGCAGTCCACCTGACAGCCAGGAAGGAAGAGGGGACCTGAGTTCTACAACACCATGGAACTGAAGTCCGCCAACAACCCACAGGAGCCTGGAAGCAGATTCTCTCTCCAGCAGTAAGAGCCAGGGCAGGCCCTGGGAAACGTCTCAATTTTAGTTTGGCGAGACCCATGTTGGATTTCCATCCTACAGAACTAAGTCTGTGTTTTAAGCTGCTAAATTTGTGGTAATATTTTTACTGCAGTGGTAGAATACTGGCAGCGTAAGATGAAAGAATGAACGATAGAAGTGAGAAGTACACTGGACTAGCAGTTTCTGAAGTACAAGGTAGGGAATCCCAGAAACTTGCTTGAGAAAGAGTTGCAAAGTACCTTTTCTGGAAGCAGGCTTCATGCACTCACCCACAGTCATGCGTCTACCTCTTGGGCAGCCTGGCAGGTCCACCTCCCTTTTCCACCGCAGGCCTCAAGGGTGAGCTGTGTGCCCCAGCAGGCGTTGTCTTTCCCACCGGGGCTTCTCTTGCTTGGCTGGTCCTAGCATCTCACGCTATCTAAGCACAAAGGCCTTTTCTTGATCCTATATTTTAATCTTCCCTGTGTCTGCAGTTTCTTTTTCCTTGAGTACATCACCTTTGAAAGCCACCAAATCACTTGGGCTGGGACAAAGGAAACAACAGTTAGGGTTTCCTTGTTAAAGAAGAGAAGCAGGTGAAAAATTTATATATTTATTTTGGTGAGAAAAGCAATGTTATTACAGGCTTTTTACAAAGATTATTAGCATTTAAAAGAAATTACCAAAGCTAATCTGATATCCTCTGTATTACCTCTAAACCTTAATTCTACCTATAAATGAAACACTGCATTGTTTGCAATATTAAATATTTATTTTTATATATACAAAAATAGTTTACCTGGAATATACAATCTCCCATGTTTGGACAGGATATGGAAATATGCAAAAAAAATTTATAGGGACAGTTTCTGAAAACTCAATACTTAATTGTACTGCAGGAAAATTTTATTTATACAAGGACAGCAGTAATGTTTCTTTTATACAGGAATAATACAATTACTTGGAAAGCAGCAGCAATCAACTTTTATTTTTAAACTTTTTCATTAGAAAACTTAAGCAGCTTGTTCAGCTTTTATTTTTAGGTTGCTAATAAGCATTTTGTCTTCTGTTAAAAAAAAAAAGTTCTACAACCATTTCAAAGACTAGAGGTTAAAAACAGCATGCATTTGTGTTCAAAATAGAGATATACCAAACTGAAATGGGGAGGGGGACCCCAAAGCAAGGTTTTCACATCAAATACTCACCATGGGCTCTAACAGAACTCAACATGCAGAAAACTACACTTGTTTTGCTGAACCCTAGTGCTCATTCTTCTCCAGCAAAACCCTAGATCCCACTTCCTTCAAAGTCAACATTACCAAAGAAACAGCAGTTGGTTGTTCTTTTTCAAAGAGGACACACAACCAAAAGGAATATTTATCTTATATTTCAATTACAGATGAGATGAGCTATTCTTCAAATTTGGTTCTACCTGAAAAGATGAAGGCATTCCTCATTTGGACCACGTTTACCAGAACAAGCTTTATGTCTTCAAAGCAACATTATTTGTCCCACTGCCCGTCTCTCCTATTTGAGAATAAGACAAAACCCACATATGTTAACTGGTGATGACTTCTGGTTTAATAGTGGTAATTTATACCTGAGGAGTTTTGAGTGCTCTGCTTTTTTCCACTTCCTCCAAGCTCTCAGGCCACCTTGACTGATAGGAGGAAAGCTAAATTTCAGGTATGGCCTGCCATATTTGTAGGTTTCTGCCCCCAGAGTTTGCTGTGGCTAAAGTACAACAAAAATATCCAGTCCAACTTGTAAGACCAGACCTTTTAGCTTCTGCTTTGTGGCAACAACAATACCTATTCAGTAGGACTCAAGACAGGTTTACAAGCATGGAGTCAATTGCTCTCCCAAGTATTAAGTGGCATTTACATTAACTGTAGCTGTGTTCATTCAGTTTGTGCTAGAAATTAGAAAACAGTAAAAACTAGTAGGGGAAAAAAGGGAAGGAACTGTCACTTCTGGCTGACTGGCATGTGGAGGCAAGTCACATTCATCACAGCACAGCATTATCAGCCAACAGCCACGAAGCTATGAGAAAGAATGCAACTAAGATATCTTCATATTGGATTCAAGGTCCACTAAGTGGGTCTAGCCAAACATTTCTCCCTATAAATAAACAGAGGCCTTTTAAACTTAATACTATGGGCTAAACAATAGGGCTGCAGTGATAAATTTCAGCCATAAGAATTAAGGTAGGGCAGCTTTAAGGGGGGCAAAGATTAGAATGTGGTTGGATGTAAGAGAGTACTGGATTGCTTAAATTTTGTGAGTAACAGCAAGAATTCGCTAAAGGTTTGGACTTAGAGGTGGCATTCTAAACTAAATGACTCTCCTGACCAATGCCACTGAGAGCAGAAAAGGCCCTCTTCCAAGGCTGGAACTACAACCTCAGAGCTGTTTTAAAACTGGAGGTAAGATTCTTGAATGGTATGTACCATTCATTATGTAACCTCTGAAAGAGATGCACTTTTAAAAAAAACTAAATGGTAAACAACCTCAATATAAGTGAATACATAAAGTAAATGGATAAAGCAGCCTAATAAGGATTTCCCAGTCTAGCATTTACTATATCAGAGATACAAATTGCTTCTTGTAATTTAAGGTGAAGACAAATATTAAGCTAGCCTTATTTAACTAGTGGAATATTAAAAGTAAAGGGAGATATAAATTTTATCAAAGGTCAGGTGGTCAAGAATCAGAATTAGGATCTCAGCTAGAAGTACACCATCTCTATTTTTAACAAAAGAGATTATTTTAAAGAAAGTACTGCCATGTACTGCAAGAGTGGTAGAGAACCATGCTTTAAAATTCTTACCTTGGAAATGAGATATCGTTCCTTCACTTTTTACGGTGTTAAAGACTCATTTTTGATTCTGTGCACTAAATAATTCCAGGAACACAAAAAAGTAACATAATGGATGGGAAATATTTAAAAATGAATAAAACTTGAAGCTAACAAAAAATTTAAAAATCATCTTACCTTAAAGAATTAAAGAGTTATCTCCTTTAGATATGCAATGTATACTCAAAAACTCATATGCTGAATTATTAGTTGTATTCTTAAAAGTTTGTGAATAATAGGGGCACCTGGGTGGCTCAGTCAGTTAAGCGTCCGACTTCGGCTCAGGTCATGATCTCACGGTTTGTGAGTTCAAGGCCTGTGTCAGGCTCTGTGCTGAGAGATCAGAGCCTGGAGCCTGCTTTGGATTCTGTGTCTCCCTCTCTCTCTGCTCTTCCCCCACTCATGCGCTCTCTCTCTCAAAAATAAATAAACATTAAAAAAAAGAAAGTTTGTGAATATTCACTTGTACTATATACAATAATGCCATTATTTAAAATACTGAATTTCTCCCAAAACTAAAAATGCAGATATTATTACACAGATATTTTCACAGCAAATCCATTAGAAGAGGAGGGCAGTTACCCCAATCTCTCAATCTGAGTCATATCACAAATTCATTTGAAAGCTTAAATAAGTATTTCCCAAGACAATGCCATTTAGAACTCTCTCCTTTTTCCTTAAGGAAATTGTTATAGTGATAATTTTCTGATCTGAATTTCATCATACATTTTTTTCAAAAAGGAGATTAGTATCTGCCTCAAGGTAAAACCAGAGTCTTATAAAACAACATGAAAAAAAAAAGTTTCAGAAGGTCTAAGAATTTGGGAGTAAACATTTAAGAACACTAGCTATAATTACATGGGTAAACACATTTAGTTTTATTATTCATGTAGTTTGGGAAAGTTTTACATATTATACATATGGCTGTATATATATTATTAATATATATGGTGACTGAGACATTTAAAAAATGATCTATATATGTACATAAAAGTTCAGGATTTCTTTTTTCATATTTAGTATAAAGATTCATTACTACAAAATTATTGGCTCCCTATCCTATGATTTCTGGAAAATGGAGTGTTGTTTCAGAAGTCATAAAAGTACAATGTTAAGTAGATTGCTATTTTGACCAATTTTTAGAACTTGATGTTCAATATTTACCAGTTTAAAGTAACTGTACCTAACTCCATGGCTATCCATCTTGAAAATCAACTCCAATTACTAGATTATGACACTTGTTGTTTTACCTAACAATAAGCAGCAATTTAATGAATTGTTAAAGCAAAGATCATAAGTCATTAAGAAGTATGGTCAAAGCAGTTAGTATCTGGCCATAATCTATAATGCTACCCTATTGTATTTTATTGCTAATTTGCATTATTTTCTAAATTTGTGTTAATCAATTTGCTCTTTTAAAGAAAAGTTGTCCTTATAAGTTACTATAAGTAAATTTACTAGATTCTAGAATCTAGATTCAGGCTACTATTGCTGTAGTTGTTCATGGGCTTATGATTTCTATTTTAAAAACCTATGTTCAGCAACTGTATAGTTAGAATTGATAAAAGTAAACAAAGTCCTGATGTATTGGATTGATATTATCCAAATACCAAACAGAAATAGAGACTGCATAATCAAGGCATGGCTAGAACAAAAGTGAAACTCTACTTGCAATGCATCGCATGTATTCCACTAGTTACAGTGTTATATGGCTTACCCAGGAACATCAATTCTATGGGTATTTGTATATTTGAAAATAATATATATATATATATATATATACAAAATATTTAGTTGTATGGAAATAGTCATGCCCTGAATGCTGAATGTGGACATTCATCTGTCTACAAAGAATGCTCATGTGCATTAACGTATTGGCACATTTCCCAAAAGCATATGCAGGTGCATGTGTATTTTAACTATTATCAGTTGTTCAACATCACTTTAAACCATTTCTCTTCGGTAAAGCTCATTATTTTGTATATTTCCCACAAGAGAGATTCACATTTCCTTGATTACAACTATACTCTTGTTGCCTTGGGAGACTACTGGGGCCCTTGGGACTCCTTGCCCCAGCAGAGATCTGCCAGGTCCTGCAGACTCAGATGAGACTTCAGTTTCAAGTTCAATGACTCTATTGAGATACAATGAACTTCTCTGAATTTATTCTCTTCAGCTCTGGCATCTGGACTGAAATTAACTAAAGAGCATTAATACATTTTATATTATGGGGAATCAAGTGTGTATTAATTAGTCATGAATACAATTTATAATAGAAATAATTCCTTTAAGTATAGACTATTTTCTAATATGCATTTTATGCTAGATGATAAAGCTAAAAATATATATGATGTAAAAATCATCTCTATCATGTCAAGACAGTTGAAATATTTTTGTGGATAAACTTGTGCTGTTACGATGATCGTACAGTTGTTCACAGAGGCTCCATGCAGCAGCATGAAGGCATACCATAGAAGACAGCACATTTCCTGAGAACATGAAAATGAAACTTCTCTTAAAATTTATAGTATGTTGAAACATTAAGTCATAAGATATTACCTTGACACTGTGCTTTGATTCAGGTTGCTTTGAGAAGCCAGAATTCTAATGTAAATATACGTCGTTTAAAAGTTACCAAAGTTATTAAAAGGGTATGATTCATTTTGCCACTGATGTCCTATGCTAGGACAAAGAACATTAATTTGTGTTCTGGATATGAAATTCTAGAAAAAAATACCTATAGATTTCCACTCTTAACCATACAGCAACTTGGGTGTTGTTTCATTGTTAAAAAGATTTAAAGCAATGTGTGCATACTGCTTACTGCCGTGTATTTTCTCTTCCCTCTAAGTGCTCCTGGCTGGCATTCCAAGTGACAGCTTTGCTGAGAAGAAAACAAATTCAACAGCCAGGTGTCTAATGCCTACCACTGACAAAGATGACCACTAATATTTAAGCACCTAACCTTTTAAGTGTGAATACTGTCCCTGTGAAAAGTTGGCAGCAATATAAAACATGGCTAACTTAGTTTAATGATGAGCTACATCTCTAAATATGTTTGAGAAAGAATATATACCATGTAAGAATCCTAAAGGGAGATACAAATGGAGATGAATCTTAAAAATCTGAGTATGTTAACGCATCTAAAGGAGGGGAGCTGTTTTGTTTTCCTAATCATTAAACAAAAAAGTACATTTCCTAACAGAAACGTAAAAACAATATATGAAACCTTTTTTAATATATATTATATAATACATACAATGTACATATTATATAATGTATATATTACATATGGATGAAACGGCTTACAGTTATTTGCAAATCTTATAAATTGTTCAATGGATTTGGTTCTCAAAACAACAGATTTAACAAATATTCTAACAATCACATCCCACTTCAAAAAAAGCACACTGATTGTTCACCAAATCCCCCACTTGCAAACTTAGAGGCATTTTAAAGCATCAAAAAAATTTGCAGAGGCATAATACATTTGCTGACCATATCCTAATGAAAACCTGTTGAAAGCAGTAGGCTCATTTTTGTCAAATTTCTACATGTGAAAATAAATCAACTTTGTGTCAGTTTACGTGTTACAGGATAAGGCACTCTCTCAGCCTGCATGGCCTTGCTTGCTGGGGACACATTCACTCAAGCATCAGCCTGTCATGGCAACAAATGAGAGTGCCAACTATTGCTCTTCACTTTTCCCCTCAAGATAGAAATGAAGGGAAAAGAAACCAATATATTTGTTTAAATTAGAATGGATAGCCATCTATCTTTGAAATAATGAAGCCATGTAGTGTTGAGCAGACTTTCAATGTCAGCCTTGGATGGCACTGACGTTACAGTCCTGCTTCTGTAAGAACTTGTATTAGGAAAGAAGGCCAATAACTACAATTTTTTCCTAAGAGTAACTGACCCTTCACTAGTTGATACTGAACCAAAGGACAGCTTTACAAAACTATTTCAAGTATTCATTATCACAGTGAAAATGGGAGACCAATATGAGAATGAAGGATTTGAAAATTCCTTTGATGAAAAAGGCAAGGGTACTAAATCAAAACATATACAAAATGCTTCAACGCATTTCTTTATGTGGTATGAATAGAAATATTATCCATAAAAAGTTAGAAAAATTAAGATAAATTATATATTAGTACACCTTCCCAACCACATTTTATATAAAAATTCAGAATAGTGTACTGGTATTTCAATCTACACAATAAAAATGCCTAAACTTGGCAGATATTGTCTATCTGTGCATGTATTTTCTCAGTAGAAGGCTTATTTGTTGCAGTCACTTTTAAAAAGTTTTATTTCCATTCTGAACCTTAGTGAATCATCAGTAAACCCAGCTGATTGGGACCCACTGTGGCTCCATTCTCAGCTTCTCTATGGCAGTTTGTAGTTTTTCAAAGGCTTTGTCTAGATTGTCGTTTACGATGATCAAATCAAAATAGTGGTTGTATGCTCTCTGAATTCGTGCACTTTCATCCACGGTTTTCTTCAAGTCAGAGTCCTGTCAAAGAGTGTTAAAAGGAAATGTTTCTATCATAAGGTGTATTTACTTGCTCAAACACCAAAGTGAATGTAAGAACTAAGTACTTTGGACTTTTATTTATGGTGATTAATATTAATTCTCAAAATCTAATTTATATAGTGTTGAAAAAAACATTACCATATGTTCATATCCTAGTCTTTACAGCAGAGTTCATGTTTGCTTTATGAGTATTCTCTATCTTCTATTTCATTGATCTTAGGAAAATATTCCTAATTAAACAACTGCTGATAATAAACTCAGGGTGAAATCTAAGGTAATAAAAGAATTATTTTAGGTTTCTAGCACAACTATAGCATCCTCTTCAAATGATTTTTTTTTTTAATTTGAATATATGTATGACATCCTAGAAAAAGAATCCTAGAATTTTCCCTTTGTGTTTTTGTCTTGCTTCTTCATGATCCTGCATGCCAGCTGAGGTGGTCAGTACAATGAAACCAAACTGGTGGGACAGGAGATTATTCTGCCATTTTTCTTTTCTTTTTTTTTTTTTACGTTTATTTATTTCTGAGACAGAGAGAGACAGAGCATGAACGGGGGAGGGGCAGAGAGAGAGGGGGACACAGAACCGGAAACAGACTCCAGGCTCTGAGCCATCAGCCCAGAGCCCGACGCGGGGCTCGAACTCACGGACGGTGAGATCGTGACCTGAGCTGAAGTCGGACGCTTAACTGACTGAGCCACCCAGGCGCCCCTATTCTGCCATTTTTCTAGATCTTTGAGTTGTACATAAAATCTGGGGCTGATAACTCCACAGTTGTTTAACCTGCTTATGAGGTTTGTAACAATTTTCCCAGCTCTGTAATCATGAATGATTTCAAATTTGCCAATGTAATCACGTTTCATCATCACAGTTTAGAAACTGGATAATGACTTTGGAGCATGGCCTACTAAGAACCTGGCATTTGCCTCTCTTTTCAGCATTGTTAATGCTCTTAAGAGCATCTGCCAGGACATTCATGTATACCAATATGGCGGCACAGAAAGATGGTGGAAAGAGTTCAAAAGATTTTTATCTTACAGGTTCTGTAGATCATGGAAACCATTCTGCAGTGACTTTTAAGCTTAAAGCCAAATCTGCTGCCTAATTCTAGGAAAGAGAATCTTAGAAATGTATTTTGAAGACTAACCACGTTTCCCACCTCCAACAACATATACTCACACACACATTTATTTCTGTTGCTAGCATTGTTTATATTTTGTAAAATATTTTGGAATAATGTGGAGAATAAATAAGTAATGGGTTCTGCATGAGCAAGTGAAGCTTTTCATTAAATTGCAACTTTAAAAATGAAATTTCACATTTTTTCTATATGTTCTTCAAATATTTATTGAGTTCCTATTAAGGTGTCTACTATGTCTACTCCTCCAGTGGAGGAGACAGATAAAGGGCAAATAAACACAAAAACTTCCAAGTTGTAATGAGTACTATAAAAGAAACCAACCAAGAACAAAGAATTTTGAGAATTCTACTTTAGAAAGAGTGATTACAAAGACACTGAGTAAATGACATTTAGCCTGAGAACTATAGTGGGGGGGAAAGAGCATTCCAAGCAGAGGAAACACCAATGAAAAACCCAGGAGGGAAATGACCCTGATGTGTTTTAAGATACTGAAAGGTCAGGATGGACAGAGGGACTAAGGGTGGGGGTAACATGGAGATGACTACAGGCTAGGTCCTGGAGGACCCACATGCAATGGAAAGGCACCTCTGGCTTGTGAGGGAGAAAGAGGAGATGGAAATGACACCAGACTAGAAATATATTTTGGTGATAAAATCATCAATATTAGCTATGAATGTGAAAAGTGAGGAAAATGAATCAAGATGTGGAAGAAGTAATTGTAGAAAATGCAAAGTTGGGGGTGGGAGTAGGGAGAGCATAATTTTGGGGGGAAAATGTTCTACTTTGTGTATGTTAAGTTTAGATGTCTTGGGTAACATCTAAGTGCTAAGTAGTGATAGGTTATGCAAGTCAGAGCTCGGCGGCCTGGATTACCTGTACATGAACTAGGAATCATCAATGTAACAATGGTACATAAAACCATTTTACCAATGGTAAAAACACCTAAAGGGAAGTGTAGAGAGACAAATGGGTTCCAAACTAGGCCTTAGGGACACTACTACTTATATTTTAGTTAACATCACTGACATCTCTAAATCAGTTTGAAACAACTAAAATATCTTTTACGATAGATGTACAGCCACAACTCACCTTGAAAATAATTTTTACCTATTACAGTCACTAGCAATCTGGTTCATTAAAAAAAAAAAAAAAAAGGTTGTTTTGGGCAATAACAATCCCGTAACAATAGCAGAGTACAACATACAGATGGATCTCTAGACTATATTGGTAGGTGGAAAATGCAGGCAGACTACCGTATATAATAAGAGACTTTTTATGTAAGAAATAGGGGAGAAAGGATACACACATATACATACTTGCTTATATTAAAAACAAATAGTGAAAATGGCTACCTTTGTAGGTGGGTGTGTAGAGGACAGAGAAAAGCTAGATTTTTCTGTTAAGATTTACTTTAGAACTATTAAATGTATAGAATGATACAACAGAATTAAATTCACATGAAAAAAAGAACAATACCTGAAAATAAAAAGCAAAATGAAATAAACCAGTGTTTTAAGTTGATGGTTTAACTACACAGAAAGGAATTATTTCAGTAACGTTAAAATTAAATAATACCCACTGGAATAGATCTTAGGAAAAACTTTTTTAAAAGCCCAAAACTTAAAAGTTTTCAATAATCATACTATTGACATTAATACTGTTACTCAGAAATCATATACATAGTCGGTTCTCAGTTTATATGTAAAGTAAGAAATTATGTTATCAGGAACCAATATTTTCAGCATAAGAAAAATGACAAATACAGAGTCAAAGAAGTAAAATAATGTAAAGTTTAAATTGGAACCATCAAATTGAACTAATGATGTGTGTTTTCTGAAAAAGGAAAATATATTTCCTATATCTGGCCACTGAAAAGGCCTAGAAATAATGAGTAACTAAGTTGAATGCACAACTTTAGTACCTATATCGTCTCTAAATACCATTTCCCACTAAAAGGAACCAGGGATTTTGGATGGCTGGTTCCAGGTCTGGGCCAATAAATGTGTAAGAAACCTGGAACAGTTTGTTGTACTAGAAAGAAAAGAGTCGTCAAAGATTATTGGGGTTGTGTTAAAAAGACTCAGAAGACAAACTGAATATTCCCATGAGCTAAACATAGGCCAATTTAAACATCAAAACGCATGGTAAGTAGAGGCACCTAGGCGGCTCTGTCAGTTAAGTGCCTGACTAGATTTCAGCTCAGGTCATGATCTTATAGTTGTGAGATCAAACCTAGTGTCAGGCTTGTGTTAAGCATGGAGCCTCCTTATGATTCTCTTTTTCCCTCTCTCTCAAAATATATAAACATTAAAAAAAAGAGTAATAACTAAGTACACAGAGAGGAAGTATTTCAAGGGACTTTAAACACAGTGATTTGACTGTATATATTCAGGGGATAAACCCTAAGGACAAAAAAAAAAAAAAAAAACCAAAACAGTTCATGGTAATCATACCCCGTAGTGTCAGTATACTTATTCTCACACTGCTGTGTGTGTACTGTGTGATTAGGTAAATGAGCAATTATATGATTTTAGGTCTAACATTCCCAGTGTTTTTGAGAACTGGGATACTCAGGGTAGGGGAATGGAGATATACATATAAAAGAGGTTAAATAAAAACCTTGTAATTCTGAATTTGAATGGGAAGTTTCAGTATGAATTCGTGACATAGTTTGCTTCAGACATACAACAGAAAAACATATATCCTACCTCTGTCTACCTGAAAAGTATAGCTAGAAACAATGATCAATCTTGTGACAATGTACACCCCTAGTATTATTGTCTTAAAACACCATTTACCCTAAAAGGAACCAGAGCTTCTTGAAGAAACAGCTGATGCCTGGCCTAGAAAAGGAAATGTACAAGAGGAGCCTGGAATATCTGTCATACCAGATAGCAAGGAAGCTATCAGAGACTATTGGGCTCATGAAATAAGGTCTCAAGGGCCAACTTGAATAAGCTCCTATTGGTCATAGATGGGGCAATTTGAGCATCAGTAAGAACAATAACTGTGATAGAGTAACCATATCAAAAACTCATATCATGTGCTCATAATCAAACTAAAAAAACAAACAA
The DNA here is from genome assembly GCF_014898765.1 of Herpailurus yagouaroundi. NCBI lineage: Eukaryota > Metazoa > Chordata > Mammalia > Carnivora > Felidae > Herpailurus > Herpailurus yagouaroundi. The sequence goes on from NW_024412391.1 coordinate 46,280,620, forward strand.
ACAAAAACCCTTATTTGATCACCTGTTGCCTCTGGGGGCTCTTAAGGAACAAATCCATTATTCTGAAAAGTGACCCATAAAAAGGAAAGTATCAACATATACCCTGACCTTCCTATTTGAACTCTATTTCAGAGTAATCAACTAGTTGATAAGGAAAAGTTATTTCTTAGAAGAGCTCTAGTTTATAAATTCATAAAGAATGACAAACTTTGAATACTACCATTTTACAATCCCTGAAATAAGTGATCCAGGCAAAGATGAATAAAACTTGCTGAAATCATTAGGTAAAAAGCTACTACTTCATAGACTGGGCTAAGGACATTTGAACACACTGAGCATTCTTATCACAAAAAGAGCACCTTTAATATGCCTCATAATGTAACAAAACAGGAAGTATTACTTATTAATTATTCTTGAGAAATAAAAGTGAACCTATATCTGATCCATCAGTTCACAGGAAATACAAGGAATAGAGGGAAATGACACAATGGGGACAGAACTGGTGAAAATCTAGACTCTGGAGCACTCTATAGAATAACTGACTTCATTTTTTGAACAACTAAATCAGAAGGTTACGAGAGAGGAGAGGGAGGGAAGGAGTGAGAATTTACAGATTAGAATGGAATAAAGTGATGTCTACTGCCAGCTAAGATGTAGTAACAGATATTTGACTAACCCTCTTGTCTCACAATGAAAACAGACAGAATGTACAGAAAAGCAGTTTTTAAGACCTCATGCATGAGGCAACAAAAGACTGATATTTCAGAGAAGCAGAAAACAAATGAAGTGAGCCCTATGACCACCCCAGCTTACTGTCTTGAAAGACTTTCTAGGCTGCAGCACACAAGGTAGAACCCAGGAGGAGCCTACCCAACATTCTGAGTTGGGACAGAGCTGAGAGCCCAGGGAAACCAAGGGGGCAAGAAGTTCTCAGGAAAGAATACCTGAACAGAATAGCAGCATGGAGAGAGAACTTCAGAGACTTGCAAAGACCCATCCCCTTCCAGCATTCAGCTATATACCAATTAGGGCAGTGTAAACCTACCTGAGGCCGCCAAAGAACCACCAGAAAAAATGAGAGGTACTCAAGTTGAGCCAGGAACAGGACCTCTTCTCATCAGGCAGCACAGAAAACCTCGATGCACAAGCCACTCGGAAGAGCCCTCAAATGGTCTTGCCTCACAGGTGAACAATAACTGCCCATAGATCAAGAACTATTCTGGTCCTACCTAACACATTTTAAAAGCAAGACCTGAAAGGAACAAACTGTTTCCCAACAAGTGCATCTCAGAACAAAGCTCACAATGCCTGAAAGCAGCAGGAAAATAGGACCAATGTGAGAAGAAAAGTCATTCAAGTCAAAACTGATCCAGAACTGACATAAATGTCAGAATTAGTAAACAAGGACATGAAAACACCTATTATATTTCAGATATTCAAAAAGTGAAGCAGAAACATAGAGAAGCCTGAAAAAGAACAAAGCAGAGTAACACTACATGATTTCAAGGCTTATCAGCAACAGCGTGGGAAGAGAGAGATGCAGTGGAAAGGAAGGATTCTGAAGGGGCACAAGGGCATCTTTGGAGGCAATGGACATGTCTATTATCCTGACTGTGATGGCTTTATGGGTATATACATATGCCCAGACTTACCAAGTGGTACACTTTTAGTACGTAAAGTTTATTGTAAGTCAGTTATCTTTTGATTAAACCGCAGGGGTGGGTGGGGGGGAAGAAGTTTAGAAGACATCAAGTAAATGAAATGTGTTGATCTTGTTTGGATCTGATTTGAATAAATCAACTGTAAAAAAAATTCTAACTCTTGGAGAAATTCAAATATGGATGGTATATTTGATGATATTAAAAGTTGCTCTCAGGGCTCCTGGGTGGCTCAGTCGGTTGAGCATCCAACTTCAGCTCAGGTCATGATCTCATGGTTTGAGGGTTCAGCCCCACATCAGGCTTTGCACTGACAGTATGGACCCTGCTTCGGATTCTTGGTCTCCCTCTCTCTCTCTCTGTTCCTCTCCTACTCGCACTCTCTCTCAAAAACAAATAACCATTAAAAAAAAAGAAGTTGCTCTTATTAATTTTTTTTGTGTTAATGGTGTTATGGTTATGTTTAAAAAAACCTTTATGTTTTAGAGATAGATACTGAAATATTTACTGCTGACATATCAAAGATTTGCTTTAAAATAATCCAAGTAAGGGAGGAAATGAAGAAAGGTCTAATTAAAACACAAATGGCATGTATTATTGAAGCTAGGTGATGGGCATATGGGAGTTCATTTTTTTTCCTCTTTTGTATATATTTTAAGTTTCCTATAATATGAAGAGAGAGAGAAGGAAAACAAAAGAAAACATGCAACAAAAACTAAAAGTCAGAACCTACTACCAGTAGTAAACCTTATGATGAATATGCTTGTTAATGGTCTTGGAGCCTTTTCCTCATTGGTAAAATGAGAGACGGATTAATATGCATATTTTAGTACTGTTCCCTTTCACTTACATAGAGGAAACAAACTTGTGTTTTATGTATGTATGTATGTATGTATGTAAAGCTTATTTATTTATTTAGAAAGAACCAGTGGGGGAGGGGCATGAGGGGCACGGGGTGTGTGTGAGGGCGGAGACAGAGGATCCAAAGCAGGTTTTGTGCCATCAGCAAAGAGCCTGATGGGGGGCTCGAACACACAAACCATGAGATCATGACCTAAGCTGAAGTCAGATGCTTAACCGACTGAACCACCCAGGAGCCCCTAAAGCCACACTGTCCCAGATCCTAGTGACATCTCATGAATGAATTTTTATTCTGTAATATATCATATATTTATTTCGTGAATATGATTGGAATAAAAGGTGTCCAAAATAAAACAGAAAAAATCTTAGGAAGAAAATAATATTGTTAGCCTGAAAAGAACTGCTCACCGTCAAAAGCTTAGTAGTGATGCCAGCGTCCACCACTGCCTTGTGCATGGCACGTAACGTCTCTAGTTCTGGAGCAGCAATAAATACAACATAGGGCATGAACTCGGATGTCCTCAGCACTTTCAAGGCCTGTGTAGAAGAACAATTACAAACCAACTTAGATGGGATTAGAATTTATGTTATCCTTTAATATATACTAAATGCTAAATAGTCTATCTGCCCTCTCACTAAGGATTAAGGCTGTAAATTAATACTTGCCCCCTTCTATCTTTTTGATTCCATACAGTACTTTCTCAGTGATCCAGTAACTATGTTCTGACCTCAGTCACATTACTCTTTAATCCTTTTGAACAAAGTAATTAAAAAATCATCAAGAATGATGTAAATGCTTTATGTTATTTGTAGAATTCTGTTAATATTGAAAAAGCAGAAATAATCTCAGTGTCTATTGAGAGTGGTATATAAATTAATATACATTTGTACTATGCAGCAATTACAAACAACTAAAAACAAAAGCTCTACAGTAACTCATATGAAAACATTTTCAAGAGATACTGTTTAATGAAAAAAACTAAAGAATCTGTATAGAATTTCCTATTTATATAAAAAAATAGCCCATTAAAATTATAGATATATCTGTATTTAAGGTATATAAAATGACAAAGATATACACTGAACTAAATAATTATCTCTGAGTAGGGAAGTTAGGTGGAGTTGAATGTGGAGGGGTGGGAAGGGGTTGGTGAGAAAGACAGGGAATGAGAATGAAGAGATTGTTGTGTGTGAATATGTGTGTTGGGTGGGAAGGGGTGTGACTTTAATCTTTTATTCTTTGTGTTGCAGCTTTGTTGAAAATTTAAAATTAACATTTCCTAACACATGCATTTATATATTACTTGAACAAGTAAGTAAATACTAAACTATCAAGTTCTATTGCTATACAAGCCTCTATTGGCGAACTGATCAGAAATTATCATGTGGATGCATGATAAAGTTCTCTATCACCACCCTCACAATTTGAAAACAAAACAAAACAAAAAACCCCAAAAAACAAAAAACTCCACAGAAATCAAAATTTTAAAAACAGTTTTGGAATCCATGCAGCTTACTTGTGGGTTGACATCCAAGATGCAAGTTCGTCCAGTTTGGACAACTTCAAGAATAGAATCAATTTTGGTTCCATAGAGATTTCCTTCATATTCCCCATGTTCCAAATATTTTCCAGCTTTAATATCTGCTTCCATCTCAGAACGTGACACAAATTTATATGCCTGACCATCTTTTTCATCTTCCCTTGGTTTCCGTGAAGTAACTAAAATAATGTTGAGAATTTATACAAAGATGCAAAGTATTAAAATTGAGACTAAAATGCACAGGTAGCTTAGGATTTTTACATTTAGTGCAGGGTTTGGCAAATTATGGCCTACGGCCAAATCTGTTCTGCTTCTTATTTTTGTGAATAAAATTTGATTAGACCACAGCTATGGTTCATTTATTACCTAGGGTTTCATTCATTTCACAATTGTGTAGCAGTTTGTGACAGAGAATAGACGGCCTGCCAGGCCTAAAATATTTACTATGTGGCCTTGAATTAAAAAGTTTGCTGACCCATGGGGTACCTGGGTGGCTCAGTCGGTTAAGTGTCCAACTTCTGCTCAGGTCATGATCTTGTGGTTAATGGGTTCAAGCCCTGCAGCAGGCTCTGCACTGACAATGTGGAGTCTGCTTGGGATTCTCTGTCTCTCCCTCTCGCTCTGCCCCTCCCCTGCTCTCACTCTCTCTCAAAATAAATAAATGTAAAAAAAAAAAAAAAAGTTTGCTGCCCCTTGACCTACAAGACTGTTTAAAGAGGTAGTCCCCCATATACAATTTATATTCAAAAAAATGTGCTTTATAAAGTCAGCTTGAAACTCAAAATTATTTCCTAGAAGCAGAGCCCTAAATTTAAATTCTTAATTATAATGAATCCTACTAACTATGAGGTATATTGTAGGCGAATATCTTTTCCAGCTGCCACCAGCACTCCCCTTCTTAAGGAATATCAATTATATTCTTTCTTTACGCTTGAACATTTCCTAATTGAGTGCCCAACAAGTGAGCAAAATTCTATTTTTAGTTCGTATTATCAATCTTCTGAAATGCAGTTTTACCCACAAATTATCTATCCTCTTTCTCACCCTAATACCAAACCTTTCTTTGGGCTTCCTGCTTACTGATAATCTGAAATGTTAATTGTTTGTTTTGTACCTCGGTGGTGGATCTAGCCAACACTTGATATTATTATGTTCTATTAACTTACTCTACTTTAACCTAAAGTGTTTTCTTCTGAGAGAATAACAGTGGATAGACCAAGTCAAAATTTATAGGATGCTTTTGCTTGATATTTTAGAGTTCTGAATACTTCCAGGGATATAAACTCCTTTGCAACTTGGGCTAGCCTAGGAAAAGATATTCTCTTTAAAACTATTGCAAAGATGCAGAGTTAGTGTGTGTATGTGATTTTTCCAGTTTAGCCTTCACCTAGTTTTGGCTAGATTATATATAAAAAGTATTCTTTTACTAATCAAGTACTTACACGTAGATTATCTGATGAGATCATCAAGCACATGTAATTAAAAAGTAATCCAGATTAAAAGTTGACAGTACTTTGACTACTTATAATACCCATAAGCACATCAAGAAAACTTTGATAAGAACAGAATGAAATTCAAATACAAGCTCAATAATAAGGGTCTAATTCATAAATGACGTCATTAAGTACAACAGGACTCCCTTTCTTCTCCCGTTGTTTTCTGGCTCAGCCTTGAAGATGATGATCCCAGACAACTGTGGAGAGCATTTATAAAGTAACTTCAAGATCTTCAAGATGCTATGATGGCATTTCATATTAAAAAATATGTGACGCCTAAGGTTTCTGAAATTATTCACCAAAGGTAGTATGAAAAAACTTCTAAAGCAATTTTAAACTCCCCAAATACATACATACTAGGACTTAGCTCAGTATTTGTGAAGGTAATTTTAGAAGAGTACTATTTTTGGGTGAAGCTCTACAGTGAAACCGTATATAGGAATGTACTACTTGAAATAAATATGTATAGGTGCATATATTGCCCCCATTGCCACCTCCAATGTGTTGAGGGAATCTTAATTCTTGGCAAAATGTTTTTAGTTTACAAGCAAATATTAACTATAATCCCATTCTCTAGTGAAAACTAGAAACAAAAATCTAACAAAACCCAGCAACAATACTGCCACATATTTAAGTCCCTTTCCATTCCCAGGACAGAGAAATTAGAATGGGGTGACTTTACTACAAATGATTCCTTAGGCTTATATACTAAGCAAACAAGTAATGTGATTTCTTAGAATTTAATTGTATGGCAAAATTCTAAATTTTTACAGCTCTTCAAATGAGAGAACAATCAACAAAGTAACATTTTTGGTGTTGTTAAACTCAAGATGTCAATGTTAAAGAGCAAACTTGATTCAGAAGGTAGCCCATCCCCCTGGATTAATAATTTTTTCTATTTTATTTTAGGATCATTTAATATATAAAGAAAAATCAACTTAATATAATGCCAGCGTTTACCTCCTTCCCTATGAGACTTTCTCGTCCATACCACATGACAATATGCAGCACAATACTATATACCAGGAATTAGGCAAACTTGTCATAATTTTTTGGTGTTTCTTTTTTGTGTGGATTGTGAGATGTAAAAAGAAAAACAAAAAACAAAACAAAAAAACAAAACTAAGCTAGACATTTCTATTCGGATTCTTTGCCCATTTCTGAACTGGTTTATTTTGTTGTTGTTGTAGGATTAATATTTACTATACATATATACATATGTATATATGTATAGTAAATATTAATAATAATAAAATATATGTATATATACATATGTATATATATACACACATACATACATAATACATACATATAATGACTTGTGGGGAAAAGCTCATGATATAATTTCATTCATCAAATATTTGTTGGGTGTATACTATGTGCTAGATCCTATTCTAGGGTCTACAGCAGTACAAAAGACAGAGCAGCTCTCTGTTCTCATGGGGGGACATATTCTTGAATGTGGAGAGAGTGAGCAGTCAAATGACAATTTAAGTGTAAAACACAACCACTAAGTACTGGGGAGGCTATTTTAGATTGCATGGTCAGTAAAGGCCTCTGAGAAGGTGAGATCTGAATAAAAACTAAAATTCAAGCATTTGAAGATCTGGGAGGCAGTGTTCCACGCTAAGGGATCAACAAGAACAAAAAGTTGTGAATGATAAGTTTAAGTAAGGAGTCTGAAGAAAAGAAAGAAGTGTGTTAAGTAGGGAAAAAAGTAGGTGAATTTTATATAAATAATATAGTCACAATTCTGTGGTTAGTAGTAAGTTTAACTGTGTTCTCTATACTTATAAGCAAAATGCTGAATAAAATTTTTTTTTTTTTTTGGTAGTCTTACAGTATCCCTCAAGTCCCAAGTAGATGCTACAATGCCAAGGATCTACAGCTTCCTCTTTCAGGGTTTACCAAAAAGTGGCCAACATGGTCCTAGGATCGTCTGCTCACCTGCCTCTGTCTAATATATACTCAGAAAGAAGTCACTGACATTATGAATCATAGGTTCAGGGCAGAACGCTTTATTTTCTTCTCCTTTGCCCCACAGTAAAATGATTCTCCCTGGGGAATTGTGAAAGCCCATGAGACACATCGTAGAAGTGGAGCGACTTGTACTCCCACTGTCTGGCAAAGCAGAAATGCGCTTCCTGTGGGCTGTGTGTGTAGGGATGTGTGTGTATTCAAAAGATAGCCTGGCCTGAACTTTTCTGAAGGTATCCTGCACAGAAAGACAAAATGAAAGGTAGAGAACCAAGCAAAAGAGAATATGAGATACAGGAATGGAGCTTGGCATGGGTCTCAAGGGGACAGCTGGAGATCATAATAGCCTGGCCAGGGAATTGCAAAGTAGAGAGGTCTTTACAGAGTCTCCAAAGAACCTAGCTACAAATAGGCCTCAAGGAAGAAAAGAGTATTCAGACATTTGTGACATAAAGAACTCTAGTCCCCAAAAGGCAAGATTTTACAGGACAGCCCTTTTATTCTCACTTCTTCTGCCCTGACCCTGAAAACCAGACACAGCAGGCAGGATATGAAGGGAGAATAATAGAACAAACTATACCCTTCCCTTCCCAATGTAGGTCCTAAGCCAAGAGTCAGGAATGAGCTGTAAGGAAAGGAAAAATAGTGAATTGGATGCAACACTGAAGTTTTGAATTGGAGTAGCCTTATTTTTTTTCCATACCCAAAATAAAATCTTATTTGACAAAATGACATAATTCTCATAACTGCAAGTGACTAGAAAGTTATAGAATCTCCCAGGGGACTGAAGGAAAAGAAGAGAGAAAGAAGATCTGATAGTGCATGTATGAAGTCAGGGACTGGATGAAAATAAAGCTCTTTCCTATTTGTGCTCCCAAAGAGCTCAGCCATCCAACAAACCAGTTAGTTATATGCTTGCCAGAAAAAATTAGTCGGGTGACCTAACTTCCTAAAGGTACTAGGAAATGAATGTGTATTCAAACCATGTGAGAAGGGATTTTAGTGGACTGATAGCTGTTTCCCCAAATTCAGGAAAAGATTTTAAATTAATGAATTATTGATGGATGCTAAAACAATTGGGTAAAAGTTTCCTGAGGAGAATACTTACACAGTTTCAAAGTATTTTTGAACCCATTACTTATCAATAACAAATGGGAGAAAAATTATCTTTTACAGTGAAGAAATCAGACATCACCTAAATCAATAATCAAAGTTAACATCATCAGTAATGGGACATATTGACAAGATGTACCTCCAGATGTGATGTTCAGAGAAGGATAAAACATGACTTCTGTTTTTCTAGTAACAACAATGCATGACCAGAACCTAATCACAGGGAAACAATCAGGTGAACTCCTAGTGGGGATCATTTACATTAAATGGATAAAAGACTCCAAATAAAAGGCAGAGGCTGGCAGAATGGATTAAAACAAATAAACAAAACAAAAACCATAATCCAACTATATGCTGTCTCCAAAAGACACACTTTAGATTCAAAGACACAAATAGGTTGAAAGTTAAAAAAAAAAAAAAAAAAAGGAAAAATACCCCATACAAACAATAACACAAATACACCTGGAATGCCTATACATATGCCACACAAAATAAACCTAAAGACAAAGACTGTCACTAGAGACAAAGAAGAACATTTTATAATGATAAAAGTGTGAATCCATCAAAAGAATTTAAAAATTACAAACATATATGCATCTAACAACAGACCTCCCAAAACACATGCTGCAAAAACTGACAGAATTGAAGGGAGAAATAGTTAAATCAATAATATTTGGAGACTTCAACACCACACTTTGAATAATGGATAGAACAAATAGGAAGAAGATCAACAAGGAAATAAAAGGCTTAAATAATACTATAAACCAACTAAACATAACAGACATCTGTAGAACACTCTACCCCAAGATAGCAGAATACACATTGTTCCCAAGAGTACCTGGAACATTCTTCAAAACAGACTGTACCTGAGGTTATAAAGCCAGTCTCAATGAATTTAAAAAAAGTGAAATCATACACTATTTTCTGACCACAATGGCATGAATTGGAATTCAGTAACAGAAGAAATTCAGGAAATTAACAAATACATGGAAATTAAACAATATGTCCTTAACAACCAATGGGTCAAATAGGAAATCACAAGTGTAAATAGAAAACACTTTGAGATAACTGAAAACAAAAACACAACACCAAATATTGGGAGATGCAGCAAAGCAGCTGCTTCTAGGAAACTTTACAGCTGCAAATGCCTACTTCAAAAGAGCTCAACCCAATAACCTAAACTCTACCCAAAGAAAATGAAAAAAATAGCAAACTAAACCCAAAATAAGAAGGAAAGAATAAGGGCTATAACAAAAATTAATGAAATAGAGGATAGAAAATCAATACAGAAAATCAACAAAAGCAAATGTTGGTTTTATGAAAAGAACACCAAAAGTGATAAGCCTTTAGAAAAACTAAGAAGAGAGAGGAATCAAATTACTGAAATCAGGAATAAAAGAGGGGGTATTACCATGAATGCTGCAGAAATTCTGAAACTGATTAAAAAGAAATATAAAATCTCAGTAGACCTACAACATAGAACAAGACTGAATCAGTAGTCAAAATCTACAAAAATAACCCCAGGATGGCTTCAAGGGTAAAGTCTATGAAACACTTAAACAAGAATTAACATCAATCCCTTACAAACTCTTCCAAAAACAAAAAACAAACAAACAAAAAAAAAAAACAGAAGAAAAAGGAACACTTCCCAACTCAGCATATGAGTCCAGCATTAGCACAATTATCAACATTAGCCAATGTCATGAGAAATGAAATCTAGAGACTAGTACCTCTTATGAATATAGGTGCACAAATACTCAACAAAATACTAGCAAACTGATTCTAGAAGCATATAAAAAGGATTATACACTACAACTAATTGGGATTTACCACAGGAACACAATGTAAAAGACTAAAAAACAAAACTCATATTATTGTCTCAATAAACAAAGAATAAACATTTGGTAAAATCCAGTACTTTCTCATGATAAAAAAAAAAATCAATAAACTAGGAATAGAAGAGAATTTCTCCAACCTGAAGAAGGTTATCTACAAAAAACCCAGAGCTAACATCATACTTAGTGATGAAAGAGGTATCCCTCTAAGATCATGAATAAAATAAGGATGTCCATTTTTGCCACCTCTATTCCATACTGCACTGGAGATTCTAATCAGGGCAATTAGACAAGAAAAAAAAAATAAATGACAGCCAGTTTAGAGTAATAAGGAACACTATATTTGCAGATGACATAATCTTGTGTATAGAAAATCCCGAGAAATTTGCAAAAAAATAATTATAATAAATGAATTCAGCAAGGTTGAGGGATACAAAACTAATGCACAAAAATCAGCTGCATTTCTATACACTTGTAATAAACAAGTTGAAAAGGAAATTAGGAAAATGGCTTTTATTATAGAATCAAAAAGATTAATATACTTAGGAATAATTTGACAAAAGCAGCATAAGACTTGTACACTGAAAATTACTGATATTATTGAAAGAAATTAAAGAAGAATAAACTAAAGTGTTTACAGAGCTATCCCCAGAATGCTGAAGACATTGAGGACTTTGAAGCAAGAAGCTAAAAATTTGAGTTGGGGGTATAATTGTGCATTTGGAGCAGGTCAATCCATATCCTCTCCCTCTTTATCTTGTGAAAGAACACTCTCAGCAGAGGGATATCTGAAAACTCTTCCCTGGAGAAATCTAACAGCTCCCTCCAAAAATATCTTATGCCCACTTTTTGACTCCCCAAACAAAACAGTTGTCTCCTTGCCCATCTCATAAATAAAGCTCAGCCATTTGCCAAGACTTGCTCAAGTATATAGAGCTTCCAATCAGTTTTAACACTTACTTTTAAGTATGGATGTACATCCAAGGATCAGTACCTAAAAGAAAAAATCCTCTAGCATAAAAGGGAAAACACACACAAACATAACACAAGCAGAAAAAGTAACCTGGAGGAAAGCAGAGATAATTTGGCCTATAGAAAAAAAAAAAAACCTAAAAAAAGAATACACTATTTACTATTCTTAGAGATACACAAGATAAACAAACAGACAATGCTGTGGAAAAAACAACCACCAAGAAATAGAAAATCCTAAAATGAAAAATATGATTACTTGTGATAAAACACTGAGGGAACAGAACAAAGAACTCACGGTAATCTTTTAAAGAGTAGAATAAAAAGATAAAGGGATAGACAACATGATATAAAAGAGATTGAGAAGATGAATCCAGGATGTTCAACATTCAACTAACAGAAATTCTAGAAAACATGAACAGAGAAAATATGGAGAAATCATCCAAGAAATAATAATTTCCCAGAATTGAGGGACATGAGTCTCTAGTCTGAAGAACCCACTAATCATCAGCACAATGAATAAAAAAAGATGCACACAGGGGCGCCTGTGTGGCTCAGTCGGTTGAGCGTCCGACTTGGGCTCAGGTCATGATCTTGCGGTTCATGAGTTTGAGCTTGGCATCGGGCTCTGTGCTGACAGCTCAGAGCCTGGAGCCTGCTTCGGATTCTGTGTCTCCCTCTCTCTCTGACCCTCCCCTGCTCAACTCTCTCTCTCTCCCTCAAAATAAGTAAACATTTAAAAAAAAATTATAAAAAAAAAAGATGCACACAAAGGCACAGCATTATTAAATTTCAAAATACTGAAAAACAACAGAATGAAACAAACAAAAGACCCTGAATATCTGTGAAAGAAGAATCAGGTCATGTATGAAAGAACAAGAATTACGATGGCACTGGACTTAATAGAACTGGATTCAAGAGTAATGTCTTTTGAGTTTTATAATCGAAAATTTCTATTCTCAGCTAAACAATCACTAGAGGGCAGAAAATATGTATCTTCAAATACAAAGAGAAATTATACCTCATACACATTTCTTGTGAAGTAACAAGAGGATGTGTTCCAGCAAAACAAGGTTGCTGTCAACCCAGGACAGCAACAAAGGGAAGCTCTCCTGTGTTAACAGTGGGGCACAGCCGGAATGGAGAGTGCGTAGTCCTCATTGAAGCAGGAAGACCTATGGTCCTGAGACAGGAAGCTCCAGGAAAATAAACATGACCTACTACTGGATGAATCTTTGGTTTAAAACAAATTTATACACATACATGCAAAAAAATCAAGGTAAAGACAGGAAGGAGAAAGGAATTCCAGAAACTGTTAGATGGAAGGAGAGAAAATCTGTTCAAGAAAGTAAAATGCAATGAACTGAAACTAGACCTATTTTTATATTGGGAAGAGTCAGCAAGTCAACAGATAAGGCCTACACTGGATAATGCAAGATATTACAGAATGGTGACATTATTAAGAAATGTGGAAGACTAACCAAATAAATAGCAACAAACATGAAAAGCAACTGTTTCCGGTAAGTAGATTAAAGGTGGAATACAGCAAGACTGGAAGTTAATTTATCTATTACGTATCTTTAAGAACTACTTGATTAAAATACTGTACATGTATTAACTTGACAAAAATGAAAAGTAAAACACTTTAAAATACTTAAAATACTTTGATCACAGCGAAGTTTTTATTTTCTTAACTATTTAACCAGTATTTGTCTGAATTTAGTGATATAAAGTGCTTACAATGGAATCCAAAGCCTTACCCCAAAGGGATTACAAATAGCACACGGTTACTCCCCCAACCAATCCCTAAAAGTTTTAGCATTAAGATCACTCACTGAAAATTAAACCTCAAAACATACTAGATGCAAGCAGAGAAACTAGAAAATTCATCGACAAGAGATGGAGTGATATTAGGCTAAGAATTAGCTCAGAACAGCTTAATGGCATTAATATACCTAAAGAAATACTGTTAATCAAAAGGGGGCTTGGTCAGCAAAAGCAGCACAGAAAGGGGAGTTATAGAAGGTGAGGCTGGCTTGTCTCCTGCATTGTTCAGGGGAAAGAGCGTGTAAATTCCCACATGTAAAGGCCCACACATATCCAAAATAAAGACAAATGTATACTAGTTCTTATAATAAGACTATGATATCATCTAACTCCTTAATGTGATTCCATTCTTATGAAGCATACTTCTGACATTATTTAACTTTCCATATAAATATGCAAATAGGGAAAAAATGCAAAGATGATAAAATGAATGTTTGGCTCATTTAATGGTTGTACTTCTCCTATCAGTATTTTCATTTTATATGTCAACCTTTATAATCTTAATTAATGCTGCCTGCTCTGAAGATTCTCACTGTTGATGTGCTATCAAAAAATCAGGTTTATGACCTTGAAGGACAGAGCTACAAGAGAAAACGTACAAAATTCACAAAGGAATTGCCACACTGGAAGTGTGTGAGGATCCAGCAGATTTCCTTCTTTTCTTTACGCTAATGTGGGTAAAAAACACAACTTTTCAGATAGACATCAGTGGTACAAGAAAATACAAAGTGAATGCTGATTTTGCCACAACTCCTAGTACTTGCATTTAACTGACATCTCTGGACTCAGGAGCTTGGAGACACAAGGGCTGCAAGGCAGCAAGCCAACATGGCTACAGCATTATTTCAAGACCTCTGTAGAGTCATCGAGTTTTCCAGTATCTTCTATTTGCTTTCATATCAAAAATTATTTAGAAATAAAAAAAATAATAATCTGGCCCACCTACTCTTTGATGCCAATTAAACAGCAAAGAAAAGGGAGAAAAACTTACATGGCACTGTAGTTCCAAATCTAGTGGGATTCAACACTATAAACCTGTTTTTCAAGCTTCTTCGTCCCACACCTTGAGCGCCTATCAATACTAAAGTCTTTCTCTGGAAGGGAGGCATTTTGGCTACTTCCTCATATATCTGGATTTCATGACGATCAAATTCTAAATGTAAAAGGAAATGGAAAATCATCATATTCACTTACCTTTTAGATGGATGAAAAACGTCTGCAATTCTGTTCAATAAGGGCTTCGTTGTCCTGACAAGTAAGTATCACTTGAACTGTACTTAGTATAGATTTATTTTTTTTATAAATTTGGTAAAGTATAATAAATTATTTTTGATCTTGATTTAAACATCTGTTTTCAACCATTTGCCCTTAAAAATTTGGCTAAGGAAGCTAGAAAAATGCCATGTTTTATCTTCACCATATATTCTATCCATTAAAACGTTTCTTATCAATTTGTTATAGAAATAATTCTTTTAATATGTACAATCAAACTACAAATTATCTTTTATAATTTGTTCAGCCAAAAACTATATATCAGATATAAAGGACAGAAGTATAACTAGTGTGACTGCTTAAATAAGCCCCATAGAATGAGTATGGCCTTCCAAAAATATCAAAGAACAAATACCATGTGCTGACTTAGCAAATACCAGTTGGATTAACAAAATGCAGACAAACATATTGATAATTAAACATTAAGGTTCTGAATTTATGTACAAAATGAAATTTTGGATCCAAACTATTTTCAGTCAAAATATACTCCAAAATTAAATCTTAGTCAACGAGAAAATTGCAAGTTTTCTATTTTGCAAGAAAGCTTTAAGGACACACATTTAATGAATAATAAAGCCAAAGTGGATTTAAACTAGTATATTACCTGTCATTAGTATTATAACTCTCAATCTGTAGTGATAACACTTCTTCCTTAGGTTATTATCTTAACAGCAACTCTTTATTTGCACAATTTCTCCACCGATTAAACCAATATTGAGAGACTCTCTTTTCCCCTTTTATTATTATTATTATTCCCTTTAGAGTGTGCTATTTAGTTTAGTACCAGAAGAGAAGCAGCTCTGATGTCTAGCAAGTACTTTAAAAAATTATCAATTTCTTTCAGAAAGCCTTTTCATTCAAAGAGCTGCATTTCACTCCTATCTGCCTCTATAACTGAAAAGAATAACTATGGTAACTGTGATATTCACGTTTAAGTCTAAAAGATTTAAGAGAGAATCCTACTATATCAGACTAAGATTTGTTTGGTCTACTACTGTTTTCCCAAAAGTATCATGGACAATGCGATGACAGAATAGAGTTGCCCTGAATCGTAACTCTTTTAATATCTTCATAAAGGCATTTCTTTAGAAATGACACACAAGGGCACCTGGGTGGCTCAGTTAGTTAAGCATCCGACTTCGGCTCAGGTCATGATCTCACTGTTTGTGGTTCGAGCCCCACATCCAGCTCTGTGCTGACAGCTCGGGAGCCTGGAGCCTGCTTCATATTCTATGTCTTCCTCTCTTTCTCTGCCCCACCCTCCCCCACTGTCAAAAATAAACATTAAAAAAAAAAATTAAAAAAAAAGAAAAAAAATGACACATAAATCAGTATCAAAGTTCTTTGAAGAAAGTTTTAATAAGATTGTTCCTTCACTAATATAATCATAAATCCTAACCAATTCATTTTATTGTAAATTATAGAATAAAACGCACTGGTGACATATTGAGATTTAAATAATGTCTGCCTATTATATTGGGCCATGTGTTCAAGTGACAGCCCCTTAAAATTGGGTATTCATCTGAATTAGCTTCTTTTAAAATTATTTATTTAGAGTTTATGCCATATTAATTAATGATATAAAGCTATCTCACTCAGACTTCTCAAAAAGTATTTAAAACATACCTGCATTTCTGGTTGTGAGATACATCATCTTTTTCTTTTTTTTGCTACTTATGGTTCCACAAAAAGGTCCTGAAGGATGACAAGACAAATATAACTTAAACCAGTGTGTTGGAATAGGATAAAACTGCCCTGTGGTATTCTAGAGGTGGGAGTGTTGTGTCCTACACAGCAGAAGGGGGCAGAAGTGAGTTGAGCCACTGAATTCTGATACTATACTGGCAGGTGGCAGAAAGGGATCAAAGAGTTTACTTTTGAGGGCATTAAAATAAAGTACAGGGGCTGGATTATTTTAGATGCATTTTAAATAAATTCATTTGCTGATTCAGAGGAAAGAGGCAAAGAAAGGTAACCACAAAGGACTACTTGTTACACATTGTGTTAAGCTCATCACCTGAATTGTCCCAGTCTCTTCTAACAAATGCCTTTCTCTTCTCTTCCAGGAACTGGCTTGGAATGAGACCAGCACTTCCTCCCTCTTTTACATGGCTAGCCTAGAATCAAATGAATGAATTGTATATTTCAGTGACCAAAATTTGAGACCATATTCTAATAAGTAGGACAATCAATAGTCAGTAACAATATATCACATTTGCTCTTAAAAGCTGACCTTGAGATTTAAATCCATGGCACTGTCAGTAAAGATATTTAAACAAAATGCAAGAAGGGACTGAAATAATGGTGACGGTATGAGAAGAGAGTAAAAGAGGACATCCCCCAAAAGGAGGACTCCTGCAAGAGTTCAATAAAGGAAACAACTACAGAAAGTTTTTTGATGAGAGTTCTAAAAAATTCAGTGGACACCTCTCAAGATTACAGACTCTGTTTATCTGTTTTTTGGTTCTCTCACCTCACAGTGCGCTTGCACATAATAATGTCCTAATTTAAATTTAAGGACACATTAGTAAGATTGGCTTCATTCTTATTATTCATTCCCCCTTAGAAGTCAATATAACTATTCAGAGTTAATGTGAGTTACTACCATCTCCACTTAGAGTTTAGAGGTGGGTCTTGGGTCCCTTCCTCATACACCTTGCTTTTTAATGAGACAGTTCAAGGAATTTTAAGCTTTCTGATCTGTCAGTTTCTCCAGCTCTGAATACTGTGGTTGTTAGCTGGTGTCAGCAATTACAAAAACAGACTTATTACTCCTGCTAGAGATTTCTGAAAGCTGTATTAGGGGAAAGGAAAAAGAACATGATCACACAGATCTTTAGAAAATGAAGCAGAGGTGGGGTGCCTGCATGGCTCAGTGGGTTAAATGACTGACTCTTGATTTTTCAGCTCAGGTCATGATCTCAGGGTTCGTGAGATTGTGAGATCGAGCCCTGTGTCAGGCTCTGTTCTGAGAGCATGTAGCCTGCTTGGGATTCTCTCTCTCTCTCATTCTCTCCGCCCCTCCCCTGTTTGCACATACTCTCTCTCTCAAAACAAATAAACATAAAAAAGAAAAAAAGGAAATGAAGTAGGGAAAATACGGTGATAACACACATCCCTTTCCACATATACAGATTTCAATCCATGACCAACTAACACTGATCATAAAGCAAACCTTCATTTCACAATAACTGAGAACAGGTGGGGAAACAGATTTAAGAGTTTAAGAAACTATGTTTTATTTGCCATGAATGTACATACAGAGAGAGGACATGAGAGAGACGCTACTATACACATAGTATAACACTTCTAGTTAAGACAAGCAAAAACAAACACTGAGAAGGGATGACCCCAATATCATATTTTACTGCAATCATTGATGTGGAAGAACCAACTGTTCTGATCCCTAAACCAATGGAATATCTCCACAGGCTAATTAATTCTGCATTTATTAACAGCTACTCGCAAATTCCCTCTCAATTTGATCTTCTGTCCACAAAATTAGCAGCCATGAAGCAGGAGCTGTTCATGTGGGAAAAATCATTGGAACAAATGCTAATACCTTTTTCCTGAATATTCAGCTATTGGCCAGATCTAAGATTGAAAATAAAAAAGCAATTGAGGAAATTATGAGAAGCATACTAACCTGCCACCAGTTTGGATCTTCTCTGTTTACAATTTGAAGAATTTCTCCTTTTGAAAACTTCAATCCTGCTTCTTTGCAGGGTATCAGGTTATCATTGTATGGATTATAATCAAAATGACATTTCACAAATACCTAAAACACATAGCACAATTTAAGATAGTATAGGTGTATCATTTGTCACTAGATTTTTGAAATCTTTTTCAAATAACTGTGATTTAATTGTAATTGACAATGCATTTAGTACTTCAACTAAGGAACTGGTTTCATTCAGATAGAAATCAATTTCTAGACATTAATACTTAGGTATCAGAAAAGAAAAAAATAAACATTAGTACTACAATTAACATTTTGTTTCTATTTTAACTTCTAATTTTAAATCAACAGAGTTTGACAATCATTTTACTCCACCATTCTTACACTTTCCCTCAATCTTTTCACATGATTTTCTAAATAATGTTGCATAATTTTGAATACAATTAAATGCTACTTTCTGATTAATGTCCAGAAACAATATATGCAGCTGATTTAAGGCATATATTTCAGGTACATTAGGACCTTTTTTTTTCTTTTAGGACTGACTTTATGAAAGAGCCCTGAAACCAAAGTTAAACAATGAAAGTGAATGTTGAGTCAGACCTGAAACAGTTAGTAACTTAAAAAAAAAAAAAAAATTAAAAAACCAGCTTTCATCACTGGTAATATATAATTTTTAATCACACAGATTTACACTGGCCAAAACAAGGGTGGAAAATATTTTTTTTTGAAATCATCTTGCTCTAATTTAAATACTTAGCATTAAATTAATTGTAAGAAAAATACTGAAAAAGACTTGAAACTACTTCCCAATTTAAATTCATTGAAATATTCATTGAATATTTCTTTAAAATATATTTTATTAATAAAAGTATGCCAGTTACCACTATTAGTTATTATCTCCAATCAAAGGAATATTTTGCTTATTCACTTGAAATTCTATTAAGCATTTTCAGTATTTGATGGCAATTTCAGAATGATTATATTCTTAAAACTTTTCATGCATATTTATAAAAATTCAAATGTTATTTACTGAAGAAATGACCTGGCATTAATCAGGTAAACTGTAACAAGCAGAAAAGCACAAAATTAGTAAAAATGGCAATGTTATCATACTTCTACAAATGTAACCAAACCAGATATTCAGGTAACACAAGCAGATACATAATATTAGTGGGGTAAAATGCAATGTGATGGATGCATATTAAAATCATTTAGAAGTAACTAAGTCTGGATACATGTGACAAAATTTTAGTTATTTACAATTAGATGATTTTGAGAGAACGCATTCAGAACATTTTCAATAACTCTGTAAAGTCTAAATATTGTTTAACAACTCAGAAAGCCAATAATTCTTTTGATACACAATTTTAGAAATATTGAAGAAGCAAGCATACAAACAATATTAAGATTGCTAAAATGTGACAACTGGCTAAATTGACAATGGCATGCAGCTCAATGTTTTGGCAATGGAAAAAAAAAAAAAAGCCCAAAATTTTAAGTTTATTTAATCAAGGTAAATTTAGTTGGCTGATAAGACAGAAAAACTGGAGTACCAGAGAATGTCCTGGAATGACATCATACCTGACGGACGTGTGCTGGATGCCTCTCCATATTGACGCAACTCTAAAAATATATTTTTCATTGCATAAATAAAGCCAGACTTTAAACTAAATTAATTAACAAAACATAAACAAACTACTGGACCATTTTATTACCTCACTCTTTGGTAAAGTAACTACTCCCCTAATTAATTTTCCATAGGGTATAATCCCTGAAAATTATAAATGACAGAAGCAAAAAGATAGAGGCGCTTGAGATGAGGCAGAGCAAAAGGATGGGTATGCAAAGTGTAAAAATACTTGGATACTCTTTATTTCTCAAGAAAGCTACACCAAATGAATAGTAAGAGCATGCTGCCATCTAACTAGGAATTTCATTCTTATCTGTGGGACAACATACATTTTGTAACCATAAATTCAGACTTTCTGAGATAGCCCAAATTTCAAATATCTATTCCCCTATTCCCAAATTGTTCTGGAAATGTCATTATTTGTGGAACAAAACACATCACTCAGATGTAAAAAGGTTTCTAAAAGAGAACAATTCTTATTTTTTCATTTATTAAACTAATTTTAGAACATTACTTTCATGCTCAAAATCTCAGATTAACCTGGTTTTACTTTGAATTTTAAAAATCTATCTGAAAATTAACCCAGGTTTTTATCTAAACATTTTGTAATGACCTTAAAAGTCATCAGAGATTTAACTAGATTTAGTATAATTACATTTTATTAAGTAAACTGTAAAGTGTTTTACTATAGACCATACATTAATGGTTCATTCATTACTAAGTTACTAAACACAACCTACTAAAATATGTGAATCTCATATTCTTATCACTAAAGAAAAAACTGAATGACCAATAATCTAAAGTAGATGAAACAGAGAACAGGAAGTACAAATAGCTTTTAAACACAAGAGAACTGTATTTTAATAACATTTTCTTCCTGTCAGATTAGCAGAAATCCAAATACTTGATAACATTCTGTAGATAGGACTATGGTCCAACAGGCATTTTCCTAACAGGCTGATGGAAGATCTGGTTTAATCCACTGGGAGAACAATTTGACAAAAGCTATCAGAATTACAAATGCAAAAATCCTCTGACCTAGTAATCCACCTCTGGGAATGTATTAAACAGCAATGTTGCTCAGACATATGCAAAATGACCTCCATACAAGACTATTAACTACCAAATTATTCCTAATAGCCAAAGATTAGAAGCAACCTAATTGTTTAACAACAGGTAAGTGGCTAAAACTCTAGAAAGACTAAAAAGCATGGTTTCTTTTTTTAAAAAAAAAATGTATTTATTTTGGGGGGAGGGGAGGACAGTATGAGTAGGGGAGGGGCAGAGAGAGAAGGAGAGAGAGAATCCCAAGCGGTATGCACTGACAACGCAGGGCTTGACCCCACGAACCATGAGATCATGACCTGAGCTGAAATCAAGAGTCTGATGCTTAACCAATGAAGTCACCCAGGTGCCCCATAATAGCATGGTTTCTTATGGGGAGTAAGGACTAGGTTGACAGTGGATTTTTTGAAAGAGAGATTTCAATTGAATACCTACATATATTTCTTGTATTTTGAAACATGGGAATGATTCACCTATTTAAAAATTAATTTCTTATTGTAATACAAGATAAAAGAGGACTCCCACTTGTGACTAAGATGAAGGAATAAAGGCCCCTCCAGCCTGAAACAACTAAAATATCAGACAAAATTTTACAAACCACTTTTTAATACATCAGACAATGAAGTCAGCAATCCCTAAAAAATGAAAACAAGGTGAACTATTCAGATGCCCTAGCTAACTGCATAAAAAAAAATTTCCAGGTTGCAAGTCAGGAAGGAAGAATCTAGGTGGAGCCTGGCAGTCTCCAAGTTGAGGAGATGAGCTGGGTGACCAGGGAGACTGGGTGGCTACAGTGTACAGAACCGAGTAATCAGTGAGGAAAGGGTTGCACAGAGCAAGGACTCAAGAACTGCAAAGTGCTTCCTTCAGTCTTCAGCAGAGCACTGATCTGTGCATGGGTATAAGGGAACTACTCAAATTCACGTAAAGAACCAGCACAATAGGTAGCAATATCAGCAGGTCATACAGGGTCAGGAATAGTTTCTGTTCTCATCAAGGTGAATGGAAAAGTCTCATAATTCATGAGGCATTGAGTAATCAGAAGGATTATGCCCTAGACTTAATCCTGCTCTGGCTGCACCTAAAGCTTAAAAAGCAAGATCTGAAAGGATTAAACTGCTCTTAAGTAACTTAAATACCCTAGAAGAGTCTAAGAAAAATTCTAAGATACAAAAATATTCAGCATTTAATAAGGTAAAATTTGTGATGTCTGACAGCCAATCAAAAATAACCAGGCATGCAAATAAGCAGGAAAACATAATCTAAAATGTAGAGAAAAATCAATTGATGATACAGAAGAAAAAAATGATCCATGAATGATAAATATGATAGAATTAGTAGAAAAGGACATTAAAATAGTTATTTTTAACTTTACATATTATATTCTTATGTTCAAGAAACTAGAGGAAGGACTGGGCATGTTGGGTAGAAACATGGCAGATATAAAGATGACTCAATTTAGATTTCTGGAGATGAAACCCAAAATATCTCAGATGAAAAAGTATACCAGAAGTGATTAACAGATTGAAGACATTGAAGAAAACAAGATTAGTAAACTTGAAGGCATAGCAATTAAAAATTAAGATAAAAAAAAACAAAACAGGGAAGAAACAAGACTGAAATAAATGAACAGAGTATCTATCACTGAGCAAGGGGATAACTTCAAGGAGCCTAATATATGTGGAAGTGATGGCATCAAAGGGCAAGAGAAACAGGAATAGAAAAATACGCTGAAGAGATAATAGTCAAAATATTTCCAAATCTGACGAAAGAAATTGTCTCTTCAACAAATGGAACTGGAAAACTGGGTATCTGTATGCATTTCCCACTTTCATCCAGATCTTACACCATATACAAAAGCTCGTAGAGTAAATGGATCCTAGGACTAGATGTAAAGCATAAAACTATACAACTTTTAGAAAAAACACAGAAGAAAACCTTTATGACCTATGGTTATACAAAAATATTCTACACAGAACAATACAAGCATGATCTATAAAAGAAAACTGGACTTCATCAGAATTGAGAACTGCTACTCTTTATATTACACCATTAAGAGAATGAAAAGATAAGCCTTTTCACTGTGAGAAAATCCTTGTAAATCATAATTCAGACTTACATTAAAAAAAACATAAAGAACTCTCAAAACTAAATAAAAAACAACTCGGCAAAAAATGGATGAGATCTGAAAACAACCAAAACAGACATTAAAAAATAAGCACATGAAAAGATGCTCAAAATTAGGTAGTCATTAAGGAAATGCAATCATATTGAGATCCCACTACACACCTATTTGAGTGTCTAAAATTGTAAGGACTGACCACACCAAATGTTGGTGAAGATGTACAGTATGCTGATGAGAATGTATACGGGTGCAACCACTTTTGAAAGTAGTTTGGACACTTCTTTAAAAGTTCAACATGAAAAATAAATAAATAAAAGTTCAACATGGACCTACCATGACCTAATCCTTCAATTCCTAAGTATTCACCCAAGGAAATTACATGTAAATGTCCACAGCATCTTTTATTTATAATAGCCTCGAACTGGAAACAATTAAAGTGTTCATCAGCCAGTTAATGGATAAACTGGTATAGCCAAGCAATGGAATACCACTCATCAACAGAAAGGAATCAACTGCTAATACACATAAAAAGATTGATGAATCCCAAAAGAATTATGTGAAAGACGACATATTTTAAAAAAACACAGCAAATAAAAGATTCATGTGCATGCTTTCATTTATATAAAAATAAGGAAAAAGTAAACTAAGCTATAGAAACAGAACGCAAAGCAGTGCTTGCCTGGAATGCAGGGGAGGAGGGAAGGATTATAAATGGATACAAAGAAACTTCTGGACATAATAGATATTAACATATTTATATATGTTGTCTTGATTGTGTTAATGGTTTCACAGGTATGTATGTGTATGTGTCTACATTTATCAAACTGTACACTTTAAATATATGCTATTTATAGAAGCTTTATCTCAAAGATATTTTTTAAAAGTTTATTTATTTTGAGAGATAGATGAGAGTTGCGTGAGCAAGGAAGGGGCAGAGAGAGAGAGAGAGAGACAGAGAGAGAGACACACAGACAGACAGACAGACAGACAAACCCAAGCAGGCTTCACGCTCAGCATGGAGTTTGACATGGGGTTTGGTCTCCCAACTGTGAGGTCATGATCTGAGCCAATATCAAGAGTCAGACACTTAACCAACAGAGCCGCCCAGGCGCACCTCAAAGATATTTTTTAAAAGGAAAGATAAAAACTGTAAAAGTATGGGGCACCTGGGTTGCTCAGTCAGGTAAGTACTTGACTCTTGGTTTTGGCTCAGGTCATGATCTCACAATCTGTGAGCTCGAGGGTTGTGTCAGGCTCTGCACTGATGGTGTGACACCTGCTTGGGGTTCTCTCTTCCTCTCTGTCCCTCCACCCCCTAAAAAATAAACATTTTTTTAAAAACTGTAAAAGTACTGAAAAAATAAGATATCGCACAGGATTATGCTGGGCCTATGCAAATAACAATAATTAACAGGAGAAAATAAATGTATGAAATGGCTGGAGAAACAGCTCTACCATGACTCTTATGTTAAGCCAGAAGGTGGCTGGTAATTTGTTTGGGAATATGTTGTCTGAACATAGAGCAAGAGTTTCTCACACACCCTCAGTCTCAACACATATTTTCAGGTCCATATGAATTTGCCATCAGAATGAGTTACAAGGTGGTGAATGCAGCAATCATAGTTGCTATGAAGTTCACTATGACAATATCAGGATGATTCACGATGTTATTTTTCTAAAGATTTTCCAAGTACATGACCTCATCTTATTCAGTTACATGATGCCACACACATATTTTGAAACGAGCAGGGAGGCTGGAATATATGTTTGGTTACAAAAGCTTTGAGGGACAATTCACACTCTTATTTGGTAAATATCCATTTGTGGGCCACACACTTAAGCTTCCGTCAAAAAATTTATTTAAAACAATCTATTAAACTACACTGTTCAGGTTAATTATTCTTAATTTACATCACACTTGATTCACTGGTTCACGCAAAACCTACTTTTGGTTATTTTATTTCTTTTAATAATGTGAAAAATAGCCTTAACTTATACTCAAAACAGAGGCTACAACCCTAAGTGGGGCTCCTGCTCTCATTCCATCCATTTGATCACTTTGGCTTGCCAGCTAGGGTAACCCTTATCCTGATCTTGTGCTCATTAACACCTTGCTTTCCTTTTGTATAGTTTTATTGTACATATATAGGCGTTCCTTAAACTATGCAGCTATTTTAAACATAAAAAATAGCATCACACTATAGCATAAAATCTTTTGATATTTCCAGGCTTGTTAAGATGTTCCCAGCCGTACATACATATGAATTGCTCTAGGAGTTCATTTTGATATATGTGAACACTCAACTCTGATAATGCTGAACTTTCCCCTACCCAGTGTGCTTATACCAATTTACACTGCCACTAGCAGTGTAGAAGAGATACTGTAGAATCACATGTATGTTCTTGCCAACTGAATGGTATAAAATGGTATTTTACACTGTGATTTTTAGTATCTCTTCATATGTTCACCGATACTGTGTCCTTTTACTTGATTTGTGTATGTAAATTGACAGGAACACAACTTGATACATTATCCACATTTAATAACCAGTTTCATCCACTGAATAGTCTCTCCTCACTGAAAGATACATCATCAAAGTAGTACATGTGTTACCTCTCTTTCTGAACTCTTTATTCCAGTGATCATTCTATCTGTTCCTATGCCAATAATACAATGATACTTAATTTCTACATATGAGTAATGCTACATTCCTGCTTTTCTGCCTCAAAAGTGTCTTGACTATTCATCTTATTAAATATCAAGAACAAGCTTATTGGAATTTGTATTGAATTTCACTGAATCTAAAAGATTTTGAGAAAAACTGCTATGTTCACAATACTGTATTCCTGCCCGTGAACAGGATATATTTACTTAGGATGATATAATAATTCGTCACAATTTGTGTGTGTGTGTGTGTGTGTGTAGGGGCCTTGAATATTTTTGTTAGATTTATTCCTAGACATAAATGTGACATTCTCTGACTCTGCTGTAAACAATGTTTGTCTTAGTTACATTTCTTGATGTTTGTTGATGACATACAGAAATAGAGGTGACTTTTGTATATTAATCTTATTTTCAAATATTTTGCTAAACTCTTATTTCTAATAATTTATAGTCTTGGGGTGTTCTTTGCAAAAAAAAAATCATGCTACTTAAAAATATGAAGTTTTATTTTCTCCTTTCCAAATTTCTTGCTTCTATAATTTGTCTTTTTGTGCTTATGAAACTCTCAATAAAATATTAAATAGAAGTAGTGTTAGTGAACATCCTTCTCCTAGTTCTTACTTTTTTAACTAGGTAAAGACTTTATTAATCATTCTTTTAAACTTCATATTCTGGCTTCTTTGACTTAACTAACTACAAACAAATAATGGCATATAAGCAATAATTAAAAAGCAGAATTTAAAATACTATAGGTTTCTATACTTCAACATTATATATATTCATCCTAAACAAAAATTTTTAAAGCAGTCAAAATTATTGAAGCTTTATTATTTTTTTACATAAATTTAGTCAATTGTTTGCCTAATTACTGGAAGCCTCATCAAAATCCTGAACAAGATCACCCTTCTCCCCAATAGCAAATGGTGCTTTTCCATCCAGCCACTGCGGTGTCCTTAAGCTTTGCAATACCACACTGGTCTAAGAAGCTGGGTGGCATTTCTGTCAGCTGCTATGTCTTGACACGGCTGGTAATGGTAAAAATGTTTGCTTCTAGAAATGTCTGAACATTAGGATTATTAAAGTAGATAACCATTCCCTAGTCTGCAAATATACTTACCTCCTTAATATCAGAGATACTGTTTATTCTTAGTTTCTTTAAGAAGAACTGAAAAATGATATCACTTATTATAACAGATATTTGTTATGTCATCTGTTACTCTGTATACCATCTCAGGGCAGTTCTTTTTTACCACTGCATAATAATGTCTGATGTCTGCAAGCTTCTCTTAGTTTATGATAGGTTCTTACATCTTGTTGGAGTAGAAATGAGGCTTTGTGGGGGAATGGGGTTGCACCCAAATGGTCTTAGGCAGACCAGCTGAGATTTCAGTTCCTGATATTAAAGAGAATGATTCTAATATTTACCTATCCAGAATAGTATTTTATCTAGTGTATTTTAAAAATTAAGATTAAGGAACTTCCCTTTTGTTCTCAATTTACTTATCCTTTTAAAAAACATCATGAATATGTATTAAATTTTATCAAATTCTGCACTGAGGTTTTTCTCTTTAAATCTGCTAATGTGCTTGGTTACACATATTGATTTCCAGTATGAAACCATCCTATCACACATGGGACAAATCCAACTTGGACATATCCTGTTATCTTTTTATACATCATGAAATTTCATTTGCTAATACTTTGTTGAAAAATTTTACATGCATATCCTTGAGTGAAATGGAACCAGAATTTATTTTCTTATATTTTTGGTACCTAGCTCATGGTGGCCTCAAAGATGAATAAGAGAATTCCTATCAGTTTGGCTTTAATGAACAAATGGAATTATGAACAGCCTTTCGGAACAAACCCATTTTACATAAGTCGAAGAACTTCAGAATTAGCTACAACTTCTAATTCACCTTGGTCTCAAATTTAAAATTATAGATCCTCAGGCCTAATGAAAAATTTTGGATTTTTAATAAGCACCTCAAATGATTCTGATAAAAATGATCTACTGCTCATGCTTTGAAACACACCACCAGGGAGAGGGAGCTCCTGGCTTCCCTTTGCTGTCACAGCAGTTCAGAGGAAGAGTTAAGATAGGCCCACCAGGACTACATGATGAAGCTTCTATTGAAAGAGTTGAAGAGGCTAAATTCTCTTGCCTCTCCATAACTTTTCTTAGGAAAGATGACCATGGTTTGCTCAGGAGAGGCACTGGTAATGCCTTTTGTTCCAACATAATTAGTAATCATTTCCTTACTCACTTCAAACATGTTTTATTTAGCTCTCCTTTGGAAGCCTTCATATTATAGTCTCTTTTCTTTTTTATCCTAGGATAGGCCCAAGAACTGCCTCAGGCTTGGATGACCTCTCCTAACCCATTAAATCTTTTCTCCCAGTTCTAAAGGCTAGTAAAAGAGTTTGAGAAAGCATGGGATGGGGATAAATTTATGCCTAAGACGGGACTAAATATACTGGCACTTCACACTATTCAGATCAGTTCACAAGGTGCAGAATCTACAAAGGAATTTGAGCCAAAGTGCTAACATGTAACAATATTATAAAAATTTATCTTGCCTGTAAAAATCCAGGACAGCCTTGGTAAACTGGGAAGATTCCTGGTTTAATTTAAACCACAGGGAGGGAAAGATAATATTCCTATCACAACACAATAAAAATAATAAATAAATCTTAGATTCTACTTTTCCATACTACTCAGGTCCAAAAGGAAATGTGCCAGTTGAGAAATGCAGGTGGTCTGAGAGGTACTACTGATGTGAAATGTCTAATTTCAAATACCCATTTCTTTTCATGATTCTTTTCTCTGAAGACAAGGTCTCTACCTTCACCTCAACCAAAGTTCATGACAAACCTATTTATTTTCAGAAGTCAAATATACATAATAAAATCCATGACTAAATATTCTATCCTATTGAAGGAGGATGGTGGAGGA
This sequence comes from Herpailurus yagouaroundi, assembly GCF_014898765.1. NCBI lineage: Eukaryota > Metazoa > Chordata > Mammalia > Carnivora > Felidae > Herpailurus > Herpailurus yagouaroundi. Next base: position 46,309,292 of record NW_024412391.1, read on the forward strand.
GTAGGAGGTCCCTAGGCTTGCCTTATCCTACGAATACAACTACATAACTATCAAATCATCCTAAATACACCAGAAATCTACCTGAAGAGTGGCAGAACAAATTCCACAACTAAAGGTAGAGAAGAGGCCACAGTGAAGAAGGTAGGAAGTATGGAGACAAGACCTGGAGAGAAAAGGATCCTGGCCACTGCGATGGGGAGGGAGCTGTGGTCATGGAGGAGGGAAGAGACAGACAAGCACACAGGGAAGCACATGGGGAAAATGAATCCCTGGAGCAACTGGCTTGGAAAGGGAGAGCATCCAAAGTTCATGAGTTCTTGCAACCAGTGAGGCCTAAATAAAGCCTGGAGTTGTAAAGGTTAGCATGCTTACCTCTGGGAGAACTCAGAGCTATCCTATCCTTCAATGAACAATGTATAACAGGTATTTAACATGTTATCCATATATTTCAAAGAATTATATAGACTTTTAAGTTCTCATATTGAAAATAAGACCATTGGCAGTATCTTACGTAAAAACTTACAACTTCACTTACTCATGAAACAATAAATTTGTGGAATAAAGTTGAAAAATTAAAGGCATCAATCTGAAACATGGATAGATATTTCCTATGTCTATATTATCTAGGTTTGAAAATCTCCTCAGTTCCAACACCCCACCATGACTGCCAAATATTTTTCTGCAATCACATTTTTACTTTTCTTTCTCTACAATTCTATTACACCACCACTACCTCATCATCACCATCACAACAATAGCAGTAGCTATGTGTTGAGCGCTATGTGCCAGGCACGGCTATGAGAGTATGAAGTATGAATTAACTCATTTAATCCTCATAATATCTTTTGAGAAAATAAATATTATCCCTAACTACATACATGAGACAACCAAGCACGAGAGAGGCTAAGCTAGTAAGTGGCAGCATTGGTATTTGAACTCAGTATTAACTTTCCATTAGAGTTGTCTCTCACAAATCACCTCCTCACATCTCTAAAATTCTGCTTCTGGGTTACACGATATCATTTCTCTCCGTTTGGAAGTTCACTTAACATGATGAAGTTAGATGAAAAGTGTCATTAAAACGTTCCCCTGTTCAATAATCTAGTTCACCTAAAAGTTAGTTATAAAAATCAGGTCAAATGTGTACAAACCACGTATTCAAGGTTTTTCTCAATCTATACCCATCCTCTCTTTCTGGCCACATTCCCAATTTAGCCCATCACATGAATACTAAGCAAGAGCTAATTGGAGCTATATCTTATCCTCTCACAGGGCCTGATACAATGCCCAGAACATGACAGGTATCAAAAATGTTTGCTAGATTAATGACTAAAAGGCTTCATGATTTTTCTGATACTGAGCCATAGATTTTATAACACTAAGGTTCATAGTGCTCACAAAGACATTTCTTTATCCTTCCTTTATAATAAGATAGTGTTAATTGTTTAAAAATTTAAAAATTCAAAAATTCACTCCTGACAAAATAAGGCAATTCAGAACATGGAAATCATAGTTTTCTCTTTAGCAAAAAAAAGTAGCAAGTGGCAGTTATACCCAACAGTGTGATTAAAGAAATGAAAGTATTCTTAATATTACCAAGAATTTTATTGCTAACCTGTTGAGGAGTTATGGTATCTCTATAGCTTGGTAAAATTTTTAGGGTGACACTTCCACTAATATTTTTCAATAATTCTTGTAATTCCTTTGGATTGTTTCCAACCTCATGGCCATTGACTTCTTTAATGATGTCTCCCACATGAAGCAGACCTTGTCGATCTATCATTCCCCCATGAAGGATTCGGGCAATTACCAGGTCATTATTTTCGACCCTAAATGTTACACCCTAAAGGAAATAAAAAACAGAATTATCACTGATTTTATATTATCAGGAAGAAATCTTAAATATTCATGAATATGTATAGAAAAAACTAATACTAAAAGTAGGTGAGTGAATTGTTCCCATTTTTTCCCATGTTCTCTCCTCTCCCAATATCCTATTTTCTTAAATATTTTTTTAATGTTTACTTATTTTTGAGAGAGAGAGAGAGAGAGAGAGAGAGAGAGAGCGAGAGAGCATGAGTGGAGGAGGGGCAAAGAGAGAGGGAGACATAGAAGCCAAAGCAGGCTCCAGGCTCTGAGCTGTCAGCACAGAGCCAGATGTGGGGTTTGAACTCACGAACTGTGAGATCATGACCTGAGCTCAAGTCAAACACTTAACCGACTGAGCCACCCAGGTGCCCCAATGCCTTCACTTTTTAATAACTTTCTTCTGTATTTTGATACTATAATTAGCAGGCAACTTGAGTTCATTTCTTCAAAAGGTATAGGAAGAAATGGAGTATCGTTATCTCCTGTAATTTTTGCTGCCCATTAGCAAACTTCTGGCCTCTATTCAGTTTAACTTTTTTTTTTTGTTTAATTTTGTATGCTATATTAAGTTGAGAGAGCATCAGTTGTGTATTTATATACAAGCCAAAAAACACTGATAAAACAGATAAACATGAATTAAAATTTTCATAGTAATACAAATTAGGAAAAAGAAAAAAATGAGATAGTGAATAAGCCACAAATATGTCAGATTTCAAATTTTAAAAGGCATTGATATATCTACTCACCAATGGCTCCCCAGCTCTTTTGTGAATACCAAGAATACGAATGGCATCTACTGGTAATAACTGATTATTGATAGAAGAATTATTCATTTCTGGGCTTGATGGAGGTGAATCATAACATTTTGATGCCACAATATCATGGGCCTCCAAGAGTGACTATAAGGATTCAAAACAGCCTGTGGTTATTGGTTATTGATGGAATGTTATTAAAAAATAAAAAGTTAATTATCCCAGTGGAGTGCTAAAATATTCCGAGGCACACATTATTAAATTCTAAAATATGAGTTAAATCCAAGGCAACAGAACCTTTTAAAGAAATATAAATAGTTTCAGTAACATAAATAGTATTATATTCCTTGTTTTAAAAGATTTGGAGAGATTGACAGAGTTTTATGATTTTTTAAAAAAAAATGTTCAGAGGAAACTGAACCTAGTCTTCAAAGTGAGGTGCACTGAAGGCACTGGCTTTCACTGCTGCCACTGTCATCAGCAATATCATCATTATTTATCATCAATCCCTGTTTATTAGGTATCATACAAATTCAAATGGTACAGACCCTCATTTTTACTCTAAAATTGTTATATTAATTCTTTACAGGAACAAAATGTCTGCTAAAAACATATCCAATAGAAAATGGATAAATATTTGCACATCAGTGATAAGAGATGTTCTATTACTGAGAAAGGCTTAGTCTGTAAAACATATATTTTAAGGGAAAAAAAAAACTAATGAGCTAGTAATGGTCCTGAATATAATTTTACCTCCTACATTTACTATGTGCTATCATAAAGGATGACTTTGATCTAGCTTTCTAGGAATTTCTTACAATTTTTTGTGTATTTATTTTAGTTTTTCATTTATACTATAATTGTGTATACCCAACATAAAACTGAGCTAAAAAGTTATTTTTGTGAGTGGATGCAATGCAAGTTCAAAGACAAATCAAAATAGAAAGAAGGAAGAAAATGTCAACAGATTCAGAATAGAAGCAATCAGGATATGAGTTTAATTGGTAATTTCTGGTCATTTCATGAAAATATGCGGTAAGTGACTAAAGAAAATTTCCAAAAGAAAAATTCACTAATCCACATGTAAAGATTATTCTTATAAAAGCTAGAAGGTGCTGAAACCTCTAACCTGGGCTGTTTAGTTTTCATCCTTTGCCCTCTTCTTAGGTAATATTATCTACTCCTGTGACTGCACCACTACTTACACATTGATTACTTCCAGAACTCTCATGAGCTTCAGATTCATAGACTAAAAATTTGTCCACAACTAGCCAAAGTCATGATAACCTCAAAATCAAAAAGAGTAAGGACTGTAGAATATTGAAACATACTGAATTAATGAAAAATCTGTAATTGCACAATCCTATTTCAAAAACAGAAGGACTGAAAAACTCATCTGTTACCATTCAAGACTGCTATTTTAAACAATTCTTTACTTTGAAAATTGGTGAAGGGAAGGATCAGGCACTTCTCTTTTATGAAATGCATTATGTGATAAGCAAATAACCCAGTTGAAAAGGAAACACTCTACTCTTTATACAAGAATACCAGCTATAAAATATAAAATGAGTGAAACAGAAAAATGTCATTTTGAAGCCTCTAATGAAAATACTGATTCAGGCAAGCATTAATTTGTGTTGATAAGTAGATAAATGGTTGGACAAGAAATAGCATTTGTATAATGCTAGAATAATAACACACTAGATTATGTCCTAGTGAAGAATATTTCAAAAGAAGGATTAGACTGTCTTTGCCTTTAATCAAGGGACCAATCTCAGCATTAATAATGGTGGGCTAACTAGGTGTCACACATCTTCTGATGTAGTTTAATTCATGTTGCATCACATCACTAATGATGCATTCTAATTCCAAATAATTAACTTGAATCATCAACCTTTTAGAACTTCTATTTACAGGAAATAGAAGGGATAAGTAAGCAACACAGCAAAGAGACTACCAGACTCATCCAGACAGTGGGATATTCTGGAGGGCAGTGGCCTGGTCTCTTAAGAGGTCAGCATCATAATCAAGGGAGAATAGATGGTCCAATCAAATGGCAAACATGGGTCTAGGTTGGAAACCCATAAGTACAACCAGCTGTAAAGAATATTTTGTTGTCAAATGGAGATGAATAGAATATGCATATTACATGAAATAAAGATTCACTGAAATGGAAAAGTGGAAATTAATGACTGGAAAAAAAAAGGTAAGTTATAAAATACCTTGTGCAAAAGGATCTCAATCACTAAAGAAAAAAATACGTATGTATATGCACAGAAAAAGTATGGAGGAATATGCACTAGAATAGTACAGTAGTGTTCTGGGTACTAAGAACGCAATGTCTTAATTTAAAAATTTTTGCTTGTATTTTCTAATTATATTTATTGAACTTTATATAAATTCATTTATTAAATTTTATATATTTATTAAATATATATGAAATATATATATTTTATAAATTTTATATATTTATGAAAAATATATAGCATGCCTGAAAGCTCTACCAGATGCTTGAGATATCACAAACTTAACATGGCCAGTTACCTTAACATTAACATGTCAGTTTCTTCTAGAGTGTTCCTCATCTCAGTGAGGGCCACCAATTATTTTTCAGAAATCTTACCCTTGTCAACTTCCCACATCCCTCTTCTGCAACTACACCACATGTAACCAATCACCAAGTCCTGTTGATTTTATGGGTCAAAACTTGAATAAGGATTTTCAAGTTTTAACCCATAAAAATCCTTACATACTCCTCTTTTTTCCCTTCTCATGGTTTCCCACTGTTCTCAGGATAAGGTCCAAATAGTTCACTCTGACTTATAAGACCTTAATCAACTAGTACCAACATAAGATGTCTCCAAAGGCTGTCTTTTTTTTTTTTTTGTACTTAAGATCCTGATTCATGGAGAAATCATTTCACTATCAACCTTCATATTTTGCAGCCACATTGTTGAAGGGTCATAGAAAGTTCCTGAGAAAAACCAAAGGGGTTTTGCCATTTGATTTTCAATGTTAAGATTTGCAGTGAGGGGTGCCTGGGTGGCGCAGTCGGTTAGGCGTCCGACTTCAGCCAGGTCACGATCTCGCGGTCCGGGAGTTCGAGCCCCGCGTCAGGCTCTGGGCTGATGGCTCAGAGCCTGGAGCCTGTTTCCGATTCTGTGTCTTCCTCTTTCTCTGCCCCTCCCCCGTTCATGCTCTGTCTCTCTCTGTCCCAAAAATAAATAAACGTTGGAAAAAAAAAAAAAAAAAGATTTGCAGTGAAAGCAGGTGACACTTTATTCTTCTATTCCAGCACCACTTATTGAACGGTCCATTCTTTCTCCCCTAAAATGCAGTATCTGTCATAAATCAAGCTGCCGTATATATGTGGATAGATTTCTGGGATTTTTATTCTCTTCTATTCATTTATTTTTCGAACAATGTCTCAATACCACACTTAATTATGGGTTTATAAGAAACCTCCCCGCCTCCTTCCCTTTCTCTTCTGAAACTGACTCTTTGTTAAACAGGTTAACTCTTCACTGATACAGGCCAATGCTTCAATTGTATTTATTTTTTTGCACCTGTGGAGGATATGCTATGGATAAGTTTCTATTCTTACACAGTCCTCTCTTATTCCAAGGTCATCGATTGCATCTCAGTCTCAGAAGCAATACTGCAACAGCTTTAACAAGGAAGGCTGTGAAACTGGTAGTGAGGAATAAAAATCCATTATCACAGTAAGAAAAACATCTTTAGCATGCGTTCTGATGGTGAATCAAGGCTGGTTTCAATTACACAAAGGAAAATCCATTCTGATGTCTTTTTGCTATACATTTATGTACTGTGTTTTAGTTATGTGTGTCTGTTTTTGTATCCTCAGTATATCAGGGTAGTAAAATACCTAAGTTGGAATTCACATATTTACAAAATATGGCTCTAAAAAATCTTAAATATATCACCTTAAGCTGGAACTTAACTATTAAAAGAGAATACTTTGGGGGACTTGGGAAGAAGAATAATAAGCAAAGTTTACCTGGAAGTGAGGCTCTTTGAGTATACCAACCAGTTCTGCCACATTTTCATCCACATTTATTAAAGGAGTGATATCTTCAAGAATTTCATTGACTAATTCTAAGTTATTGTCACTGACAGCTTCTAGTTTTGAATCTTCTAGCCTCTCATGAGCCTGAAAAGATAACCGTATATTAAAGTCATAACACACATTGTCTTGCTCCAGACCATGGTTTTCTTCTTGATTTCTTTTTCAAAAAGAATGTTTTAAAAACTGTTATTCCAAGGTTTGGTTCATTGAAACCAAATTGAATAGTCCAATCAGAGGCAATATATAGATTCTGTAGTAAATGTTATCATGCAGTATAATAAATCTTGGCTTCTATTCCTAACCTAAAAGTCATGGAAAACTTTTTTTAATTAAACCATGAAAAACTGAGTAGGTATGGGGAGCCTGGGTGGCTCAATCCATTGAGTGTCCACCTGTGGCTCAGGTCACGATCTCATGGTTCATGAGTTCCAGCCATGTGTCGGGCTCTGTGCTGAAAGCTCAAAGCCTGGAGCCTGCCTCAGATTCTGTGTCTCCCTCTCTCTCTGCCCCTCCCCACTCATGTTTTCTTTCTTTCTCTCTCTCTCTCTCAAATAAACATTAAAAAATGTTTTTCTTTTAATTTTTTAAAAAAAGGAAAAAGAAAAAACTGAATAGGTCAAATGACAATTTAAAAAACATTTTCTAGCCAATATAAATTCCTCATGACTTTCTTATCTAGGCTCAAACTCTAGATGATACTGCATATGCTTTATGAAAATAAATTATAAATAAAAACAAAAAAAAAGGAATATAATCATTATATGGACTGTCATTAAAAAATAATAAAAACCATTCTGGGAGCACCAGAATCCTAAAGCTACCATTTTCCAACTTTGAAAATCAGCAAAATAGTGTCAATTCAGGGAAGGTAGCTCTTGAACTGGACCTTGAAAGACTGTATGATTTTTGTTAGGGGGGTGACCCTCTCATATTTCTGTATTAAGTTGCCTTTTTTTTTTTTTTTTTTAATCTTACAATCTTTTCCATGCAAAATGGACTGTGAATCACACTGTCACAGAAAATAAGTAGGTTTCAATAGTGAGGGTAAAGCAGAGTTTTAAATTCAAACTGGAGGGGCACCTGGAATGCTCAGTCAGATGAGCCTCTGACTCTTTAGTTCAGCTCAGGTCACGATCCCAGGATCTTGGGATCAAGCCCTCGCTGGGCTCCACACTAAGCCTGGAGCCTGCTTAAGATTCTCTCATCGTCTCTCCCTCCTTCCCTAACCTTACTCCCTCTGACCCCCTCCCCTGCTTGCACACTTGCAAAATCGCTTTCCAAAAAAAAAAAAAAATTCAAACTGGAAATGAATGCTAAATATTCTCTATTTTTTAAAAATGTTTATTTATTTATTTTGAGACAGAAAGAGTGAGTAGGGACGGTGCAGAGAGGAGAGAGAAAGCATCCCAAACAGGCTCTGCGTCATCAACACAGAGCCCAGTGTAGGGCTCAAACCCACAAACTGTGAAATCATGACCTGAGCCGAAACCAAGAGTCAGATGCTCAACAGACTGAGCCACCCAGGTGCCCGGCATTCTCTCTCTTTTAATTGCTCTTTGTTTTTCTGATAAATGGTTGCTGTCTGATTTTGAAGACAAAGCAGAGCATAACTGTTAAGATTTAATGTATAAATGAAACGATGTAAGATCACAAACCTTATATTTAATATTTTAAGATCAATTTCTCTAAGTACTCAGGAAAAATCCAAGTTTCAAGTGGTAACAGTATCGGTTAAGCTTTATCTGCACCTATAATACTTCAGCTGTTATTGTTACCACAGAGTGGATCCTTCAAAGACAAATACAGATTCTAATTTTTAAAATGCAATTTTTTTCTTTTTTTTTTTAATTTTTTTTTCAACGTTTATTTATTTTTGGGACAGAGAGAGACAGAGCATGAACGGGGGAGGGGCAGAGAGAGAGGGAGACACAGAATCGGAAACAGGCTCCAGGCTCTGAGCCATCAGCCCAGAGCCCGACGCGGGGCTCGAACTCACGGACTGCGAGATCGTGACCTGGCTGAAGTCGGACACTTAACCGACTGCGCCACCCAGGCGCCCCAGCAATTTTTTTCATTTAAATGTATTTCCTCTAAGTGACTCACAAGAGTGAAGTAAGAGCTTAAGTAGAAGAGGCGGACATATATTAAGCAACATTTCTAAGAAATACCTCAGAGGAAGAAATTTAAGTCATATGAAGACAGAAGAAATTATAAGTTATTAAACGAAGAAAAATGTCAAAAGACCAAGTGTAATTTACAGAAAGCAGTTTCTATTACATTTGGATAAGAAAAAAATAGATAAAAAAATTAAGATTAGAAAACGTCACAAAGAATGGAATGGATAAATTTGTAATTTTCTGAAAGCATAACACAAGCCTAATAAGGATAAGATGATGAGGACACTCAATATGTATCATAAAAATGATTATGACCATTGGAAAAAAACTAAAATAACAGACATAACTAGCTAACTCTTACAAAACAAACTAGACTTGCTTATTACTTTAATACAAATATTCGCTGTTAACAAATACTGAATTAGCATCATTAACCTTGCTAACCTTGTTTAACCTCTTATGGTAGTATAAGAAAGTTTAAGCAAAAAAAAAGGAAAGAAGCTTAACATTTATTGAGGGCTGTGTGTGTGTGTGTGTGTGTATGTGAGGGAGGGAGGGAGAGAGACACCATGTTCTCAGTGCTGTGTGAGTGAATGAGTGTGTGTATATGTGTATATCAAACAAAGATAGATGTGTTATTATCTTCACCTTATAAACACTCATGCAAAGTAAGATAAAGTGATTTGCTTGAATTCATACTACTGATAAGTGGAAGTCAGGTAGTCTAGTATCAAGGCATATCTGACTTGATCACTATATAGACAGCCACTGTGGTTAATTATTCCATCTACTATATGATGTATCATTCTAACTCATTTTAACTGTGTGAGATATGCTCTCATTGACTGCTAGTAGAGTTGCTGCTTCTTAGCATGTTTTTCTAGTCCAGATGTGGTGTTAATTATGTTCTACTACATCTATCCTCATAGTTATTTTATACTCCTATGGTTCAGAATAAAACCCACCCCTTCAACCTGTACCCTTTGTACTCCAAATAAGAGGTATAAAAACACCACCTATTTCTCCAGGAAAACAGATAATGACTGGCTTACAGTTTTTAGGTAGTAAGTCAGTATATTTTCTATAACATCCTATGATTATGTAACATTATCAATTCAAGACCCTGGGACAAGTAAAGAAACCAAAATGATCACTGACTTGAGAACTCTAATAAACCCTTCGTTTCTATGTTCATCTACCTTACTGCTCCCAAATTGGGTGAGGACACATGGGAATGTGGAAAGACCCACAAGAAAGAGGAAGTAGGAGGGCAGAATTATGTTATAAAAACAAACATACCTGAAGGTTTTTTCACATGAACTGCACAGACTGGTTCTGTAGTAGGAGAAGAATATCACCACACAATACAGAAATTCTCAGAAAAAAAGCTTTTTAGTGAAACTGTAGCTGTAATTATATTAACACAGAAAGCCAATTTCTTAAAAAATATTTTCGTAATGTTTATTTTTGAGAGAGAGCGCAAGTGGTGGAGGGGCAGAGAGAGAGGTGGACAGAGATGTGAAGCGGTTCTCCGCTGACAGCAGTGAGCACAGTGCAGAGCTTGAACCCATGAACTGCAAGACCATGACCTGAGCCGAAGTCGGATGCTCAACCAACTAAGCCACCCAGGCACCCCGGAAAGCTCATTTCTGAAATACAGTTGGGGCTATCAAGATCAACTTTAGTTTTTCCAAGAAAGCAAGTGTAGGTCCATATTTGTTAACTACGTAGATTTTTAAGCTCTAAGATACTGTGAAAGAAGCTGGGACCTCTATTCATTTTAAAGTCAGAATATATTTACTAGCTTTTAAGAGGCAAGTACCAACTTGAATTTAACTAATCCAACCAAAAAAAAAAAAAAAAAAAAAAAAAAAAAAAAAAAAAAAAAAAAAAAACAAAAAAAAAAAAAAAAAAAAAAAAAAAAAAAAAAAAAAAAAAAAAAGGAAATACTAAAAACTGACCAGAAGGACAGATGAATCATTAGCTATTTGAATAAATGGGTCTTGTTTCCTTTAAGAAAAAGCATTATTAGAAAGCTAGCATAATTGGGGCACCCAGGTGGCTCAGGTCATGATCTCACTGTTTGTGGGTTCAAGCCCCACGATGGGCTCTGTGCTGACAGCTCAGAGCCTGGAGCCTGCTTTGGATTCTGTGTCTCCCTCTCTCTCTGTTTCCCCCTGCTTGCGTTCTCAAAAATAAAGATTGAAGGGGTGCCTGGGTGGCTTAGTCGGTTAAGCGTCTGACTTCAGCTCGGATCATGATCTTGCAGTTCTTGGGTTGGAGCCCTACGAGGGGCTCTGTGCTGACAGTTCAGGGCCTACAGCCTGCTTCGGATTCTGTGTCTCCCTCTCTCTCTGCCCCTCACTGCTCGCTCACACACACACACTCTCTCTCTCTCTCAAAAATAAATAAACATTAAAAATTAAAAAAGATTAAAAAAAGAAAAAAAAACGAGCATAACTTAATAAAAATATATTCCACTTGCCACAAGGGTTGAAAGAACATGCCACAACTGGCTTTGTAGAACACCTGGAGTTGACACAAATATGGCCTAATCTACCTGGTAGGTCCAGTTCTGAGAAACCTATTCACCACTGCATCTTAGAAAAATGACCTACAGAGAGGAAAAAGTTCTTTCAGGACTTTTAGGTATTTTATATTGGCATAGTCTAACAATGCTTGCAAGCAAATAATAATAATAATAATAATAATAATAAAAAGTCTAACAGAAGCTGTGGGCTATAATAAAGAGACAAATACTACTATTTATTATATTGTATCTAATACTATTATCATTTTGTGTAGTAACCTTTTCTCCCTTAAAAGCAAGGACCAAAATACCATAAAATTTTTAAAATGTTTATTTATATTTTTAGGAGAGAGGGAGAGAGCACGTGCACATGCATGCATAAGGTGGGGAAGAGACAGAGAGAGAGGAAGACAGGGGATCTGGAGCAGGCTCCATGCTGTGAGCGCAGAGCCCAAAACAAGGCTTGAACCCACGAACCATGAGATCCTGACAGCTGAAGTCAGATGTTTAACTGAGCCACCCATGTGCCCCATAAATTTTGTTTCTATCTTCTTTGAACGTGGCTAAGTACGTGGTAGTTGCTCATTAAATATTTCCTAAAAAAGCTAAGTACATGAGAAATAAATTTGGCTGTGGTCAAAGAGTTATCCTCTTCTATTCTAGACATTTAGGACAAGAAAGATCAAGAGAAGCCCACAAATGGTCAAAAATAAATAAGAATTTGAGCAGAAAGTAGAAATGAGAATAGAAAGCAATTTCTAATTTGCTTCTGCATACATTATATCAAAGAGAATGAGATTTGTTTTGAACAACAAAGATGAAATAAGTATAAATAAATTAGAACTGAATTCTCTAATGAGTAAAGAACTTGTCAGAAATTTAGTTAACCAAAGAGGTCAAATTCTTACGTTAGATAAATTGTATATCAAAGTACTCAGGGAGCTTCTAAATAACATTGCTGAGCCATTCTTAGATGTATCTGTAGAATCAGGAGAACCACACAGATGTCAAATAACTAGAAATGGGAATCTGTTATGCTTTTAAAAATGAGAAAAACCGTTTTTTTGTTTTTTTTTTTTTAAAGCTTGGCTTTAACAGTATTCAGAGAAAATATAAAAGATACTTTTTATAATCTTTGAGTGGGAAAGACCTTTCTAACTTATGTTGCAAAATCTGGAAAAGCCATAAATTAAGCAAAAAAGGCCCAATAAAATTAACATTTAAAATTTCAAATTTCTTGTTAAAAATTAGCAAAGTCAAAAAACAAGTGAAAAACTAGGGTTAAAATACTTACAAATCATAATATAGACAAAGGGTTAATTTCCTTATATATAAAGGACTTCTACAAACCAATAAGAAAAAGATCAACACATTAAGAGAAATAAGCAAATAATATGAAAAATTCACAGAAAAGGAAATTCAAACTCTTAAACATATAAAAAGATGCACAGCCACATTCATGAGAAGTATAAGCAAATTATAATACAATATTCTTTTTTTTTGTCAGATTGTCAAAGATAAAAACTCTGGTAACATACCATGTTAGTGAGAATAGGGTAGAAGACAGACACTCTCACACATTTTTTTCCCCCCGGTGGGAACATACTAGTGCACACAGTACACATTTATCTCAAGCTCACATGGATCATTTCCCAAGACAGACCACAGTAAGGGCCATAAAACGCATCTTAAAAAGTTTATAAGAATAAAAATTATATAGAGTATGCTCTCAGACCACAATGGGATTAAATCGAAACTCAGTAATAGAAAAACAGCCAGAAACCCATGAAACACTTGGAGACAAAGCAACATTTTTTTTTTTAATGTTTATTCATTTTTAAGAGACAGAGACAGAGCGCAATTGGGGGTGGGGCAGAAAGGGAGGGAGACACAGAATCTGAAGCAGCCTCCAGTCTCTGAGCTGTCAGTACAGAGCCTGATGTGGGGCTCGAACTCACAAACAGTGAGATCATGACCTGAGCTGAGATCAGATGCTTAACCGACTGAGCCACCCAGGTCCCCCAAAGCAACACATTTCTGACAATACACAGGTCCAAGAAGTCTTAAGAAAAATTTACAAATATATCAACCAAGTGAAAATAAAACTTACCAAATTTGGGGGGATGCAGCAAAGGCCATATTTAAAGAGAAATTTATAGCAGTGAATGCATAGTTAGGAAAGAAAAAAGACCTAAAATCAATAATCTAAACATCCACCTTACAACATAACTCAAAAAAGAGCAAATTAAATACAAAGTAGAAGAAAAGAAAAATTTAAAGCACAAATCAATCAACTGAAAAGAGAAAATCAATAGAAGTTAATGAAACCAAAAGCTGGTTCTTTGAAAAGATTAAAATTCCAGCTTAACTAAGAAAAAAGAGAGAAGACAGAGATTTACTAATAACAGAAATGAAAGGGGGGGCCATTACTACTGACGCTATCAATAAAGGAATAATATGAACAATTCTAAGCCCAGAAATTTGATAACCTACATGAAATGGATCGATTCCTTTAAATACACAATCCAACAAAACACACAAAAGGAAATATAGATAACTTGAATAGTCCTATATCTGTTAAAAAATTATATCAATAATTAATAACCTTCCCAAACAGAAAGCACCAGGCCCACATGGGTTTGCTGGTAAATTCTACCACACATTTAAGGAAGAAATTATACCAATTCTCTACAATCTCTTCCAGGAAGCCGAAGAAAAATTTCTTAATTCATTCTACAAGGAGAGCATTACTCTAATACCAAAACTGGACAAAACCTTAATTTGTCATTATACAGTTATTAAAACCCAGACAGACATATTCAACACAAAGTATGAACACTAATGTACACTATGCACTTTAGCTAATAAAGTTTTAAATAGAAAAACTGAAAAGAAAGTACAGAGAATTTCCATGTATCTGCCTCATCCTAGTTTCCCTTATTCACACCTTGCATTAGTGTGATATGTTTGTTATAAGTCAATTTGATATACTAACTAAAGCCTATAGTTTACATTGAGATCCATTCTTAATATTGTATAGTTCCATGGTTTTTGACAAATGCATAATGTCATCTATGCACGTTTACAGTATCATATAGAATAACAGTTCCACTGCCCTAAAAATGCTCCATGCTCCACCTACTCACCCACTCTTGTACTTTCCCAAACCCTGGCAACTATGGATTGTTTTGTATTGTCTCTATAACTTTTGCTTTTTCCAGGATGTAATATAGTTGGAATCATACAGTATATACTCTTCTAAGACTGGCTTCTTTCATCTAGCAACATGTATTTAAAGTTCCTCTGTAGTTTTTTTGAAGCTTGATAGTTCAATTCTTTTTACTGCTGAATAATATTCCATTGTATGGATACATCACACTTTATGCTATTAAAGACATCATGGTTTGCTTTCAAGTTTTGATAATTATGAATAAAGACGCTATAAACATTCACATGTAGATTTCTATGTATACATAAATTATCAACTCACTTGGGTAACTATCAAGGAGTGCAACTGGGGCACCTGGGTGGCTCAGTTGGTTAAGCGTCTGAATTCGGCTCAGGTCATGATCTCACAGTTTGTGGGTTCAAGCCCTGCACCAGGCTCTGTGCTGACGGCTCAGAACCTGGAGCCTGCTTCAGATTCTGGTGTGTCTCTCTCTCTCTGCTCCTCCTCCCCTCGCGCGCGCACACACACACTCTCAAAAATAAACACTAATTTTTTTTTTTAAATTAAAGGAGTGCAGCTGCTGGATTGTATGGTAATACCATGTTAGCTTTCTAAGAAACTGCCAAAGCGTCTTCCAAAGTAGTTGTGCTATTTGCAATACTAACAGCAATGAACAAATAGCTTCCTTTTTATAATATAGGCCTACTTCAGAGATACTGTGGGTTCGGTTCCAGACTACCACAATAAAGATCACATTGCAATAAAGAGAATATCGCAGTAAAGCCAGTCAAATGAATTTTTTGGTGTTCCGGTGCTTATAAAGTTACTATAGTCTATTAAGTGTGCAATAGCATTGTGTCTGAAAAAAAATGTATATACCAACTTAATTAAAAGTTACCTTATCACTAAAAACTAACCATCATCTGAGCTTTTGATGAGTCATAATATTTTTGCTGAGAGACTCACACCTCGATGCTGATGGCTGCTAACTGCTCAGGGTGGTATTCCTGAAGGTCTGGGTAGCTGTGGCAATTTCTTAAAATAAGACAAAATGAAGTCTACTGCATTGATGGACTCTTCCTTTTACAAATGATTTTTTTTTTTTTGTAACAGGAGATTCTGTTTGACAGTTTTTCCCCTACAGTAGAACTTCTTACAAAATTTAGAGTTAATCCTCTCACACCCACCATTGCATTATCATCTGTTGCTGTCATTTCAACAATCTTCACAGCATCTTCATCAGGAGTAGACCCCATCTCAAGAAACCACTTTCTTTGCTTACCCATAAGAAGCAACACCTCATCCATTAAAAAGTTTATCATGAGACTGCAGCAATTCAAATATTATAATGAAAAAGTGCAAATATCTTGAGAATTACCAAAATGTGATACAGAGACATGAAAACAAATGCTGTTGGAAAAATGATACAAATAGATATGCTTAATGCAGGGTTGCCACAAAGCTTCATTTTTTTTTGTTGTTGTTGTTTTTGTTTTTAGAAAACCCACAGTATGTGTGAAGGGCAATAAAAAGAAGCACAAGAAAATGAGGTATGCCCGTGTACATTTTGCAAATATTTCCCCCCAATCAGTAGTTAGCCGTTTCATTCTCTTAAAGAGGAAATTTTAAAATTTTGATAAAAATCTAATTAATGAAATTTTTCATTATGTTTCATGCTCTTTATGTTTTACCTATGAAGTCTTTCTCTAACCCAAAGTTGCGAAGTTTTTATGTATTCTTTTAGATGTTTTAAAATCTTAGTTCTTACTTTTAGATCTATGATTTGTTTTGAGGTAATTGTTGTATATAATGTGAGGAATAAGATATTGTTGATTTTTTTGCATATAAATATTCTATTGTTCCAGCAACACTTATTTAAAGAACTATCATTTCTTCATTGAATTACCATGGTATTATTAATAAAAACCAGTTGACCATACATGTGTTGGTCTCTATCTGGGCTCTAACCTATGCCACTGATCTATACCAATATTACACTGTTTTCTTTACTGTAGGGTAACAGTAATCCTGGACATCAGGTTGTAGAGAACATCAAATTTTGTTCTTTTTTAAAACTGTTTTTGTTAGGGTAGGTCCTTGATAAATTTCACTATCATCATGTCAGCCTGAAATTTTGACTGCTATTATAGGGATTCTATAGATCAGTTTGGGGAGAACTGACATGTTAAAGACAAATGAACCTTCCAAACCCTGTATGTGTATATGTATGTATGCCTTTAATTTCAGCATTTTTTTTATAGTTTCCAGTGTACAGGTCTAGCACACATTATTACATTTACTATTTCTTTAATTTACAATTTCTGATTCATTGCTAGTATATAAAAATACAATTGATTTATGTAGATCAATCTTGTATCCTGTGACCTTGCTAAACTCACTTGTTAGTTCTAGAAGGTGTGTTTCCCCTCGCCGCCCCCCCCCTTCTGGTAGATTCTTAGGGTTTCAACAGAGACAATAATGTCATCCTTGAATAAAGATAGTTTATTTTTTCCTCTTTAATCTGTATGCCTGTTCCTTCCACTGGCTAGTACCTCCAGGTATAGAAGTGAATGGAAGTAATGAAGGCTGAACAGGAGTGATCACAGAAAGACAGCATTCTATGTTCCACCAAGAATTATGATGTTAACTATGGTTCTTTTTTAATAGATGTCCTTTATCAGGTTGAGGCAATTTCCTTTTAAATTTACCAAGTTTTATCAAGATTTTAACGTTCAATTTTGTAAGATGCTTTTCCTGTGACATAATCACATGATTTTTTTTTATGTTATCATTAAAATGCTGACATTTATTGGTTTTCAAATGTTAAGGCAGTCTTGCATTTTTGAGCCAAAACTCACTTAATGGAATATTTCCTTTCTTGAAATGTCTTTAGCTGGCTTTGCTATTAGCGTAACAATAAGCCTCATAAAAGTAAATGTTCCTTTCTCTTCCTTTGAGGAAGAAATCAAGTAGAATTGGTATTACTTCTTCCTTAAAAGTTTGACAGAATATTATTGGGAAGCGATTTAGGCTGGAGCTTCGAGAAAGGTTTCAAACTGAAAATATTCAGTTCAAAAAAATAAATACAAGGCTATTCAGGTTGTCTATTCTTACATAGGTTTTAGTTGTATCTTTTAAGGAACTAGTCAATTTCACCTAAGTTGTCATATCTATTGTCATAAAGTTCTTCATAATATTATTCTTGCAATATCTGTTGGATTTGTACTGATGTCCTTTTTCATTTCTGATACTATAATGTGTGCCTAGCTAGAGGTTTACTTATTTTACAGTTATATTCAAAGTTATATTGATTTTTTCTATTTTTGTCTTTTATACGTTCAAACTTATTTTCATTATTTACTTCTTTGTCCCTATTTTGAATTTGTTCTTTTTCTATTTTTTGGAGGTGACTTATCACTTAGATGACTGACTTATATATTCTCTTCTAACTAGACATTTTCCTCCAAGCATTGCTTTGACATGTATTTTCATTTTCATTCAATTCAAAATAGTTTTTTTTAATGTTTCTTTGTTATTTCTGCTTTGACCCAAGGCTATTTAAAAGTATGCTGTTTAATTTCCAGATATTTGGTAATTTTTCAGATAACTCTGCTACTGAATTTTAGTTTAATTTTGCTTTAGTTTCATAGGTCTGCTACAACAAACTGGGGTGAATTCTGCCCAATGTACTGTGTAGTATGAGGACTCTCCACTCAGGCTGGTGAGAATGCAAACTATTCTCCATCCTTTGTGATCTCTGGAAATTGTTTGGCCTACTGTGCTTTCCAGGGGATCTTCCTTCTAACTCTAGAGGCTTACTTCATATATATACAGGTCAGTACTCAGCCAAAGATTTGAGGGCAGATTCTAGAGCCCTTTTTGTGTTCAGCTTCCTCCTCCCTGATTCCAGTCAGTCATTTCAATCTCCCCAGATCCTGACCTCTCTGAAGAATACTGGCTGGTTGTGTTTCCCCTTGCTGTACTGCAGCCTGAAAACTATACTCAACTCAGTTTCAAAATGCTCACTTCATTTGTTTCCTTTCTGTCAGGCATCATGGTCCTATGCTGCCTGCTGTCCCATGTCTAAAGACAGTCTGTCTCCCCATCCCATATTTTGCTAACTTGTGAGGGTAATTCAAGAGTATTTTTTTTCTTCCTTATGGCTGGGGTGAACTTTATTCATCCTTATAACTTTACTTTTGGTGGTTACCCTAGATATTTCAGCATGCATCCCTTTTTATATATCATAACCCATTACTTTTATCACTTCCTGAACAACAAAAGAATCTTACAGTTGACTCATTAAGTCTCTCCTTCCTTTTAGGCTATCATCTTAGCATACTTCACTTATATACAGGTTATAAATGCCCCCAAGACAAGGTTATTATCTCATCTTAAAAGTCAATATCATTTTATATTTACGATTAATATTCTCTTTCATTTGTCATTCTGTCAAAAAAAACTTTTTTTTTTTTCAACGTTTATTTATTTTTGGGACAGA